>NC_142365.1:647500-1262500 GCF_059441175.1 Urocampus carinirostris
TCGGTGTACCGTCTTTCTTTGTAAATATGTGTAACCCATGTATAATATGTATTTGCAACTGTATTTTTGTAATGTATTTATTTTAGACACTTATTCTGATATGTTTTGCACAAGTGAATTAAAAAGGAGGGGCGGAACAAACGCGGGGTGCCGAGTTTAAGTGGGGACCGCTCAAGGTGAGGGACAGACAAGGAAGGAAGAGGGGGTAAAAAGTTGGTTAAAGAAAAAGGAGTTGCGTAAGTATGTTCATCTGATATATTTTTCCCACCCTTACCTTTGGAAATATACCCTTGTTTCCTTGGATTACTTTCAACGGGACCCGGACTCTGCAGGTCCGCATCAAACCTTAAGTACCGATATCATTTTCCGTTCATTTTGCCGGCTGTGATTTTTGGACTGTGTACTTTAATGAAGGACATTTAGTTTCAATCGCGGTACTTGAAGTCAGGTTTGGGTTTAGTTTGTGTTACATGTTTAAATGTGGTCGAGGCGGCTTATATACAGGTGCGGCTTGTGTATGTACAAAATCTGTTTTCCTCTCAAATTGTGGTGGGTGCGGCTTATAATCAGGTGCGCTCTATAGTCCGGAATTTACGGTAGTCTGAATATACGGTTGTTTTATTTAAAGAAGAAAATAAGCTTCAAAGGCTAAGAACCAAATTTGATAAACACATCAAGTTATATTTACCAAACGAAGAGGTCTTTTTACCAGATCTGTGCCCGGTCGGAGGCATAAAAGCCGATTATTGAAACGAAGCGATCTAGATGACGGTTTTGCCGCCGCAGGTTCCGCACAGGCAACCGAAAAGGCCGTTGATCATCTGGACGGCGCACAGGACGGCTTGCAGGCAGGCACAGGCCAGCAGAGTCCCGAACAAGGCCGTGTTGAACTGCACGATGTCTTTGGGCTCCGTGCACGTCCCCCACCAGGTATCGTCGCTCAGGTAATTCTGCTTGCTGGAAAACACATGGGGATTGTTTCAAACGGGGGTCGCCCTAAAAACACCCGAGTAGGACGCGGACTGCTTGGGAAAAGAGCTCATGGTGATAAGTCATGAGAAATACACCATCAATTCTTGCAAAATCTTGATAACATTAGCTTGTTATTTAGATGTTGACAATATCTGTGTATTCATTGTTATTGCAACATCAATTTTGGCCTGGTCATGCTGGAACGGGGATGACCTCATGTGCGGTCCCTTCTCAAGGTTTCTTCATTTACCTCATAATTGAGATTTTTGAGTTTTTCCTTGCCCTCATGTAGGTTTTAGATCAGGGGATGCTGTCAGAATAGACCGTTGTGTGCAATAGTCTGTGGTCTGTGCAGCCCTGTGCGACTGTCCCTTCTCAAGGGTTAATTTTCCTCATGTTGAGGTTTTTGAGTTTTTTCTTGCCCTCATTTTGGTTCCAGATCAGGGGATGGTGACATATGAGTCTGTAGTTTGCAATAGTCTGTGGTCTGTGCAGCCCTTTGAGACTCTGTCATTAAGGGCCAAACAAATTAACATGACGTGAGGTTAATGAGTTTTTCCTTGCCCTCATGTCGGTTTTAGATCAGGGGATGGTGTCATAATAATCTGTGGTCCGTGCAGCCCTTTGAGACTTCTTGTGATTAAGGGCCAAACAAATAAACATGACTTGACTTTCTGCAGTATTACTTCCGTTTTTATTTTTTGTAGTATTTTTGCAGTGGTATTTTTATGGTACAGTATTTCCATGGAAGAATTTTTGTCAAATGGCTGTAGTATTTTTGAAGTCTTACTTTAGTAGTAAATTTGTAGTATTACTGCAGTCAGATTTTCATCGTATTGCTATAGTATCTTAAAATATTACTGTACTTTTTTGAAGTATTTTGTAGTATTACTACAGTAGTATTTTTGTAGAATTTCCATCATACAATTGTTGTAGTATATCTGTCATATTTTTGTGTTACTGTAGTTTTTGAAGTATTTCTGTTATATTTATGTAGCAGTATATTTGTATTATAGTAATACTGTAGTCTTATTTTTGTAGTATTTCTGTAGAAGTATTTCCATACTGGTATATTTGTACTGTTCTTTTAGTATTTTTAATCTTACCGTTTATTTTTGTAATATTTCTATTTTAATATTTCTGTAATGGTATGTTTGTATCATAGTATTACTGTAGTAGTTGTTTTGTAGTATTTCTAGTGTATTTTTGTTCTTATCAGAATAAATCTGAACCTGAAATCGCCCCCTGTTGCACATGAGGTTAATGAGTTTTTCCTTGCCCTCATGTCGGTTTTAGATCAAGTGATGGTGTCATAATAGTCTGTGTTTTGCAATAATCTGTGGTCTGTGCAGCCCTTTGAGACTCTTTGTGATTAAGGGCCAAACAAATAAACATGACTTGACTTGAGGTTATTGAGTTTTCCCTCGCCCTCATGTCGGTTTTAGATCAGGGGATGGTGTCATAATAATGTCCCAAAAAGAACAAGCGAGAGGCAAAATCCTTGAAGTAGAGTTGTTCATTTTCTTTCAATTATAAGTAAATTCCCTAGTATCCACTGAGGCCAAAGAACAAACCTTTTTTACAGGCTCAAACATTATGTCACCCATAGAAAGGATAAACGTTTTTTTCTACAAACAACCTGTACCATCAAATAATAAAGGCGACCGTTTAGCCTATTAGCATGCAGAACACCATGCACGATGAGAATCCGTGAAGTAGCAAAAATGTGAGCACTAAAGCGTGTTATAGCGAGGGATTACTGTACAGTAAATCACTCAGAGCCCTTTGAGAATTTTTCACCAGTTGACATTTTAACCCTACTAATCAGTGTCTGAAACTCAAGACAAAGTTGCCTGCCCCATTTTTCACAACTTGAAACACAATAAGACGACGAATCGCAAAAAAATCCCTTCCTCCTCCCGAGTCTTCACAAATAAAACATGAAAATTCGGGTTTGCTTCTGGCTCAGTCCCTCAAATCATGCCGCACTCCCAGCATACCATCCATCCATCCATTATCCATACGGCTTATCCTCAGTAGGGTCACGGGGGTGCTGGAGCCCATCTCAGCTATCTTCGGGCAGTGGGCAGGGGACACCCGGGACAATTTAGACCGGCCAATTCACCTGACATGCATATTTTTGGAACGTGGGAGGAAACCGGAGTACCTGGAGGAAACCCACGCAAGCACGGGGAGAACATGCAAACTCCGCACGGGAAGGTTGGTGGCTGGATTTGAACCCATGACCTCAGAACTGTGCCGCACACGCGCTAACCACCGCGCCGCCGTGCCGCCCTCCCAGCATACGGTATGTGTCAATTGGTATGCTGAGAGCGCGGCGGCCCATAGGAAAAACATACAGCGAGAAATCAACACGGCCCGGAAGATCATCGGTGGCTCTTTACCCAGTCTTTAGGACGTTGCGGCTTGCAATACCGCAACGGAGCCATCGAGATTATAAAAGACTCTTCCCACCCTGACTACCACCTCTCTGACCTGTTTTCTGGTAAGTACTACAGGCCCCTAAAACAAGGACAAGCTGACCCAGAGACAGCTTCTTTTCCAAGGTCAACACCATCCTAAACAAGCGCGCAAAACTCTCAACACTTATTTTGGAGATTTTTTGTTATTGAACTTCATTAATTGCACTTTTATTATAACTTGGGTCGGTCTCTAAGCACTATGTTGTCAATTGTTTCATAGATCGCCAACATAACAAGTTTATTAGCGTCTTTGGAAACTAATGCCATGAATATAACTTTGTATGTAATAATTGGAAGCCTTTTCTACTGTCTTTTGAGAGGTTTGCATACTCAGGAACAGGGTTGGGTAGGGTTACTTGAACTGGATTACTTTCAATGACTTTTGGATGACTCCAATACCAAATATGCCAACAAAGGACAAAAGAAACTCAATAGGAATAAAATGATGACTCACAACACGTGGTAAGCTTTCTCTCCTGGCTTTGATCACCGGCAAAACAAACATCAAATGCGGCAGAAACAAAATGAAAATCAATCCAAACAGCTTGCCGGCATCATTTTTGCCGTTCCGTGTATTCCGTTACTCCCCGAACCTACACAAAATTTACTGTAAATTCCGGACTATAACCCTGCGGCTTATTCAGTGATGCGGCCAATTGATGTCATTTTTCCAACGGCCTCCAGCGGCGCTCGAGTACAAAAGGTAAGATTAAGACCGGTGGAATATATGCGCCGAGGAAGACTGCAACTTCTTCTTAGCTTGTGCACAAATTAAATTAGCGTAGACATATCCTCATCATGCAAATTGCAAAAAGAAAGGCACATGACGCAGCTTTCAAGCTAATTGCAATCGAGCAGTCCGATAAAGAAGGAAACAGAGCTACTGCACCTAAACTTAGCTAACGTGTTGCTAGCGTGCTTTTGAATAATGAAGCGTGGGACAAAGTCTCTTTCCCATACCGAAGAAGATGACTCTGATGACGTCAGTTATAAGGAGGAAAATGAGGATGGTTTACCGTGATTTCCACATGAACGGTATATTTTTTTTAACAGACCCGTTTACTGTGTTGCGAACGTGTTGCTAGTAGCGTTTTGCTACCCCTTCACAGGCACAGTTTGGGATGAAAGAAGTAATATTATTATTAAAGCTTTGAAAACTCGGTGTACCGTCTTTCTTTCTATGTGTAACCGTGTATAATATGTATTTGCAACTGTATATTTTTGTAATGTATTTATTTTAGAGACTTATTCTGATACGTTTTCCACGGGCGAATCAAAAAGAAGGGGCGAAAACAACGGGGGCTGACGGGAAGTGAAGTAAAGGAGAGACGTGTTTGTGGACGCAGCGGACAATAGTGGATATATATATTTTTCCCACCCTTACCTTGGAAAATATACATTTTTTTTCCTTGGATTATTTTCAACGGGACCCGGACTCTGCAGGTCTGCATCAAACCTTAAGTATCGGTATCATTTACCGTTCATTTTGCCGGCTGTGGTTTTTGGACCGTGTACTTTATATTCAGTTACAATCGCGAGATTCTAAATGAGTCGGCATAGCCATGATCATTGATTTTTGCAATCCGGAGATGGAATAAGAGCTTGCTCTGTCCACTCCACGCATCGGCCCGGTATTGCAGTACCTCCGGGAACGGTGCATTCGCAATGATCGCAGCAAGGCTTTAAGGCTAGGACCTTAGCTCGGCCTTTTGGCTGAGAGTAAGAGTCCCGGCTCCTAGGCTTTGCAGCGTATTATGAACTGACCGATAACGGATAATGAATAAAGAAGACAGAACAATAACCCTTAAAAAATCCCCCCCTCCGTTACAATCGCGGGACTCAAAGTCGGGTTTGAGTTAATTTTGTGATTGTGTTACATGTTTTAATGTGGGCGCGTGCGGCTTATATACAGGTGCGCTCTACAGTACGGAATTTACGGTAGTCATTTTATTCCTATTTAGTTTCTTTTGTCTTTTATGAGCATATTTTTGTATTGGAGTCATCCAAAAGTCATTGAAAGTAATCCGGTTCAAGTAACCCTACCCAACCCTGCTCAGGAAGAAATAATACGGCTATGCTATCAGGTATAGCGACTAAAGAGTCGCTCGCTGATGTTTCAGCCGCTCTATTTGCTCTGCATGTAATACATGGATACTGGAAGTACGGTAAGCGTGGCCGTGGGATCTTTGAATGACTTCACATTTTGACCTCGTCTTGAACTTTATACCCTCCCTCCGTTTCAACCTGCATTTTTTTCCTTCTCGTTTGCTTTACCGTGTCAACATGACAGTTACAAAACAGGAAGTCTGAAGAGTCTTACCTGTCTTTGAAAGGCGTGGTCCAGATCAAGACCACTTTACAAAGGGGGCCGTTCTTCAAACCCAGAGCGGCCACGCTCAAACTGTAGAGGGCGCCGGCCACGCCCACCGCCGCGAATGCAATGGATAAGAACATCTGAGGAAGACAGGGGTCCAAAAAAAATGGCGTAGGGGCGTAAGTGGACTGCAGGAATTCAAACAGTTACTTACACCTCCATTATAGCTAGTACAAATGTTATTAATGAATACAAAAAATACAAAAAATGTGCTCGATATTTGCAGGAACCAAATATAGGGGTACGCACTCGTGGACCACAAAACATATTAGTCGTAAAATACTCTAGTCCCTTTTTCAATAAAACTGTTCTTGTTCCACTGCTAAGCAACACTAGTAAATAGATATAGATAGATATATAGATAGATACTTTACTCATCCCCTTTGGGAAATTCCCACTTCCAGTAGTATCCTTGTGTTGAAAAATAAAATAATAAAATAAAGATATAGAATACAAAAATACCCAATATAACGTGTTGATATAGAGTATTTAAATCGTGCTACGGAAAATACACACTGTCATAAAAATAGGGACATATGCAAATGTGGGGGTGGGGTTTCATGTGGGCTTTTACTCCCCCGGGTGGAGTTCAAGAGCCTCATGGCATCATTGTTTTTTTTTCTGATTTTATTATTTACTTTAATATTGTTTTTTAGTAAATTATCATTCATTTCAGATAAATGTGTTTTTCCTTTAGGTATTATTTTGCTTATTTAATGAGAAAAAACTTTTGAACATCTAGTGGCCAGTAATTGTGATCACTTTCAATATTTTTCTTATTTCACACTTTATTGTACTTACTGTTGGTTAAATAAGAAATTGTGAGCTATTTGTGATTTATTTTGATAATTATTTTCAGTAGTATATTTTTGTGATTTATTTTGTGTTAATTTCGAATTTTATTATTGTATGTTGAGATTTATTTGAGGAATAATGCTCGGTAAATAAAGAAAAAAATAGTAGATGAATTAGATCAGATTGTATTACTTTTAAAATATTTTAGAAAAAATGATCAACTTTAATCCTGGTCATTATTACATTTAATTTTGTGGAGTTTTTTTGTAAATTGAGGGAAAAAAATGCAACGTAAGTTAGATAATTTAAACTCTGATTTTAAAATATATATAACTTATTTAAAAATTTTTTTAGAATATTAACCAATTATTATTGTACTCATCTGTATTATTATTTCTGCTCAATTGAGCATAAATTGCACATCCATATAATCATTTAATTATGTTTTTTTATGTATTAGGTATTTTAAAAAAGAGAAAACATCTATTATAATTATGATCATTTCTGTATTTGACATTTATTTTAGAAATTATTTTTAATAAATTGAGAACAAATGGCACATAAAGTAGATAACTTGAAATATGATAACTGTTACTCATTTGAAACATTTTAGAAAAATAATTGATGTGCTTGTTTTTGCATCATAAGATTCTTTTCAGGAATTATTTTTAGGAAATCGAGAATAAAAATGATGCACGTGATAAATCATTTTCAATGTTTTTTGTGTTACTACATATTTAAATATTTTCTAAAAAAGGATACCCTAATTGTGCTTATTTTTTGTGTGTATTTTATGATGTATTTTCAAGAATGAGTTCCAGTAAATTGAGAAGAAATGCGCATAAGTAAGATCCTTCTAGTTATGACATTTTATGTTATTACTTATTTAAAAAAATAAAAATATTATATTATAATGTGGCTTGTTTTTGTTTTTTAGGGTTTATTCCAGGAATATTTCGAGTACTAATAGCACATAAATTAAATCATTTGAAATATATTTTTAAATATTATTTATTTGAAATATATTAGAAAAATAATCAAATTATAATTTTGCTTATTCTTGTATGTTAAGATTATTTTAAAGATTTTTTTTCTACTAAATTGAGAAAAAACGCTGCATAAAATAGACAATTTAAAATGAAATTTGCTTACGGTACTATTTTTTGAAAATAGATTAAAAATAATAATGCTCATTTTTGTATTTTAAGGTGTATTTCAGGATTTTTTTGAGAAAATTTAGAAAATAATGTCACTTAATTCACATCGTTAAATAATATTACTTGTTTAAAATATTTTTGAAAAACACATACAATTTTTCTGATTTAAAATAATATTTTTTCACAGATGTATTTTAATAATCATTTTAGTAAGATGAAAAATATTTTGCAGATAAGTGTGCTAATTTCTCACCTATTTTTTCATTGTTCATTCCATGTTTTTTCATGAATTTAAATTATATATCAAATTATTTCCTATTTTGTAAAATAATAAGTCGAATTTTCACAATTGTCATGTAAAATGATTGGTGTCATCTCAAGTTTTATTTGTAAATGATTTGAACTGTATTTTTGTGTAATTTTCAGAACACACAGTGTTAATCCAGAAAAAAAAAAACGTTTTGAATTCTGCACATATTTTAAAATATATAAAAATATATATTCTAATAATACTCATTTTTGTATTTTAAGGTGTATTTCAGGATATTATTTTTTGGAGTAAATTTAGAAAATAATGTCACCTTAATTCACATCGGTAAATAATATTACATGTTTAAAATATTTTTGGAAAATATATTATTTTAAATAAGAAAAATTCTATATTTTTCTTATTTAAAATAATATTTTTTCAAATGTATTTTGATCATCATTTTGCAGATAAGTGTGCTAATTTCTCACCTAATTTTTCATGGTTCATTCCATGTTTTTTCATGAATTTAAATGACATATAAGATTATTTCCTATTTTGTAAAATAATAACTCGAATTTGCACAATTGTCATGTCAAATAATTGGTGTCATCTCAAGTCTTATTTGTAAATGATTTGAACTGTTTTTTTGTGTCAGACCACAGAGTCGCGTGTTAATCCAGATGCTCTCGACTGAAAACACTGCGCAAAACTTGAAAGTTTGCTTCGTTTAAAAAAAAAAAAAACAGTTTTGAATTCTGCACATTTCGGGGAATATTCACGACAAACAATTCAAGAAGAACTGCTTTTTCTCACCCCGCAGCGATTTCCACAGCATCCTTGTTTTCCCGTCAGGTGGATATAAAGCGCTGGCAGCAACACCTGAAACAGATCCATTATTTTTCGGTTGACCTCACCTCCGCCAGATCATCGATCTCAAATCCGATCGGATTCGGTTTCGGGGCGTGCGGAAACCCTACAGGTCAGGTGGCATTTTTTGGAGAAAGCTGTATCGCAAAGAAAGGAACGCTCAAGAGGGGACTCACCATGACTCCGCCACCGACCAGTCCTCCCATGTACTTGACTTCCTCGGTGATGTGTCCGTCTTTGGCGTATTTGACGTCTCCGCCGGGAAAGAATAAAACGATGTTACAAATGATGGAGACGAGCGCCAGCGGGTACAGAGCCACCGCCACGCAACGCGAACATTTGCCGGTGCACATGTTGAGCAAAGCCGGAGCGAAAGAGCAAATATCCCCAGAAATTCCTGCTCGGGACCTCGCGGCGACTCGCCTCTTCCTGAGGACACTGACCCGAGCGGGGCGGGAGCGCGCTTGTAGGACTGGAGGGCGCGGGAGGCGGGATGAGTCCGCGGCTGGGGGGGCGATCGGGGAGTGGCGGTTAAAGCAAACCTGACTCAGACAAGCTCTGCTTTGTGACCTGTGAAAGATCAATGGCTCCACAGGAAGGAATTTGTAGATTTCTATTTGTGATTGTGACTGTAGGTACACCGTTGCATATTTGGAACTTTGGAACCTGGCCGAATTCCACAGCAGGTAAAACATTGACGAGCACGCCCCGCGGTGAAATATGAATCACGCAGGGGCAGTTTTCTCGTTTTATGGTGGCGTCTAAAAACATGTTTGGTCTCCTTAGAAACCGCATGCCTGGATCTCCTCTGTTTGTATGTCAACCGCAGCTTGCAGGGACTCCGCATGGAAACATGGATAATAAACATACATGAAGGTGGGGAAGAAATGCGGTCAATGCAAATATTTGGTCTTTGACTTCACTGTTTTAGGATAGCTGGTTATTATTTCTATGGAGCGAGTCAAAGAGCAGAAATGACAGATCTGGGCAAGTCTTAAAGCACAACCTTATAAATATTTCGTTCGAGCACATTTTTCTATCTTACCACATCTTGTTGTATATAGTGATCACTGAATTGTTATCAATGACAATCAAAATACTTCTATTTCTTATTATATATATATATATATATATATATATACCAGAGCCATGTCCCCCTAGTGGGAGGTAGCCATAGTCTTTTCTTACTCTTTCTGGGAAATCGATAGAAAGGAGGGGATTCCATCCCCCTCACCCAACCCAACTGATGTGTTGGGAGTCATGAGGTGAGCAAACCCCCCAATTCCAACCCCTAATACCAAGCGCCAAGCAGGGAGACAATGAGTACCAATGTTGTAAGTCTTAGGTATGACTCGGCCGAGGCTTGAACCAGCAACCTCCCGGTCTCAGGGCAGGCGCCCCTACCCCAAGGCCACCGAGCTTCTATTTCTAATTCTTCAAAAATTAGGAAAATGTTTTGAATTTAAAATACAGGCTCAGTGTTATTCCTGCCTGACTCGCCTCCTGCGGCGCCTTTAAAATGTTTGTGTAGTCTGAACACTTGATGTTTCCATCCTTCAACCCAGGAAAATCTCCTGGTGGCGGAGCATTGGCTGGGAATTCTCTCGGTAAAGACCCGGGGCTGTAGTGGCTTTGGGACAGTAGTCTTGCAGCCCGAGAGGATGTGCTGAAAGCTAGCATCGACTGTACTGCAGAGGGGCAGATTTCTTCAGTGCTGAACCGAAGATTTTGGGGGCAGGTAAGCGTGGTTACTCGGATCAGGAATCCGAGCCTGGCTCGGGGGATCTTCCAGAAGTCTGGCCAAGACATAGGCCTGTCCATTTCACCTTGCCATGTTGTCCAGACACCGTGTCTGCTCTTTGAAACGGCTTTGATGGTATGGTGTTCCTGCTCTGACTTATCGCTCCAGTTGCCACCGTGGCGTTCCTCTCCTGCTTGGTAGTCTCACCCCAACCGAGACCTGCTTGCCACTCTTGGAATCTTCCACCTTGCAATGTTTTAGCCTACCTATTGCCTGGTTAACCTCTTCCTCCGCCTTCCACTTCTGTCCTCTTAGAACTTTGGTGCCTGCTGCCCTGACCAGATGGTTGGAGGGTTCTCTAAACTCCAAAGCCCTTTGGGCTTTCGCCTTCTTTCCCACCTGGCTGATGGAGTAAAATCTTGGCAGACCTTGCCAGCCAGTCCAATTTTCTTGCTAGTGAGGTAGGGACCTCGCTCACCTTTAGTGGCCACTTCAAGTGATGGTAGAATATATGCAGATCACTTTGCTCATTTGAAGTAGTATTTTTTGTACATTCTTAAGCTTGTGTTCTAGAATCATTCGGGGTTTTTTTTTTTTAATATGGCAAATTGTTTTCACCATTTTACAAACACAAAACAAACATACTTAGGTTGAGTCGAATGTTTTATGATGGCAAATGGCTGATCATTTTCCTCATTCTAAGCATTCATTTTCTTAAGCGGAGAATAAAATATTCGTTTTCTTCATTTTTAAAAATCTTGATCTTGAAAGGAGCACATGAGAATCGTTAAAAAAAATGTTGTAAAATAGGAAACAAAAATACTTAAAAAAAAGTAAAATGAGCTGCCAATGCGGCAAGATTTGGATTCAAGTTTAAAATTGGGAAAAATCAATCTTAAATGAGGAATATATTTGGATACAAATATTTTGGCTCGGGGAAAAATAAAAAATACATTTTTTTCTTCTCCTACTTTTTAATTGTACTAAGCAAATGAAACATGCTTATTTCTTGTTTTTGTCTCTCTGATTCGGTATCTTGTCAGGAATATTTTGTGAATTCTAGTCGGTGTCTTTTTACAAAGAGACTCAAAATGTTTTTGGTCACAAAGTTCTACGCCAAGTCGGTAATGTGGCTTAACGTTACGCCGAAATCCACAAGGAAGTAATCAGATTATTGATGTTTGGGCTGCCTAAAACGCTGGTCTACTCGTGATCCCAAGAGCAAAGAAGAATTCCGACAGTGTTTTCCATTGGGTGCCTTGGTGCTGCGGAATGCTCTTTCCCCTGAGATTGGATCTGCAACCTCAGTGGAAATGTTTCAATCTAAGCTAAAAACACACTTCTATTCTATAGCATATGAATAACCTATATCTGTGTATTATTTGCCCTCATGTAGGTTTAAGATCAGGGGATGCTGTCATAATAGTCTGTGGTTTGCAATAATCTGTGGTCTGTGCAGCCCTTTGAGACTCTTTGTGATTAAGGGCGTTACAAATAAACATGACCGGACTTGACTATTTTAGGGCGAATACCCCAAAAGGTGTCGAGGCACATAGAAATAATGAGAAGAAAAAGCAACGATATGCTAAGAATGTGAATTTGCCTATGAAGGCAACGGATGTTCTCGTCCTTAAGAAGAAAATGTGCAGACCTGACAAGAGCCCATTGTGCGAAATAAAAAACGACACGTCTGTCGAGCGACAGGCGGCCCAAACATCAATAATCTGATTACTTCCTCGTGGAATTCGGCGTAACAGAGAACGTTCCGCCTCATTACCGACTTTGTGTAGAACTCGTTGGCTTTTGTGACCAAACCCATTTTGAGCCTCCTTGTAAAAAGACACCGACTCGAGTTCACAAAATATTCCGAGTCAGAGAGAGAAAAACAAGAAATAGGCCTGTTTCAACTGATGTTTGTATTTTTATCACCAGTCATCGAACTGGTAAGACCCTTGGCTTACACACACAGGGTTATGGGTTCGATCCCCAGCCACACCGGTACAATCTTACAGTTCTGGACGAAAGGTGTTTGTCGGACACAGATAAAAACGATTTAGCTTGATTCTAAAATCCTATAGGTGCTCATAAATAGAATAGAAAGAAACCAGGATTAACCAAACCTTGAACTTAGAATTCAACACCTCAACCAAGTAAGATTCTTCTTTTGCTATAATCTATGTTAAAAGTTCTCTAGTATCTTGTCTATTGTTCATTAAAGAGCTGGCTTTTGTACAAGTTTGAGTAATTACAACTGGTCCAGTACCTTTTCTTCCATCTGCCTCACAAGCATAAGTGCTACAGTTGGATTACACCACACAAAATTTGTCTTTCTCCCAAGAGTCAAGAAGATCGATGAGGCTCATTTTTTGTCGTAAATATTGGTTTCAAAACAAGGTGTAAGCAGAGTTCTTGTCACAAAATACTACAAACGAGAAGGATGTATGTGGGGGACCACCCACCTCTACCGCTCACCCAGTCAAATTACTCTAGGTGCTTGGCTGGTGTTTGCAGTTTGTTCCACAATAAAAGGTATATTCTATTCTATTCTATTCTATTCTATTTAAGCCTTTTAACAAAAGGTTTCCCATAAATTTCCAGAAAATGTTGGAAGTAAGGGCTGATCATTTGAAAGGTTACAGAGACTTTGAAATACCTAGAATTCCAACATCGGTTTTTGTGGGTCTGTACGTGGTGTGAAACTCTGGAACAGTCTGAGTTTACAACGGAAATAATGCAAAAATACTCATAGTTTTAAAGTCCTCTACACTACTGTACAAACAGTCGGTCTGGATACAGTATACACTTTTACCATCGTTGTTTTTTTTTTGTTTCGACCATTCTTAGTACTTATCCCTACTATTATTGTGTTGAAATTGTAAGTTTGAGATGTCAATAATGTGTTTTTTGGCATTTCCCCTGTGGGGAACGGTGCTGTGCTATGGTTTTGATTTAAATACACCTTCCATTTAAGGGGAAAAAAAGGGAATAGAGAGCTAGGGTGTTTTTACCAAAGAATTTCAACATATTACCTATCGTTTCCTTTCATTGATGATGACTATTTTTTTTTTATCCAGTGCTAAATCTATTGCACACCGGAAGGGGGATTATCACTTGTGAGGCAACTTCTCAATGTTTCTTATGTTCCTCGTGTTTAGGTTTTGAGTTTTTCCTTGCCCGCATGTTGGTTTTATATCAGGGGATGGTGTGATTATAACCTGTGGTAAATGGTTACTCATTTATATAGCAGTTTTCAAGTCAATGAAGACCTTTACAATGTGCTTCACACTTACCCATTCACACACACACTCACAAACCAATAGGGAGTCAGCCTCCAAACGTTATGAGGATAATCAAGATGCTAAATGGTAAATGGTCTTCATTTATGTAGCACTTTACAATGTGCTTCACACTTACCCATTCACACACACACTCACACACCAATAGCAGCCATGCAGCCATGCAAGGCGCCGACCTGCTTATTGAGGGCATTAGGGATTCAGTGTCTTGCCCAAGGACACTTCCACATATAACACGGAGGAGCTGGGAATTGAACCAGCGACCTCTTGATCCCAAGACCTACCTACAACTATTGCTGATCTTGCCTGTGCCTTCTGCTGACCACCACAAAGGTAAGAAATCCTATTCATAATTCTTTTCTTTATCCTTTTTTTTTATTTTTACACGTTCGTGTTAGCGTCATCTTTCGTACGGAAGATTACAATAACGCGAACGTA
This sequence comes from Urocampus carinirostris, assembly GCF_059441175.1. NCBI lineage: Eukaryota > Metazoa > Chordata > Actinopteri > Syngnathiformes > Syngnathidae > Urocampus > Urocampus carinirostris. The sequence goes on from NC_142365.1 coordinate 661,874, forward strand.
CGATTAGCCTGGGTTAACTTTATGTTGACGTTAAACATTCAAGGTAAAGATTCAGGGTGTTGGAACAGATTAAAACGATTTACATTTTTCTAATGGGAAAAATGATTTCGGTGATCAAACAAATCAGTTTTCGAACAAGGTTCTGGAACGGATTGTGGTCGAGAACCGAGGTTCCGCTGTATATCTGTTTTTTTTTTCGTATGTATGTGTAAATATCTGTTTTTGTTGATGTTGTTAAATCAATTCATCAAAAGGGCCATATATAGCTCGCGAGCCATACGTTCCTGACACATGATGTAGTTAAAGAAAGCTGTAAGTTGAATTTCCAGAAAGAAAAAGCTCAATTTTTTCGCTAAATTGGAAGACAACAAGAGGAGACAGGAAGAAAAAAAGCTGAAGCGTACTGCCCTTAGGGGAGGGCGGGCGTGAGTACATTTTGGGGGACCTTCGGACCAGGACACCCCCCCGGGGTTCTACTCGCTCTGTACTCCGCACAGTCGACATGTCGGCTTCTCCCGTCAAACACTTCCTGGTCTCCCACTTGATGCCGGCCAAATGTTACGAGCGCTTTTTCGTCCACTTCGACCCGCACGGTGAGTTTTACTCTTGCCGTCAAAGCGTTCCTGCGGGGTCCGGCCCCGTGCCGCTTTCCTCGTCGGCCGAGTATGCGTCGATACTTGCAAACCTCGAAAGAGGGGGGGGGGTGACTAAACTACAATCTTTCGTCTATTTTTCTCCTCCAGTGCCGTGTTTGACGTTCGTTCTCAACAAAATCTTCGGGCTGTGGATTCTCTTGGACCTACTTTTCGGTAGGACTGAATTTTCGGGGAGACGCGTGATCGCTCTTGATCGATTGATTAGGTTAGGAGATAACCTCGTCTACACGTCACGGGATGCCGGCTAATTAGAAACCTCGGTGTTTGAAGGGACAGTGTGTATTGTTTAGCACCTCCTAGTGGTAAAACAACGACATTCAATAAGAATGAATGAATGAAAACTTTCTTTCGAGCGTTAATATAAAAACCGGACAAAAACAATGACTCGACAACAAAATAATGTTACATGATATGTTCGAAACAGGGTAGTCAGAAGCAAATGCTTAGATTCCCTCTCCCTTCATCTTCCTCTAACACAATAGTAATAATATTAATAATAACAGTTATGATATAACAATAGCAACCATAGTTGTAAACGCAGTATTTCCAATCTACCCCATTTTCTTCATCTCTGTATTCCGCCCGTAATGTTTTTTTGTATTTAAATTTTAACAAATGAAGAGTTGGACATTGTTCGATCTGGTCTTGTCAATTGTTCCAAAGTTTGACTCCGCACACCGACACACACATACTTTTCCTGGTGGTTCTCACCTTTGGGATTATGAATTTACGACAGCCCCTCAAGTTATAATTTCCCTCTTTCCGAATCAATATTTTTTGGATGTTTTCTGGCACTCTGTTTTTGTTGACCTTAAATAGCAGTTGTGCAGTGAAAAATTTGACGAAATCATCCCATTTTAATAATTTTAATCATTTGGACTGCAGAAAATAAATAAAAAATATATTACATTTAATACACAAACTATCATCTAAACATAGGTCAATAAATGTACCTATTTTGCATAAGATGAGCCTCACTTAGCTGAAAAAAAATGTCCGTCATCTTGCTGCTATGGACACCCGGCAACCTCAAAAACCCGAGACAAAAAAATGCTTCAGTTTGTCACTTTGAGTCTATTTGTGCATTTTAGCACTCGTCTTCAACTGCAGTCAACGGTAACACGACATCGAGCGGTCAAGTAATACAAAATGTTTAGGTATTTTTTTCTTATTCTCAAAAAATATTTTAGGTGAAATAAAAGTAAGACTTTAATTAAGTCCAATTTTACAATTTATTTTAAGAATATGAATTGTAAAACAAGAAGTACATAAAATGAGCACAATTTCATTGAATGTGTTTATGGATTATTTCTAGTAAGATAAAAATATAATAAGACAACAAACGATTACAAAAAACATTATTTTTAACTGTTTATTATCGCTGCTATTTAAAAAAGATTTCTCTATTTTTTATTAGTTGTATTATTGTTTTAAACTTGTTTTTTAATTTTAAAAATTACGCAAGAATCATTTTCTTCTTTACTCTATTTTAAAAAGACAGAATATATTCTCTTATGTTGTTTGAGTAAAATAACAAATTCAGTACAAAATGTGCAACACCATCTGAGTTTAATATTCAGTGCCTCCTAGTGGTAAAAAAAAGAACCATGAATTTGAAACCTGGGCAAAATGACATGAACTATTATACCATTTGCTATTTTTTACAAGAAACCATAGGTCAAAAAATTTCTATTTCTATCACATCGTGCAATCCCTTCTTGGGTCGGCGCAATATTCTTCCGGCATCCTGCCGCCACGCTCTGCCGTATTACTGGCCCAACACAGTGCCATCTGGTGGTCAAGTATTACACAATGGGGCTTTATTATTTAGTGCCTCTTACAAGTAAAAAAAAAATCTCATTCACTAAAATAAAACAATATTGATTTAAAGAAGCAAAAATACACGAAATATCACCTATTTATAAAACACGCGTGATTAAATAAATTTGCATTTATTTTGCATAACATGAGCAATCAAATGATCTTATAGCGTAGAATTTTTTTACCTAAATAATATGAAATATAATACATAAAATTAGCAAAAACATTAGAAATATTTGATTATTTAAGTCAAGTCATGTTTATTTGTTTGGCCCTTAATGACAGAGTCTCAAAGGGCTGCACAGACCACAGATTATTGCAAACCACAGACTAATATGACATCATCCCCTGATCTAAAACAGACATGAGGGCAAGGAAAAAAATCAAAAACCTCAAGTCAAGTCAAGTGATGTCTATTTGCTTGGCCCTTAATCACAAAGAGTCTCAAAGGGCTGCACAGACCACTGATGATTGCAAACTACGGACTATTATAACACCATCCCCTGATGTAAAACCTACATGAGGGCAAGGAAAAACTCAAAAACCTAAGCATGAGGAAAATGAAGAAACCTTGAGAGAGGAAAGTCCCAAAGGGCTGTACAAACCACGGATTATTGCAAACCACAGACTATTATGACACCATCCCCTGATCTAAAACCGACATGAGGGCAAGGAAAAACTCGAAACGTAGGTCAAGTCAAGCCATGTTTATTTGTTAGGCCCTTAATCACAAAGAGTTTCAAATGGCTGCACAGACCAGTCCAGACTATTATGACAGCATTCCCTGATCTAAAACCTACACGAGGGCAAGGAAAAACTGAAAAACCCCAACATGGGGAAAATGAAGAAATTTTGAGAAGGGACCGCACATGAGGTCAGGATAACCAGGCTGCAATAGGTGTTGCAATTAACAAACAATAAAATTAAATATAAAATATAATCAAAGTAAATTATAAAATAAAAAAATAAAATGGATGACATTTAACAAAGTATAGTAACAGAACACGCTCATTTGATTTAAAATGTTGGATGAGAAATCACAAGTTTGGTTAACCTTGGTTGATTAAACCGCTTTTATTTCCATTTCAGTTTGATGACTGTCATCTACTCTATTTGGTGGCTAACCTATTAATAATCTCAAAATGTACTTTTATGTGCACTGAATCCGTTTTTGTGTCAGAATTTAAAGTCACAAAATAATTCAATGAAAATATAAATGAATAGCAGGAAAGTTCATCGAACAGAGATTTCTAATCGTACAAGGGATTGGGATAGTTCTATTTTTATAAAAAGAACAAACTTTAACAATGTAAGCGGTTAGCCAACACATGAAATGATCAAAATATTCTTTCATGTCGGAAAGTGTCGCTCATTCAGTCGCTCCTAGCTCCGGTAGTATTGGAGACCCCCGATATAAACCTTAGGGATCCAATCAGACTTCGAAGACAGCAGAAACTATAAAGAGATCGTCGTTGGGCGTCGCCCCCAAAAATACGCAGAGAGGAGATATGGCGAAAAGGGAACCCGCTTTCTTACATTGGGGACACGTTCAAAGTTCTAGACGTGTAACGTTTATAGTGTTCTCAAAATAAAGTTAAGATCTCTCGTGAAGATTGTCCGCCCCATATCAGCTTGTGACCTCTCACAACAACGACATCTCACCACCTTCACCAGATGCCTACATACTTATTAGTTCTTATTCCCATTCCACAACAATTTCATCTTAGATACGGTTTATTTCACAATGCACCGCCGATACGAAAGCCAGAATGGACACAATGTTCCATGTCTGCCTCCTCTGTTGCGTTTCTAGCTCAGCTCCTGCAGCTTTTGAAGATTTTCCGGAGGCGAAACGCAGAAGGCGTCAGTCCCGTTTCCACCCTTTTGCAACTCTACGCCTCGTCTGGACCCGTCCTCTTTGCCGTGGCTCGCAATTTTCCGCTTTTGTAAGTCGGTGCGATACAATGACACTTGATTCAATCTTGTAGTTTGGGCTGTGCGACAAGTGTGTGGTGTTACACTGGCTTGCAAAACGATTTGGCCCCCTAAACTTTGGGACCTTTTGCCACATTTCAGACTTCAAGATATCAAACTGTCATTTCTTGTGAAGCATCAACAATAAGTGGGAAACAATCATCAAGTGGAACACACTTTCTTGGATATTTCAAACTTTTTAATAAATAAATAAATAAATAAAAAAGTTGCTGCGCAACATGATTCAGCCCCTTTACTTTGAGTGAAGCAAACTGTCCAGAAGTTCAGTGAGAATCTCTGAATGATTCAATGTTGATCTAAATGAGTAGCAATGATAAATCTCCGTATAAATGCACCTGCTCTGTGATAGTCTCAGAGGTCTTTTTAAAGCGCAGAGAGCATCGCGAAGAACGGGGAACACACCAGGCAGGTCCAAGATACTTTTGTGGAGAAGTTTAAAGCTGGATTTGGATACAAAAATATTTCCCGAGCTTCAAACATCCCAAGGAGCACTGCGCAACCAAAAATATTGAAATGGAAGGAGTATCAGACCACTGCAAATCGACCAAGATCGGGCCGTCCCCCTAAACTTTCAGCTCATACGAGGAGAAAATTGATCAGAGATGCAGCCGAGAGGCCCATGATCACTCTGGATGAACTGCAAAGGTCTACAGCTGAGGTGGAAGAATCTGTCCACAGGACAACAATCTGTGGTATACGGCACAAATCTCGCCTTTATGGAAGAGTGGAAGGAAGGAAGCCGTTTCTTAAAAGTGTCGTTCAAAGTTTGCCACAAGCCACCTGGGAGACACACCAAACATGTGGAAGAAGGTGCTCCGGTCAGATGAGACCAAAATCCAACTTTTTGGCATTAACGCAAGATGATATGTTTGGCATAAAAGAAGCACTGCTCATCACCCTCAACACACTGTCCCCACAGTCAAACATGGTGGTGGCAGCATCGTGGTCTGGGCCGGCTTTTCTTCAGCAGAGACAGAGAAGATGGCCAAATACAGAACCATTCTGGAAGAAAACTTGGAGTCCACAAAAGACCTGAGATTGGGACGGAGATTTGTCTTCCAACAAGACAATGATCCAAAACATAAAGCAAAAGCGACAATGGCACGCTTCACCATAAAACAGATCAAGGTGGTAGAATGGCCGTTTCAAAGTCCGGACTTCCATTCAATTGAGAATCTGTGGAAAGAACTGAAAACTGCTGTTCACAAACGCTTCCCATCCAACCTCACTGAGCTCAAGCTGTTTTGCAAGGAGGAATGAGCCAAAATATCAGTTTCTCCATGTGCAAAACAGATAGAGACATTACCCAAGCGACTTGCAGCTGTCATCGCGCTACAAAGTATGAACTCAATGGGGCTGAATCATTTTGCACACCCACTTTTTCGTATTTTATTAAATGTAGAAAATATCCAAGAAAGTGTGTTCCACTTCATGATAGTGTCCCACGTATTGTTGATGCTTCACAAGAAATGACAGTTTGAAGTCTGAAAGTTCAAGGGGGCCAAATAGTTTCGCAAGCCATTGTATATGCTCATAGCCCGCAGATGGGAATAACGTGTCAATGATGACTAAGGAGCAAAACCTGGTCAAGGGTGTGTGCCTATTCTAAAGTTAGCTGCTCTAATGCCACTTTCGTCATTTCGAATCCAGCGCTTGGGGAGAGAAGCTTCTCTTGAGTGTCCAGACCGGCCTGATTCTGTTCCTGGTTCTGCATTTTAGAGGCCAGACTAGAAGAGGTGAGCGAGAAGTCCGAGTCTTTTATAAACACAAGCGTTGTTTGGTAGGCGGATTTAAGAGAAACTTGAAATTGAAAAGATTGAAGTTCGTCGAGCCGCTGTACAAAGAAGTCCGCAATTTTATTGATGCGCAGGCAGACACGGGCAGAAAATGTCATGACCAGAACGGAAAAAGGACCCACTCGCATAACGTTACTATCAGTTTTACTGGGAAGAAGTGAAAGGATTGCATACACGATCCAGAGATCGCTGGTCGCGTGTTGGGAGCAGAATAAACAGATCAGTAGCAGGGACAGGCGAGCAAAAAACGTGGTCGGGAATGGAAACAAGTCAAAAGCCAGGAGAGGAGTGTAGACGTGGTTAAAATCAAAAACGGAGCGTTATTCAGGACAGGAGAACAGACGTGGTCGAGATCAAAACAGGTCGTAATTCGGGAGGGAACAGACGTGGTCGAGATCAAACAGATCGTAGCGAGAGACAACCAGGAGCAAAAACACAGGATAGGCGAAAAGAGCATGCCGTGAAAAAACAGATTCGCAGACGGACCGACTAAAGGGGACTGACAGGACAGAGTTTCAATACTGACAGGGAGGAAATCTGTCAACAAGCTACAGCTGACGCCACACGGGCGGGGCCAATTGGGCGCCATGGCAACCATGACAGAAAAGGGGTGGGGTTCTTTTTCAGCCAATCGGAGAGTAGCAAAATCGTGAAAAGAAAACTGAGATACGGGGAGGGACTATGATATACTTTTTAGACTTAATGTGGGTTTATCTCAGAGTGCCACGTTTTATCTTGCTGTGAACAATTTACACCATGTGGTGATCAAAAACACTAAAAGCTTCTAACTCTAATAAGTCAGGAATACTTGTTTTGATAAACCAGTCACGGTTGCCATGGCGCCCAATTGGCCCCGCCCATGTGGCGCCAGCTGCGGCTCATTAACAGATTGGCTTTCTGTCTATTTAGGCTCAGTGCCCTCATTTTTCCTTTGTCAGTTCATCAACGAACTTCTGCCCCGCAAGACGTGGGTTTCGACTCGGTCCCGTTTCCTGTCCAGTATTGTTTCCGTTTATTTTGGCCTGTTTAATTTCGGTTTCCAGTTTTGTTTCAGTCTATTTTTGTCCTGTCTAATTTTGGTTTCCAGTTTTGTTTCCGTCTATTTTTGTCCTGTTTAATTTCAGTTTCCAGTTTTGTTTGTGTCTATTTTTGTCCTGTATAATTTCGGTTTACATTTTTATTTGTCTATTTTTGTCCTGTTTATTTTCGGTTTCCAGTTTTGTTTCCTTCTATTTTCGTCCCGTTTCATTTCGGTTTCCAGTTTTGTTTCCGTCTATTAGCGTCCCGTTTAATTTGGGTTTCCAGTTTTGTTTCTGTCTATTAGCGTCCTGTTTCATTTCGGTTTCCAGTTTTGTTTCTGTCTATTTTTGTCCTGTTTCATTTCGGTTCCCAGTTTTGTTTCTGTCTACTTTTGTCCTGTTTATTATTTTCTACACTTTTTGTTCCCGTCTAGTTTATTTTCGATATCCTGATTCGTTATCTATTTTGTCTGTCCCGTCCTGTCCGGAATCGACCCCATCCGTCCGATATCAACTCGGGCAATTGGAATCCATCTCGTCTGCCTCTGGCTTCCTGTCTTTCCACGCCAGACCGCTGCCTCACGTGCACGCCTCCCCATTTCCCGTAAAATAAAGGCTTGTGTGAGAACGTCACGCGATTGGGTCCTGATCCCGTTCTGGTTCTTGACAAAACCAGACTTGTTTTTAACGAAATAATATCGCATTTTTTTTGTTTTTTTGTGGCAGGAATTTTGTTTGTGTCGGCCTATGTCCTCTTCATGTTCATCCTGGGATTTTTGGCGCCTCGTCGAGTCACCTCAGCCATGCAATCTTCCAGTTTGGCAGCAGTGATAGGAAGCAAGGTAACGGCGTTTTGGGAACGGTCGGTATCGCAGAGACAGAATCCCGGAAACCGGCTTTCTGGATCCTTCCTTTCAAGGTCGTGCAAGCGAGAGCTAACTACAATCAAGGCCACACCGGTCAACTGTCCTCCGCGTCCGTTTTCTTGTCCTGCGCAGCCTCTTTAGGCTTCCTCTTCGTTTCCCTGCAGGTACTAAAGGCAATCCTCGCGTACGCGCGTGGGAAATGGCTTCCCCCGGTACGTGAATTCGATCTTTTTTTTTGCAGGACACTGCAAAATCTCTGGCGACGGTCGGCTACTCGGTGTCCGCCTTCTTCAGTTGCATCTTGCTGGCTCAGGTCTGGTGCTACGAGAGGAAAAGCGACGGTGCCAAAAAGGAAGACTGAGTCCAATAACCACGGCGTACGCATGCGCTTGTGACACCGTTCCATCACCAGCTGCAATGTTCGAATAACATTAACCTTCCCTGTAGCACAATTCCGATTCGTTTTGATGTCGCCCTAGTACAGGGGTGTCAAACTCATTGGAACTCGGGGGCCACACAATAGAACATTCTGTTGGGGGCCGCACGAGTCGATTAAAGAGAAAAAAAAGAGATAAAAAAATAAGAGGAAGAGGGAGGGAAAAGGAGAGCGGGCATGACAAAGAAAGAAAAAGAGAGAGAGGGAGAGAGCGTGAGAAACAAAAAATAAAAAGTCGTGAGAGAGAGGGGGGGAAAGAAAGGGAGAGGAAGAAATCCAAAGAGAAATAGAAAGACAGAAGGAGAGAAAATAAAGCGCAAAGGGTATGAAGAGAGACAGAGACAAAGAGCAACAAAGGAAGAGAAAAAGAGACACATAGAGTGAAAGAGACAGAGTGGGAGAAAATGGGTGGGAAAAAAAAGAGAGAGAGAGAGAGAAAGAAATCCAAGTACTGTGTCTTTGTTGGAGGCACCTGGCTTTGGCAACATCAAGTTGACCTATTTCAACCTGCAGCTTGTTTTTCTCTTGCGCTTCTCTGAGTGTTGTCTCGCGGGCCAGATTCAATTCCCTAGCGGGCCTGATCCGGCCCGCGGGCCGCCTTTTTGACATCTGTGCCCTAGTATGAGGATGGTACGGTTTTCTGCTGTGTGAATTGGGCTGGCTGGTGTTTAGGGTTGCAAGTGCAGATAGTTTGTATGTACATTGAAGATCCTGGACTTTTGTTTTCTGGGATGGGCTCCAGCACCCCCGCGACCCTACTGAGGATAAGCGGTGCAGATCATGGATGGATGGATATTTTGGTTTTACATGCCAACAACTGCATTAAAGAGGGTGCCTACAACTTGAGATTTAGCGACTGTCTGCTGCCATCTGCTGGCTTAAAGTCATGATTGCAGCCTCTGTCAGCTCACTAATACTATGAAACTTTTCTTTTTTCATCCTTTGGAGGTTTGAATTGGCATTTGGACTCGTCTTTTCTTATTTTTACCAGTCTGTTCCGCAGTCCATCAACAGGCTACACTAACAAAAAAAATCAACGAACAAGCATAAAAAAACAGTCCTGTCACAGTTGCCATGGCGCCCAACTGGCCCCGCCGGTGTGGCGCCAGCTGCAGCTTGTTGACAGATTGGCTCCCTGTCAGTATTTAAACTCTGTCTTGTCAGTCCCCTTTTGTCGGTCTGTCTGCGAATCTATTTTTACACAGAAAGCCCTTTTTCACCTTTCCTGTGTATTTGCTCCCGTTTGTCTCCCGCTACGATCTGTTTTGATCTCGACCACATCTGTTCTCCCGTCCCGAATAACGATCCGTCTTTGATCTCGACCAAATCAACCTGCTTCCCCGGGCTTTCGACTCGTTTCCGATCCCGACCACGTTTTTTTTGCTCTCCTGTCCCGTCTACTGACCTGTTTTTACCGATTCCGACACCGCCATCGCTCGCCACGGAAGTGCCACTTTCGCGTTCAGAGCGACCTGCTTCCCGCGCCCAGCGATCCTTTTCCTTCTTCCCAATAAAACTGTAAGAAACGTTACGCGAGTGGGTCCTGTTTCCGTTCTGGTCTGCTTCCTAATGTGTTGCGAGTCTCAGAAAAGCAGAGCTAAAAGTAAGATAAAAGCAGATAGGCGCAGTGGAAAAACTGCATAATGGATCTTTGAATTTCGTTTGATATTGTTAACAATAGAGAAAATGTTCTACTTTTAACTTTTTAATAAGAACTTACACGGCGCGCCCCCACCTTTAAGATTACGGTTTTGAATCCAAATTTTCACGTGTTTAATATTCTTGCGTGATTATTACATGAAGATATTGTTGCTCATGTAAAAAAATACATTTATATAAATATGTGTATATAAATATATATAGAAGTACAAAACATGAAATCAGAAAAATTCTAAAAGAACATTTATCATGTACAGATTACAAACCTTGTCGAGTAAAAACAAGAAAATGACCGTTTCAAGTGATAAACTGATGTAAAAATACCAACATGTTTTCTAGTGTTGGCGTCATTTTTAAGCAGACTTCTTGTAAAACATAGCAACAGTTTTAAGCATTTACAAGTACTTTACCCAAAATTCAAGCACTTTGGAATATTTGAAAACATAACATTAAAATTCAAGAATTTTCAAGGATTTCAAGCACCCGTACAAACCCTGGTGTTCTCTTAAGCCGCGATTAAGAGGACCGGTGCTTCATAGTACAATGCCATACAAACAAATGCAAGGTGGCGTTAATCCCGAGGGAAGAAGAAATGCAATGGCAAAGTAAAGCCACTAGAGAGCAATGTTGGCATCATCTTTAAGCAGACTTGTTGAGAAACAGGTCGCAGGTTCGATTCCCGGCTCCTCCGTGTTAAATGTCGAAGTGTCCTTGGGCAAGACACTGAATCCCTAATGCCCCCAATAAGCAGGTAGGCACCTTGCAGGGCTGACTCCCTATTGGTGTGTGAATGGGTAAGTGTGAAGCACATTGTAAAGCACTTTGGGAGCTCTTCAGTGACTTGAAAAGCGCTAAAGAAAAACAGACCATTTACCATTTAGAATTTAAGTTTTCTATATCGGAACCATTTAATATTTATCTCGTCTCCTTTCATAAGTATTATGTTTAAGTCATTGACTGTGCTAAGCTTAAGTAAATTCAAGACTTTTAAAATCAAATTTAAGACCAAGTTGAAAAAAAAAAACACAGCTAAGACAGACAAAAACACTGCATGAATGAGAGAATTTTAAACAAAATGGGAAACAACAGATGTGGGAAAAAGCAGGCGTCTGTTGACAACTCCGTTCTGAAATGGACACTTTCCAGGCATGGTCCAAAGTAACGGTCCCAAGTTGCATTGTGGGCGGAGCTAAGACCTACGTACAACTGAAACCACATCACCGTTTTGATACACAGACTGTTATTGTGGTCATGCTATGTTGCCACCCAGGTAAATCGATGATTTATCAAAAAAGACAATTGTTAATGTTACTAAATATGATTCCATTCAAACAAATATGAATGTTTTGAATGAATTCAAATTTCTAAGACTTATTTGGATTCAAGACTTATTGATGCCAATGAAGGTCTTCTTTTTAGAATAATGAATACAATGCCGGGCAGCACGGCGGGGCAGTGGTTAGCGCGTGTGTGGCACAGTTCTGGTCATGAGATCGAACCTCCTGTGTGGAGTTTGCATGTTCTCCCCTTGCTTGCGTTGGTTTCCTCCCACATTCCAAAAACATGCATGTTAATTGGCCGGTCCAAATTGTCCATAGGTGTGAATGAGTGAGCGAGTTGTCTGTCCCCTGCCCGAAGATTCCTGGGACCCTACTGAGGATAATAGATGGATGGATGGAATTCAATGCCTTTTAAGGCTTTGAAGGATCCGCGGGAAGAATGAAAAAGGGTCGTTTTTGAAGAAGTTACTTGGGAGGACAGGAACAAATCAAAGTCTTAAAACAGTATAATGTCCAAAGATGATTTATTGGCATTTTTGCACAAACAATAATCGCCAAAATGATCAGATTCACATTCAGTGGACATCTCAAACAAAACAGACTACCGTAAAATTTGGACAACAAGCCGCGACTCTTTCCCCGCTTTCAACCCTAGGTCTGATGCAATGATGCGGGATTTATTTTTGCATTTTCTCTAACGGCCGCCAGAGGGCGCCAGAGCAGTAAAGGTATAAGTGAGACGTGTGGAGTGTGTCGATTATTAAGGGCTTATGGTTTCTGTGTACCGTCTTTGTAAATACCTCAATGTTTCAATGTGTTAACATGCGGGATATCGTCGGGTGCGGCTTATGTATGGACAAAAAGTTTTTTCCTTTCAAAATGTACTGGGAGCGGCTTATAGTCCAAATTTTACAGTAATAATTGTAAAAGTGCTGCCGTCTTATGGAACAGACCTTTCGAACAAAACGCATCTCCAGTGTTATTGTTGCACATTCAAACAAAAATAAACTCAGTATGTAAGCCTAGATCTCCCATACTGTGTTTTCCAAACAACGGGTCGCTTTTTTCCATGCATGGATTGGCCAGGGGTGCGCCTTACACTCTGGAGTGACTTTTACGTGTAATATGAACACATTATTATCGGCATGTCATTTCGTGTTGTTTTAACAACTAAACCGAGAGCGTCCACCCTCGGGCTGTGTTGATCATTTCAACATTGGAGGTAAAAAACAGTGAAATGCTAGAATTGACGTAAAACAAGTCGAGGTTTCAGTAACGTCAGGTTATATTATAGTGTAAATTGTGTCAAAATGTTTCAAATAAAAGATAAAATAAAAACCGATGTTCAATTGCATCGGATAACAAAACAATATGTTAGGCAAAACCTTTGCCATAATTAGTCAACAATCCTGTTGATTTTGTGCTTCTTAAATCCAAATATCTCTTTATCAACGCAAATAAGTTAAAGTCGACAACACAGCCATCAGGATGAATTATTGCAATACAACATACTTGGAGTGTATATTTTACCGGTGAAGGGGAAGACCGAATTTAAAACACCAAAAATCAAAGTCATCGATTCAACACGGTTATTAATCATAAATAACGACCCCAAAATACATGAACAAAAACAGTGAGGTCCCCTTCATCCGGCAAATCTTGCCGAATGCACACGTCCTCTGGAATGGAATTTCCACAAATAGGATTCAAATATTTCATTTTTCAATTCTGTCAAACAATACATTTACCGTATTTTCTGCACTAAAAGGCGCACCGGGTTATAGGGCGCACCCCGAAAAAATAGTTATTGGTCCTATTTTTGACATACATAAGGCGCACCGGATTATAAGGCGCTACAATGGGAACGTGGACAAAAGAGTCAGATAGTTCAGTCCAACTGATTACCCCCTTAACATTCCCAAAGCTTGCAAAGAAGCAAATACGTGTCTCAGACACGTACGGATGCGGTGTCCGTACGATGTTACTCAAATGCGTCGTTCCAAATATCATTCGGAAGGTTAAAGTCTTGGGATTCAAGAAATTCTATTCCTTAGTTTCTATTTTCTTTTTCGCTGGCAACTTTACTGTGCCTATGACAATAAAGACTTGGAATTGAGTTGAATTTAAAAATAGACACTCCATTCCATCCATTATCTGCACCGCTTATCACAGAAACATCGAGTTCAGTCTGAAACAAGATACAGGAACAATATAAAACCCGGAGTAGCTCACCGAAGTCGTTGTGTTCATAATAATGTGCAGCCAATGTCCTCTTATATCCGCGAGGGTAGTAAATCCAGGAGAATAAAATATTTACAAATACAGAATAGAAAAAAATGCTTTCTGTATGCCGTCAACCACGTGCTATACGCATTCATCTTTTTCGGCCAATTGCGGGCTTTATTTTGCCCCTTTAGCCTATGCGAGCCAGTAAATGATAAAAAAGGATCCGCCCCCTTTACCTCCAAATAACTTTAGCCAATAGTGACTGATTCAAATGATGATTGACACATTGGTTAGGAAATGAAACGCCGGTACATAAATCCCTGCATACACCGCGGACGACTTCGCCTTCGGGGGAAAATCGAGTCGGCGGCTGCTTGCCTTAGTTGCAAGAATTTGCGACTTAATATTGATCCATATAGAAGGCGCACTGTATTATAAGGCGCATGGTCAGCTTTTGAAAAAAGTAAAGGCTTTTAGGTGCGCCTTATAGTGCGGAAAATACGGTAATCATAAATAACGAGCCCAAAATACGCCGTCATGAACAAAAACAGTGAGGTCCCCTTCATCCGGCAAATCTTATGCCGAATGCACACGTCCTCCGGAATGGAATTTCCACCAATAGGATTCGAATCTTTCATTTTTCAATTCTGTCAAACAATACATTTAAATATAGTCCTCATTTTATAAATAGGGAAGTCAAAATAAAGGGAGTTTTCCCCCAGTGACATATATGTCCCCCTGCCTGAATGGTTTACTCCTCAAGGGTTCACACAGCTCGTCAACTATCATCTCGTTCACGGATACACTTTGTGGATATTATATCTGGGAAGTACAATTTTTAAATCGTATAATCTTTGCAAGTATAATTTATTAGAGTGCTTTTTTTGTCTTTTGAATGTCCGACTGATGCAAAGCAATGCAGTTACCGTATTTTCGTGACCGTGAGGCAAACGAAAGTCTCCGATCGTCTTCATATTGTGCGGCGCCCCCTGTGTGTCATGTGAGGCGGCGACCGGGACGGCATGAAGCTACTAAAGAGTGAAATGGGCGAGGAGTGGCTGTGTATAGAAAAGTAAGGGCACTTGAATTATGGAGTATATGTTGACATGCATTTCAGGTGGATTGGCCGGTCCAAATTGTCCCTAGGTGCGAATGAGCGAGCGAATTGTCTGTCCCTGTGTGCCCTGCGATTGGCTGGCAACCGGTTCAGGGTGTCCCCTGCCCACTGCCTGATGATTGCTGGGATGGGCTCCAGCACCCCCGCGACCCTACTGAGGATAAGCGGTGCAGCTAATGAGATGAGATGTTGTAAACAGGCAGCACGGCGGTGCAGTGGTTAGCGCGTGCGCGGCACAGTTCTCAGGTCATGAGATCGAACCTCCTGTGTGGAGTTTGCATGTTCTCCCCGTGCTTGCGTGGGTTTCCTCCAGGCACTCCGGTTTCCTCCGACATTACAAAAAAAAACACGCATGCTAGGCTAATTGGCTGGTCCAAATTGTCCCTAGGTGGGAATGAGCGGGCAAATTGTCCGTCCCTGTCTGCCCCCGAGACCAGTTGAGGGTGTCCCCTGCCCTGTTTCCACCCGTTCTCAAACCGGGGACCTTTCGCATGATAGGCGAATGTGCTAACCAATGCTCTAAAGATGTGAGTACCGAACAAAACTGCACCAGATTGTTTTTTAAAAAAAAAATAGTTTGATCTGTTTAATCAATAATTAAATGAACCAAAATGAAACTCAGTTTTGCTTCTGTTCTATTGATTCTTACACACATGAGAAATGACCCAATGTCACTTTTTAAAATTCAAACTTTTATAAAACATTTATGAATCATTTTATGCAAATATGGTGACATTGTCAAGTGCCTGTGCTGTAAAAACTGGGGGTATTATAAATAAGATTATAAATAAACATACTGTTCAGTGTCATTTTATGACATTTTTGGTGAGTGGTATGCCGCAAAATTTTTACAATGTAAAAAAACGTGCTACGGCTCCAAAAAGGTTGAAAAACACTGATATAGAGGACACCCGCGCCCGATCATGTGGTGCGCCCTGTATGTGTTAAATACCGAAATAGAGCCATCTACAGAGAATGCACCTTTTCACACGGTGCGGCCTACGGTCGAGAAAATACGGTAGCTTGTTTGGCAAATTCGAAACTCACTTCCAGCCTGGAGCTTTATAAAAGCGGCATCTGAAATAGAAAGCTTGCAAAACCGCAACAGATCGCGTCGGTTCCGGATGCAGCGTGCATTATACGTGAAGTTAGCATAGAATGACGGACTTTAGGAAGTATTGCACCCACAATTCCCTTGCATTGACTTTTTAAAAGCAATGAGCCACAATTTATGCAGTGTGCAACCTTTCTTCTCTTCCCTATTTTGTTTTGACATCATTAAAATCCTTCTGAAATATTTCCCTCACTTTCTTGTTCTAGAAAGAAAAACACTCGGGTTTTTCTTTAACCTCATCGAATGAGAATTCCTCGGAACCCGCCGTCCGAAGCTTAATCGCTCACCTTGCTCGACGTCCGGCTTTTCGACGTTATCCCAGAGTTCCGCAGAGTTTGCGCAACTCGTCCCAAAAGAACAAGGAAAGGATGGTGTGAGGGCCGATGCGGAAGTAAGAGGCTCCTAAACCTTTGTAGAGTCCCGTTAGCCCTTCCTTTTTCAAGGCCTTAGAAAAGCAGTCGGAAAAGCCTTTATAAAGCAGGCCCTGAAAGGACAATAAAGAAGTCACGCTTATTCCTATAGCCCTCGACCTCAAGGAGTTTTTTTTGTTTCATCGTATACAATTGTAAACTGCAAACTTGAACTGTAAAGTAGGCTTAAATGTATTTACTCAAGGTGTGTAATTCTAATCAGTTTGATGTCGTCTTAGTCTTCCTGTCTTTGTTTGAGTGTGTTGGAACTTTTCCAGGGGGGTGGTCTTTGGTCTTTTGTGTCAACATACCAGTACTTTTCAATGTCTTGTGATCTCAATAAAACACAGAGGCAGACCGAGATTGAATAAGAGTGTATGGAAAGAGCTCATCTCCCCGGTTGCAACTGGTTTAAAAACTTGAGTCTTTGCCTGGTGCATTTTCTACCGTTAGCCAATGTTTCTAGCTCTCCCGCACGTCAATGGTCTTTTTCAGACCCCACAGGAAGCCCTTCAGATTAAAGTGCAGTAGAAAATGTTTTTTGGGGTGTATTCATTCATTTTCCACTTGCAGGCCGGATTCAACCCATCGGTGGGCCTGATCTGGCCCGCAGGCCGCCCGTTTGACACCTGTGCTAAAACACGAGCTGGTTTTTTGATCAGGACCGTGTGTGGTTTTCCCTCGCGACGCCCCCTTCTAAATTTCCCGGCGTCCTCACCTTCCCCTGGTGGTCCACGGACTGATTGTACAGCCTGGTGCTCACCACGTCGAAAGGAGTCATGGCCAGCACCACCGCCACGCTGCTGAGCATGCCGGCACTCAGGGCCACCAGCCAGCTGTCGTTCGAAAACACCTTCGGAGGAAGACCAGACAAAAATCAAAGTTCTCGAGGGGACTAAAAAAAACGAATGCCCAAAAAACAGACACGGTAATCGCTCACTGTTTCACAGTTGACATTTTGTGGTTTCTCTGCTTCACTGCATGGTGTTCTGCAATCCGATTGGCTAAACAGTCGCCGTGCCCCTTTTCTGCCCAATAATATACACGTATGTAAAAAAGCTTGACCAACTTACAATTTTAAGTTCCTCTAAAAACCATCATGTCAACAAAACGCTCTGGACCCTCAAAAGGACACGCGGACAAGCTCAGAGATGCTTTCTATGGCCAGCAAAGGTGGACAGCAGGTTAAGCGATCCAGTAATCTTTCTTGTTGTATGTCCTTTTATTTTCAGAATGGAGATTATCAATTTACAATGGAACCTCGCTAGTTCGCGGTTCCACTTTTGCGGGTTCATACCTTACCTTCTCAATAAAAGCATTTATTGACTTGACGCCATTGAGCGCGAGCCTATGTCAACTGAGGACACGGTGTGGACACTCTTATTGTGAAGGGGAGGGGGAGGCCCTGACACAATGCTTAGTCATGGTGAGTTACCGCTTCGCTCACTCCACATTCTTTAACTCCTCCCACCTCATCCCCTTCTTATGTGACGCTCAGTTTATCATGGAGGAACTCAGCGACGTGACGTAAGTATATTCTCTTCCGTCACATTTCATCTCAAGATTGACTTTATTCTACCAAAAGCGAGCGGTTGTTTGTACTACCTAAACACTGCTAATTGTGTGCGTTTTCGTGTATTTGTTGTAAAAGCCGCTAGCTAAAGTATGTTAGTTATTGTCAGAAGGTAGCTCTTTCACTTTCTTTAAAATGAACACAGACCATTTTTTGAACTGTTGTTTCCCAAAACGCTTCACAAATATTACATTTTCACTGTTTTTATTTTCAATATGTAACCGGTAGTGTTAACAAGCGAATTAAACTGTGATGGCTGCATGTGGTGGAGAGCGTTTAATACAATCATACTGAATGGTTGGTAGTGGTTTCGCAGCAGTCCTATTCCGTGTAAATTGATGATGTAAGACATGGCTACACTTGTGGGCCATGTTTTGGTCCATTCAGTTCCAGTGTGAAGAGTTCTGGATGAGTCAACCATTAACTCCTTGCCATCATGCCAGCAATCACTTTGGTTTAATGGCGGGAGGGGGTATACTGTATACGTTTTTTAAGCATTTTTGAAGGGGCGCGGCTACTTCGCGGATTTTCAGTTTTCGCGGGTGGTCTCGGTCCCCATTAACCGCCATAACCGAGGGATTACTCTATTGGTACTTTTATTCAAAAGGAGAAGCACTTCATTTATAAGTTTAGGTCAGACAATAAATTGTATACATTGCTTTACTGCTCTGCCAATCAAATGATGAATACGATGTGGCTTCATTTATTGACACAAACCTCAGAGTACGTCACTGATCCATCCTGTTACAGTTAAAAAAAACATGCATTGTGATTTCTGGATTTTTCTTTTTAGTTTCTTTTTTTGTTTTTTCCAGGATGTCGAAAAATATCCAGACATGCAAGTTAGATTCTGTATTGTGTGCATCTTTTTCCCTGAGTGGAGGACATTACTGTAGTGCTTCTTTCTGCCACTACTGGCATGTGGCGCTGTGAGAGGTCACTCAGCATCCACCCTGAAAAAGAAATCTGCTTACTCTTCCTAGTTTGTGTGTAAATTCTATACTGTATCTCCAGCGCGCTAAAAACGTTGACATTTTTATTGTTTAATGTCTGGTGCATCCATTTAATATAGTTGGTGTGAAGTGTAAAGAAAAGGCAAGATGTTTCATTTAAAAAGAAAGCGGAATAAGAAAGCTTGATGCGGTTGAGAAAATGGTAGGATGTTTTTTTTTCAGCCACTTTTTACCACGGAGGAGGACCTTGTGAAGCACGTCTTCCAAAAGTAAGTTAAACTCAACTTTATCTTTATAGAGCATTTTATTTTATGAAATATTTATTTTTCTAGTACAAAACAATAAAAGTTACTTATACAAGCCTTAAACATACTTAAATAAACCTTAGCACTGAAGCTACTTACGAACTTAGGAACGATTGTCTTGTATGTAAGTAGGGCATCCTTTGTGTATATAAATGATCTCAAAGACCTTAGCGCTTACTA
Source organism: Urocampus carinirostris (assembly GCF_059441175.1). Classification (NCBI taxonomy): domain Eukaryota; kingdom Metazoa; phylum Chordata; class Actinopteri; order Syngnathiformes; family Syngnathidae; genus Urocampus; species Urocampus carinirostris. The sequence goes on from NC_142365.1 coordinate 681,280, forward strand.
AAGCACACACTTGATGTTTGTCCCACCCCATCTGCATTGCCATTAAACAGCCGGGTAAAATGTGACCTTGACGAGGGTGGCAACCATAAAATAAAGTGCAGAAAACCTGCCCGGCGCCTTGTCGCACTGAGGGCGTGTAAAAATGCAGCAATGGCATTATAAGGAATTCGAAAAATTCGCTCGGAGCAGGAAAATGATTTGGCGGGGACGGGCACTAACTGTAACTCATAAGTTGCGTGTTCCCAAAACCTTCTGTAAACCGTCAAAGAACCGGCATCCTGTGATAACAACAATCACAAAAGCAGCAATACTAAGATTTAACGCTGATTGACTCTCACTGATAGGAGTACTTCATGTCAAGTCATGTTTAATTGTATAGCCCTTAATCACAGAGTCTCAAAGGGCTGCACAGACCACAGACTGTTGCAAACTATTATTACAGACTATCTCAGTGAGGCAGGCCTCCAAATTTTCACAGTTTAGTGTGGCAGATTCCTCCATCAGAAGATATAGTTGAGTGTCATCTGCGTAGCAATGAAAACTGATATTATACTTGCGAATAATATCACCTCATGGAAGCATATAAATGCTGAAAAGAAGGGGGCCAAGTACTGAACCCTGCGGAACACCACAGGTAACCTTAAGGGGCTCACATGTCATCTCACCCTACTTAACACAGTGCGTCCCATCTGTGAGGTAGGATCTGAACCATAAGAGGACGGTTCCGGAGAGACCAATCCATTTTTCCAACCGTTCTAGTAAGATATTATGGTCAGCAGTGTCAAAGGCAGCATTAAGATCCAGCAGCAGCAAGAGTGATGAAGCGCCAGAGTCCATTTCATCATATTTAAAAGTCCTATCAGTGAGTCGGTCTGTTAACTTGTCGATACGATACTTTAAAATAATACGGCATCGTATCGGAACAACACTCGTGTGTTTTTTTTAGTCTAATCATATGACGAGCAGATCTTTTTTGCGTTTAACTTCCGTCTTGGTTACCATGCTTTGTGGGAGTGACTCGTTTGCTGTGTCATTGCCTTTCATAACTAGTGCATTTAGGATTTACACGAGCAAACATTTGTCATACACGGAGCTTCTTGATTTGGCTCTAAAAATGAATCAGATCGATGCGTATGAATGCCTCAGGAGCCCTTTAGACTGCCCACCCAACCAAATCTTACAAAATTCTATGGGGAACACTAAATAATGGATTACTTATTTTACACTTTTGCAATGGGAGTTCTGGAATGAGTTAATAAGCTCTGTGTTTTTAGCCCAGGGGGCTCCGTAAAAGCCATCACGTTTCTGTTCCAGGAAGTTCCACTCTCCGAGTCAGCAGACTTGGACTCTGGGTTTTGAAAGAGCGCCTCGTGCGTCCTCACCTGTAGATCGAGCACCAGCTCTTTGGAGACGGAGAAAGTGGAGAGTTGAGCCGCTGAGCCCACGCAGACCCTGGGGATGGCGGCGCTCGTTCCCCTCCACAGTCCTCGGATGCCGTGTTCCTTGTAAATAGCCGTTAGACCGTGGGACATTCCCTTATAGAGGAGGAACAAAAGTCAGGAATTTCCATAAATCAATAGTCTTATTGAAAACAAAACTGTCATCCTGATATTTAATGCCTCAAGTGACTTATAGTTTTCTTCACAACACATCAATTGAAAATGTTGCGAAACGATAAGTTGTGCAAGTTGAAGAGCATTTGGAATATTTTGTTCCTGAAAATGTATTAGCGGCAGGTACAGGGTGACCCATATTTTATTGGATAAAAAAAATCCTTTTTTTAAGGAATGTCTTTTCTGTTGCAGGACGTAAATGGTGAAGCTATGGATGATCATTTGCAGCTATGGTTGCCCTGAAAATGTCTTGGACAAATCAGCAGAAGATATTGATGTATGTTGTTTCGCTTCCATTTCTGAAAACACAGATATTTTGGTTCATTTCAGGTAATATTTATATTGTTTTATTTGAAAAAAAAACTAGTGAGATATAGTCAAATTCCAAACTTGTATCCATCCATATATAGTGTGAACCTAGCACAAAACACAAACATTGAAAATCTTGTATATAAAGAGGTACCACTGTGTTCTGTTTTACAGCGCGACCTTGGGTGTCCTGAAGGCTGCTTATATATAAAATGTATTCATATTTTTATCATTCTGTTTTCAGATCATTGCCTGTAATTAAACATAGTCACGCATCCTTCCTTATAAGGCTTATATAAGCCATTTAATTTTTTTGCAGTTCTTTTATTGTTTGTTTTTGGTCTATTAAGACTCCTTCAACATTTTGGGTTCCCGACCTTGAGCCTAAAGGTAAAAAGTTTTCCACAATGTCCACACGATGGCGCCAAAATATCATCTGAAGTAAAAACGTAGTGTCTTGAAATAATCTCTGCCCGTAGGTGCAATAAATGCAGCAATTTAACAGTAGATAAATTATTTGTTAAAAAACTAGTTTTATAAAACACAGTACTATATACTTTACGTATATACCTACATGGCATAAAAGCGACCCACTAAAACTGCTTTCAAATAGCCACATACTTAAAGAAATTCAAAATATAGAATAAAGCGTGTACTTTACACTGATGATTGTTTAGTTATGTAGTTGACGGTCTGCAACACTATTTTAATTGAGCCTCTGAAAAGACTCTCTCCGGGCACTAGGGGGGCGGTGTTGGGTTCATAGTGTGGCGAGTTGGTTCAGGTGTAAAATGCAAAAGAGTTTACCAGGGAATTCTTAAAAACTGTCATCACCTATATTTCATATTTATGATGTCTGTGTATTGTCTGTACAGCCCTTTGAGACCAATGAGACATTGATGATGCAAGGTTACCTGGTGCTTGTACTGGTGACCTACAGCGATGGAGGCCGCGGACTGACTCTGCAAATGAGTCTTCACCTGTCAATGAGAGAAAAGCAAACGGCATTCGCTTAGCAGCGAGAAAACTCAAATTTGATGAGAGTTATCAAGCAAAGATACCAAATAGACGGGATTGGCCATGACGGCTCCCACCAACCCCGCCGCGGCTCCCGCCGCGATGGTCATGGGTGTGCTGACTCTCCCTTCCGTGTGGATGTAGCCGGACGCCTCGATGACGGCGTACGAGCCCAGTCGGACCCCGTTCATGAAGAACTGGTAGCACAGACCGGGAACCAGACCTTTCTGCAAAGCGGCCAGCCCGTCCACTTTGGCGATGGTGTAGAAAGCGTGGAAGACATTACGGTAATACACCTGGTAGCTGCCCCGGCTTTTCAGCTCTCCTTGAAGCTGCATGCGGGTTTTGACTACTTCCAGGGGGTTGGTCACGAGACACGCTCCGCAGGCCGCCAACCCACCCAGGAGAAAGTCCATGGCGATAGAACCGCGGACGGTTCGGAGGAGGTTCGTCAAAAAAACCGCTTGCCCATAGTGAAGTTTTCCATCATCCGCGTGCTTGGCTCAAGCGCATGCGCAGAGCTTTCGGGCGAGGTGGCTTCACGGGCGGCTCGTAAAATGGTCAATCTGAAAAGAAATACATACGGGATATTTAAATAGTCAAATGATGCGCGCAATTTTTGTCACACGAAAAAATGTTGCACTGAAGGAATACATATTTGTGTTGTGTGTGGTCATTTACCGAGAAAAAAAAGGATACGTGATCATTTGGAAGTGATTTCTACATTTTAATCTTTCTTGTCTTAGTTAAAATAAAATCTTTTGATTACTGATTTGTAAATATTGTTCGATAACCCACACATTCTTCACTTCAAACTCAATACTTAAACATGAAGTGATTAATGTTATGCAATTTATAACAACGTTTTAAAAGCAACATGACCTCACCCGGAAACGCATCACCTCCATTGTGACGTCATTGCGCAACTGCGTAATGACGTCTCCTTTATTATACTGTTATAAAGTATTCTTTAAAAAACGGTGTTTTACATTAGATATTGATTAAAATCCAAGTTTAACCAATTCTACCTTGATTAAACTCTTTTTTTGAAAAAAGTGCAATTTGTTGTGTTTGGAAGCAGGGGAATTCCAGAACGAAACCATGTAAGTGACGTCAGGTTCCCCAGGGTTCGGAAACCTATGGCTCGCAAGCCACATGTGGCTCTTTTCACGAGTCCATATGGCTCGGAGACACCATTAAAAACATGCAAGGTTTCTAAATTTGAGTGAGCGTAGCCTATTACAGAACACACGAAGCTGAATCAACACTGAAAGAATATGGTACTGTCTACTACAGGGCACATTTTTAACTACAGTTTAGAGTCAAGGTGTAATACACAAAAACTTGTTTTGGTTGTACATTTCCAAAAAATCCTTTACATAGATGCTCATTAAATAAGCCATGTTTGCTGATGAGACACCTTATGATGAAAATCCACAGAACAAACTGCTGATACGCCAAATCGCAGAATCTGGAACGTCGTGGTGAGGGCAGTCTGAAAAAATGAAAAAAAGACAGGGGGGGGATTTGGCCCACTCCTCCACACAGATCTTCTCTATAAAAGTCAGGTTTCTGGGCTGTCGCTGAGAAATACATAGTTTGAGCTCCCTCCAATGATTTTCAATTGGGTTCAGGTCTGGAGACTGGCTTAGCCACGCTAGAACCTTGAAATGTTCCTTACGGAGCCACTCCTTCCTTTTCCTGGCTGTGTGCTTCAGGTCGTTGTCATGTCGGAAGATCCAGCTACGACCCATCTTCAATGCTCTGACTGAAGGAAGGAGGTTGTTCCCCAAAATCTCACAATACACTGTCTCAGTCATCCTCTCTTTAATGCAGTGCACTTGTTTCTTCCCATGTACAACATAACACCCCCAGAGCAGGATGTTACCACAACCGTGCTTCACAGTAAGGATGGTGTTCTGCGGATTGTACTCATCACTCTACTTCCTTCAAACACGCTTAGTGGAATTATGACCAAAAAGTTCAATTTGGTCTCATCCGACCACAAAACTTTCTCTCACGAGTCCTCTGTTTTATCCAAATGGTCATATGAAAACCTAGGACGAGCCTTTACATGTGCTGGTCTAAGCCGGGGAACCTTTCGTGCCAGGCATGATTTCAAATCGTGACGTCTTAGTGTATTACCTACAGTAACCTTGGAAACGCTGGTCCCAGCTCTTTTCAGGTCATTGACCAACTCCTGTCATGTAGTTCCAGGCTGATTACCCACCTTTCTTATCATGATTGAGCCCTCACGAGGTGATATCTTGGATGGGGCTCCACTCCCATTGAGATTGACGGTCATGTTGAGGTTCTTCCATTTTCTAATGATTGCTCCAACAGTAGACCTTTTTTCACAAAGCTAAATATCAATTGCTCCCTAACCTTTTCCAGCCTTGGTACAATTTTGTCTCTGGTGTCTTTGGACAGCTCATTGGTCTTCGCCATGTTACAAGTTCAAGTGTTACTGATTGTATGAGGTGGACAGATGTCTTAATGCAGCTAGCAACCTCATACAGGTACATCTGATTCAGGATGATACATGGACTGCAGGTGGACTTCTAATGGACGGACTAACAGGTCTTTCAGGGTCAGAATTCTAGATGATACACAGGTGTTCAGATACTTATTTGCAGCTTTATCACACAAATACATTGTTAAAAAAATCATGCATTGTGATTTCCTGGTTTTTCTTTTTAGTTTATCTCTCTCACAGTGGACATGCACCTACGATGACAATTTCAGACCCCTCCATGATTTCCAAGTGGGAGAACGAGCAAAATACCAATGCCACGATACCCGCTATCTCCCGAGAGGTTGGAGAAACAGCCGGCAGCGATTTCTCTAAAGAAATATGCATCTGTGAAGCGCTCCTTTACATCTAATCTGCTAAAGTTGATTTACAGCTCAACCGCTGGCGGGGGCAATTTGTCGGCAGTGCTTGTGGCAGCATAATAGGATTAGCCCTTAGCGCGGCGTTAAATAAAGCAAAGCACCCAAGAACTGCAAAACATATCCCAAAAAATCATTTGAAATTTACCGCCAAAACAAAGAAAGACAACGAGGCTTTCATTTCATTTATCGTTCATTTTTGTAGAACCGCTACGAATCCCGTTCGATGGCAAAAAGGGGCTCTCCCCTACTTACGACCATTCGACTTACGATAAATGGTAGATACGAAAAAAAAATCGGGATGTCGAAAAACATCCGGACTTTGCTGTGAGTTAGATTTTGTATCGTGTGCAGCTTTTTCCGAGTACAGGACATGAATGTAGTGCTTCTTTCCGCCACTACCGGAGTGTGGCGCTGTGAGAGCTCACCCAGCATTCCATTTTCTTCATTCCTGTATTCCGCCTGTAATGTTTCTTGTATTTAAATTTGAACAGGTGAATTGTTGGACATTGTTTGATCTGGTCTTGTAAATTATTCCAAAGTTTGACTCCGCACACAAACACACACATACTTTTCCTGGTGGTTCTCACCTTTGGGATTTTGAATTCACGACAGCCCCTTAAATGATAATTTCCCTCTTTTCGAATGAATAATTTATGGATGTTTTCTGACACGATGTTTTTGTTGACCTTAAGTAGCAGTTGTGCAGTGAAAATTTTTATTAAATCATCCAATTTGAATCATTTAGACTGCATGAATAAAATATGAGTATGATCCCGATATCCTACCCTGTGTATGGTTGTAATTGCACGTTTTTGGAGGATAAAAAGGGGCCAAAGTCAACTTTTGGAATGATTGCCCAAGACTTCTGCACAATATGTTCAGTATGGCAGAACTAGAGAACAATATAATAAATCTAATGCATTATAGTTTAAAAGGAATTTGGCTTTATTCATTACTGAATTGCTTTTAGATACCTTAGTTTGTATGTGTCTGATGTGTTTTCCAACTTCATTTCTTGTCTATTACGACCCCTAAAAACTTAATTTCTGATACAATGTCTGTTGCAACACCATCCATTTTTACTTCTAAATCTCGACTTGCCTTGCGATGACCAAAGAATATTACTTTGGTTTTATTCAAATTTAAAGATCATTTATTTATATCCATCCATACTTTTAGGTGAATTAATTCACGATGAATACAGGTTACCAAATCAATATAGTTATCATTTGAATAGAAATTGTTAGTGACGTCTGCAAATACAGGGATCGGAATGGAGATTTTCATTTTCAGCTGAAATAGCCAGGGTCCAGGAATAAAGCAGCTTGAGCAACAATGCGGCCAATTTTTCTAATGGCCGCCAGGGTGCGCCAGAGCAATAAAGGAAAGAGTGAGACAGTCGGATTTTGAATTTGTTTGCTACGCAAGAGAAAAAGTGAAAAAGTCGGAATGCCTTTGGGGTTCAAAAACAGCGGAAATCCGCGGATCCGCGGAAAATTCTGATCCCTGCAAATATTACTTTTGATGTTATATTATATTACTCTTTTGAAATGAATGAATAAGAAAACTTGATGCGGCTGAGAAAATGGTCGATCGCTTTTTTCGCCCACTTTCTACCATGAAGGAGGAAGTGGCCTAACTCTTGAAGCCCATCTTCCAAAAGTAAGTTAAACTTAACTCTATCTTTATAGAGCATAGTATTTTATGAAATGTTTCTTTTTTTTGAGTACAAAACAATACAGGTTACTTATACAAGCCTTCAACATACTTATACAAACATTAAACATACAAAATATAGCACTGAAGCAACTAACGAACAAATTCAACTTACGAACGATCGTCCGGAACCTATCTCGTTTGTAAGTAGGGCAGAGTTTGCGTAGGATGGATATTAAACGATGTGTTCTCCACAAAAGCACCCACCTAGCTAGTTACGCTAATAGTATGAATCAATTGGCCCCCGCGCTTAATCCCGGCTCCCAGACGAGCAAGCTCCAAAGCTCCAACTCACGAGTCTTCATCACTCTCCTTGCGCAAGGGGACGAAGACGACAGCGGAGCTGCTGCAGACCCCCTGGTTGGTTTCTGCCTCTGATGGAAATACAAACAAAGGAATCCTAAAAGTGAGTGCCAATTTGTATTTCTTCGAGATTGCTACGCAACACCTACGCAAAAAACAAATACGACCCCCATTGGCGATAAAAGTGTGTTTGTTTTAAGTGTACGTTTAGCTCGAGGCTATTTGAACTCGTTTTCCCCTAAACAAATCTCATTTAGACTTGAAATGTACAAACATGGTGAATCGTCTGCTTAAAGTTAGAAGATTGTCATTAAGTTCTTTGTTTTTGGAATAAGATGTAGGTTAAAGTGTTACATTCGTCCCACAGCAAGATTATTTATATTATAAATATGGCGAAAACTCATATAGCCCATCTAATATTAGAATAGTCTGTTAACCATAATCAGCAATATTAAGTCAAGTCCTGTTTTTTTGTTTGGTGGCCCTTATTCGCTAAGAGTCTCAAAGGGCTGCACAAACTAAAAAAACTATAGACTATTATGACACCATGCCCTGATCTAAAACCGACATGAGGGCAAGGAAAAACTCAAAATCCTTAACGTGAGGCAAATGAAGAAACCTTGAGAAGGGACCGCACATGAGGTCCTCCCCTTCCAGGCTGACCAAGCTGCAATGAATGTCGCAATAACAATGAATACACAGATATCATCAACCGGAAATAAAGGTCATTCATTTACATAAAAAATATTCAATATGAAATATTTTAACTGACTGAAGGTTTATTTGTAATGTGATATTTTTTGATGAACGACCCCAAATTATTGTACAGCGAAATTGTATTTTTACAAAATATTACTACCATCGCATCTCCTATTGAACCGCTACCCCAGAAATCAAAACACAGGAAAACAAATTTGAAACAATTGAGAAATAGTTTTACACCATTCATCTAAGAATGACTTTTCTTATCTTAATATTTTTTATAACCTGTTTTTATGAAATAACTTAAGACAAATACCATTTTCAAAGAGAAAAATCATTTCCTCGTGTTGATGATTATTTTTTTATGTTACAACTAGAAAATATAGCTCTATTAAAATATTTTTTTATTTTAGATACACGTGTATATTCATTAAAATGATAAAAGGCTTGCACTATTTTATTAGATTCGTTATGTTTGTTATTTTTAGTGCATGACAGAAAAAAACATATTTTCCGAGCAAGTCTGGAGAGTATAACTTTTTTATCGACTCGGAAATGGAACAAAATATTCTTACTTGAGAACATTTCTTCTTATTTGATTTGTGAAACAAGAAAACAGAAACAAGGTCCGTGTCATGACGACTGATTATTTTCACCTGCGCCCGCTCGTCCTGGCTTCCTGATGGGTTCACCGTCCTTCTTAAGCTCCGTCCCTTCACTCGCCTGTTGTCAGTCCGTCAGCGAACCTCTGTTTCTACAAGACAAGCACTTTGACTCGGACTTCCGTCGGTCTCGCTTTTCGCACCCGTTTTCCAACCGCCGTTCCCGATTTCCCCGTTTGTCTCCGGCTACGACCCGTTTTCTGACCCGACCGCGTTCTGTTCTCCCGTCCCAGCTTGCGACCCGTTTTTGATCCCGACCATGTTTTGCTCTCCTGTCCTATCAACCCGTTTTTTTCCGTCTTCGACACCACGATCTCCCGCTTCGGAAGTTCCACCTGGGAGCACCGGATCGCGGGCGCCGCCCTCCCTCTTTCTATCAATAAACTTGTGGTTAACGCTACGCATTTGGGTCCTGATTCCGTTCTGGTCGTGACAGATATATCCAATGTTATTTTTTCATGATAAAAACGGGGACGGGTGAAGGATTTCCATGTAAAATTCTTCTTTTTAAGATATTGTCTTTTGAAAGGATAGATAAAGGTTGCTAGAGAAGACATAATTGGATTGGATTTGTTTTAAAAAGGAAATCCCGAGAATATGGGTTAATTACCGCTGAGGTCAATCTGGAGTATCAACAGTCACTGTCAATTGGATTAGGTAGAAAGAGAGACGATCGGTCCCCGCCGGTGTTCCGGGTCAAAGCCTTTACACCCGGGAAGTCTTAATTCAACAATCCGCCATGGGCGTAACCGGCCCGTTTTAGGGGTTGCTCGAGCACCACCAAAATCAACCCAAAAACCCCCAAAAATCATAGCGTTTTAAAAATGTTTTACTCTAATGGAGGAAAGGATGTCAGAACCAGAACAGGAGGAGGACCCAGATGCGTAACGTTTTCACACAAGCTTTTATTTTACGGAAATGGGGCAGTCAACACAAACAACAGTGATTCGGCCGTCGCTGAGCGGAAGAAGTAAGGCAGAAGTCCGACGAGATCGATACCAGATACACGAGGAGATACCGGACAGATGGGGTCGATACCGGACAGGACGGGACAAACAGGATCAATACCAGATACACAAGCTGATACCGGACCGACGGCGTCGACACCGGACAGGACAGAACAGACAGGATTGATATCAGATACAGGAGACCGGAGACAGATATCAGACAGGACGAGACAGACGGGATCGATACCAGAACCTGGAGACTGGGGTTCGATATCAAACAGGACAAGATAGACGGGGACGATACCTGATACTGGAGATTGTAGCAAGGTATCAGACAGGGAGAGACAGACGGGATCGATACTAGATACACGAGCAGATACCGGAGTGACGGGGTTGATACCAAACAGGATGGGACAGACAGAAAAATGAAATGAAAATGATCTGCATTTTTATATACAGGATTGATATCAGATACAGGAGACTCGAGACAGATATCAGACAGGACGAGACAGACGGGATCGATACCAGACACTGGAGACTGGACTCCGATATCAAACAGGACGAGATAGACGGGATCAATACCAAACACTGGAGACTGGAGTCCGGTATCAAACAGGGCAAGATAGACGGGATCGATACCGGACAGGATACTAAAGCAGGATACTGGACAGAGTCAAAACACACGTCTTGCAGGTGCAGAAGTTCGTTGACGGACTGACAAAGGGTGAGTGAGAACACTGAGCTTAAATCGGAGGGAAGCCAATTAGTCGACGAGCCGCAGCTGGCGCAACACGGGCGAGGCCAATTGGGCGCCATCGCAACCATGACAAAGGATATATTTAAGAAAAGTAAAACAAAAGTGTGTACATCGCAACGTCAGGCATACTCCACTGCCTTGAAATGGTTCAGTCCATTTGGTTCCTAGCACCGCAACGGAGTATTTTATGCAGTAGTATTTTTTGTAATATATCGATAGTATTACTGCAGTTTTCCCTTGCCCTCATGTAGGTTTTAGATCAGGGGATGGTGTATTCATATGTGCAGCCCTTTGAGACTCCTTGTGATTAAGGGCCAAACAAAAAACATGACTTGACTTGGAAGTATTTTTGTCGTATTTCTGCAGTATTACTTCCGTTTTTATTTTTTGTAGTATTTTTGCAGTTGTAGTTTTATGGTATTTCCATAGAATATTCTTCGTATGTCTGTAGTATTTTTGAAGTCTTACTATAGTAGTATATTTGTAGTATTACTGCAGTCAGATTTTTATTGTATTGCTATAGTATTTTAAAAGTATTACTGTACTTTTTTGAAGTATTTTGTAGTATTACTACAGTAGTATTTTTTGTAGAATTTCCCCCATACAATTGTTGTACTATATCTGTCATATTTTTGTAGTTTTTACTGTAGTTGAATTTTTGTAGTATTTCTGTTGTTATATTTATGTAGCAGTTTATTTTTATTATAGTAATACTGTACTGTAGTCTTATTTTTGTAGTATTTCTATAGACGTACTCGATACTGGTATCTTTGTACTGGTTTTTTAGTATTTTTAATCTTACCATTTTTTTTTGTAGTATTTCTATGTTATTATTTCTGTAATAGTATGTTTGTATTACTGTTGTTTTGTAGTATTTCTAGTGTATTTTTGTTCTTATCAGAATAAATCTGAACCTGTTGCAGACCCTTCTCGATGATAAGTCGATTTTTACAGATCTTGGACAGCAGGGGGCAGCATAACACTCGTCTCTGTTTCCTCTGCACTCAATCTACTGTCAAGTCATGTTAAGTTGATCAATGAAACTAAAAAGAATATTTCAAGCAAAGGTCTTAAATTCGCGGCCCGGGTCCGATTGCGGCATCCAGGATGATAGTTCGAGGTCCCAGCCCTAATCTGATAGTTAAAGGGACAGTGTGTATCATTTTACCAGTAGTTGTCGCTGTATTCGGTCGTGCCACCGAAAACGAGTGCTGAAAGCACAACGAAGAAGACAAAATATGGAGACTCAATGTGACCAAAACTTATCACTTTTGAAAAGAGGAGAAATAAGAAAAGGAAAAAGGCCAAAAAGAGAAAAATGCAAACAAAAGAACCAAGACAAAAAGTAAAAAAAAAATGGAAAAAAGATAAAAAAAAATCTATAAAAACACGAAAAAGAAAAAAAGTAGCGGTTTTCCCCGTTTTTGTCATTTTTGTCTTTAATCATTTCTCCTCTTTGTTTTCTTGTTTCTTTCTTTTTCCTGATTAGCCTTTTTTACTTCATTTTCCCCCACTTCTCTCTTTTTTGCCTCCTTTTCCTATTTCTTATTCTGTCTTTTTTATTTGTTTTTTTATTTCAATAAAATATTTTTTCCCTTCTTTTTGTCTTCCTTTTAGAAAAGCTGGGTACAAATCCAGTAATTAGTCGCAAAAAGTAGCCCTCATCTTGAAAATAGTTGGAGATCCCTGCACTAGACCAGTAGGCATCTAGATAACATAGGAAAAGGCATTCGAGTTTACCTCATTTTCACACTTTTTTTTAACTCCCAGTAGCACGTTGCGCTGCAGGTAAAAATATTGTGATAAGATGAAATGCATTACCTTGCTTATTGTCATTTCCAATCCTGGTAGCATAGTGGTTAGAATTCAGGCCTCTCAACACTGGGATTTCAGGTTTGATTCCCATTGCACCTAAATCAGAGCAAATAAGTACCAAAAACCTCGGTATAAGGTGCACTCTAACTTTATGCACATTTTCATGAGGCACTTTTAGTTTCTTTTCTGTGCAAACCGATACCTTGTGACCCGCGTCTGGGTACGGGTTTGCGGCTCGGTAGTTGCTGACCATGTCACAGTTGCCGTGGCGCCCAATTGGTCCCCGCTGTGTGGCGCCAGGTTCTGTCACAGTTGCCACGGCGCCCAATTGGCCCCGCCCATGGACACCAGCTGAAACGCGTTGACAGATTGCTGCCTGTCACTACTTAAACGCTGTCTTGTGAGTCATCTTTTGTCGGAGCGTCTGCGAAACTCCTGCTAAACTCTGTTGTGATACGTCAAGCCCTGTGAATCCGCGTTTTTGTCTATGTTTTTGCTCTTGTTTTGCCAAGTCCTGTGAATCTTCGTTTTTGCCTGTGTTTTGATCCTGTTTTGTTCTCGGCCCGATCAATCTACTTCCGCGACCGACGATCTCCGGATCGAGTGTGCACTCATTCCTCTTCTCCCCAAACGTTACGCGATTGGGTTCTCCTTCCTGTTGCCTGTTCTGGTTCGTGACAGACCACTGCTTTAGAGAGGACCGCATTTTGTACTTTGAACTCGCCACCTGTTATTTCCCAAAGCCACAAAAGAGCGGCGTGGCTTCACGTTTTTTACTTTCTACCTGTTGCAGAGGACATCGGAGCGAGGATGGACATCGGCGGTCTGGAGACGGTGGTGGCCAACTCGGCCTACGTGTCGGCCCGAGGAAGCGTGGACGGGGCGGCGGCGGCCACCCTCCGAGACAAGAAGATGCGAGCCAGGCTGAAACTGCCGCACATCCGAGACTGCGAGCACTTGAAAGCCTCGGTGGGCGAGACCTTCAGGGTCACGTGCGTCGACGAGCCCGTCGGAAAGCGGCTCTTCCGGCAGTTCCTGAACGCCGACGCCGTCCACAGGACGGCCGGGGAACTGTGGAAGGACATCGAAGATTTTGCGGTTTGTCAGGAAAAGGACAGAGTTCGAAAGGCGCAAAGAATGGTGGAGAAATATTACCAGTCGACCTCGAAGAACTTCTGCGGTTTCCTGGAGGAGAAGGCCGTGGTCCGCGTGAAGGAGGACTTCAAAAACGCGGGCGGCCATTTGTTTAAAGAGAGCGAGAAACAGCTCCTCAAACATCTGGAAGCCAAAGCGCTGGGCGGGTTCAAACAGAGCATGTTCTTCCTGCGCTACGTCCAGTTCAAGTGGTTGGAGGCCCAGCCCGTGGACGAGGACTGGTTCATGGACTTCAGGGTCCTGGGCAAGGGGGGGTTCGGAGAAGTCTACGCCTGTCAGGCCAAGGCCACCGGGAAAATGTACGCCAATAAAAAACTGGACAAGAAGAGACTGAAGAAGCGCAAAGGCTATGAGGTAAAGACGGACAAACTAGGCTCACTTGCTACAACTAAGATGCTTGGTACTCATTTAAAGGTGTATTATTTAGCGACTCCTAGTGGTAAAAAAACTTCATTAAAAAGCGATGTCAGGACCAGAACGGAAACAGGACCCAATTGCGTGACGTTCACCACAAGTTTTATTGAAAGAAAGAGGAAGGTCTGCGCCCACGTTACGGTGTTCGCTGGGCGCGGGAAGCAAGTCGCTCTCGTACTCGGATTGTGATCCGAACACGCTAGTGGATCTTCCGTAGCGAGCGATGGCAGTGTCAGGGACGGAAAAAACGGGTCGGTAGCCGGGATTGGGAGATCACAGCGCGGTCGGGGCTGACCCCGAATGATGAGTCGTAAGCCAGAACGGGAGAACAGACGTGGTCAGGAGCAAAACAGGTCGTAGCCGGAGACAGACGGGAGCAAAAAACGGGACAGGTAGAGGTCAGGGTCGTAAATGGCTTGTGTACATTGAGGTTCGCAGATGGACTGACAACGGGGGACAGACAGGACTGGGTTCAAATAGTGACCGGGAGCCAATCAGAACCCGCGGCGGTTGGCGCCAAATGAGCGGGCCCAACTGAGTCACTGAGTACTCATGACAAGCGACATTGATAAAAATCAACCTGGTTACTGCAGGTTACTGCAATAAAATTGTAAAATAAAAGATATAGAATACAAAAATACCCAATATAAGGTTTTGCTATGGAGTATTTAAATAATGCTACGGAAAGGAAATAGGGTAATATGCAAATGTGGGGACTTTTATTCCCCCGGATGGAGTTGAAGAGCCTCATGGCATGAGGAAGAAATGATCTCCTCAGTCTGTCCGTGGAACAAGACTGACAACAGTCTGTCACTGAAAATAGCTTCAAAGTAGAAAAATGACTTCAAACCAGCAAATTCTTCCGCAAATGTACAACAACCAAGTATTTCAAAAGACATTGTCTTGACCAAATGCTGTACTCGTAAAAATCCCGTTTCTATTGTTTTTTTTTCAGGGTGCAATCGTGGAGAAGCGCATCCTTGCCAAAGTCCACAGTCGCTTCATCGTGTCCCTGGCCTACGCCTTCCAGACCAAGACCGACCTCTGCTTAGTGATGACCATCATGAACGGTGGGGATCTCAGGTGCTTTATACGAACGCCGAACACAAATTTACACAAAGAGAGGGAACGCCAAAAACCGTGCATCCACCATCCCGTTGAGTCGACAAACCCTTACCTTATAGTCCTAAAACCTAACTCTAACCCAGGAACATGGAACTGTCATGATTACCGATGTGACTTAGCTCCTTTGGCGCCAACTGCCGCGGGTTCTAATTGGCTCCCGATCAGTATTTGTACCCAGTCCAGTCTGTCCCCTTCTGTCAGTCCGTCTGCAAACCTCAGCGAATACCAGGCAAGCCTTTTTCGACCCTGACTAACACCTGTCCCGTTTTTTTTTGCTCCCGTCTGTCTGCGGCGTCAACCCATTTTGATCCTCCCATCCCAGCTTTCGACCACTTTTCTTCCCTGACCACGTCTTCTCTCCTATTCCAGCTTATGACTCGCTTCAGACCCCAACCACGTATTTGCTCTCCTGTCCCGGCTACTGACCCGTTTTTCCGTCTTCGACACCGCTGAGGTGCGCGCCAAATCCGAATCCTTGGTCTCACTATCGCCCTCTGCCATGAGGCCGGGGAATTGCGCTGCCTCACTCTGCATCTGCAGACGCTTACACAGTAATGCATACTGATTGTATTAATATTATTGATAATAAAGGAATCCCAAAATTGTGAAACTGAATGAAAAAGAACATGAACACTGAATAAATATCACCATTTAAGACGGGGGTCAGGAACCTTTTTGACCCGAACAGCCATTAAAGCAAAACTATTGAGATGTTTTCCTTAAGAGAGCCACACTGTATATTTGAAAACCCAAATAAGCAAAACCGCCAAACCGGCTCCCCAGAACAAGCACATTTTTAAACACGTTTTATTTCACTGTGTGTGTCGAGACCAGAACGGAGACAGGACCCACTTGCGTTGTGTTTCTCACAAGTTTTTATTGGAAGGAAGAGAAAAGACTGCACCCACGATCCAGTGTTCGCTGGACGGGGGAAGCAAGTTGCTCTAGTACTCATGTTGGTCTCCGGCCGCGGAAGTGGATCGCAGGACGGAAAAAGCGGGTCGATAGTTGGGACAGGAGAGCAAAAACGTAGTCAGGGTTGGGAGCGAGTCGTTAGCCAGAATAGGAGAGAAGACGTAGTCGGGAACAAAAAAAGGTCGAAAGCCGGGTAGAGCAGACGTGGTCGGGATTACAAACGGGACAATAGTCGGGACAGGAGAGCAGACGTAGTTGGGGACAAAAAGAGGTCGAAAGCCAGGACGGTAGACCCGACGTGGTCGGGATCAAAAACGGGACAATAGTCAAGACGGGAGAGGAGACATGGTCGGGATCAAAACAGGTCGTAGCCGGAGACAAAAACGGGACAGGTGGGGGTCAGTGTTGAAAAAAAGGCTTGCCTTGTAAAAACAGAGGTTCGTAGACGGAATGATAACAGGTGACAGATAGAACTGGGTTCAAATACTGATCGGGAGCCAATCAGAACCCGCGGGAGTTGGTGCCAAATGAGCGGGCACAGCTAAGTCACATCAGTAATCACGACAAGTGCAAGTTCTATTCTATCAAGGAGCCATACGCACTCACGGACACAGCCGTATATGGTTCCTGACCTTGGATTTAACATATTATTCATTTGATTTTTGTATGATGACAGGTGAGGCGCAGACTCACCTGCCTCCCTCTAACCCCGATAAGCCAGGAGGATGTACAATTTACACGTTTATTGAGCTGCTCAGCAAAAGCCGATGTCTGTTAATTACTTCAAGTATAGATTAACCTTAAAGCTAATACACACACTAGGCCGTCGGGTGCGTCACACTTGAAGTCAGGAACAGGATCAGGACCCACACCGTCTGGCATTAAGAGGCTAAAGAGGTCTCGGTACTTGTCCGCACTCAAATCGGGATTATATACCGCGCCTCAGGTTTCACATGTACAACGTGGATGAAAAAAATCCCGGTTTCGACCAGAAGAGGGCTTCCTTCTACACGGCGCAGATCATCTGTGGGCTGGAACACCTTCACCAGCACAGGATCATCTACAGGGACCTCAAGCCCGAGAACGTGCTGCTCGACGATGCAGGTTGGATCTTAAAAAAAAATCAGCGTGTCATAAACCGGAACCGGATCAGGACCCAATCAGGCCACTGACCCTGTTTTCATCGCTCAGGACACGTTCGCTTGTCAGACCTGGGCCTTGCGGTAGAACTCCCGCCCGGGCGAGACACAACTAGCGGTTACGCGGGGACTCCGGGTAAGTTCCAAAAGTCAAGTCGGAGAAAGCTTTTCTCCGACTTTCTCTCGATGGGCTTCTCTAGGTTTTATGGCTCCAGAACTGCTCCAGAAGAAGCAGTACGACTACTCGGTGGATTATTTCACCTTGGGAGTGACTCTGTTTGAGATGATCGCAGCCAAAGGCCCTTTCAGAATAAGAGGAGAGAAGGTAGAGGGCAAAAACAGATTCAATTCCGTCACAAATAAGTCGTAATATTTGACGCCCGTGCCGCCTTTCAGGTGGAGAACGACGAGGTGGCTCGCCGAATCCTAGAGGAGCCGGTTCCGTACACCCCCGACTTCAGTCAAGAGTGCAAAGGAATTTGCGAGGGGCTGTTGGAAAAGGATCCTGGGAAACGGCTCGGGTTCAAGGATAACGAGTGTGCCGAGCTCAAGCGCCAAACCTTCTTCAGAGACATCAATTGGGGACGTCTCGAGGCTGGTCAGTTCCTCTAGAAATCCAACCAAGCGGCCGGTTCTATTTCTGTATTTAACACTACATTGGGCGCACCTCACTATAGGGCCTTACAACAACAAAGACATACAAACAAGTGTATAAAGAAAATTGCTTTAAATGACATTTGTTTGGTTCAGAATCTAATTCGGTGGTTACCGATTCATCCAGCAGGGGGTGCTCACCTTTTGCCTTGGGGGACGATTGCAGTTGATGATAATTTGAGGCCCCGCCTTAACATGAAAGTTAAAAGGGACAGTGTTTATTCTAAAGCACCTCCTAGTGGTGGAAAAAAATCATTCATTCAGTCAGGATTAGTATTTGGGTCAATTTGACACAGAACAACACATTCATAATTCTAAAAGAGGCATCAAGTTTTCCTTTTTTTATTATCATTATTTTTTTAATTATTTTCTTCTATTGTCCCCCCCTAGCTTTTTACTTATTTTTTCCTGCTTTTTTTCTTATTTTGTTCTCTATTTCCTTTTTTAGTTGTTTTTCTTCTTTTGTTTCCTTTTTCCTAACTGTTTAATTATTTTTCTCATGCTTTTTCTTCTTTTTTTCCTTTTCTGTCTTTTTCCTAGCTTTTTACTTCCTTTATTATTTTTTTCTTTTTAACTCTCCCCTTTTGCATCTTTTTCCTGGCCTTTTTTGTTTCATGCTTTTTCCTCTATTTCTCCTGTTTTCTCTTTTTCCTTTTATTCTTTTGTTCAATTTCCCTAGCTTTTTTTTTTGCTTTTATACTTTTTCATTTTTTTCTAGTTATCCTTTATGATTTGATTATTATTATTTTTCATTTTTCAGACTGCCCTCACCACTACATCCACTTTTCTTTAGGTGGGCAGAGCATGTCCATGGGTGGGCACTGCCCAGGCTTGCCTTGCGCGATCGCTCATTGTTATTCCAAGAGACCCTCAAAGACTCTGCGCTTAAATAGGATGGGACGTATTCCGAGGGATTGACGGGGGTCTTCTTTTGCCGAAGGTATGCTGCCTCCGCCGTTCGTCCCCGACCCCAGGACGGTCTACGCCAAAGACATCGAGGACGTGGGCGCCTTCAGCAGCATCAAAGGCGTGGTCATGGATAATAAAGACACGGAGTTCTTTGACGACTTCGCCTCGGGGAACGTCCCCGTCCCCTGGCAGGAGGAGATGATCGAGACGGGCGTGTTTGGAGAGTTAAACATCTGGGCGGAGGACGGAAAAGTGCCCAAGGACCTGGACCCCAACTACGTAGAAGCCAAAGGTGGAGGCTGTCGGATTCTCTAAAGTCTTGCTTAAATGAAACCCCGAAATTGACGAAAAAATCCAAAATATTCCCATTTCCTTACTGTGTTATCCGCCAAGGTTTTATTTTGAAAATCAATTCAGATAGAATGAAAATGATTCATAATGTGATTTTAAAGGGACACTGTGTAACGAGGGGCATCACGGCGACGCAGCTGTTAGCGCTAAGCGGCACAGTTCTGAGGTCATGGGTTCAAATCCAGCTACCAGACTTCCTGTGCGGGGTTTGTATGTTCTCCCCGTGCCTAGGTGGGTTTCCTCCGGGCACTCTGGTTTCCTCCCACATTCCAAAGACATGCATTTCAGGTGAATTGGCCGGTCCAAATTGTCCCTAGGTGTGAATGAGCGAGTGAGTTGTCTGTCCCTGTGTGCCCCTCGAATTTAGGGTGTCCCCTGCCCACTGCCCGAAGAAAGCTGGGATGGGCTCCAGCACCCCCGCGACCCTACTGAGGATAAGCGGTGCAGATAATGGATGGACTGTATAACGACAAAACGATAGCCAAACCTAATGCAGGACTGGGACATTTTACTCCATTAGCATCAAATTAAATTATTTTGAACATTTAATATCTCTCTCTCTCTCTCTCTCTCTCTCTGTATTATATTAATGAAATATTGTTTAAAATGTATTTTAACGAGTATAAACTTTCATTTTTGTATTTGAGTGTCATAAAGACACGGAGTTCTTTGACGACTTAGTGTGTACTGTATTAGTCTTGTAGGTACATATGTTGAAAAAAATGGAATGTATATGATGTGTTTTCTGGAACCATAGCTAGAAGCACTACAAATAAAATCTTCATTTCAATAAACTGCTTTAAAACAGTCAAATCATAAAATACATAGAAGAAACCTGTGGAAACAGTGATTCCCTCATACTTCTTGGCTTGTGCCATCTTGAGAGCTCGCAAACAAACACTCAGCCGAGACACTCCATATCCATTTTGTCTCTGGGCTTCAAACTACTCGAAAATCTCCCACTCAAGTTCTGGGTACTGTCCAAAACATTCTTTTTTCATCAGGCATGGTGTATTAAAAATATTTCAACAAATAAAAAGACAGAATTCAGCACACCATAAATTCTGTGCTCAGGTTTTCCCCAATGATTTTTCGTTGGTTTGTTGTTATTGTGTAAGCAGCGCCTCCCCTCCCCACACACTGCCTACCATTTGCTGCTGGTGACACACGACCAAAAGTGTCGCTATAAGATGACCCCATAATTTGAGTGTATTATTTTAAAGTTGTAAATTCAGCTTGGATACAAGTATATACGGTAGTGAGAATATCTCCATGAGAACAAAATCAGAGTCCTCCTACTCTGTGCTTGAGATGGTGCCGCCATGACCTTGTTCATTTGAACTTTGTGGGTATATAGAAACATGCCCGCCCTTTGGTAAATATCGGATCTGAAGCGAGAATGATGCGGGAGCATTCTGGAATCGTATAAAACTGTTAATCAGGGGTCAGGAACCTATATATTTTCATGAGTGCATATGACTCGAGTCATGTACGGTCCAGTATATAAAGATTATACTCCCCACTGGTTTACAGTCAAGGTATCACACCACCATACCCCGTTTTGGCTGTACAACACTATAGAACCCTTCATATGGAAGCTCATTAAATAATCTATGTTCGCTGTTGAGACACTTTATGATAAAAACCCACAGAACAAACTATAATTACCAACAACTGCTAGTCAAGTACACCGAACAATTGGATTGGGTGACAGTAGGGGTGGCCAGAGTTATGTACACACAGCACGCAATTCTCTCCCACACATGCTCCCTCTGCGCTGAAGGGAATTGGACAGATGCCTCGGTTTTTGGGGTTAATGGGGACCAGCACCATCGCCAAAAAGTGAAAATCCGCAAAGGAGTGTCGCACCTTTTTTAAAAAAAAAAAAGTGTATTATTTTAAATTGAACGATCAATCGGCTTAAATTTTGGCTGCCTGAATCGTTTCTCAACTGTGCGAGAAGCACCAATTGGTTTTTTTTTGTTTTTAATGAAATCTTTATTTTTTAATTACTTTTTTCCCCGTGAAAAAGTGAACCAGCGATAACCGAAGCGCCCAGTAACGAAGGGCTTCTGTACATTCATCAACTTTTTGTTTGCAGTGTTTACCGACATTTTTACAAAAGGACTCTGCTTGCACCTTTTTTGAAACCATTATTTATGAAAAAAAACTGAAGGTCGAAATGAGCCTCAATGATCTTAAGTATTTGTGATAGGGGGACATGTTTATGAAATGAAATGATCTGCAATTATATAGCGCTTTTCAAGTCGATGACTTCCCAAAGCGCTTTACAATGTGCTCCACATTTTCCAATAGCGGCCTTGCAGCCATGTAACCTGCTTATTGGGGGCATTAGGGGTTCAGTGTCTTACCCAAGGACACTTCGACATGCAACATGGACGAGCCGGGATTCGAACTGGGATCCCCACCCCGGATATCTTTAAAGTGTTAATATAGGACACAGGCTCTGGTATTCTTATATTTTCATAAATGATATCAAATCATCAAACGTCACACAGTGAAATAAAATGTGCCTAAAAATTTGCTTTTGTCTAGAGAGCGGGTTTAGCGTTTTTTCTGAAATTTGTCTTAAAATATGTGGTGATTGATTGATTTTCAAATATCACTTTCAGACAAGCGCATAGAAAGCAACTACTCATGCTGATGAATGAGACTGCAGATGGGAGTAGTGACCTCACCGAAACTCTTGTTCCATACGCAAATAATGAGTGTTCCAAAGTGTACGCGCTATTTAAATACAAGCTGCCTCAAACGAGCCCTTTGCATACTTGTCAAACACATGACTAAAGATTTTTTTTTTTTCAGTTCGAGAGGATTGTGCAAAAGACAGTTTAACAACTTGAAATACTTGATAAATAGGTCTTGGAAAACTATGCCTTGAATCTATTCTCAACCCAATAGCATAGCAACACAGCAAGGTGTTGGAATGGCCGAGTCGAAGCCCAGACCTCAATCCAATTGAGAATCTGTGGAAGAAACTGTTAACTGCTGTTCACAAACGCTTTCCATCAAACCTCACTGTTTTGCAAGGAAGATGGGGCCAAAATATCAGTTTCTCCATGTGCAAATCTGATGGAGACATACCCCAAGGGACTTGCAGCTGTCATCGCAGCAAAAGGTAGCGCTACAAAGTATGAACTCAATGGGGTTAAATCATCAAGTTGAAAATATCCCAAAAAGTGTCTTCCGCTTCATGATTGTGTCCCACGTATTGTTGATGCTTCACAAAAAATGACAGTCTCATATCTTTATGTTTGAAGTCTGAAATATGAAGGTCACCAAGTTCAAAGGGGCCAAATAGTTTCTGAAAGAATACTATAAAAAGGTCTGTTTTTGCTAGTCTCCGGTATCGAGCCTGCTTGTCTCGTCCTGTCCGATATCTGACATCAGTCTCCAGTATCAATCCCGTCTGTCTTGCCCTGTTCGATATCTGACTCCAGTCTCTAGTATCCGGTATTGATCCCGTCTGTCTCGTTCTGTCTGATATCTGACTCCAGTCTCTGGTATTGATACTGTCTGGTATCGATCCCGTCTGTCCGGTATCTGATATCGATCCTGTCTGTCTTGTGCTGTCTGATATCTGACTCCAGTCCCTAATATCCAGTATCGAACCCGTCTGTCTCGTCCTGTCTGATATCTGAATCCAGTATCTGGTATCGATCCCATCTGTCTCGTCCTGTCTGATATCTTGCTACAGTCTCCGGTATCGATCTCGCCTGTCTCTTCCTGTCCGATATGTTGTGGCAGTCTCCAGTATCGATCCCGTCCTGTCCGATATCTGATTCCAGTCTCTAGTATCCGGTATCGATCCAGTCCGTCTCGTCCTGTCTGATATCTGACTGCAGTCTCTGGTATCGATCCTGTCTGTCCGGTCCTGTCCGGTATCAACCCCGTCTGTCTGGTATCTGCTCGGGTTTCTGGTATCGATCTCGTCGGCCTCTGGCTTCCTGTCGTTCCACGCCTGACTTCTGTCTTACTTCTTCCGCCCAGCGATCGCCGAATCATTGGCGTTTGTGTTCACGCGCATGACTGCCCCATTCCCGTGAAATAAAGCTTGTGTGAAAACGTTACGCATCTGGGTCCTCCTTCTGTTCTGGTTCTGACATACATGATTTATCAAACTTCTGGGTTGACTTCCCCTTTAAAATTCAAGAGATTTGCTGAGTTCTCAGAAAAGAAATTTGAAAAAAGTTTTGAATGCTAAAATGACAAACAAGTCGTTGAGTGATTGAAACGGCTTCAGTGATTGGCTGCTCCTCCGAAATATGTTTTAAGGCCACTCCCCCTTTAAGCAAGGGAGGTCAACGCGGACACGAGGAAATAAAATATTAACCGTAAACAGAATATCAATATTGGAAGTATATGACAGAACTTTGAACTTGCCTTCTGATGACGTTGACAACGGTAGAAAATTGACTTTTGATAAGATACACACTAATACAATAAAAAAGTCTTTTCTTTTTGTAATCGGTAGAAAACACTGCCGTGATGCTCGGACGCCGACTCCGTACAGCGCCTTGCCGAAGCTTTTGGCGTATTACCAGATTTCAGGCTTCGAGCTTATTGCCATTCTAACGCCTTGATATTGTTAGTTTTAAACCATTCCGTTGAATATTTCGCTTTATGTTTAGAATTGTTCTTTTGCAGACTCTTACAGATTTCCTGCCAGATTTGCCCTCATCAATCATTCCATCTTTTCTAACGATCTTCACTGTCCCTGCTGCTGAATAGCAACCCCAGAGCGTGATACTGCCATCACCATGTTTAACAGTGGGGATGGTGTTTTCAAGGTGATGTGCAGTGTTACTCTAACGCCAAACGTAACACTTTGCATTCAGCCCAAAAATGGTATTTGGATCTCCCATGCGACTTCTTGCAAATGCCAAACAGACCTTTTTATAGTATTCTTTCAGAAACAGCTTTCACCTTGCCACTCTTCCATAAAGAGCAGTTTTATGCACAGTTTTCTTATGCACACATTGTCTGGTCATCCAATGTGATCTTGGGCCTCTTGGTTACTTCTCTCATGAGTTTTCTCCTTGATTGGGCTGAAAGTTTAGAGGGACGGCCAGGTCTTGGTAAGATTTTTTTGCTCCCTCCATTTTGATATCATAGCTCGCACAATGCCCCGCGAGATGTGCAGATGTTGCAAAATCTTCTCAATCCCATTCCTGTGTTGTAATTTTCCACAACTTTATCACAGACCTGCTAGGTGTGTCTTTTTGGTCTTCATAATCCTGTCTGTTCTACAGTGTGTCCTTTCCCAGACCTCAGTCCATCACAGAGCAGATGCGTTTAGACCGAGACCTAACGACACACAGGGGCACACTGCTTGTCATTGTTAGTCATTTAGATCGACATTGGATCATTCAGAAGTACTCAGGGAACTTCTGGAGTCAGTTGGCTGTGCTTTTCAGTTTTTTTTCTTGTAAATACAATATAAAATATTGATATTCCACTTCTCGATTGAGTGTCTCATGTTGTTGATTCTTAGAAAATAGTTTCAAGTTTTTTAGTTATAAGTTTGATGTCACGGTTGCCATGGCGCCCGATTGGCCCCGCCCATGTGGCAGCAGCTGCGGCTTGTTGACAGACTGGCTTTCCGTCTATTTAAGCTCAGTGCGCTCTCTCTTACTTTGTCAGTCTGGTCAACGAACTTATGCCCCGCAAGTCGTGGGTTCTGACTCGGTCCTGCTTTCATATTGGTATTTCCTGTCTGATATTCTTCCCGTTTGTTTTTGTCCTCCGGTCAATTTTTGTCCCGTTTATTATTCTCTCCAGTTTTCGTTCCCGTCTTGTTTGTCCTGTTTATTTTCAATATCCTGTTTCATTATCTATCCTGTCTGTCTGTCCCGTCCTGTCCGATATCGACCCCATCCGTCCGATATCGACTCGGGCGATTGGAATCGATCTCGTCGGCCTCTGGCTTCCTATCATTTCACGCCAGACTGCTGCCTAATGTGCCTGACTCCCCATTTCCCGTAAAATAAAAGGCTTGTGTGTGAACGTCACGCGTTTGGGTCCTGATCCTTTTCTGGTTCATGACATTTGAAGCCTGAAACGTAGCAATATGTCAAAGGGTTTTTAGGGGCCCAATACTTTTGCTAGGCACTATATAACGTGTTTTGGTACAATTGATATTTTCTCTCTCGCCTTAAAAAAATTAAATGTAAAATGATTCATGTTTTGTAAATAATAATGTACTTTCAGCCGATTTCCCTGAAAAATTCCTATAATACAGTGGAAAAGAACACCATAGTCAAATCTATATGCGCCAGTAGAACCCAAAACAATTATTTACCTTGTCAACAATTTCAAGGAATCTTTTGTGTTTCCCCGTTAATGCTTAACCTATGTTAAAATAGAGCTTCGATAAATCACACTTAACAAGAGCAGCTCATTAGCCAGGTTTCACTGTATGCTCAGCCATTTTTGCCAGTCCCCGTACATTTTGCACTATTTGCTTTTCAAACTTGAGATACGCTCTCAGAAATCCCAAGCTACCAATTGCGGGATCACCTTCCTGACGATATTTCGAATACATTTCGCCGAAAAATGAAATGACTTTTTGCTGCCATTGAAACACAGCGGTGCGGAAACTAGGGCTCGTGGGCCGCGTGCGGCCCGTCGGGCTTTTTCGTGCAAAACCAAAATGGTCAAATAAAAATGGCAATAGATAGTTTAATGAATATAGTAGTACTCGTGAAAATATGTTATTGTTGGTGCCGACGTTGTCCCTTTGAGTGTCTACAACGAAAACACTACTACAAATGTACCTTAAGAATACTACAAAATGACTACTAAAAAGCTAAATATCCAATTTAGGGACCTAATACATTATTTTGATTTCATTCTAAAAAGAAAACTAATACTATAGAAATACTACAAAAAAGTAGAACTATAATACAAAGATACTACTACAGAAATATTACATCAGAAAATACTACAAAAATACCACTACTGTAATGCTATTTTACAAAAATTGAATTACAAAATCACAAGTAGACCGGCATTTTCCGAGCGCAGACTCCGTGCAGGAACATAGGGGGAAATCAAATCGGAGAGATAAGAGGGTGCAAGCCCATGCAAACATTTATATGTTAATAAGAGAACCTTAAAGTCACATCTTAAGTGGACTGGGAGCCAGTGCAAGTTGGCCAATACAGGTGTAATATGCTCAAACTTTTTAGTCTTAGTCAAAAGTCTAGCTGCCGCATTCTGAACCAGCTGCAAACTTTTAATGCTAGACATCGGGAGACCAGAAAGCAATACATTACAGTAATCAAGCCGAGAAGTAATAAACGCATGAATTAAAATCTCTGCATCTGATTGGGACAGCATCGAACGAATCTTCGCAATATTACGGAGGTGGTAGAAAGCTATTCTAGTAATATTTTTCACGTGTAACTGAAACGACAGATTAGGATCAAATATAACACCTAGATTTTTGACCGAGTCACTATGGGTGATATTACATTTGTCTAGGTTCAGGGTAATGTTTGAAAACAAATGACGACAGTGAGCTGGACCAATAATCAACATTTCAGTTTTTTTCTGGGTTAAGGCGTAAAAAATTACTACAACAATGATACAGAAATACTAAAAACTTTAGACTGCAGAAATACTCCACGAATACTCCAAAAAAAGCACATCATTACTCCAATAAATTACAGAAATTACAACTGCAGAAATAGTACAAAAATACTTCATCAATACAACTCGAGTAATACTACAGATATACTACAAAGATGTGACCATTAGAAATATTCCCAAAACACTACAGCAGAAATACTACAAAAACTTATTGCAAGAATAAAACTACAGTAATACTAAAAAATAATCTGATTGCTGAAATATTAAAAAAATACGGATATACTACAAAAATCTGACAGCAAAAGTCCCGCCCCCCCAAAAAACACTGAAAAAACACATGACCGTGCTATTGGTACCGGTAATACCACAAAACTAAATATCCAATTTAGTGCTTAAAACGGAGACCTAACATATTATTTTACCTAATTGTGAGCCTTTCATAACTAATTTGAGGAAATTTATTTCTATTTAAAAACAGTAAAAGAAATATAGCATGTTTTCTTCATAAGAGAAAAAAAGTCTTTAGAAATGTCACCTTGGGCATTTTTTTTTGGGGGGGGGGGCTAAAAATAATGGTAATATGTACTGTAGCTTTTATTTTCAGTTACAGGAAGTTCCTCGCATTACTATTTACCACTGGGAAATGCTACCTTCATTTTCTGTACAGCCCATAATAAATATCCATAATTTATACATAATATACCGTTTCATAGGACAATGCTGTACAAACTAATGGGCGCCGCCGTTAATAATGAGGGAAGAAGAAATGCAACGGCGAAGCCAGCAGAGAGCGGTGGCGTTACATATTTAAGCAGACTTCTTGAGAAACATGGCAACTATTTCAAGCATTCACAAGCACTTCTAGCTAAATTTAAGCTCTTTCCAATCCTTAAAAAACATCACCTTAGAATCCTTTTAAAGGATTTCCTAGCACACATAGGAACCCTGGACGTAACATGAAATGATCCTATACATTAGGGGTCTCAAACTCGCGGGTAGTGGGCGAATTGCAGCCCGCAGGGTGATAGTTTGAGGCTCCAGATTTAATATGAGAGTCTAAAGGGAAAGTGTGTATTGTTTAGAGCCTCGTTGGAAAAATATACCGGTAATTCATTTAAAAAACAAATATTGATGTAAGAATAAGAAACAATAGATGAACTTTGAAATAAACGTCAATGTTTCAGAATTCTCATAGGTAGGGAACATTGCAGGGCAGATTTGGTCAACTCAAAATGTGTGAGGGTCAGCTATTCAGCCTTTAAGAAATGTTGCTTCTTGATATCATATTCTTTGAAAGCAGACACAGTCTCTCGGTATTTTCATCTGTCCTGGAAGAGGCAGCCCTCACAGTCTACTTTCCTTTTTTTTTTTTTTTTTTTTTTTTTTTAAACAGTCGCCATGTCGGAAATAGGGATGGCCAAAATTCTCACAGAAACCCAAGGGAAAGTTGGCCAAAGAGCAACTGCCATAATCAGGTGAAACGGTGATATTTAATTTCGGGGACAAATGTATTTTACACTTTGGCCAATATTACTTGCGGGCCAGATATTATTGATTTTATGACAGAGGCCAAAATTTGATCACGGGTCGTAACTGTGCCCACTCGTTCGTCTGTAACGAACAAGATGGAGCTGGCATCATTGTCGGCCATCTTGCTGCTACAGGTACCCCCCAAAAGCCAAAACAATGTTTTGGGGTTCCTTTTTTTTTACTAGGTTTATTTCTTCATTTTTTTCATCCTTTTCTTTTTCTTCTTTCTTTGTCTTTTTTTCTGTTTTCCCTTTTTTCTTTCTTTTTTATTGTTTCCCTTTTCCTCTTTTTTATTTCCTTTTCATTTTCCCTTTATTTTTCTTTGCAAAAGGCTGGGCAAAAAAAATAAATAAAGATGTTGTGATTTGGTTACTTAAAGTCTCTTTAATTTGTCTTCTTTCTTTTTAGCACTCGTTTTTCGTTTGCACAGCACACTAAAGCAACGAGTGGTCAAATGATACACACTGTCCCTTTGATATAAGTGCAGCCCACGGAATTTAGAGATACATCTATTACCGAGTGATTTATGATCACATTCATTTTTGATATAGATATATTTTTAAAAGATATATGAGGACAGTTGAGTTTTTTTGAAAGTTTTCTTGCGGGAAACCATACTGGGCCCCACCTCGCCCAGACCCTAGCTCCGGCGGCCTTCGAGTCAATGGAGTTTAAGACCCCTGCTATACAACTTCTGAATAATGTTTAATAAAGACGTTAATATATAACATGTGGCCGTATCTCCGAATCACAGTCCACTTCTGGAGTCATGACATCACATCAAGAAGAGCCATGCATTTCTAGAGAGCTCACCTCTGCGTGATCCGAAGGGGTGCGGTCGGGATGCCGGGGCGGGCTGAGGGCTTCGCTGCACGTGAAAGGTACAGTAATCCCGTTTTGGGCGGGAATAACTGACAGGGCGCGTCACCCTGCCTTCCAAAATGTACATCGCATTCCCCAGTTGCCCTTAGAACTCCCTATGAAGGAAAATTCAGGCTCCGTCATGAGGGATATGATCGAATTAGTTGCCCTGGCTTTGGGTTTCGTGAGCTGGGTGATGGTTTACGCGTCTCTGCAGGACCAGTACTGGAAAGAGTCCACCACCGACGGCAGCGTCATCACCACCTCCACGGTTTATGAGAACCTGTGGATGTCCTGCGCCAGCGATTCCACGGGGGTCTACGACTGCAGGGATTTCCCTTCCATGTTTGCTTTACCGGGTAAGTTCCTGGAAAAGAGTTTGTTGACAGTCAGATTGCGCTCGCACGAGGAGATGATGATTCGGCTGAGTCAGCATTTGATTTCCACGCGAGCATCCCTCTCCATCGCCGCGACGTCCATTTCGATCGTAAGGAATAGAATGTGTTACGTCTATGATTTACTGGAATATTTGAGCGCACCATAAAACAAAACATTTGCATGAAACCGCTATACAATACAATAATATAATGCAGACTGAGGAGATCATTTCTTCCTCATGCCATGAGGCTCTGTAACTCCACCCGGGGGTGTAAAAGCCCACATTAAACGCCCACATTTGCATATCACCCTATTTTTATGACAGTGTGTATTTTCCGTTGCACTATTTAAATACTCTATATCAAGACGTTATATTGGGTATTTTTGTATACTATATCTTTATTTTATTATTTTATTTTTTAACACAAGGATACTGCTGGAAGTCTGAGTTTCCCTACGGGGATGAAGAAAGTATCTATCTATCTCTCGAATGCATATTCACCATAGGACAGCTTCTTCCCAAAAATTGTGAAAATCTTATTTGTAGTGAAAATGTTTTGTTGATGACCAACTGATCCAAATTTCTAACTGGGAAAATGTAGGCATCTTTTTATTATAACAGAAGAAAAAAAAAGACTACAGAGAGACAAAAATGGGATTGTAGAAAATATATATTAAAAACTATTCCTTGTTAAACTGGAATGGTTTAATATATGCCAAAGAAAAATTGTTGTTGTTATTTATTTATTCCGAATATGCATCACAAGCAGGGCAAGGCTTCATTTTCAAGAAACGAAAACATGGGAAAAAAGAAAAATGAGGAAGCTACATAAACCACAAAACAAATTAATACAAAAACAAAAGACATCTTGCGACAATATCCGGTTTATTTCTCTTTTTGTTGTTGCCAAATGAAACTAAAAATATGTGTACTATTGCACAAAACTGTGAGGACAAAAAATACAAATAAATAAATATGAATTATATTGGGGTATTTTCAATTGCTCCTGCTAAATGTAATTGCACTTATTTTTCATTGCATTATTGTAACAATGCACTATTCTTCATTGCATTGTTATAATTATATCTTAGGTATATGTTGTAATTATTCATTTTGTTATTTTGGTCTATTTATCCTAATAGTCTTTTATTCTTCAAAGTCTTTATATGGTTTGACCCAGGAGTGCCATGTCTAATCTCGATCTTACATAACGTTGATATCAATGACAATAAAAACAATTCTATTCTATAAAACAAAATTCACCTCAGTGAAGATTATATTTACACGTCTTGCTCTCTAAATTTGAAAGATTTTTCAGGTGATAAGATTTGAATTTACAATACAAAATAAAACACTTAATAAACAGTTCCTTTTTTTTACTATTATGATTCATGTATTGTCTATAATCTAACTGATTATTATCGGATTTTTGATATATTGGTTTTATATGTTATGTAATATAAAACACTTCCTGTTATTTTATTTTTTTAAATACATAGACTATTTTTGGACAATATAGCAGCTTCTAAAATCATTGAGATCGTAAAATGTTCCGTTTGATTTTAAATATGTCTTGCCACTGCATAGGATCTCTACGTTTCTAATTACGGAGTAATAAAACCCAAGATTATTTTTCCATCCGAATGCGTCATTTCGTTTTTGAAGATACAAAACTGAACAAAAGATTCGGAAAATGCTTTGGTTACAAGATTTTGAAGACTTTGAATTATATTAAAAATAGCTTTTTTATTTTGACAAATGTAATGAGACGCCTCTTGATTTTATTCATAAATATAAGGACGATAAAAAATATATATATACATATATATATAAATATATACACTAATATATATTATATTATATTGTGTATTAAAGAGAATTATTCTGTTTCTATCTGACTAACGGGTTCCGAAACATCTGCTTTGATTTTCGTGAAAATTTACACAGTTCTACTTTAGAACCCGCGAGTGACTTTAGATTTTGTTTTCGTTTCAAGGCAACACCAAAAAATACCAACAGAAATCGTTTGCTTTTGTGGGGTCTTTAACATCCTCTGGTGGCCAGGCTGGGTACTGCAGCTACGCTCCACTGACCACTCCAAGCAGCCAAATCCCATCATCTATCGGAGCCAGCACATTGATTGATAAAAATGTTTCTAATGCACACGTTTCAACCAACCACAGCCTGCAACTCCAGTCTTCTCTGCTTGTAGAGAATACATTTTACATAAAGGAGTGGTTACATTTATTTTACATACAATTTGTTTACATTTAGTTACATTTATAACAGGGTCAGGAACCATAATAGCAAAATATTTCGATTTTGTGAAAGGCAGACCACAAATTGAGAAAAAATTCATAAAAATCGCCAAACTCATCTCTTGACAAAAGCTATTTTTTCAGCGCATTTTACTTCTTTGTGTAACGTCAGATGATTTGATCAAATTTATGAAAGAATAATAATGCCATAGGCTGTGCCCCTTACCAACAAATACACCACTTTAAACTCATCTCCCTCCCACAGTTACTTAACATCATTGAGGCACATTTTGACCTTCTTTCTGTAAATAATGGTAGCCAAACAAGGTGCAAGCAGAGTTATTTTGTAAATATGTCCCCAAAAACTGCATACCAAAAGTTGAATGGATTTCTCTTTAGCGCAGTGGACACGTGTGAGCGAGAGAGCGTGCTGTGTTCCATAGCCCCCTACCGCTCACCTAATCCAATTTTTCTGTGTGCTTGGCTAGCAGTTGTGGGTAACTACAGTTTGTTGTGTGGGTTTTTATCAGAACAAGTCTCAACAGTGAACAGACATTATTTAACGAGCTTCCATGTAGAGGATGTCTTTGCGACGTACGGCCAAAACGTGGTCTGTTGGTGTGACACCTCGAATGTAAACTGTAGATAGAACTGCGATCTTAATATATTTTACTGAACGGCATACATTGGTTGAAGCAGTTTCAGCTAAGCAAGTACAAACCTGGCACTGAAGAGACCAGTATGGAATGCTACGGTAAAATTTGAGCTGTTGTATTTGATCACAGAGCCATATTTGGTTGCGAGCCATAGGTTCCCAACCCCTAATCCATAAATGACACCAAGCCCTTTAAGGACCGCTATCACGCTGATTTGGCCCTCAATTAAAACGAGTGACACCCCTGGTCCATTTTTTCATTTTGTTCTCCGATATGCCAACACGTGAGTACAAATTTCAATATCTTCTTTTCACGGGAGGGTGGGCACGTGCCAATTGACCCTCACCCCTCGCAACCGGTGACGTTTTGCCTACCGACCCCTCCCTGGCCCTCATACCCCCATCAGTACCGACTTAGATTTATTGACAGTGTTCAAAGCGGCTGTCAGAAGGTGACAAATAGCTCGGAGTCTATAGAAGTTACCACCTCCTTCCCCTTCAGTTGGGTAAACACGTGGACTTTTCAAAGAGATGTGACAATAATAGGAGAAATCATAAGTGCGCCGTTTGGGAATTAATCATTAATTGGGAGGTTCCCGTGGCATCCAAGCTGAAGGATTGCCGGGGGAACGGACTGATCACACCGGTTCAAGGAAAGCCACGAGGAGCTGGTTCGGTCTGACTGGAGAACTTTGAGATAGTTATGAGTCCTGTGGTGGAAGCCTTTGCCTTCTTTCTGGGCTTCCTGGGCTGGTTGATGGTTGGGGTGGCGCTGCCCAACCGTTACTGGAGAGTTTCTACCGTGGACGGCAACGTGATCACCACGTCGACCATCTACGAGAACCTCTGGATATCCTGCGCCACCGACTCCATCGGGATTCACAATTGCCGCGATTTCCCGTCTATGCTTGCGCTGAGTGGTACGTGCGCCGAACTCTATGATTTTAATGGGTTTAAAAACAACTGGGTGATTGTTTTTTTTTTTTGTATGTCATAAAATATATCTTTTATGTGTATATGGTTTTATTACAACACTAAGTAACGCACGGTGGTCAAGCTCAGGAATCGATACAATTAGAATTATAGCTTGTTTTTTTAAACAGTGTCTCATATGTCATTTCCTGACAAACATTTTATCAAAAAGTTTTTTTTTTGAAATGTTTTGTTCATAAAGACTTACATCTATTATACTATATAAACAGGGTTGGGTAGGGTTACTTTAACTGGACTTTCAATGACATTTGGATGACTCCAATACCAAATAGGCTCATAAAAGACAAAAGAAACCAAATAGGAATCAAATGATGACTCACAACACGTGGTAAGCTTTCTCTCCCGGCTTTGATCTCTTTGATCTCCGGCAAAACGAAAATCAAATGCCACAGAAACAAAATGAAAATAAATCCAAACATCATTTTTGCCGTTCCATGTGTTCCATTACTCCCCAAGCCTGCACAAAATGGAGTCATTTGATTCCTATTGAGTTTCTTTTGTCTTTTATGAGCATATTTGGTATTGGAGTCATCCAAAAGTCATTGAAAGTAATCCAGTTAAAGTAACCCTACCCAACCCTGTATATAAAGTTCTCGTTATTATTATAATATTGTTCATCTAGAGTATTATTATTATTATTCCCGCGACCCTACTGAGGATAAGCGGTGCAGATAATGGATGGATTATTAATATTATTATTATCAGTCCCTGACCTGATTTCACCCCCTGTTAGATCCTTCCTCCAACCTGTTAGTTTGTAGACCTAACGGGGTGGACATTTTTTAGCTAATCTAGTTGTAGCTCGTTAGTTTATCAACTTTTAACTAGCTAACTTTAAACCGATTAAAAAAAAAACATTAATAATTAAATGTAATTATTTTTTTATGTACTCAATAAACATTAAGCATATTTTGACGTTACATGGTAGACCTTTAAGAGTGCCTCATACTCGTATAAGACATTTAAAATAAAATAAAAATGTAAGGAGAATAAAAGTTAAAGCGTACCTCTTTTTCCACAGTTGAACTCCCACAAAAACTAAATGACGTCATTTCCTGTCAATGGCTTTTATGGAATTGTAGTCTTTTTGGGGAGCGATTGAGCGCGTTCCAACAGGATGGATAATTACTATTGGAACATGTAGAATTTGAACAAAATAGCAAGTAAAAATGTAAATATAAAACATTTAATGTCATAATGAAATTAAGTTGAGTGTAGTCTATAAATTTTTTTAAAGAAAATTTGATAATTTTATCTTCTACACCTCTTTAAGAAGTTGTCGAACACAATAAAATTGAGCACGTGTGTCACCAGAAAGATATCTAAAATACAAAATAGTATTTGAAATGGATTTTTTTAGGGTTTCCCAGTTAAAAAAACACGAAAACCACTTTTAATACAGATATTAAACCGTCTTGTTTTCATGAATGATACGACCCGTCATTCATAATTAATGAAAATTGAAATGATTCTTTCGTGTCTCCTTATGTTTATGACTTTGTTTTGCTACACTCAACTGCAAATTTAAAGTTTTATTTCATCAGTACAAAAAAGAATGAAACCCTTTACAACTCAGCTGCCCCTTTTAGAGTTAAAACATTCAAACATATCGTTTATAGCACCTGAAAAAATGGAGAAAATAAACCTGCAATACACTCATTCACTATAGAAACTTTAAGCAATAAATCATGCATTTTTATGGACCGCTATTGTTGCCAGTGAACGAGTTAAAGGGACAGTGTGAGATATTTGACCACTAAATGTCACTGTATTGTGTAGTACAACCCAAATGCTACCAAGCAGAAAGACGATTACAAACTAAGGAGGCTTAAAAGTGACCAAACTGCATCATTTTCTTCACATTTTTTGCCCATTTCTTTTGTGCGGTACCCTTAGCAGCAAGATGGCAGACAACCATGTCAGCTACCTCTAGGCGAGCCTCATGTTATGTGAAATACAAATTTCTCAATCCCCGAATATTGAAAGGAATGCATGTTCTCATGATAAGAAAAAATACATTGCCTGTTATTTAAATCTAACTATTTTGTTTTCCAATGAATGAAGAGTTTGGACCACTAGGAGGCAAAAAATAATACACATTTTTAATAAAAAGTGGTATTTTATCAATATAAAGAAATAAACCATTTCGGACTCACACTTCGTCCTTAGAGTTCATATAATTTATAGCACCTACAAAATGAAAAGGAAACCTGCAATTAGAACTCATTCACTGCCATAAATGAATGGCAGTGAATGAGTTAATCAAGAAAAAAACAATTATGTCATGGTTCAGCGCCTGCAGACCCTCCTTATCTCCAAGAGATGGCAGCATTACCTCATTTTCCAGTCACCTTCTTACTCTCCTGTCCAGGGGATCCCAATCAGCTTACTATAAATGCTCCAGCCTGCTATGCTACTCTGCTTCACTCTTATAGACCTTGACCACCAGCCATCTTCTTAATTAAAGGTACTCCCAAATCTTCTTTTCAAGCCCTTCGTCATCCCAAGACCACCTTCCCAAGTTTCTCTCCCGAGTATCCCCTCCTCGGCAGTCCCCTCTCCTTATCCCAAGACCTTTCTGTCCAACGATTTTCTTGAAGGTACTCTTTTCAAGATCTTCACCACCCCAAGACTCCCTCTCAAGTTTTCCCCTCCTCAGCAGTCCTCGTCCCTCTCCAAACGCCCCCTGATGGGTTTTGAGCACAATCCTGGTTTACACCTCGTGTCCTGCATTTGGGTCCGTTTGACATCCCGTGACAATTTAAATCAAGCAACTGAAATAAGAAACTTCTTTTGAGCTCATGTGGAAACGATCGCCTCGTATTTTGCTCATCCATTCAAAACTTTTTCATGTCCAGGGTACATCCAAGCGTCTCGAGCGCTGATGATCGCCTCCATCGTGTTCGGGACCTTCGGACTGGTGGGCACCCTGGTCGGGATGCAGTGCTCCAAAATCGGAGGGGAGAACATGATCCTGAAGGGGAGGATCGCGGCCGTCGGAGGAGTTTTCTTCCTCCTGCAGGGTGAGCTCGACGGCTCCTTATTATCAGATTTCAATTTGAAGAAATTAGCTCCAATATAGGTCAGATTGTACGATTTCAAAAGTGAGAAGGGTCAAAACAAACCTTGTTTTCCTCTGTCCTGCCCAACGTTGAATGGAAGTAGGTTAAGTGGTTTTGCGCAATCCCAATGACTCAAAAACAAACACAGGCTACGTTTTGAGGCTGAAAACAACTCCGCAGCGTATGTTCCTTGTCAATTTTTGAAGAAACGAGCACGATTTTGACATTCTTTGAGATTCACGAATGTTTAGAGAGCAAAAGCGTTATCTTAGAGTGGACAGCTAGGTCAAAAAGGGTTAGGGGTTTGCTCCTTGGCTCTCCTTATCAGAGCTCAGACTATTGTTGAAGAAGAACAAATAGTAAAGGCCACAGAGCTAACATATTTAGGGATGTTTGCCTCCTCCGGCACCCCCGATTCAAACAACAGTGACCGTTATCGAGTCCACTTCAAATGTTCTCGTTCCCCAGGCAGATAATTAACAGATCTGACAGAGAATGCTAAGCCACGCCTACCAAAGTTAGGGTATCCATGTATCACACGCGGAGCAAATAGGGCGGCTGAAACAACGTCTCTATTCCTGATAGCGTAGCCGTATCATTTCATTCTCTTTCTTAAAAGACAGTCAAAGGGTCTCAATTCTTATATACAGAGTTATATTCATGGCCCTGTGGTGAGGCAAGTAAAGTGGAGGGAGCGAGGGGACTGGGGATCCTCTCCTCTCTATCTCTACTCCCTAAGAGAAAGCAAGGCAAGGAGAGGGGGGGCGGGAGACCGAAAGGTCTCACAAACCCTAGTTATAGGGTCACTAAATGTGAGAGGATGTGGAAGTAAAGTGACCGAGTGGAAGAAAGAGGAGATCGTAAGCATGATGACTAAAAGGAAGGTTGGTTGGTGACAGGAATAAGTGGAGAGGTGTTGAAAAAGGATAGTGGGATGTTTAGAAGGGGATGGGCAGGGCACCTGTATGATGCGGCCGGGGTAAACCAGCGAAAGCTGTCGGGCCCTGCTGTTGAACAAAAGAGTGTGTCGTGTCACCCTGACCGGAGTGACTCCTACTGCAAATGTAAAGCAGGGTATTTACATTTTATTGATTTCCATTTCTAACAGACCTTCATGACTTGTAGATATGTATTTCTTGGCACATCTAATGCTATCAAAGAAGTTAACACTTCTTTAGGCTGTCTTTGCAGATAACTTAAAACTTTCATAACCTATGACAGAACAAACCCATTCCAAAAGTTTTGAAGGCGTGTCCATGTCTCTATTTTATGGTAAGATACCAAATGAACGTGGCAGGGAGTAGCTACTCGTCATGCTGTGAGGCTCATAAAGTGCTGTGTCTTAACCGACACAACAGCAGTGTTAAACTTCAATTTAATACACATACAACACTGACTAGAACAAATAACTTGGTTCCGGTTCCCATCAACCATCTTCACGTGGAGTTGAACGTGAGGGCGACAGCATGCCTTTATCCACTTCAAACACTTCTCCAAATAAGTTCTTAGCTGAAGAAAAGGGACGAACCTTACCTCTACTAACTTTCCGGATACCTCTGATTAACGTTACAAGTGCCTCAGACACACCGTGGAACCATTTTTGATATCAAACACTCGACTCCCGGAACAAAATCAATTTGTAAGTCAAGGTACCGCTGCAAAAGCGTGTGGATCACACGTGATTCAAAGATGGACGACCTAAATCAGCAGCCACTCATGTTCTGATAAGCTGTCGGATCTATTCATCAGCCTCCCTGATGCTCAGAAGTTTGAGTTGGGGGGTTTGGCTACCTAATGACTCAAAACCCTATCACTTACCGTGCACAGTATTACTAACGATTTTGATTGTTAAACTATTTTTAAAATAAAAAGGTCAAAAAATCTTGAAAATAATACTATCTATCTCGGTCATATCCTTCAAGAGGGTTGACCGACAGCAAGACAAAGACATACAATAACGAAGAAAATAAAATAAAAATAAAATAAATCACACACAAACATTGTTGGACCATGGCCAACCCAATTGCCCAAACACCCAAAGAAGTTAGGCACCTCGGCACCAAAGTCGGTCACGCTTTCGTCCCTCCAGATGAAACGGGACACCAGAAAGCGGGCGTGTCACTCGGGTCAGGGTGACACAACACACTCTTCTGTTCAACAGCAGGGCCCGACAGCTTTCGCTGGTTTACCCCTGCCGCATCATACGGGTGCCCTGCCGTTAAAATAATTCTAAAGGACTAAATAAGGAAAAATGTTAAGAATTATGAAAATGATAGACGCCATTTTAACATTTAAAATTAAATAACAATACATCAAATGAGTCAATTTTTACTCACCAAAATAAAATGATATGTTTTTGCAGTCCACAAAACAAATCAAAAGTTTACACATTGATAAAAATCCACTCGTATGTTATCAATTAACTGAACTTCATTTGTTAAACCCTGACGATAGTTTTGTGGCTAGATAATTTTGCCTGTTCCTTTTATTTTTGAATTCTTTTTCTTCATTTGTTTTTGAAAAAATATTGATATTTCTTTATTTTTAGAGGTAAATATATTTGAAGAAGGCAGCACGGCGGCGCATTGGTTAGCGCGTGTGCGGCACAGTTATGAGGTCATGGGATCGAACCTCCTGTGCGGAGTTTGCATGTTCTCCCCGTGCTTGCGTGGGTTTCCTCCGGGCACTCCGGTTTCCTCCCACATTCCAAAAACATGCATGTCAGGTTCATTGGCCGGTCCAAATTGTCCCTAGCTGTGAGTCTGTCCCTGTGTGCCCTGAGACCAGTTGAGGGTGTCCCCTGCCCACTGCCTGAAGATAGCTGGGATGGGCTCCAGCACCCCCGCGA
The DNA here is from genome assembly GCF_059441175.1 of Urocampus carinirostris. NCBI lineage: Eukaryota > Metazoa > Chordata > Actinopteri > Syngnathiformes > Syngnathidae > Urocampus > Urocampus carinirostris. The sequence goes on from NC_142365.1 coordinate 720,878, forward strand.
TCCTACTGAGGATAAGCGGTGCAGATAATGGATGGATGGATGTTTGAAGGAAAAATCCACAAAAAACAATTAATCTGCCAACTGAGCAAGAAAATTTTACTCTGAAACATTATGTTTCAGGCATCTTTCAGGTATATTTTGTTGTTTTTATTGAATTTAGGAAAGACTTTTGGCAGTCTGGAAGTTCTGAGGGAAAAAAATGGCGAGAAATACAAATATTAAAGATAAGTTGGTATTATTTGACCACTTCATGTTGCTGTGTTGTGTTAGGCAACCAAAATACGAGTACTACAAAGCACAAGGATAAATACAAACTACGTCGCCTCCAAGTGACCAAACTGCCTTATTTTTCGTAGCATTTGTTTTGCAGGTTTTTGTTTTTTCAGGTACCTGTAGCAGCAAGATAGTCAGATCTCTCTAGGTGAGGCTCTCTAGATGTGTTTATTTTCAAAATCAAAATGATTTTGTTTTATTGAATTCAGTTTTTTTTTACAACGACGAAGCACAAAATAATACACGCTTGCTTTTGAAAATATCATTCGGGTTTTTTTCTTACCTTACTGGAGATTTTGCGTTCCGAACCACTTCATATGCAAACGTCCCCCTAAGGCAGGGAAGTCAAAGTCAATTGCACAAGGGGCCAAAATTCAAAACACACTTAAGGTCGCGGGTCAACCAGGAGAAACATTTATTGAACACACTTAAACTGAATGTTTTTGGAACATAAATAGGAATAAAAACAGACAAGAATATTACATTTAAACCTTAAATCACTTATACAGTATTTATTATTTTGCTGTAAATAAAAATATCTTGTCAAATGATACAACTTAGAACTTAACTTAAACAACTTAACATTAAAAGAACGTTCAAATTCCTGTGCTCCTATGTCAATGTATATATTAAAAAACCCTTAAATATCCCAAAAGATTTTGCTCTCCTTAATATATCTCCTGTCAAAAGTAGTAATATGAAAATGCTACACAAATTATTTTGTAAAAAGGTCACAACATTCTGAGAACAGGGAGCCTGATGTGCTTACCTTTGGCGCAGACGGAGAAGGGCGAGAGATGGGAAAGAGTGCTTGCACTTTTTGCATAGCTCCACCCATCACTCACACTCACCCTATCAAATCACTTTAAGTTCTCTTCCGGTGTTTTGGCGCATTTACAATCTGTTCTGTGGATTCATCAAAAAGTATCTGAAAACTGAACACAGATTATAGAGTGAGCTTTTATATAAAGGATTCTTTAGCCTTGTACAGCCAAAAATAGTTTTTTGTGTGTGTGACACCTTGACTGTAAATCGTAGTGAAAACGTGCCCAATATATTTTATGCGAAGTACTGAATTGCAATTCAGCTGTGGTTTGGCTTTGCGTGTATCCGAATAGGATTATTGGCTCAAGTTTTGAACGAGATGGAGAAAATTTGCATGCAATTAATTTGTCTCTGAGCCATAGGTACTCATAGAAAGAGCCATATCTGGCTCGCGAGCCATAGGTTCCCCAACCCATGGTATATAGTGTAGGGCCATTAATAACAATAATGTCAAATGGTCTCGCGGGCCAGATATGATGACACGGCGGGCCGGACGTGGCCCGCGGGCCGGGAGTTTGACACATGTGCCCTAAGGTGTCCTTGCGACTTTCCAGGTCTGTGCACCATGATCGCCATATCTTGGTACGCCGCCAACATCACCCAGCAGTTCTTCGACGAGTTCTACCCCGGAACAAAGTGAGTCTTTGATGTCCGAGGACGAGCGAAGACACGGAAGGCCTTGATTTGATTTTGGCGCCGCAGGTACGAGATCGGAGAAGGTTTGTACATCGGCTGGTCCTCCGCCATCCTGGCCCTGTGCGGAGGCGCGTGTCTGGTGTGTTCCTGCACTTGTAAGGAGCCGGGAGAGAAAGCGTACGTATCCCAGCCCACCCTTGGCCTCTCTAAAGGACTGTTCTTCTCAAATACTTTGAAGAAAATAACGAAACGGAGCCGGGAACAGGAAATAAGGACCCATTCGCGTAGACGTACTCACAATTTATTGGAGGAGGATGAGAAGGGTGCTCAAACTCGATCCGGGAATCGATGGTCGCAGGAGTGGATTTGAAATCCAAACAAAAGAAAAGTTGTCCGAAACGGATCAGGCCAAAAACAAAACAGGATCAAACTCGGGCAGATTTACAGACTAGGTATTTCTCAGAATTAAACAGAACTTGCAGAAAAACTCACCGAAGTCTCACCAAAGTTTAACAGGTACGACAAACGCTCCAGCAAAGCACAGTTCAAAGGAGCGCGTTTAAGTACCCACAGAAGCAATCAGTGAATGCGCGTCAGCCGGTGTACATGGGCGGGGCCAACTGGGCGCCATGGCAACCGCGCAAGACATGACAAATGAGTATTTGAACACCCTGCTAATTTGCTATTTCTCCCACTAAGAAATCATGGAGGGTCTGAAATTTTCATCGTAGGTGCATGTCCACTGTGAGAGAGATAAACTAAAAAGAAAAATCCAAAAATCACAATGCATGATTTTTTAACGATGTATTTGTGTGATACAGCTGCAAATAAGTTTTTGAACACCTGAGAAAATGAATGTTAATATTTGGTACAGTATATATTTCTTTTTTTTCCTGGTATCTTTTGATCGCATTATATTAACATTTTGGGGGGCTTATTTAGTCGGTTGCATTATACACAACAATTTTCAATCACATTTTTGAGTGGAAGTACAATTTTGGGAACAAGATTGACGTGATATCATTGGAAATTATTTGAATGCAGCACAAACCTTTTCTTATTTTTCGTTTTTTTTTTTTAATTCCTTTAAAAAAAATCTCAATGTGCTTATCTTTTCCCAGCTGTTACTTTTTTTTTATTTTTTTTGTTCTCTATTTCCTTTTTCCTTGTATTTGTTTCTTTTTTTCTGGCTTTTCTTTCTGAATTTTTCCTGTTCTTTTTTTTCGCTTTATTTCTCCTTTTGTTTCTTTTTTTCCCAGCTCTTCACTACTTTTTCATTTTGGTATTTTTATTTTTTGTTCTATTTCCCCCCTTCCTTTCAGTCATTTTGTGCACAATTTAACATCATATTTGGTCGTGTAGGGATGAAAGAAGCAAAGACAACCTGAAGAGCCATTTGGGACTTGAAAGAGACGGTTCTTTTTAGTGAGCCAAGCTGAAGAAGCCGGTTCTCGAAAAACTACTGACTTTACTCAACTTTGTTCTACCTCGACTTAGAAATACCGCATTTAGAACACAGCGTCAGGGGAACCCGTGTATTTTGACCTTCAAGCACTGTAACTTTGACTTAATTGGCTTGTTAATGAGCAATTTGGAGCCCTGATTTTTGTGAGCTGGCTAGAATTTCTTGTGCGCGGAAAAGCTCTGGGTCGTGCGCAATTGCGCACACACGCAGCTTAGAGGGAACATTCCTTGTAGGTATTTATGTATGCAATTTTTTTGTATGTCCTTACATCTAACGTGGATTTCGCTCCCTTTTAGACCTTATCCGTACCAGCCGTCCTCCAGGGGGCGCGTGATCTCCACGACTTCACGATCGGCCCCCAGCAACTACGGAAGAAACGCATACGTTTGACATGATGTGTACTGTATATCGAATCCTTCGAAATCGAATTATTGTATTTTTGTACTTGCTTTGGACTCATTTGTACCGGGGTCTTTGTGCACCTTTTCTAAGATAAGCAATAGAACAGGAAAGTAGCAGAACAATATCTTAAGAGTGTGATAGATGTCTAGATCAGGAGTCCCCAAAGTTTTTCCTGTGAGGGCCACACAACCTTTCCCTTCTCTGATGAGGGGCCGGGGTCAGTTTGTAACAGAAAAAGTGTGATGATTGCAGGAGTGCCTAAATATAAAAAATTATTGTACATCTCACCTGCAAAATAGATGGTAAATGTCAGTCTCACACGACACCATTTACTTGTTGACATTAAGTGATTTATTGAACAAGTCTCATTAAATCACGCGAGGTCCCGTGAGACTTGCCCCAAACACCCTTCTCTGACCTGTGAGACTATGTCATCTAGTGGTGATATACTGGTACTTCACTTTTTCTGCTTTACAAAACAACACCAAAATCCCCAAATATAACATTTTAACGAGTCAGCAACCCTTGTTGCGCCGTATAAAATAGTGACTAACTAATAGTTAATAATGAAAATAGTTCATAACTACGGAACATTTTATTGCAAAAGTCCAACTTTATTATCAAAAACCACATATATGAAAAAAAAAAAATCAAAATTCTTTCTGGTATAGTTCAGGGGGCCGGACCAAATGTGGAGGGGGGGCTTCATCCGGCCCGCGGGCCGCAGTTTGGGGACCACTGGTCTAGATAGATGTCTAGATGACTAGATGGATGTCTAGATAGATAGATGTCTAGACATCTAGATAGATAGATACTTTATTCATCCCGGGAGAGAAATTCACACTTCCAGCAGTATCCTTGTGTTGAGAAATAAAATAGAAGATATAGATTACAAAAATACCCATTATAACCTGTTGATATAGAGTATTTACGGAAAATACACACTGTCATGAAAATAGGGTAATATGCAAATGTGGGGGTGGGGTTTCATGTGGGCTTTTACTCCCCCGGGTGGAGTTCAAGAGCCTCATGGCATGAGGAAGAAATGATCTCCTCAGTTTGTTTGTATTGATGCAACCGGGGAGGAAAAAAAAACACAACAAAAAGCAAGTGATTTTTTGAAAAAGTTGACCGATATCGTAAACTGTTTTTCTTTGTAGACAAATGCAAATTAGAAAAGACATGATTGTGGTATAATTCGTGATTCCGACGAAATAATCGATGTCAATCGTAACAATCTTTTGGCAACGTGGAACGAGGGTGAAAGTCAACTTTTTGAGTAACCATTCCTATTTATACTGTCAATATATTTGAGTCTGTCATTTCTATTTTTTTATATTCAAATAAAAACATTTTTTTTCCAGTAATCGTGTCAAAGAGCGGTGATTTCTACTTGATAAGAGTCGGGAGCGCTGCACAGAACATGAAATCTAGGGTCCAATTCAGCGGGTAAAGGCATTTGTTCAAAATAGGGCTGTCCAAACTATGGCCAGGAGGCCATTTCAGGCCAAAAATAGAGTTAAACATTTTTCTATTTTGTATCATTCTTATATTAAGTTGATTTCTATATAAACTCAAAACTAAAAACAGGTGTTAAGGTGTGTACTGTAAGCTAAAGTTTTAAAAATTGGCTAGTTTTTAAATTGAATCGTCTTTGTCATTGATGACAACGTAGAGAACATTGTAAGTGCATCCTAGCAATAGTGTCACGACCGGTACCAGCAGGGGACCCAAAAGCGTAACGTTTCACACAGTGCTTTTTTTAAGGGATCGGGGAAGTCAGGGTCGGAGGAAAAAGACAGCGATCTGGTGCTCGCTGGCCTGTATGAGCGGAAGACCCTCGCGAACGAAGCGTGGTCTGAGATCAGAACGAGTCGGGCCGCCGGGACAGAAGAACGGAGCTTGGATCGGGGATCGATACAGGAAAGAGAATCAGGATACGGGTAGCTGGGACTAGAGAACGAAGCTTGGATCAGGGATTGATACAGGAAACAGAATCAGGATACAGGTGGCCGTGACAGGAGAACCGGGCTTGGATCGGGGATCGATACAGGAAACAGAATCAGGATACGGGTAGCCGGGACTGGAGAACGGAGCTTGAATCGGGAATCGATACAGGAAACAGAATCAGGATACGGGTAGCCGGGACTGGAGAACGGAGCTTGAATCGGGGATTGATACAGGAAACAGAATCAGGATACGGGGGGCCGGGACAGAAGAACCGAGCTTGGATTGGGGATCGATACAGGAAACAGAATCAGGACACGGGTAGCCGGGACTGGAGAACGGAGTTTGAATCAGGGATTGATACAGGAAACAGAATCAGGATACAGGTGGCCGGGACAGGAGAACCGAGCTTGGATCGGGGATCGATACAGGTTGAGACCAAAACGTGAGCCAGAATCAAAAGTGCCTGCCTTGCATGTGCGGAGGTTTGCAGAAGGACTGACCAGGAGTAAACAGAATGACGTGTTTTAATAGGAGGAGAAATTAGGGAACGGCTGGCGGCTGGGGCTGCACGAGTGAGCGCAGGTGAGGGCAATTGGCAAATCATGACAAATAGTGCAATCAAATATATAACATTTAGCAGCATAAATTCCCAAATAAGTCGATCCTATTTTTCTATAAAATAACCACTTTTCAATAGCACAGGCAAGCTACAGGTGTTTGGGTCTTGCGTGCTTGTTTAGGGTGGGGATGGCCCTGGGGAAGAAAATCTGAGTCTGTTCGTCTTTGCTTTAGGAAAGTGCTTCTGAAATATTTTCTGTCACGCCCGCCCCCTCGGAAGAGAAAATGCTCTCACGCCCAACCCAAAAGATCTTTTAAGTGATCACATAACATGCTGGGGACGAAACAACCATTCCTCCATTTAAGTGGTAACGCACAACTTGGTCCCATGCCAAATAGATGGCTTTGCCACATTTTCTCGAATGGGCTTGAAATGTCTTTATGTAACAGCTTCATTTATTTGGCATCGTGCTGTCCGCTGTCGACACTTTCAACTTAACAAGCACACCGGTCTTTGCCCGTCTCCCTCCACGGTCGCAGGGAAGTTCCTCGTCTTAGCTTTCGGGAGGAGACTTGTAAATAAATAATGTAAATAAAACAATGATAAAGCCACTGCACCCTAGTGTCGTGGAGGTGCAATTGCAGGGGGGTCATGACTAAACCTTAACGGTTGTATCCTCGATTTTTTTTTTTATTTTGCTTTCACAAATAATAAAATAAAAAACACATTGGACACCTACGGTTTCAAGGACAAATTAACACAAATGATTTACTTTTTTTTCTGTGGGAATAAAGGAGCAAAATACGCCTGTATTTTTTGAGGCCGGCCATTTTTAAGAAGTGAAGATGACCAGCTCATGACCAATCATTAGTCTCCTTTAGTAACGAGAGCCATGATTGGTTGTTGGCTTTTGTGATGCCAACTTTGCTCCCAACCAGTGGCGTGACCATAATTGCCCACCCAAAGAAAACTGGAAGAAGTGGTGAGAGCAGTCTGAAAAAAGGCAAAATGGAGAAAAGGGTCCAAAAAATAATAATAAAACGAGAAAAAAAAACACAATTGAAAAGCTGGGGGGAGGAAACAAAATAATAAAAGAAAAAAGGAAAAGAGGGGAAAAGAACAATTAAAAAAGAGAAGGATAGGGAAAAACAAAAGAAAGAAAAAAAATAAAACATAAAAAGGAGAATAAAGAAGAAAAAGAAGAAAAAAAAGCAAGAAGAAATAAGTAAAAAGCTAGGGAAAAAGAAACAAAACAATAAAAAAGGAAAAAAATAGAAAAAAGAAGAAGAAAACAAGCAGGAAAAAGAATAAAAGGAGTAAAAAGCAAGAAAAATAAACAGAAGAAACAGAAAGAAAGCGAAAATGGAGAACAAAATAAGTCAAGTCATTTTTATTTGTGACGCCCTAAATCACGAAGAGTCTCGAAGGGCTTCACAGATTATTACACTATATTACACAGACTATTTTTCAGCCGACGAGAAGAGAAAAGTGGGGCGAATAAGTAAAAAGCTTGAGGGAAAAGACACAAAAAAGGAAGAAAAATAATAAAGTAAAAAAAGCAGGGAAAAAAGGAGTTTTTGGGGGGTCCTTTTGTCAGTATATTCCTACCAATAATGTAATATCCAGCAGTAATGCACCAAAGCGCTTGATGCCAACCGCCTTTAAACCTGAAAAAGAAAAACATCTTGCACAAAATAAACGAATACGTTTTTAAAGAATCAATGATTCTACTACATATTTTTTCACTCTGACGTGAATTTTTAAATCAGTTTCACTTTTTATACTAAGCGACTTTAAGCTCGAACGTCGACAAAATGTCTTAATATCGACTTTTCAGTGCAACATCAAATAAACTACAAAATTCAAGATGAAACTAGATTTTTTTTAAAGTTACATCCCTGCTGTACAAAAATTTGGGGGTATCAAGCGTTAAGCATCCCCTTTTCGTTTTCTTTTTTTAAAACAAATAAAACGTATTATTCCGATTTCGAAACCTTGGTTCGTTTTGGAAATGTCAGAATTTCGGTTCCTTTGGCAATTTGCATACTCTGCAGCCAATCAGAAGCCCGCGTCGAGTAACTTTCTGCTTCCGGACTTTCCTGAGCGTTGTAAGGTCGTGCATTTCCAAAGTAGACGCAAAGAGAACACAAGAAAAATGGAAAGATTCAAAAGAAGCCAACAAAATGGATGACGCTACAAAACATAAACGTACATTAAAAGCATGGTGGAAAGAGAAGTTCACGTGGCTAGGAGCAAACATTGCATGAAAGAAGACGAGCAAATTCAGGTACATACGGATGGCGGATGGAAAACAGCCATGTCATATACACGCAATGAATGTTAGAAGTGAATTTATAATAAACTTCATTTTAAGCTTTTCAGAGTTGCCACCCTGCTGTCTGCTAACTTTTGGTCATGAGTTTCAGACACAGGCTCGACTAATGAAAGTTTTCGTGTTTACACTCACGAGCGCCCGTAAAACAGTCTCGGTAGGGCGCTTTTAATCCCCGGGGGTCTCCTTCCCCAAATCGTCCAGGCTTTTTCCATCGAAGCGCATCAGATGCCAGCCTTCCTGCTCCGTAAGATCCCGAGCTCCTCGAAGAGTATAGAAGTCTCGTGAAGGAGTATTCCAATCCAACACGCTCAATTGCAAGCGTGCGCAACATTTCTCTTTGGCCACCTGAGAGAAAACCAAGCTACTTTTAACTCATCACAATGACGGGGGGGGAATATGAGTTAGCGAGGATCTTACCTTAGCAACGGCGCCGAGCAATCCTTTCCCGATACCGAATCCTAAAATCGGAAAGAGAATGAGCTCCAGGTTTCACAGGGTTCCTACAGCAGGACGGCGGCGCACTGTTGAGCGCGTGTGTCAGAACATGAGATCGAACCTCCTGTGCGGAGTTTGCATGTTCTCCCTCGTGCTTGCTTGGGTTTCCTCCCACATTCCAAAAAACATGCATGTCAGGTGAATTGACCGTCCCAAATTGTCCCTAGGTGTGAATGAGCCAGCGAATGATCCGTCCCTGTGTGCCCGGGGACCAGTTGAGGGTGTCCCCGGCCGAATGCCTGAAGAGAAATGGGATGGGCTCCAGCACTCCCGTGACCCTACTGAGCATAAGCGGTGCAGATCATGGATGGATGGATGGGTTCCAACAGCTTAAGAGACTTATTCGGACTTTTTAAACGCCTTTTGAAGTCTGACTTAAGACCAAGTCTAGACGAAAAACACAATTGTAAAACAAATCTAGATACATATATAGAATATATATAATATATAGCCACAAAATTAAATCGATGAATTTTTGAAGAAGACGATGGATAAACCTTACTAAATCTTTTCAGTTCAAACAAATATAAATCTTATTAACGTGTTTACACAGTTAAGACTTTCAAAAATTGGATTTAAGACATCCATCCATGATCTGCACCGCTTATCCTCAGTAGGGTCGCGGGGGTGCTGGAGCCCATCCCAGCTGTCTTCGGGCAGTGGGCAGGGGACACCCTCAATTGCTTGCCAATCACCTGACATGCATGTTTTCGGAATGTGGGAGGAAACCAGAGTACCCAGAGGAAAGTACGGGGAGAACATGCAAACTCTGCACAGGAAGGCTAGTAGCTGGATTTGAACCCATGACCTCAAAACTGTGCCGCAGACGTGAAACCACTCATCCGCCGTGCCGGCCAGATTTAAGACATTTTAATGCTAATTAAGACTTATTTTTACAACCATGAATTCAATGCCTTTTGAATTCGATTACTGCACAATAAATAATAATAATAATAATAATAATAATAATTTCCTTGTATTGTCATTCTGTGTAACAATGTACACAGAACGAAATGTCGATTGCACCTGACCCGTTGTAGCGAGCCGATGCAGCCGGAGCCAACAGAGGGCGCCGCCGACCACTTTTTAAGTCTTAGGAATGACTCGGCCGATATAAAACAGGACGCACATAATGTAAAAAAAATTAAGACTAGAGTAAATAATAAAAATATTTATTTACCTTTTTGCCTTACGATTATTGAAAAACTGATCCAATTAGAAACCGACGCTTCCAATTATCGATTTGAGTCGATGTTATCGATGAGTAGTTGCGGCCCTACTCAAAAACCATCTCAAATTTCTCTTAAGAGTAACTCGTATGTAAAGGAGCCACTGTTTTTCTCGAATCCAAAAGGGCAGGCGACTGTATAGAGATCTCACCCCGGGATTCTTAGCGCCCTCTGCGGAACTAGAGTGCTACTAAAACTCACCCCGGAATTCAGGCATGACGTAAAGATCCTCCAAATGCATGGCCCGTCCTTTCCAGGTGCTGTACGTGTAGAAGTAAAGGCCGTAGCCAACTGTGGTGAAACCTGATGTCAAAAGAGAACAGGAAGAAGGAAAAAAAAACTAGGTTTTAACTGACATGCGGTCCTTCTTTGTACAAAAACACAACTATGATAAGAACGTAGGGGAAAAAAAACGAGACAATTTACCTCCATCAGATGTTTTCTCTTCGGTTACCTCGGCGACGAGACATTCGAATAAAGGATTCTGGCAGAAACCGTCGCGTTCCAGTTCTGAATCAAACGCACCAGAGAAGCATTTCTACCTCAACTGAGCTATGGTCAACATAATACCCCTGACAGTCTTAAAGGGACAGTGTGTAATATATAGCGTCTCCTAATGGTACCGAAAAACTTTCATCCGGGAAAATGAAACATTGATTTAAATACAGGCACGGAATGCATAAACTATCATACCGATGTTCAAGAGATTTCTTTTACATCTTGGAGTGCATACCTAAGGTCGGCGCCATGTTTGTCTGGCGTCTTGCTCCTTGCTGTGGCACTGCTTTTCGTGTCATCTAGTGGTCAAATATTAGACACTGGGGCTTTAAACCAAGATTGCAAAGATGCCAGTCGGGTACCATAATATATAAAGCATAAAAATAATGTGTTTCCGGAGTGCAGTGGTTAGCGCATTTGCCTAATGCACGATAGGTCCCTGGTTCGAGACCAGGTGGAAACATATGTTGGCCTGGAGAGGGATGGGCGCCGCCAGGCTGTACTCGCCCAAAACCCACCACAGGAAATGGTGCCCCTACGACCCGTGTGGTTAAGGAATCCAACCAACCATAATAGTAATAGAAATAATAAGGTTGGCAAAATTGGCAGTGGAAGCAGCGAAAAGGAAAGCAAATGATGAATGGTGTCGAAAGATAGGAGTGAACTTTGAGGAAAGAAGTGAAAAGAGTAAGACAGAGCGAGTCTGGAAAGGAAGAGAAAGTGAAAGATAACGACGGTAGATTGCTGGTTAGCGGTGGTGCAGTCAGGGCGAGATGGGTAGAGTATTTTGAAGATTGCTAAATGTGGAGGATGGGAGAGAAGTGAGAGTCGAGGCGATCGATGGTATGGAGAGAATGCCCGTGTTGGGCGATTTAAATGTGAAGCTTGTGGAAACATGGGAGGTGCAAGAGGCAGTGAAAGAAATAAAAGGGGGGAAGGCACCTGGGTTGGATGGTTGTACTGCTGAATGCCTGAAAAAAGGTGGCACAGCTATGATCGACTGGTTAGTACGCTTGTTGAATGTATGCTTTTTAAGTGGTGTGGTTCCTGTTGATTGGTGTAGTGCATGTGTGGTGCCATTGTATAAGGGTAAAGGTGATAAGTATGAATGTAGCAATTCGAGAGGTATCAGTTTGTTGTCTGTGCCGGGTAAGCTGTATGGAAGAGTCTTGATTAAGAGAGTGAGAAGAAGAACGAAAGAGGTGATGATGGAGGAGCAGAGTGGTTTCAGGAAAGGAAGAGGATGTGTGGATCAGGTGTTTGCAGTACGACAGGTGTGCGAGAACTATTTTGCGAAAGGTAAGGATGTTTATTTGGCTTTCATGGACTTGGAAAAGGCGTATGACAGAGTTGATAGAGAGGCGTTGTGGCGAGTGATGGTAATGTATGGAGTGGGTGGAAAGTTGTTGGAAGCATTGAAGAGTTTTGATGTGAACAGCAGAGCATGTGGAAGCGTAGGGAGTGAGACAAGTGAGTGCTTCCCTGTGTTGACTGGTGTAAAGACAGATAAAATTACAATTAAAATAATGTAATTAGAACAACAAAATGATAATATTTCCTTTTTTTATCTTCCTAAACTGCACTTACAAACGTCCTTCCTTATTTATGCATTTGGATCGGGAAGCCTTTTTTTCTGAAGACTGTGGGAAAATTTCCCCTATTTGCCGTTTCCTAAAATAAAATCACTTAATCACCTCGCCTGGGGGCAAGGGCGATGACCTATCACCCTCCTCTCAATGCTTAAAATTGCATCAACACGGCGGGGACCAATCAGCCAGAGGCTAGATGATGGGGTGTGGACAGTCCATCCCATGTAGCATAAAAGGGGCAACCCAGAAGCCCTCCTTGTCGCCTGCACACGATTGTAATTGGCACAGACAGAGACCTGATTTCTTCAACTATGTGATTTGGCTAACTAAATTAATATGTGAACTATACTCGGCTCAATAACTTCTCCGGCTTCTGGACATGCTCCAACTGTAAGGGTTTGGACAAAACACGTGAAGTGACTAAAGGGTCAGATTTCAGTATAGTAAATGTTAAAACCTTACAATAACTAGCGAAAAAGGCCAGAATGTTAAAAGCTAGTTAAATAGCTAAAAATGTAGGAAGATAGCAAACTACAAAGCTAATAAGGTAGCCAGATAGCTAGCTAAAAACCCCAACATGTTTTTGCTCATTCGTGTTATAAAACTCCTAAATTTGATTTGTTGTATTACCCGTAAGATAAATCAATGAAGAGATTAATAAATACAATTTTTAATACATGATTGAATTCTTATTTTCCCAATTAATTACGTAAAATAATTACCAATGTTGAATAGATTTTTTGTCCATGACGGACGTAAACGGGAAATTATTTAATCAAATTTCTAAATGAACAATGTATCATGTTAATATAATGCTCTTACCAGGTTCATTATTAAAATAAGGTTAAATAAACTCAACCAGTAAAAAAAAATGATTTTACCAGAGGTATTTTCAAAACAGGTCCGCGGGCACTCAACTGTCCTTAGGAGGCACCACTGTGGAAACCCGGCTTTATACTTATCAGAACCTTTGTGTTTATGGATAATAAAATAATGTTTATTTATTTATATTCGTAATCAGATTTACCTTTGCTCGATATATTAACTTGATCGGTCATCTTTTCATACTGAGCCAATTCCTAAAAAAATAAAACAATTGGGCATGGAGTATTAATAGGCACCTACAGGCTGCTTGTTATTTCCTTAGAAAATGTCACCCGACACTCACCATTATCATTCTCGCAATGTCTTTGCAGTCTTCTTTTGTCGCCGCACGAATGTTGAATTTCATTTTTGGAACAAAAATCCCGAAAAATCCGTTTGAATGCACTTTGTATGCAAAGCGTTCGCCGACTTCCGGGTTTCCGTGTTCCAAACAGGAAGCGGCGATCGTGCATGCCTTGGGAAAACTTCAAAATAAAATACGGAACCGCGTTTTCTTCTGAATGATATTCAAGGGACAGTGTGTATATTTAGCAAATCCTGGTGGTAAGGAAACAACTTCATTTTAAACATCAATCTTTACTCGAATGATAAGCAAAAATATGTGAATTATCATGTAAACGTGCATTTTTTTTTTTAATTCAGCGGTCGAGCCATATTAGAAATAAGAGTTGATACGATTGGCCGCCATCTTGCTGCCGAGGCTACCCTCAAAATGTGTGGGATTTTTTCTTTTTCACATAATTTCGTTCTTTATTCACACACAAAAAACAGAAACAATTTAAAACACAGTGAATATTATATTTTTTGTCAATTTTATGTATTTTTTACTTTTTTTCCCTACTTCTTTTTCTTTATTTTATTTCTATTTCCCCTTTCTGTCTATTTTCTCCTTTACTTTTCATTTGAATATTTTTCTTTTCCCTTTTTTTCTTCTTCCTTTACTTTATTTTCCTTTTTTTCCTCTTATTCATTTGATATTTTTCTCCCCTTTCTCCTTTTTCCTTTAGTCTCTTCATTTGTTTCTCTTTTTTCCTTTTTTCCCCTCTTTTTTTTCTTTCTTTGCAAAACGTTAGGCTAAAATACAAAATTACATGAGAGGCATTTAAGTTGGCGTAAGTATGCCACTTAATTTTGACAAAACTCGGACAATAGAAACATTTATTGCACAACTTTAGCATACATCACTTGAACACAATTTGCTCTAACAAATTCTCTCCAGTTTTCGTTCCCGTCTAGTTTGTCCTGTTTAATTTCGATATCCTGTTTCATTATCAATCCTGTCCGTCCCGTATCGACCGCATCAGTCCGATAACTGCTTGGACAATCGGAATCGATCTCGTCAGCCTCTGGCTTCCTGTCTTTCCACGCCAGACCCTTGCCTAACGTGCACGACTCCCCATTTCCCTTTAAATAAAAGGCTTGTGTGAGAACGTCACGCGTTTGGGTCCTGATCCTGTTCTAGTTCTTGACAACTGCACAGTGGTACCTCGACTTACAAATGTAATTTATTCTGGGAGTGGTTTGTCAACCTGAAAAATGTGCTGATCTGTTCGAGGCCACGCAAAAATGCATTATATTTTTTTAATAAATCATTAAAGTGCATCAGAACAGTAAAAATAAAACAAGAGGCACATAATGTAAAAAACGAACAATCAAAGAATAAAGGAAATAATACAAATATTCCACTTCTGCCTCCCGTTTCTTGAAAAACTGATCCAATGACGTCTGCTTTTGCCGGCTTTTGACAATACATTGGAAATGCGCGGGGCACACATCGTCATGAGCGACAGCTGGACTTGTCAGCACAGGGTGATTCTTTTCCCCAAATCCAAGACTTCCTGGAATTTTGCTAAAATGTCTTTTATTTTAGCTGATTGAATGCTAGCTGCGTCCTCCTCCCGGCAAATATGACTTAAAATGAGCAAAACGATGTGCCATCAGACCAATATTTTTTCACTGTTATCTGAAAAGATAAATGAAACACTAAAGCAAAAAAAGGACCAACATCATAATTGGGCGAATTTGACACATTTTTTTATTGTTTGGGTTGTTTGAAACTGCAGTCAGTCTGTCATAATCTGTGGTTTGGACAGCCCTTTGAGACGCCTTGTGATTAAGGGCCAAACAAAAAAACATGACTTGACTTGAGGTTTTTGAACTTTCCCTTGCCCTCATGTTGGTTTTAGATCAGGGGATGGTATATTTATATAGTCTGTGGCCTGTGCAGCCCTTTGTGACTGCTTGTGATTGAGGGCCAAACAAATAAACATGACTTGAGGTATTTTAGTTTTTCCTTGCCCTCATGTCGGTTTTAGATCAGGGGATGCTGTCATAATAGTCCGTGGTTTGTAGTAATTTGTGGTCTGTGCAGCCCTTTGAGACTCTTTGTGATTAAGGGCCAAACAAATAAACATAGCTTGACTTGACTGAGGTTTTTGAGTTTTTCCTTACCCTCATGTAGGTTTTAGATCAGGGGATGCTGTCATAATAGTCTGTAGTTTGCAATAATCTGTGGTCTCCGCAGCCCTTTGAGACTCCTTGTGATTAAGGGCCAAACAAATAAACAGGACTTGACTATTTAAACCTCATATACGTGAGTGGGGTCGAAAATGACGCCGTGGGTTTTTCTTCTTCAAAATCTTTAGAAATCAAATAGAAAGAGTTGTAATATTCTCATATTCCAGCGCTGGACCTTTATTCAAAAATTGCGTGGGAGGGAGAAAGCTCTGGAAGCTTTTCAGTTGGGCAGGGGTTCCTCGGCCAGCCGCTCCAAGCTCGGCCCGTCGAAATATACCAAGTGCCATCCGTCCTTCTCCGAGAGATCCTGAGCTCCTCTGGAAGAGTAGAACCGGAAGGCTGAAGTGTTCCAGTCCATCACGTTTAAATGCATCTGCGCGCATCGCGTGTCTTTGGCGACCTGCACCGACATGAAATCCACGTCCGTACGCTAGAAGGTCTTAAAACAAGCTGCTTCAAGTACTCTTACCTTGGCCACGTTGCTCAGTAAACCTTTTCCGATGCCGAAACCTGATCAAGACATCCGGGAAAATCTTTCAATACCGAAGCTCAATTTGAAACGTCAATGTTCTGCATTTCAAGTCAATGGAGAGCTCCCAAAGCGCTTTACAATCTGCTTCACACTTACCCATTCACGCACACAAAAACACACAGAGACCAATAGGGAGTCAACCTCCAAAGGTTTGAGGATAATCAAGATGCTAAATGGTAAATGGACTGCATTTCTATAGCGCTTTTCAAGTCAATGAAGAGCTCCCAAAGCGCTTTACAATGTGCTTCACACTTACCCATTCACACAGGCGCACACACACAGACCAATAGGGAGTCAGCCATGCAAGGCACCTTCCTGCTTATTGGGGGCATTAGGGATTCAGTGTCTTGTCCAAGGACACTACGACATGTAACACGGAGGAGCCAGGAATCGAACCTGCAACCTCTTGATCCCAAGATGAGCGCTCTACCTCCTGAGCCAATGCTGGAGTTCGTAGTTGAATGCAGGTTTTATAATGACATATTTTGGGGTACAAGTTCAGAAACTGGCAACACGGAGGATGTGTGTATAGCACGTCCGCTGCACGGTTCTGAGGTCATGGGTTGAAATCATGCGAGGAGTTTGCATGTTCTCCCTGTGCTTGCTTTGGTTTCTTCCTGCATTCCAAAATCATGCATTTCAGGTGAATTGGCTGGTCCAAATTGTCCCTAAGTGTGAATGAGCAAGCGGGTTGTGTACCCTGCAACTGGCTAGCAAGCAGTTCAGGATGTCCCCTACCTACTGCCCAAACATAGCTGGGATGGGCTCCAGCACCCCTGAGACCCTACTGAGGATAAGCAGATATTGGATGGATGGATGGAAGGTTCAGGAACGGGCGGCACAGCGGATGAGTGGATAGCACGTCCGCGGCACCGTTCTGAGGTCATGGGTTCAAATCACGTGTGGAGTTTGCATGTTCTCCCTGTGCTTGCTTTGGGTTCTTCCCGCATTCCAAAAACATGCATGTCAGGTTAGAAGAAGAAGAAGAGAATAGAATAGAATTGACTTTTATTGTCATTCTTTGTAACCACGCACACAGAAGGAAATGTCGAGATACCCGACCCGTACAGTTAAACTGTAGCGAGCCGATGCAGCCGCAGCCAAACGGGGCGCCGCCATTTTAATCATTAGGTGAGCAAACCCCCCAATTCCGACCCTTAGTGCCGAGCGCCAAGCAGGGAGGCAATGGGTACCAACGTTGTACCGTGCTCTCCCAGTCCCGGCTACCGATCCGTTTTTTCTGTCGCTGACACCGCCATCGCTCGCTACGGAAGGATATCCGAGTATGAGAGCGACTTGCTACCCACGCCTAGCGAACACCGGACGGTGGGCGCAGCCCTTTCTCTTTCCTTTCATAGAACCTGCGAGAAACGAAACGCAATTGGGTCCCGTTTCCGTTCCGGTCCTTTTATTACCCCCAAAAATAAGAATTCAGTGTCATAAATTTGTGTTTTTTAAAGTGTAAATGGTTTGTTGGTAAATCAACTAAATGTGATGATAATGTAGAGTAAAATAACATAAAAAATCCTATAAAATAAAATACAATCAAATACAAACAAAACAAAAACAAAATAAAATAAAACAAAATAAAATTAAATTAAATAAAAAACAAATCAAATAAAACGGAACAGAATAAAATGGAGTAGTCATGAGGAGAAAATACCTCATTCTCAGAATACTCTTCAATTGTATTCAGGATGGGATGTTTTTAAGATAAATCAATAATTGAATCAATACAAAATAAATAAGTAAATCAATAAATCAATCAATAATTGAATCCATACAAATTAAATGAATAAATGAATTCATCAATAAATGAATCCATCAATCAACCAACTAATAATTGAATCAATACAAATTAAATGAATATATTAATAAATAAATAAATAAATAAACAAACAAATAGATAAATAATTGAATCAGTACAAATTAAATGAATAAATAAATAAACAAATAATTACAAAAAAATAACCAATACAAATTAAATGAATAAATGAAATAGAAAAACTATAAAAAATTTGAAAATTCAAATTAAACAAGTTTTAAGCCCCAGTGTCGTCATACTCGACCATTAAACGCGCGATCAAACGGGAACGAAAACTTGGCGTGGCAGCAAGACGCCGGACCGACACGGCGGCGACGACTAAGTATGGATTCCGCCGTGTGAAAGAAATACAAACATATCTACCGATGAATATTTCTCAAAACGAACACGGGCGCGATAGCTGATGTATTTGTACGACTAAAGACGACACACTGTCCCTTTAACCAGATCTTTTCCGTACCTCTGAATTCCGGCATCACGTACAAATCCTCCAAAAACATGCAGCGTCCCTCCCACGAGCAGTAGATGTAGTGGTAAAGTCCAAATCCGACCACTGTGAATCCTAAAGCGGATGCCGATACATCGAGACAGGATAGGTTTCAAGATACGAAGGATTTCCTTTTAAATGCGTTTTTTACCTTCCGTGGATTTCTTGCCATTTGATACCTCAGCCACAAAACACCCGAATAAAGGATTCTGGCAGAAACCGTCCCGTTGCAGTTCTGAAGCAAGAAATACGGAATCAAGACCCCCGCTCAATTTGGGGATTCCGCACTCGGGTCTCGAGTGACAAGGCGTCATTGCATATTTGCAGGCTCGTCAGTCAAATATTACCCTTGCATGTCAGGTTTACTCGCCCCGACTTCTTGTCGTGATCTGCCAAGTCCTGGAAAAAGACAACTGGGCTGGCAGGAGTCCAGAAGGATCGCGGTCCCGCGTGAGGCGTTCCAGGGACTTACCTTGATCAGTCTCAAGATATCTTGGCAGTCCACTTCGGTGGCGGCTCGTATGTTGAAGTTCATGTTCTTGGCTGAAGTCGCGTGCGACGCGTGGCGCACCTCGCCACAGTATGCGGGTTTTGCGACACGCGGCAGCTTTTTCTGTTTAGAATTGGGGGAGGGGGCGTCCCCCTAGCGGGCGACGGGCGTGATGACACCCGGGAGATGGCAGGAGCGGTGTATGGATTTTCTGAATCTCCGAAGGGGGCTTATCATGTGCACGGGGGGGAGGGACAACCTGCCGGTTTCGCCGCTTTTTCTTCTCTTTTTACTTCTTTTGTTTCTATTTTCTAGCTTTTTAATACTTTTTCTTCCCTTTTCTTATTACAGTAATCCCTCGGTTATCGATGTTAAGGGGGACCAAAACCACCCGTGAAAAGTGAAAATCCGTGAAGTAGCGACACCCCTTCAAAAATGCTTTAAAAAAAAAAGAAACTTTTTTTTTTAATATTATTTTATTTTATTATTATTATTTTTTAGACCCGCGAAGCTCTGAACCCGCGAACGTGGAACTGCCAAGTAGCGAGGTCCCACTGTATATATTTGCCTGCTTGCTTTCTTCTTTTTTCTCTCCTTTCCCTTTTCTTTAATTTTTTTTGTTTCTGTTTTCCCTAGCTTTGGACTTTTGTTATTTTCTTTCTTTTTTTTTTCTTCTTTTTTTTCCCTAGGTTTCTCTATTGACTAGAGTCTAGTCCTTCCCTTTCCTCCTTTATTTTTTTCTTGCTTGCTTTCTTGTTTTTTTCTGTCCTTTGTTATGTCCTGCACGGTTGTCATGGCGCCCAGCTGGCCCCGCCCTTTGACGCCGGCTAAGACGCATTGGCAATCGCCTTTTGGAAGTGCCCGCGTTGTTTAACCCTCGTTGAAACCCTGTCCATGCCCGTTTGATTTGAGTAATGCCTAGTTTGTCATTTTGATTTCATTTGAACCTGTTTTTGTTTTGTTCTTGGTCCGTTTGTGTGTTGGACAACTTTTCTTTCCTAATTAAAGTGACAGATCGTCTACGTATACGAGTTCCGATTTCCTGCTTCCCGGCCCGTTTCGTGACATCCTTTCCATTTTTTCTTTTCTTATTTGGTTTCTTTTTCCCTATCCTTTGACTTTTTCTTTATTTGTTCTTCTTATTTTAATTTTTTCCCTAAGTCAGGGATCAGAATGGAGATTTTCATTTTCAGCTGAAATAGCCAGGGTCCAGGAATAAAGCATGGCGGAGAAACCAACCAATTTTTCTAACGGCCGCCAGGGTGCGCCAGAGCAATAAAGCAAAGAGTGAGACAGTCGGATTTTGAATTTGTTTGCTACGCAAGAGAAAAAGTCGGAATGCCTTTGGGGTTCAAGAACAGCGGAAATCCGCGGATCCGCGGAAAATTCTGATCCCTGCTAAGTTTTTCCTGCTTGCGTTTTTGTTTTTCTGTCCTTTTCATTTTTTCTTTTCTTGTTTGGTTTCTTTTTTTTCTAGCTTTTGACGTCGTTTTTTAACATACATACGTAGCTAGTCACACATGTGTTAAATAAATGTAACATTACTTTTCTTTTTTTTTTAATTTTCTTTTTTTTTCATTTCTTTCTGCTTTTTTCTTTCACTTTTTTCCTTTCTTATATTTTCCTTTAGTCATTTCTTTTTTTTCCTTGCGCCCTTTTCCTTTTTATCCTTTCTTATTGTTTTTCCCTTCATTTTTCCTTTTTTTCTCTTCTGCTTTTAAGCTTGTTCCCCATTTTATTTCCCTCCCTTTTTATCTCTTATTTCTATAAAAAAAAAATTATTTAAAGGAGGTGTCCGTAACTTCATAATATTCTACTTGCTGACACCATCATCTGGCTGAATCCGTCATTACATCCTCTGTCAAGATCCTCTTGTTGCACGAGCAAGTACGTGACATCTCGAACCCGCTCGAATAAAATTCCTTTTTTATGTTAAGGGGTTTTGGGGTTGACATTCGGACTGTATTTTAAACAGTCCCTTTCTTATTTTCACCATTTTCATCCGAGAATAAAAGAAAACAGCAAGCACGCGCAGGAAATCCCTATTGTCTCTCCTGCCGTCTTTCCTCCAGTGTCATGCGCTCTGTAGCCAGAACATGGAGGGTAAAAGATAAAAGCAGATAGCTGCGGTGGGGATAAAAATGTATAAAGGCTCTTTGAACTCTGTTGGGCATTGTTGACACACACTAACGAAGAAAATATTTGATCTGTAATTTTTTGTAAGGACACGTCAAACTACGCACCTCACCTTTGAGTCATTGATGATAAAACAAATGAAATAATATGGCTACTAAACAAGAATAGATAGATGTCTATCTAGATAGATCGATAGATGTCTATCTAGATAGATAGATAGACATCTATCTATCTATATATCTATCTAGATAGATAGATGTCTATCTAGATAGATGTCTATATAGATAGATAGATAGATAGATGTCTATATAGATAGATGTCTAGATAGATAGATGTCTAGATAGATAGATAGATACTTTGTTCATCTAGAATAAAATAGGTGAAAAAAATGTTAAATATTAAAAAGAGGGAATAAATGATGAATAAAATAAAACAAAAAAAGTAAAACGATTGAGTAGATAAACTATAAAACTTCAAAAAATTGTGAATTAAATTTTTTTTTTTTTTTTTTAAATATAATAGTGATATAATGATTATATAAATATAAATAAAAAATACACGAAGAAGAAGAAAAATTGCAAATTGGCGTTTAGGGAACAATTTATTCCTCGATTCCACTTTGAAAACACAGGGTGGCGCTATTGCGGGTAGAGGACGGTCGGGACAGTCGGAGCTCCCGCGGGCCGTGGCTTTGGAACCCCCCGGGGGTCTTCACTGAGAGAGGCTGGAGGCTCGGAAGCGCAGCGTGCGCCAGTCCTCCCCTGCAGTGACGTCCTCCGCCCCCTTGGCGGCGTAGAAGCGTCGCGAAGCCTGGTTTTGTCCCGAAACCTTCAATTCCAAATGCAGACATTGCTTTTCTCGGGCCACCTGCGCGCACGGGATTCGAACCCGGACGAGAATCGGAAAGAGAAACGATAAAGACGCTTTGGTTGCATGACACATGAGATGCAGTTGCAAATATGGCCGCTTGATGTCACTCGAGGCGGGCACCACTCCAAAAGTCATTCTCTCTTTTTCTCTTTCTCCCCATTCAACTCACTCTTTCTTGTTTTCTGTCTCCTATATCATCTTTTCTTTCTTTCTTTCCCTCTCACTCTCTTTTTCTTTCTCCCAACCCCTTTTACTCTCTTTTCTCTATCTCTCTTTCTGGCTTTATTTTTTCTCCCTCTATCTTTACCTTCCTCTCCTATTTTTTGTATTACGATGTCCATCTCTTTTGCCTTTTCCTTCTTATTCTCACTTTTTCTAAAGCCCTTTCTTTACCTCTCTCTTTTCCCCACTTTTTTCTCTTCTCATTGTTTTGTACTTTCTATCTCTCTTTCTGTCTTTATTTGTTTCTCTTTCTTTTCCATCAATTTCTTTATCTCTTTTTTTTCTCCCTTGTGCTGTTGTTTCCCCCCCTTATCTATTGTGCTCTCTCTTGTACTCTTTTTCTCTCACTCTTTCTACTTTTCTCTCTCTCTCTCTACCATATCTCCCTTGATCTCTCACTTTTAATTTCTTTATCTCTCTCTCCCTCTCTCTCTACCATATCTTCCTTGTTCTCTCACTTTTAATTTCTCTATCTCTCTCTCCCTTTCTCTCTACCATATCTTCCTTGTTCTCTCACTTTTCATCTCTCTCTCTCTCTACCATGTCTCCCTTGTTCTCTCACTTTTCATTCCTCTCTATCTCTCTCTCTAACATGTATTCCTTGTTCTCTCTCATTTAATCCCTCTCTTTCCACCTCTCTCTACCATATTTCCCTTGTTCTCTCACTTTTCATCTCTCGCTCTCCCTCTCTCTCCCTCTCTCATATCCCTTGCTCTCTCACTTTTCATCTCTCTCTCTCTCTAACACGTATTCCTTGTTTTTTCTCTTTTCATCCCTCTCTTTCATTCTCTCTCTCTTCATCCCTCTCTTTCCTCCTCTCTCTTTCTCTCTCCCTGTCTCTCTATCCCTACCATGCCTACTTTTTGGAGTTGTTTGCAGAGTATGTTACAATGAACGGCGCCAAATGAAGGCAATCTAAAGGCATCTATGCCGCTTTCAACTTTAGCGTACGATGAAAGCTTGTCATCTTATATCTAAATACGGATCTTTGAGGTGAATTACCTTGCTTAGTATGCGAATCGTTTAGTACTCGCATCTTCTTTCATTGTCTCTTGTCATCATTTCCTTAAAATGTCCCTCAGAATCCTTTAGTGACTGGTTCTTACCTCTCAGATAGGGCACACTGTATTAAGTAGGGTGAAATGACATCTGAGCCCTTTAGTGTGACCTGCGGTGTTCCGCAGGGTTCAGTACTCGGCCCCCTTCTTTTCAGCATTTATATGCTTCCATGAGGTGATATTATTCGCAAGTATAATCTTCTTCCGTTGCTACGCAGATGACACTCAACTATATCTTCTCAACTATAAATTATGGAAATTTGGAGACCTGCCTCACTGAGATCAAATAATGGATGTCACTCAACCTCTTGCGCCTTAACTCTGAAAAGACCGAAATGTGAGTTATTGGTCCATCTAAATGCCGTGACTTGTTCTCAAAAACGGCTGTGAACATTGACAAATGTCACATCACCCAGAGTGACTCAGTTAAAAACTTAGGTGTCATATTTGACCACGATCAGTCCTTTCAAACACATGTGAAGAAAATTACAAGAACCGCTTTCTTCCATCTTCATAACATTGCTAAAATTCGTCCTATACTGTCTCAGGCGGATGCAGAGATTATAATTTATCCTGTCTTGGTGACTGTAATGCACTACTCTCCGGTCTCCCGAAGTCTAGAATCAAGAGTCTTCAGCTGGTACAAAATGCTGCAGCCAGGCTTTTAACTAAGACAAGAAAGTTGGATCACATGACCCCGATTTTAGCTAACCTGCATTGGCTCCCTGTTAGCTTAAGATGTGATTTGAAGGTTCTCTTGGTAGTATACCAAATCATGCCTGGACTTTCTCCCTCATATCTTTCAGATTTCATTTCCCTCTATGTTCTGGTCTGGAGCCTTCGCTGGTTTACTAGTGATCCCAAGAGCCAAGATGAAGTCTGACAGTGTTTTCCATTGGGGGCCTTGGTGCTGCGGAATGCTCTTCCCCCTGAGATTCAATCCGCAACCTCAGTGGAAATGTTTCACTCTGATCTTAAAACACTTCTATTCTATGGCATATAAATAACCTAGATTTTATGTTGACAACATCTGTGTGTTATTTGCCCTCATGTAGGTTTTACATCAGGGATGCTGTCATAGTAGTCTGTGGTGTGCAATAGTCTGTGTAGCCATTTGAGACTGTCCCTTCTCAAGGTCTTTTCATTTTCCTCATGTTGAGGTTTTTGTGTTTTTCCTTGCCCTCATGTTGGTTCCAGATCAGGGGATGCTGTGATAATAGTCTGTAGGTTGCAATAGTCTTTGATCTGCGCAGCCCTTTGAGACTCTTTGTGATAAGGGTGGGGGCAAATAAACATGACTCGACTTGAGGTTTTTGAGTTTTCCCTTGCCCTCATTTTGGTTTTAGATCAGGGGATGCTGTCATAATAGTCTATAGTCCCTTTAGTTTGTGCAGCCGTTTGAGACTCTTTGTGTTTAAGGGCCAAACAAATAAACATGACTTGGTTAATTTTTCAAAGTACCTTCCCAAGCGTTTCCAGCAAACTCTTCCCGATGCCAAAACCTGTCCAAGAGGGATACACAGAAATGAGCGTAGAAAGCGGAAAGGAGGACGGCCGGCGTGTTCGGAGTCCCACCTCGGAATTCCGGCATCACGTACAAGTCCTCCAGATAGATTTTGCGTCCGTGCCACGTGCTGTACGAGTACAAGTAGACGGCCAGACCCACCGTTGAAAAACCTAAAGGGACACCATGACGTCCACTCACGCCAGAGGACAAAAATGAGCGGGGAAAGGTTTTACCTTCTTTCGATTTATTCTCCTCCTCCACTTCTGCCACCAGAGCCTCGCACCAGGGATTCTTGCTGAAAGCGTCTCGCTCCAGTTCTTCAGGAGAAAATGAGGCATCGCGATATTAAAGGGATAGTGTGTATAATTGGACCTCCGATGTCGCCGTATTGTGTGCAAAAATGCATGAACGATACTATTAGAAGGGCAGCACTGCTGCTGGGTGGTTCGCGCACAGCCCTACACTGCAAAAGTTCAGGGTTCAAGTCCAGTTACTGCAACCTGTGCAGAGTTTGCATGTTCTCACTGTTTCCTCCCACATTCCAAAAACATGCATGTCAGGTGAATTGGCCGGTCCAAATTGTCCCTAGGTGTGAATGAGTGAGCGAATTTTTTGTCCTTGTGTGCCCTGAGACCAGTTGAGGGTGTCCCCTGCCCACTGCCCGTAGATAACTGGGATGGGCTCTAGCACCCCCGCGACCCTACTGAGGATAAGAGGCACAGATAATGGATGGATATACTATTAAACGTGTATATTTGAAACTATACTATTAGAAGGGCAGCACTGCAGCTGGTTGGTTAGCACGCAGCCCTCTGGTGCAAAGGTTTAGGGTTCAAGTCCAGTTACCGCAACCTGTGTGGAGTTTGCAAGTTCTCTCTGTGCCTGCATGGGTTTCCCTACACATTCCAAAAAACATGCATGTCATGTTAATTGGTCCAAATTGTCCCTAGGTGGGAATGAGCGAGCAAATTGTCTGTCCCTGTGTGCCCTGTGACTGGCTGGCAAGCAGTTCAGGGTGTCCCCTACCTACTGCCCCAAGATAGCTGGGATGGGCTGCAGCAACCCCGCGACCCTACTGAGGATAAAAGGCGCAGATAATAGATGGATATACTATTAAACGTGTATATTTGAAACTATACTATTAGAAGGGCAGCACTGCAGCTGGTTGGTTAGCACGCAGCCCGCTGGTGCAAAGGTTTAGGGTTCAAGTCCAGTTACCGCAACCTGTGCAAAGTTTGCATGTTCTCCCTGTTTCCTCCCACATTCCAAAAGCATGCATGTCAGGTGAATTGGCCGGTCCAAATTGTCCCTAGGTGTGAATGAGTGAGCCAATTGTCTGTCCCTGTGTCCCCTGCCCACTGCCCCAAGAAAGCTGGGATGGGCTCCAGCACCCCCGCGACCCTACTGAGGATAAGCAGCGCGGATATATATATATATATATATATATATATATATATATATTTTTTGTTTACGTCTAAAAACCTTGTTACTTAACCTGAGCCACACCTGGAGGGGGCTGACATAACTGTCTGACATCTTGCTGCTACGGGTACATGAAAACCTTGTGAAAGGCTGGGCAAAAAAAAACAATACATTTCAGTCATTTTTTTAGCAGTTGCACAACACAATACAGCGACATCTAGAGGTCAAATAACACACGCTGTACCTTTCATTTGAACACGTCGTAAACTGTATGTTTTTTAGATAAACTGAGACTGACGTCAGGAAGGTTGTTGTTACATTTTTGTTAGAATTGAGTCAATAAGTCACAGGTGACGAAGAGGCGGCCCGCGGGCCAGATCAGGCCCGCTGAGGGATTGAATCCGGCCCGCGAAACAACACTCAGAGAAGCGCAAGAGAAAAACAAGCTGCAGGTGGAGATATGTCAACTTGATGTTGCCAAAGCCAGGTGCCTCCAACAAAGACACTGTACTTGGATTTCTTTTTCTCTCTCTTTCTCTCCCTCTTTTCCACCCCTTTTCTTCCACTCTCTTTTTCTCTTCCTTTGTTGCTCTTTGTCTCTTTCTCTCTCTCTGTCTTTTAACCTCTTTTTGTATAAATTCATTTTTCTCCTTTTCTCTTTCTCTCTTCCTACCCTTTGCGCTTTCGTTTCTCTTTTCTCTCCTTCGGTCTTTCTATTTCTCTTTGGATTTCTTTCTTCCTCTCCCTTTCTTTTCCCCCTCTCTCACGACTTTTTATCTTTTGTTTCTCACGCTCTCTCCCTCTTTCTCTTTTTCTTTTTTTGTTCCGCCCTCTTTCCTTTCCCCTCCTTCTTTATCTCATTTCTTTATCCCTCTTTTTCTTTCTCTTTAATCTACTCGTCCGGCCCCCGACAGAATGTTTGTTCTATCGTGTGGCCCCCCAGTTAAAATGACTTTGACAGCCCTGCAATAAGTAAAGTGTTGAGGTATTGGTATATGCCAAAACTGAATAACTGAGTGATTACAGGTCAAAGCAAGTTATCTTTGGTTACTGATTGACTGATAAGACTGCGCATTATTGAATGCGTACTATTCCTACAGAAGAGTTTCCATTTCGAAAGCATTTAAAGACAAAATATAAGAAAATTGCGTGAGATAAGAGAAAAATCAATCCATACCTTCGTACGTAATGACCATTCGGTCGAGCATTTTCTCATGGCTTGCCAAATCCTACAAAAATGAAAAGAGAAACGCGGGGAGATTGTTTCCTTTCCGTGCAATTTTTTTTTTACCGGTCCTGCACTGACCCTCAGCAGTCTCCATATGTCCTTCAAGTCCGTTTTGGCGGCGGGTCGAATGGTGAAGTTCATTCTTGCAGCAGCAGCCGGCGAGCGGTGGTAGATGGACTGCACCTCCCTGAAACTGATACCATGCCGACCTTGCGTGGATTGCATAAAATGGGCTTGCCCGCAACAAAGCCGCCGAGCCGCAAAGTCAGGTTTCTTTCAAATCGATTAAGAATCCGGTTGCTCGATCTTAAACTGAGATGCTCTCGCTTTTGCAAGTCAATGAAGTCTTTATGAACGGAGAACATCTTGAACGACACGCGTATTCATAAAGTTCAGTGAAGTCGGTTGTCGAGCATTGTGCTACAGAGATCTCCTCAGTCATCATGGGAATATACAATTAAAAATATATGAAATGTTTATATTTTGTCAGTGTTTTGGATTTTCTTTTACAAAATCACAGAATTTTCATATCATATTGCGAATACTATATATTCAAAACGTATGTAATGTATTAAGTCATGTTTTTTGGATACTGTCGATGTCTCAAAGGGGTGAACATATTGAAGACTATTCTGACAGCATCCCCTGATCTAAAACCTACATGAGAGCAAGGTAAAACTCAGAACTTCAGCATGAGGGAATGAAGAAACCTTGAGAAGGGACCGCATGTGAGGTCATCCCCCTTCCAGGATGAGCAGGACAAAATGGATGTTGCAATACACAGATATCGTCAACTTGAAATATAAGTCTTTCATAAACTATAGAATATAAGTGTGTTTTAAGCTGTAAGGTTTTAACATTTGTTATAACGAAATCTGACTCCGAAGACACTTCACGTGTCTTTGCTAACCCTTATATCCCACATATCAATTTATTTAGCCGAATCAAAGAGTTGAACAAATCGGGTCTTTTCGCCGTGCCAATATTACGGTCGTGTGCAGGAGACGGGGTTTCAGGGTCTTCCCATGTTATAATCCATGCCGATGAAATGTTCTGACCCCATGACCAAGCCTCCGGCTGATTGGTCCGTGGTCGTCGATGCAAATATCCCAACCGTGATTAGGAGAATGAGAGGAGGGGTGATAGGTTATCACCCTCCCGAGAGAATGGTACCGGGCATATACTCCACCACTCCAGGCAAGGTGATAAGTCATTGTTATCTGCACAGAATGGAAGGAAAGGCACATTCCAACGCAAAACGCGGTTTACGACACCCTTCTCTCAGAATTTGCCATCAAACACTGAAGTCAGATTTAGGAACAAGTATATTTGACTTTACGTAAGATAAAACAGTGTATACAATAGTATAACTTCAAAGCCTAGATTAAAAAAAAAAAATCAACCATGGCCAACCCAAATACCCAAACAAGTGAAGCACCTCGGCACCCAAGTCGGTCATGCTTTAGTCCCTCCAGATGAAACGGGACACAGGAAAGCAGCCGTGTCACTTGGGTCAGGGTGACACTACATACTCTTCTGTTCAGCAGCAGGGCCCGACAGACTGGTTTACCCCTGCGGTATCATAGAATGCGTCCAAACATCCCACTATCCTTTGACAACACCTCTCCACTCATTCCTATCACCAACAAGAGCTCTAGCTTCCACTGGATTTAGTTCCTTTCCTGCAGTGCACTCATAACACCATCCATCTACGTCAATCGCAGCCGTCCTCTTGGTCTCCTTTCATTGACTTCTGCTCTGTAGATCCTCTTCAACATTGGCTCCTCATCCATCCTCTCCATGTGTCCAAACCAACTGACTACTCTCTTATCCACAAGCTTGCTCAGTTCCACGACGACTCCAGTTCTGTCTCTTACGATTTCATTTCTCAATCTATTCAATCCAAACATACTCCTCAAACACTTCATCTTAAAAACATTTCATTTCCTTCTCAAATCTGCGTTCAGGCTCCAAGTCTCTGCACCATACGACACAGTCGGCACAATCGCGCTCTCTTAACATCCGTACTCATACTCTTGTTGCTCATCACTCTCCTCAGAGCACCCAAAATTTGCAATACCTCTCACTCCATTCCAACAACTGCAGCCACATCACAACCCAAGTACCTAAAGCTTTCGACTTCAATAAATTTAGGGGGAAAAAAACACACGTCAATGAGCAGCTATACAAATACAAAGTCCAATTTATTTTAGGGTAAAAAAAGAGCATCAAATAGAGTGGAATAGAGGATGAAACAAAGTGATTGCGTCTCATTGGGCATTAACATATTTACAATTTCCGATCCGACGCTTCGGAGTTTGGCCTCAAACCCCAAAGCTAGTCCTTCAACGGGCGTTCCGTCGCTCAGTGCGGCGAATGCGCGCTCGCCGCCGGGGACTCCGATCGCTCCGTCTTGGCCGTTGTTTCTATGGTGGTGGAGATGGGCGTGGGGATGGCGGAGCTTTTGCCATCCATGGAAGAAGCGGAGGAGGGAAGCGAGACCACGATGTACTTCTGCATGGGCCGCGATCCCGAGTGGGTCGGACCGCTGCCCGGTTCGAGTTTCACCATGGGCTGCAAGGTGGATGCGGAACTGGTGCTGGTCACCGTGGAGGCCGACTGGGAAGAGTTGATGGTGATGACCTGCTGGAGGAGAAGGGAGGAAGGCGTGAACTCTCGGATGCGGCCATCTCACCTTCTTGCAAATGTACTGGCAAAATGACCAAAAATAATTACAGTGGCTTGCAGAACGATATGGCCCCCTTGAACTTTGTGATGTTTTACCACATTTCAGACTTTGAACATCAAGATATAAAACTTTCTTGTGAAGCATCAACAATAAGTGGGACACAATCATCAAGTGGAACACACTTTATTGGCTATTTCAAACATTTTTAACAAATAAAAAATGAAAAAGCGGGTGTGCAACATGATTCAGCCCCTTTACTTTCAGTGCAGCAAACTGTCCAGAAGTTCAGTGAGGATCTCTGACTGATTCAATGTTGATCTAAATGACTAACGTTGATAAATGAAATCATCAAGTCTCTGTATAAACGCACCTGCACTGTGATCGTCTCAGAGGTCTTTTTAAAATGAAGAACGAGGAATACACCAGGTAGGTCCGAGATACTGTTGTGGAGAAGTTTATGGCTGGATTTGGATACAAAAAGATTTCCCAAGCTTTAAACATCCCAAGGAGCACCGTCCATCCAATAATATTGAAATGGAAGGAAATGTCCGTTTGATATCTTGATGTTTGAAGTCTGAAATGTGGCAAAAGATCAGAGTTTAAGGGGGCCAAATAGTTTCGCAAGCCACTGTACATATGTCGTGTATTTTTTTTTACCCAGAAAGGAACTCAAAGTTTGGGTGTGCTTCAGACAAGAGGCTTTAAAGGAATACCACATTCGTGCGATGATTGCTCAGTTGAAAAATATGACTCTCCACAACTGCTAAACATCGGATGCAATGGGAATAGAACCCAAGTTGCGGCAGGGAGTGTTGAATCCTAACCACTGGAATGCCAGTGGAATGGATGACATTTAAAAAAGGCGTTTGATGTTATCTCACTATTTTAAGTCACAGTACCAGAATGGAGGGGAAAAAAAAAAGTCACCCACTACAACAAGGAAGCCCTATGAGGCATTGAGAGAACAGCAGAGAGGATAATTGTAATTTCACTTCCTCCCTGCAAGACTTCTACACCCGCGAAGCCATCTTTATTGCCAAGGACGCTACCCATCCCACACAGCCATCTATTCAGCCTTCGGCCGTCTGGAAAGAGAGACAGAAACACCCGCACTACTAGACTCATTAACAGCTTCATCCACCAGGCAGACTTGCACACACCTGCCCATTTGACCGATTTTCTCTTTTACATGTTCCCTTTATTTATATCACTGCCACTAATGCCAGTGCTCGGAACATTTTGCGGTTATGTCGTGTCTTATACGTCAGTTTTTTTACTTCAATATTGGCCAAAAGGTCATTTGCACTTTTATGGAGTATTATCTTAAAAGTGGGGTGCATAGTTTAAAGTGTTCTGAAAATGTTGACATTTAAATATTTTCTGCGACTGAGTTCAAAGAGCCTTTACGTTTAATTTCCCACGCGCTGATCGGATTTGATCAGGTCTGTTTGGGGCAGAACAAACCCACAAAATTTATATTAAAAAAAAAAAAAGTTTATTTGAGGGACACAGCAGAGTGGTTGGCACATTTGCGTCACAGTTCTGAGGTCATGGGTTCTAAACCAGCTCGTACCCTTCCTGTGCAGAGTTTGCATGTTCTCCCCATGCTTGTGTGGATTTCCTCCGGGCACTCTGGTTTCTTCCCACATTTCAAAAACATGCGTGTCAGGTCCAAATTGTCCCTAGGTTTGTGTGACCTGCCACTGGCTGGCAACCAGTTGAGGGTGTCCCCTGCCCACTACCCCAAGATAACTGGGATGGGCTCCAGCACCCCTGGCGACCCTACTAAGGATTAGCAGTATAGATAATGGCTGCATGGATGGATATTTGAGCGTGTCTAAGAAATGCACGGAAATTATGTGTTACTCTGCCGCCATCTCCTGGCTTAAAGTCATGATTGCAGCCTTAAGGTCTGGGACTAGGACTGTTCTTTATGTTTGTCGATGCCTGGGGTTGACAATCTGATCCGGTCCACCTGAGAATGGAAAGTCTGGATCCTGTCTTAGGACCAAAATGAGTTCGACAGCCCTGATGGATTTTTAATATATATCAATGATTTAAATCATGGCAGGACAGATTCAAAGTTTGCCACTTACAATGCTTAGTTTGAGCAGAAAATCGTTACACCGATGAATGAACTAAAATTAGGAGTGCGTATTATACAATCGGGTCATATTTTTCTGAAGTCGCGGCACTTTCACTTGAGCAACACACTTTGGCGCCAAAGCGATTTTATTCAGTTCACTAACACAAATAACATGCTTACCAAACTATCAGTTGAAGCTCCGATCTTACCCCTAACGGTAAACTAACCTGCTGCGTTGAGCTGGCTCCCGCGCTGGTTCCCATGACGATATATTTTGTGGCGGGCGGCGAGGGTTGCGACGGGGTTCCGGGTCTGGGCGACATCAAGGCCAGGGAGCTCGGAACCTTGATGATGCTGGGAGTGCGAGGTCCCGTTGATCCGCCGAGTCCGCTTTGTGAGACGGAGAGCGTGGGACGGGGCTGCCAACACAGTTGCTTTGGGGATTTTTATACAGGCGCGGCACGAAAACGCGACATCGACCGCTACTTAAAAGAAAGGAAACGACAAAGATTTGTGCACCGCGATACAAAAGATATAAAACATTCACAATGTGCTCAAAGGGAGTTCCAAATCAAAACAAGAAAACAGAACCCTGCCCCACAAAAAGGATATTAAAAAAGACGTAACGGGGCTGCAATTACACCATTAGCGACTTCTATAACATAATACCCAAAGAAACTCCTCACATATTAATCCTCTTTAACAGCCAATCTTTAGACATTGTGAAAGAGTTGTAAATGGTTGACTTTTTTTCCAGAAGTCGATCATTGTGCACACTTGCGCGTGATAATTGAGAGTAAAAATAAATCCCAAGTTCCATTACGCAAATACGAATACATTTATGTTGGGAATTGAATTGGATAACAAATGTGTCATTCATTATTTGAAACGGTTAGTATTGGCTGAATATTTTTGAAGCCAAAGTAGGTCTTATCCGTTTTCTCAATACAGGCATTCAAAGGCTACGCCGAGCTAAGGACTGTGAAAAAAAACTTGCAATTGGTGAGAATGATGTCAATCAACAGGTAGGGAGCTAACAACCATATTGGAAAACATTTTAAAGTCTGTTTACTTTTAAAGAGGAATGATAGCGTGAAACAGACGGATTATCACGAGGATTTTTAGACAATGCAGGAAGGCTTTTAGGCGGATTTTTTTTATCTGTCGACAAACGTGTTGGATTCATTGGGCTCTTGCGAATAACAATATTTGCGGGAAATTTGACTATGAGAGGACATTAATAATGAGCAATCTTTGAGTAAAATCCAATGTTTTCGTGAGATCGTTCACATTTCCAACTAGATGACACTTGTATGCGACTTCACCATCATGTGTGAACGCCAATAGGACACGTGACGTCGCACTCAATGCACACATGTTCGCGGAAGTACTCATGGATGTGGTTTGTCCACCCCAAATATAAATGAAATCCAAAACCCCGCCTTAACCCATTAAATTCTGTCCGTGGGGTGGGATTTGAATGTAAATATTGTTACCACAAGGATTTTTAAACAATGCAGGCAGGCTTTTAGGTGGATTTTTTTTTAGACGATACTATACTTAAAGCAGGGGTGTCAAACTCATTTGAACTCGGGGGCCACACGATAGAACAAACATTCTGTCGGGGGCCGGACTAGTAGATTAAAGAGAAAAAAAAAGAGATAAAGAAATAAGAGAAAGAGGGAGGGAAAAGGAGGGTGGGACAAAGAAAGAAAAAGAGAGAGAGGTAGAGCGCGTGAGTAACAAAAGATAAAGAGTCGTAAGATAAGGGGAAAAGGAAGGGAGAGGAAGAAAGAAATCCAAAGAGAAATAGAAAGACAGTAGGAGATAAAAGAGAAAAGAAAGTGCGAAGGCTATGAATAGAGAAAGAGAAAAGAGAGAAAAGGAAAAAAGGAAGTTAGCGCAAAAGAGGTTAAAAAGACACAGAGAGAGAAAGAGGCAAAGAGCCACAAAGGAAGAGAAAGAGAGACACAGAGAGTGAAAGAGACAGAGTGGGAGAAAAGGGGTGGAAAAGAAAAAGAGAGAGAGAAATAAATACAAATACAGTGTCTTTGTTCGAGGCACCTGGCTTTGGCAACATCAAGTGGACATATTTCAACCTGCAGTTTGTTTTTCTCTTGCGCTTCTCTGAGTGTTGTCTCGCGGGCCAGATTCAATCCCTTAGGGGGCCTGATGTGGCCCGCGGGCCGCCTCTTTGACACCTGTGACTTAAAGAATGAACCCGAACGACATGTTGTGAATCCGCCACGCGTCGTCGGCTGCGAGTTACAAAATAAAGTTTACGGCATTCTGTGTTTACGTCTGCCGTGGTTGTTTATTTTTCCCCACTTCCTCCCGCCTTCTTGAAGGCAGATGAGTGACGTCTGCCTTCTATCCCGATATAAATCCTTTCGGTAAGCATTTGACTTCAAACGCATGGATCATGGGGCGTACCTGCGTGATGGTTAAGGTGGTTCTGTTGACCTGCTGGGCTTGCATGGCGGCTTGCGTCCGGGCTTTGATGACGTGGGAGCACAGCATGGGTGCCAGGTAACCGTAGTCGTTGCGATACTGCTCCACGCTATCCGGTGGAGGTCGAACCTTGGCAATGACACTGGCGCAGTGTTTCTAAGGAAGACAATACGTTGACGTTTAGACGGCGACGCAAATACTCTTATGAATAAGATTTTTAGTACCAGTAGGAGACTTTGAACATGGTCCGCTCCGATCTTATCGATATTGGAGATCACCGGTCCTTCCATCACCGCTTTGATGCGAGCGCCCTCTACAGCAAGCCGAGGAAGGATCAAAGTCTTGATCACCTGATGGGGGGAAAGTAGACGGGCGAGGCCGAGGTAAGGCTGTTGAACTCTGCCCACGATGCTCCCTCGCACTTAGGACATAATTCCCAGCCAGCGACTGACAGGAACTGAACTGGTTGCCCTTCTGCAGCACTCAATCATTACCCACCGCTTCTTTCCGTCATAATTCCAGAGTCAACCGTGACGACTGTCGGACACAAATGCGCTTGAACATTGACCGATTTAATGATGCTGCTATCGAGTTCTATCTATCTACCTTGGTCATATCCCTCAAGAGGGGTGACCGACAGCAAGACAAACACATACAATAACAAAGAAAATAAAAAAGAGGGAAAAAAATACAGGGATCAGAATGGAGATTTTCATTTTCAGCTGAAATAGCCAGCGTCCAGGAATAAACCAGGGCGGAGCCCGACCGGCCCCAAGAACCTCCCCCACACCCCCACCCTTCTATTTGACATTGCCGTTGTCATTGGTGCGACAAGCGACTCGTGTCGTAGCCGAACGAAACCTCTCTGTGGTGTGAACGAAGGGGAGCCGGCTCTCCACCGATCAAAGGCTGGTTCCCTCAGAGCCGCCTTTTTCTTTAGGGAATGGTCAATATGCGTTTTGGGGGGGATTCTGTGTTGTTGACTTTGAATTTGGTATGCATAAAAAAAAAGTTTTTGTATTTTTTGTGTATTTACAAAGATTTTTGTTATATTTCCCGTGTTTTTCAGGGTTAATGCATTGATATAAAAATGTGAAGTGTATTCTTTTTACTTCTCTGATCTCTCCTTTTGTTATTGTATTTTTTCTTGTTTCCCCATTTTATTTTTTATCTCACTTTATATTGTTTACTGCTGATTGTTATTTTATTATATTGTTTACCGAGTGGGAAATGTCTGTTGCTGGTGAGGCGCAATAAATATGACAAGGTTCTATAACACAACTATGTCCGTTCTCTCTATTCAACGGACTCAAATAGTGCTCAGAATTGTTTTAATTCTTTGACATAAAACAGCTTCTTTTCAAAGAAACAGAAAGAGATACTTTCCCTGGTAACTAGTTACTTTGACTATAGAGTATTTCGTTTTGGAAGAAGTAGTGAGTAACTATAACTGATTACTTTTTTTTAAAATTAAGTAATGCACCCAAAACTGTTTGTAACCGTGTATGTGGTCATGTCAATGGTCCGGCCCGCTTGACATCAACCAAGGCCGTTTGTGAGCCACGATGGGAAATAAGTTTGACAATCCTCTGTTAAAGGAATCAAAAGGGAAAACAAATGCAAACTCACGTCGGATCCCAGCTCGGCGAGTCCCGCAATGCAGCCGTACCGTGTCGTCCACTGGGTTTTGTCATCCAACCAACTCTGAAAGACAAATTAGCATTAGAGAAATGTTTTGGAATTGCAAATGTTTCCTTTGCGCATGAAAGGACACCACTATTTATGTGAACTTCAATGATATTACCGTATTTTCCGCACTATAAGGCGCACCTAAAAGCCTTTATTTTTTTCAAAAGCTGACCATGCGCCTTATAATACAGTGCGCCTTATTTATGGATCAATTTTAAAATTGCAAAGTTTTCCAACTAACTTGCAGCCGCCGACTCGATTTTCCCCCGAACGCCAAGTAGTACGCGGTGTATGCTGGGATTTATTTACCGGCGTTTCATTGGCTAACCAATGTGTCAATCATCATTTGAATCGATCACTATTGGCTAAAGTTATTCAGAGGTCAAGGGGCGGATCCTTTTTATCATTTACAGGCTGGCATTGGCTTAAGCGGCAACACAAAGCCTGCAATTGGCCAAAAAAGATGAATGTTTATGGCACGTGGCTGACGGCATAGAGAAAGCATTTTTTTCTATTCTGTATTTGAAATTATTTTATTCTCCTGGATTTACTACCCTCACGGATATAAGAGGACATTGGCTGCACATTATTATGAACACAACGACTTCGGTGAGCTACTTCGGGTTTTATATTGTCCCTGTATCTTGTTTCAGACTGAACTCGATGTTTCTGTGATAAGCGGTGCAGATAATGGATGGAATGGAGTGTCTATTTTTAAATTCAACTCAATTCCAAGTGTTTATTGTCATATGCACAGTAAAGTTGCGAGCGAAAAAGAAAATAGAAACTCAGGAATGGTTGGCATTTCTTGAATCCCAAGACTTGAACCTTCCGAATGATGGAACGATGCATTTGAGTGACATGGTACGGACACCGCATCCGCACGTGTTCTCGACACGTATTTGCGTCTTTGCAAGCTTTGGGAATGTTAAGGGGGTAATAAGTTGGACTTAACTTTATCTGACTGTTTTGTCCACGTTCCCATTGTAGCGCCTTATCATCCGGTGCGTCTTATCTATGTCAAAAATTGGACCAAAAACTATTTTTTCGGGGTGCGCCCTATAACCCGGTGCGCCTTATAGTGCGGAAAATACGGTAACTTTCTTTTAAAAGCATCTATTATCAATGTTTTCTTATTTGAAAACTGAAAAATACAAGTTGTAATTGGACGGATGAATGTATAATGTATCCTCATGCCATGAGGCTCTTTAACTCTACCCGGCAGAGTAAAAGCCCACATTAAACCACCCCCCCCCAACATTGCATATTACCAAATTTTATTGCAATATGTATTCTGTGTAGCACTATTTAGATATTCTATATAACACGCTACAGTGGGCATTTGCACGTCACACTGGGTAATTGTATATTGTATTATTTTTGCTTTATTATTGTATTGTTCTCAGCTCAGGGATGCTGCACGAAATATGAATTTCCCTCCGGGGATGAATAAAATATCTATCTATCTATCTGTCTAGCTATAACTCTGAAGTCATGGGAAAAAAGGCACCCTTGTAAAGGTCTTGGTGATGCGTGACTGGATATTGTTGGTGGTGGTGCTAAAGGTTTTGCAACTCTGCGCCATAAGGCGAGCGGCAAAGTCCCGCAAAGCCCAGTGGTTGTCAACATCCGGCCTCACGCACAACTGCTTGCTCACGATACATGTCACCACGGCCGGGATGAGCTCGTGCAGCTAGAGGGAAAACAGAAAAAGGCAAATTAAAAATGAAGAAATATCACACGCGCCGATTACGAAAAGGAATCCCGTTGACTCACGTATTTCTCCAAATATAAAGTCGGGTTGTCCATAAGGGCTTTGACCATCCGCATGAGGTAAATGAGTAGAGCCAAATTGTTTTGCACCACGTTGACGCGGACCTTTAACACAGGAAACAAAAAAAAAGAGCATTTATTTACTCATCGTATATTGGAAATGCCCTTCAGTCTGCAAAAGATGTTTTAAAAGACGCTCACTCCTTCCGAAATAAAGGTGCTGAATCTCGGCAGCATCTGATACAATCCCGGGTCGGTGGCGATACTTTGCAAAGCTTCCGCTCTCTTGGCTTCGCAGGACCCGACACATGCCTCAGTGATCTCCTTGTAATAGAGCTGCTGTTCCACAGAAAGCTCATGTGTGCTGCGAGGTTTCAGCCTGATGGGGCCTTTCTCTTTTCCTGAAACGGATCGAGTCGGGATGATTAAGCGTATAGAGTGAATGGCGGAGCAGCTTTTTCTGAAATTACAAAAACTGTAGATAAGGACCTTTAACATCAGCGGCTGTTGCCCCTTGATTTTTGCCTTGAACGGTGCCATCCTCCTTTTGACCAGGTTTGACAACCTTGAGCGGCTCCGTAGATTCTGCCTTCTGTTGTTCTTTTGGTGCTATGATAAATGGAGTTGCAATCATGTAATTCTCTTTTTCATTTGGTTGTTTTAAATGACATTGGGCTTCAAGACGGTTACCTGGCGGTGGATTTTCCGGAATAGATGGTTGAATCCCCTCGATACTTAACCAATGGGCTAAAAAATAGAGAAGGTTGTAAGAAAGTGAGGAACCCAAAAACATGCCCCAGGTCATTTTTGCTCATTTATCCTGACATTCCTTTCATCCCATTTTTCCCTCTTTAGTCTTTTTTTTATGCTATTTATTTCCCTTGTATTTTCTTTGTTATTGTATGTGTGTGTCTTGCTGTCGGTCACCCCTCTTGAGGGATATCACCAAGGTAGATAGATATATAGTCTTTTTTACGTGTTTATCTTGCAGTGTTCTGGTTAGCCCGCGTCCCTGCGCCCGAGACGCATTAATTTTGCTGGGGACGCAACTTTTTTGACACGAAATTGTCATTATCATTTTCTAACAAAGATTTACCGCACCCCAAACTTTTCGTCAGGCAGATCCGCCATTGTTGTTTAGGTCTCGCGGTTCAAGTTTTCGTCTGCACGCCGATCTTGAGTTCGAGTTGTGTAGTGAAAGTGCGTCTCTTTTTAGAGAACCGGCTTTTTCGGCTCAACTCATTAAAGAGCCGGCGCTCCAACGGCTCACTTGTTTTGATGCATTATATTATGAATGATGATGTTGTATAAAGAAGTTAAGAAAAAAAGGAAGTAGAAAAGGAGAAAATGAAAAAAGAGGAGGTTTTTGGTGATCCCTTTTAATCAGTATATTACCAACAATAATTCAATGCAGAAATTGAATTAATAATTTAAATTAAAAAATGTATTATTCTACTTAATTCTATTTGCATGTATTTTTTCCTTCTACAGTGAACGTCCAAGCGTCTCCATTTTTGAACTTTTTTTTATAATAAACCTTATTCATGTCGAGCAACTCAGTGTCTCACAACAAAATGTTGATTAACAATATTTATGATATAAGGAAACACATGTACAATATAACATTTTAAACGACATCAATAAACGTGTTTGAAAAAAAAAGAGGATTTTTTTGTATTTTGTAAGGGAAAATACGACAGTTTGTAAGGGCATGGAGCACACTCAATTTTGGGGAGCCATAGGTCTCCGTTGGGACCCATAGATTTTTGAGCATGCCAGTCCCCGGGACCCATCACTTTTCACAGCTCAAATCAACACCGATCCTGGAATGCCATGTCTAATCTTGTTGTAAACAATGTTTACTACAATCTTATAAATGACAACAATTATAACTCTTGGAAAAAAAAAAGAAGGAAGTATACCTTTAAGAGAAACATCCAGCGGAACTCTGGGGAGTGGGGTGTTAATAATATCGCTAAGGTCCACTTCCTTCTCCTCATAAAAATGAAGTTCTCTCCCACCGCCACTTGCAAAACGAAACGGTATAAACTCTTGCGACTGGAATCCATACAGGGGCTACAAAAAGAAAATTCCCATTAAAAGGTGATATCCAAGCAAATGACTGGTTTTCAATTCAGATAGTAAGAACTCTCCCTCACCTCTACATTTTTAAGTTTGAGGGCATTATCAATGTCAGTGGTGGTTAGTTTACGTCTCTTTCCGTGATGCATAAATTTAAGAGCATCCTTTAAAAAAAGAGCAACGGGAAATCATGAGCAAACGCAAGATAGCACCAAGTTGCAGAAGCACAAAGTCATGTTTTGTACCTGAGTAATTTCTTTAATCCTGTAGCTGACTTCTTCACTCAGTGCTGTGCAGCTATCCTCCTGCAACTGGCCCACACCCATCGACTCTGCCATCGCCTTCATGGACTCAGTGGGGAGGACGACCGAGCACTGCTTCTGACGTCTTTCCTCGGCCATCGCTGACAAAATATAAATGAATGAAAACTTTCGAACGTTAAAATAAAAACAGGACAAAAACAACGAACAAAATAAATGTTACATAACAGGTGGATGCTTATTTTCCCTGCCCCTTTATCTTCCCTATTAAATACATTTTACAAATCTTCTCCTCTTGTGTCTAATATAACAAAATCTCATGGATATAACTTATTACATAGGTCAGATATCAATAATTATAATAATTACAATAGTCACATATTTTATACACTAATCTTGGTAATACCCATCCCTCAACGTCATAATGCCACTAGTTACCAAATATCACTGTGGCACCAATGATAATAACAGCAATAAAAATAATACTTATAATAACTGTAATGATATAATAATAGCAGCAATAACAACAAAGTTAACCATAGTTGTATACGCACTATTCCCAATCTCTCGTTTTCTTCATCTCTGTATTCCGCCAGTAATGTCTTTTTGTATTTAAATTTGAACACATGAATAGTTGGACATTGTTTGATCTCATCTTGTAAATTATTCCAAAGTTTGACTCCACTCGCAGACACACACATATTTTTCCTGGTTGTTCTCACCTTTGGGATAGTGAATTTACGAGAGCCCCTTAAATTATAATTTCCCTCTTTCCGAAATGAATAATTTTTGGATGTTTTCTGGCACCATGTTTTTAAATAACAGTTGTGAAGTGAAATTTTTTATTAAAATCAACCAATTTTAATCATTTGGACTGCAGGAATAAAATATGAGTATGATCCCGATATCCTACCCTGTGTATGGTCCTTATTGCACAAGACAAGTTTGCAAATTGTTTATTTTTGTGCAAAACGACCCACGATGCAAAACATTCATGACAAAGCGTTAAAAAAAGATACAATATTTTTAAACGTCTGGTAAGAGTTCAGAAAGTGAAACGGGTTGATTCATGGATAAGTGAAAAATAATCTCCACGTATACGGTTTTAATAAATACCCAAAAAATGTATTTGCTATTTAGTCAGTTTACAGCGCTAAAATAATTGCGCAAGTTTTGGCGAAAGTGCAAGAAAATATAAAAGATAATCAAAAGCAAGCAATTAGATGTCATACTGTACATTAAGCAAAAGGCGGGTAAATCGCGCCGACTGACAGAACTAACTACGAGCGCCGCACATGCATTTGAATCGTAGCTAAAATTGCAAAACTTAAATAAGCAAATAAGCGAAGCACATCGCGATCATATATTGTTTACATTGTGCAACGGTAGCAGGATTGAGTATGAAATTCCCTGTTAGCCGGGAAGCTAAGTCACGTAGCTTGCGCGCACGACTTTGTATTTACCTGCAAAAAAACCTTCTCCTTTCTTAAGGTGAGCGGTAAACTAAATACATGCGAGCGCTCACTGTTGAGCGCCGCACCGAGACATATTTTGCTAAGCAAACGGTTTGTTTCGATAATCCATTCCTAACACGAATAAGCAGATGAACCGCAACCGGCAACGGGAACCTCCATAGGCGACGGAGCGATTGTGTTCCGTCGCCATTTTGAGGTGGCTTCCGGTTGTGGTGTGTTATCGCGAGACTACAGCGTTGTTTATGATTTGAAATATACCCAAACTGTGACAAAATTACATTATTTTAACAAATCTAAGTGACATTATATTTAATTATTTATTTCATGTTTTTATTTTGTAACATCTAATAGTTATGAGGCAATATTGAATAATTATTTTGGGACCCATACACGGATTTCAGTTTACGGGGAAGTGTTTCGAAGTTACAACACAGATGCACGTTCGGAGCGTGCAAGGACATATTTTCATATAATCATGTTTCGATTCTTAACCCGCGCGTTAAATGCAAATCCAAATTCATCAGTGAATACGTCAGGGGCGCGTATTCTTCTAATTGATTGCGACAAGGCTTCAGTTTCAATATTAAGGTGAGAGTCGTTTCAATGCATTGGTTGTTGCTGCCGTGACTTCTGCAGAAATTCATTTTCATGTTGCAATAAATCATAAATGTTTCAAGAGAATCATGCATTAGTTCAGGGGTGGGCCCCATTAGATAAAAAAATGTAGCTAGGCCGAAAGAAAAAACAATTAAGTGATGTTTTTGTATCTATACTATTGTATTTATTCATTCAGCCAGTATAAACCATAAACATGATATTTACAAGAAATCGATTATCTTTTTTACTCTATTTATCTTTTGTACTCTATTCTTTTTATTCTTTTAAATCTATTTTATCATTGAGTGTTTGCGTGTCAAATGATTTCTTGTATATATCATGTTTGTGGTTTATACTGGCTGAATAAATAAATAAATAAATACAATACAATGTACGATAACATGGCAATACATGAGGAAATCTTTCCATAATAGTCGCTTCCGTTTTAATAATACGTCTCAACTTTTGTCATGTTTTTCTAGCATATTGGCCTTTTTTCTTTGTAAACATTTCATTAATGCAAAACGAGAACTCTAGCAGCGGTATGCGTTCGTGTATAAATAAATATACAGAAATGCACATGTTGTATTTCATTTATTATTTGTCTATAAATAAGCCATTTCATCAAATTGAATTAGAAACACCAAGAATCAAAGTAAAGTTGTTGATAATGTCTTATAAGCACTTTGAAGATGCAATAGGGCTAGCTACTTTTTTGCATTAACGTTGATAAATCTATTGATAAATGAACAAATAATAGAAATATTAGTACAGTACAGAAATATGTAGCTGTTTGAATGATGGCTTTGAGTACACGTTAATGCTTCGGGAAAACATTGTTTTTTGGAAGGGAAAACTGGGGACAAGAGTGGCATTAAATAATAATACAGTTTCCTTTTTTTAATTCAACTATTGTTCTTAACAAATGTGGCCCCCGGGTTTGCCCACCCCTGCATTATTTAGTAGTTACTGATTAATCTGCA
This sequence comes from Urocampus carinirostris, assembly GCF_059441175.1. NCBI lineage: Eukaryota > Metazoa > Chordata > Actinopteri > Syngnathiformes > Syngnathidae > Urocampus > Urocampus carinirostris. The sequence continues at coordinate 764,398 of NC_142365.1, forward strand.
GCGTCTGACATGGGAAAGTAGTGGAGTTTGTGGATACGTACAAATACCTCGGCACTGCATTTGACAGCGTGCTGAGGTTTTTTTTTTTGAATGTTGAAGAGATCCTCAAGAAATGCCAACAAAGACTGCGTCTACTCTTTCGGGGTCAGTAGAAACATCCTCGCCACCTTCTACTACTCCTTCATTGAGAGTGTGATCACCTTCTCCTCAATTTCCTGGTTCCACTCCATCAGTATACCGAATAGAAACCACCTGTTGAACACTGTAAAAGTCTGCTCCAAAATAATAGGCCATTCTCTAAGTGATCTCACAACCCTGTGTGAGTAACAAACCATCAAATCAGCCCTCAGAATCCATCAGGACCCTACACACATCCTGTTCCGGGAGTTTGTTTGGCTGCCGTCAAGACGCAGACTTCACTGCCCCGGCAGCAGGACTGAAAGGAGGAAGACTGGCATCATCCCCGGGGCTGTTCAGCACCTGAACTCTCAGCCCCTGCCTCCAAGTGTTTAGTAGTGTTCTACCCCTGCACTAACTCATTTATATCGATGCTTTGTATACATTTTATTCACTTTTAAACATTTTATTCAGTCTCATTTACTGTATGAACTTCAGCACTTTACAGTTGAACATTGGATTCTTGTATGTATGTGGGTGGGTGTTGTTTGCTACTCTGTAAGCCTTTTATTTCCCCCTTGGGGACAAATTAAGTATTTTAATTGATTGATTATAACATCATTGTTTTTCTCTTCTACAGAGTTTGTAGGGCAAAATCCCTCAGCACAAGCTCAGCCAGACTGGAAGAAAATGCAAAAAAATCCAGTGATCAAGACAATGATGAGAATGTAAAGAAGGATGGGGATAAGGAAAAGGTGAAAGCAAAGAGTGGTAAGGAGAATCTACTAGATCTTCTGGGAGCTATGAAGGTGGACGTCACCAGTAAAAGGAGGTTGAAGAACGTCAAAGCCAAGCAAATTGTCTTCCAACCAAAGTCCAAGCCTGCTGCGATGGAGAGCACCATTAGCATGTTTCAAAAGGCAACAGACGAGGCTTTACCTCAGAGGTGGGTCTTGTTTTTATTTCTTGCAAACATTATTTTCAACACTATTTCTACTCTGATAATCTTGCTCTCTTCACCTACTGTATAGTCCGGACTACGAGGCACACCTAAAAACCCCAATTTGGCCAGAAATTTGAGAACACGCCGTATATTCTGCTGAAATTGGCAGACAAGATTGGAAATGCATATAGTAATTTGAGCAATGATTGTGCAAAAAATCGGTAACATTGACTTTAATTGCCAAATTTTGCATGCAACGGGAATCTAACCGGAGTAGTAGAGCCAAGAGTGCCGACACTTTACCATTGGACCACTAATGACGTATAACAAAGCCTTAGACCTTCTCTAATGATCACAACATTTTTACTCACAGTTCAAGGAACACCGTGCATTCTAGTAGGTTAAAGTTCAGGGGTGTCAAACTCATTTGGGGGCCATACGCTAAAAAAAAAAGCTAACGGGGGCTGGACTAGTACATTTAAGCGAAAGAAAGAGTGTGAGGAAAAGGGAGAAAGACCAAAAAAGAGAAAGAAAGATAGAGGAAAAACAAGAAAAAGAAAGCGAAAGAGAGAGACAGCAGAGAAAAATAATAGGTTGAGAAATGTGTATTTCTTTTGCAGGGCGAAATCTATACCTATTAGTCGCCCTTGTCTGGGTTCTTGTTGTGAAAAAAGGCAAATGTAAAGAAAAAAGAAAGAGAGAGAAATAGACACAGAGAAAGAAAGAGATACAAAAACAGAAATAAAGAGAGACAAAGAATGGAAAGAATGAGAGAAATACAGATAGTGTCTTAGAGATGATTGGCTTTGGTGAAACCGCATGAACATATTTCAAACTGCAACTCATTCCTCTCTTGTGCTTCTCAGCGTTGTCTTGCGGCCTGGATTCTAACCTTTGGCAGGTCAGATCCGGCCCGCGGGCCGCATGTTTGGCGCTTATTGGTTAAACAGTGTTTCCATTTATTAACAAATGTTAGAGACAGTCACTTAACTAATAACCCGGCAAGCTCTTACGCTAATGCATACAGATTAAACTGAGAGGTTATTGATGCAAATGGGAAGAAGTGGAGTGACTGTTCAACCTATCGGAATGCACTATGCAAATCAATGTTGGGGCACTGCGATAAAAATGGTATGCCGATGGGATTAATTCTGATGGCATATTGTCTGTCTTCTGAACCACTGGTGGTCTATTGGTAATGTGTCAGCTTACTCACTGCCACATTTCTGGTTCGATTCCCGTTGCATACAATGTTTTGCGATTTAGGTCAGCGGGACACATTAAAGCATCAATATGTCATGATTACCGATGGGAATCACCTGTCCTTTGGCACCAACTGCCTCGGACTCTGATTGGCTCCCGGTCCCTATTTAAACCCACTGCCCTTTTTAGTCCGTCTGCGAATCTCAATTTACCCTAGGCAAGCCTTTTTCGACCCTGACTCCCACCAGTTCCCCGGCTTTGACCCGTTTTTTTTTTTTTTTTATCCTGACCACGTCTACGCTCCTCTCCTGGCTTTCGACTCGTTTCCGACCCCGACCCCCTTTTTGCTCTTCCGTCCCGGCTACTGACTGGTTTTTCCGTTCCCGACACCGCCATCGCTCGCCACGGAGGTCCCACTTCCGCGTTCAGAGCGACCTGCTTCCCGCGCCCAGCGATCACCGGATCGTGGTGCAACCCTTTCCTTTTTACAATACAACTGTGAGAAACGTTACGCGAGTGGGTCCTGTCTCCGTTCTGGTCTTGACACAATATGCTCTTACTGTAGGCTCAATTTCTCACGCTTTGGAATTCGGTATAGTGAGGAAAATTCGGTATATAGAAATGTTTGTAGTGATGGCCGAATACCTTTTATTTTTCTTCCCCTTTAAAAAAAAACTTTGTAGTCATACCGTGAACCCAGAATTGCTGGCGGCCGCTTCGGCTGCCGCTTCCACGCTTCCTAACCGAGTCCAGGCCGAGTCTGAGCTGCTCAAGCAGTTGAGGAGACACGAGGCCATCACCGAAACTCACAAGAAGGCCGACGTCAACGACCTGGGGTACGTGAGCTTCAATCCAATATACATGACATGGCTTCGTTCACAAGTACAATTTCGCACTCGCTGAAATTTGATACTATAAGGGCCAAATGATAGCAATGCACAGTTTTGATTGACACGGTTACCTAATCTGATACCGGCATAATCCTAAAAGCCATTGGCAACGAGTAAATGTATTCAAATGTAATCCAAAATCACACAGTTGTACCCCATCTTAAAGGTACATCAGTGTCTAAACAATAACGTCTTTTACGTCGGGCGTACAACTTTCATAACGTCTCCGCCCGGGTGGCCGAAAACTTTTTCAAGGGGAAAAAAAACCCAAAAGATTTTTTTCAAATCAAACGTTTGCTTTATTCCGATTTCGAAATCTTCGTTCGGTTTGGAAATTTCGGAATTTCGCCTCGTTTGGCAATTTGCATACTCGGCAGCCAATCGGAAGCCCGCATCGAATAACTTCGTGGTTCCGGACTTTCCCGAGCGTTAGAAGGTCGCGCGTTTGCATATCATTTTCCCGAGTAGACGTAAAGAGAACACAAGAAAAATGGAGAAGTGGTAAGGGATCAGGCCAAAACCTCAGCCCCAGAAGATGTATTCAAAAGAAGGGAACAAAATGGATGACGCTACAAAACGTAAACGTACATTAAAAGCATGGTGGAAAGAGGAGTTCACGTGGTTTGTAGCAGACGAGGCAACGCAAACGTTGCGTAAATGAAGAGGAGTCAATACAGGGACATACTCATGGTAGATAGAAAACCTGCAATCAATGTTATAAGTAGATGTATGATAAACTTAATTTGAAAGTGTTGTTCTGTTATATATTCTGATGATCCATCCTTAATACTTTGCAACAATGTTTTTTTTGTTGCGATGAGTCGTCTTATTGTGTTTCAAGTTGTGAAAAATGGGGCAGGCAACTTTTCAGTGTAGTCTGCCCCCTGGTGTCCGCTAACTTTTTCGCATGAGTTTCAGACACTGGGTACATTGTTTAATATATGACCACTAGATGGCACTGTATTGTCAACTGCAAAAACCACAGCCAAATGAGCACAGCCTAGCAACAAGGGCGACTACTAGGTATAGATTTCGCTATGCAAAAGAAATGCACAACTCTCAACCTATTCATATTTATAAAAAATGCTATTGGTATGATAGTTCATGTATTTTTGCTTATTCTTCAAATCAATGTTGTTTTTTACTGAATGGAATGAATGTATTGTTTATTGTTCTCTATGATAAGTCTAAATATAACATGATCTTTGGATAAGGTGGTAGGAAAAGAGTATTTTCAGGTGTTTAGCATATGTATTTTCGTTTATTATCAAGTCAATAGACAAACACTTGGATTTAGAATATTCTTTGGTTCTCTGCACTATTTTTCTAACCGTCCAAAACTTCAATACTCGAATAAAGAGGAAATTAAAAATGTCTTTCAAGAAATCCGATTTATTGAAGAAAAAACAACGACCGGTTCATCGGTTATTTTCTTAATAATAGTTGCAGACTACATGTGATAATGCTAAAGAAGAAGCAAAGTGACAAAATGGCCGCTCTAAAGATTGCTATTCTCATCTCATCAGCCGTACCGCCTATCCTCATCAGGGTCGCGGGGGGGCTGGAGCCCATCCCAGCCATCTCCGGGCAGTGGGCAGGGGACACCCTGAACTGGTTGCCAGCCAATCGCAGGGCACACAGGGACAGACAACTCGCTCGCTCATTCACACCTAGGGACAATTTGGACCAGCCAATTCACCTGAAATGCATGTTTTTGGAACGTGGGAGGAATTCCATTGAACAAATATTGGAATCTGTAATGTCATATGACAGACTAAGGAGATCATTTCTTCTTCGTGCCATGAGGCTCTTGAACTCCACCCGGGGGAGTAAAAGCTTTCCTTTGCATATGACCCTATTTTTATGACAGTGTGTATTTTCCGTAGCACTATTTAAATAATCTATAGGAACACGTTATATTGGGTATTTTTGTATTCGATATCTTTTATTTTATTGTTTTATTTTTCAACACAAGGATACTGCTGGAAGTGTAAAGTTCCCTACGGGGATGAAGAAAGTAGCTAGCTAGCTATATGTATACAGTCATATAAGACGATGCTTTTGATTTTGTTGAAATGGCTCACCACACCGTTATTTCATTTTTTAACATCAATACTTTGCAGATATTAACCGATTTTTCTCTCTCAATGATTTTTTTTTAGTGCGATTTTAGCCGACATGAGAGTGGGAAAGCCTTCCAATCGCCAGAACCCCTATCCGGCCAATCAGATCAGGTTTGACGAGGATGGGCGGGGCTACACGCGCGAGCGAGGAATCACCTCGGAGCTGGACGGCGTTCGCAGGAGGTAAGTTAGGGTACTGATGCTGTATTTCGGTGATACCGGGATAAGTCATTTTTTTAAAAAAAAATCTTATTTTTAGGAGGAACTTGTTCATGGGGAAAAGACTCAACATCTTCTCTTTCACGACTGAGGAAGACGGTGTCGACGCCATCGTTGGTAAGAAAGAAATTCGACCGCACATGGATATGAGGTCACCCTGAAATACAGTGTCGCCCCTACCTTACAAAGTTTTCACCTTACAAAGTTTTCACCTTTCAAAGTTTTTTCTGTCCCTTTTTATAGAATTTTCCCCACTATACGAAATCATCAACAAATTATTTCGACTGTCCTAAATCGCATATAGTTTAAACTTCGCCGTGTGTTTGACGAGTTACATCTCTAAAATTTCTGTCTGCTATTGGTCCACATCATATTAAATACTGGTTTGCGTCACAGTATCATAGAAATACAGGTAATGCTATTGGTTGAACTACTTCTCACAATGCCTTTCTCTTTCATTCGGTTCAAAACTTGGTACACCTTGTAAAGATTTTGGGACTTGGCAATACAATATTACATTTTTTCTTCTGTATTGGTTTGCTTTGGGTCCAAAGCTTGCAGTGATGCCAAAGGGAGAAGCAAAAACCTGACAACCATGAAACGGGAGCTTGCGAAGATGCACTTGAATTGCTACCCCATACTTGCCAACATTACTGCTTTATGTGTCGGGGTACTGCTTTTCTCACCTTAAAAACTCCCACCAATTTTTTTTTTTAAATCTACAGTTTTTTGAAAATTTAAACGACAACAAACAAATCTGGACTCCGGACTGGTATTCTAGTCTAAGCTGCATCTTGAAGCGAGACGTTTTTTTTTGCATGAATAAACTGCTCAAAAGATCTGTCCAGCACACAGGGTATACCCAATCGTGTAACGTTTTCTCACAATTTGATTGAAAAAAGAGGAAGGGTAGCGCCCGTGATCCGATGCTCGCCGGACGCGGGAAGCAAGTCGCTCTCGCAATCGGATTGTGATCTGAATACGGAAGTGGATCTTCCGTCGCAAGCGATGGCGGTGTCAGGGACGGAAAAACGGGTCGGTAGCCGGGACTGGGAGAGCAAGGCGGGGTCAGGGTCGAAAAGGAGTCATGAGCCAGGACGGGAGAGTAGACGTAGTCGGGAACAAAAATGGGCCGTAAGCTGGGACGGGAGAGCAGACGTGGTTGGGATCAAAGATGGGTCGTAAGACGGGACAGGAGCGCATACGTGGTCGGGATCATAACAGTTCATAGCCAGAGACAAACGGAAGCAATAACGAGACAGGCGGGGGTCGGAAAAGGCTTGCCTTGTATACACAGAGGTTTGCAGACGGACTGATAACAGGGGATTGACGGGACTGGGATCAAGTAGCGGTCGGCACCGGTGATTCACATCGGTAATCAAGACAAGATCGTGTTTTTTTCTGTTTTGGTCAAAGTTTGCCACTTTTGGTTTTCAACAAACGCATGTTTTTGATTTTAATATTATGGAAACGAATCGGGATGATTTCATATAGTCATATACGTGTATATTACACATAAGTCGAAGTAGTTTTGTTATTTAAATGTTTTTATACCAGGGGTTTCGAAGGCATTAGCTAATTACCATAGTCTTCTATCCCCCACTATACATCATTATTATCATTTTTAATTTTGAATGTATTAATCATGACTCCATGTTGTTTTTCAGCCCGACCGACCTTGTGGGACGCACACTTTGCCGAGCAGCTGTCTTCGTCCGCCAACCGAATGCCCCGAAACGCCTTTGAGGAAATGATTCAGTGGACCAAGGAAGGAAAACTGTGGCAGTACCCCATCGACAATGAAGCAGGTGAGTCCATATCGGCCTCGTTCCTCTGCAGAAGAAGCCACTCGCCTTGTTTCCTGGGGTCAGGTCTGGAGGAGGAGGCGGCCGTCCCTTTCCACGAGCACGTTTTCCTGGAGAAGCACCTGGAGGAGGGCTTCCCCGAGCGGGGGCCGGTCCGACACTTCATGGAGCTGGTGGTCACCGGCTTGTCCAAGAACCCTTATCTGACGGTCCGAGAGAAGAAGGAACACATTTCCTGGTTCAGGGACTACTTTCATCAGAAAAAGGAAGTCCTCAAGGAGGCTGACGTTTATCTGAATTAAATGTGGACGATACCAGTGACGTGCGTTGAGGTTCGGGTCTGGTGGGGTACACTTCAAAGTTCCAAATAAATGAAAATACATCTTTTTTGTATTGTATCGTATTTACTTATTCCGCCAGTATAAACCACAAACATGATATATACAAGAAATCATTTGACACACAAACACTCAATAATGATCAAATAATAGATTTCAAAGAATAAAAAGAATAGGGGAAAAAAATATATTGTAGTATATAATACAAGGTCATTATATAAAATAGTTTAAAAAGAAAAAATATGTAAATAACAAGACTAGAGTAGAACGACGTTGGCATAATAATACTATACATAATAACCTAAATCAATTCCCGTTGAACATACGGATAGCGGAAGGCTAAAAAGTCTCTTTAAGACGTGAAGTCTTGCAATAGATTTCCGTACTAAGCCTCCCCCTCATGTGCCACTGTCAATTAATGGTAGTCAGGTGGAACTGGTCCATTCATTCAAGTTTCTGGGTACTTACTTGTCAGCTGACCTCACATGGAGCGTCAATGCTACTGATATTCTTAAGTCAGCCAGACAAAGGCTCTACTTCCTTCGTCAACTCATCATTCGGAGTCCGTCAATCCATTCTAGTCAATTTTTATCGTGCTATCATTGAATCTGTTTTAACGAGGTCAATCACAGTTTGGTTTGGCCGCGTCAATCGGAAATGATTGTCAAAGATGGAATCAGTAGTGAGGACGGCAGAGGATATAATAGGTACTGGCCTCCCGTCCCTGCAAAGTATCTACATTGATCTTATCTTTAGATTGGTAGTGATGTGGATAATAACTAATGATAAGTATGTAGGCATCTGGTGAAGGTCGTGGGATGACGTTGTTGCAAGAGGTCACAAGCTGATATGCTGAGGGAGCCTGGGCGGACGACCTTCACGAGATATCTTTATTTGATAACACTATAAAAGCCAATGTTGAACATCTGGAACTTTGAACGTGCAATAAAGCGCGTTCCCTTTTTGCCATATCGCCTCTCTGCGTATTTTTCGGGGCGACGCCCAACGACGTTCTCTCCAAAATAAGCACAAGAAAGCAATACATAAACTGTAGCATTTGCTGTCTTACCTTTACTCAGGCATAGCCAAAGTCAGGAATTTTAGCCCAGCCCATTTACGAGATGGCGACTGTTGTGAGAGAGCTAAAAATTCCCAGACAAATAAAAATATTGCGTATTTTCTCACTGAAATCCGAACAACTGCGTCTGCTTAATTTTCCAAAAGACTGGCTGTTTTCAAAGAATATACTTTCAAGAGGCACTGCCAGACCAAACATGCACGCTATTAAAAGCCAACTGAAAACGAACGCTGTGAAAGGGTGAAGCCACTCGAAGCTGTTTTAACGGCACAGCAGAGCTTTTTCACCAGACCTTGCGAGGCAAATGAAAATGCGACAAAGGCGAACTAGGACGCCTATAGCCAAGCAGTGCAAACCTTTCACAGAGGGGGAATTCTGTCCAAAGAATGCCAGGCTGAATTGTCGGTTCTTACACATTTTCATCTTACCAAATCTGTCTTGCTCTATGAAAAGTGTAGACACCCCTGCCTCAATGTTCCCTGTCATTTTCCTTAGGGGTCTGAGCGTTCACACAAAGTCGGTGAGCAACGCTTGAAACAACAGTGAGCAACGGCAATCCCAAGTGTGGCAACTAAATCATTATCAAACATGTCCAAAACTTGACATCACGTTACATTTTGCCGAGTTTCCGGCAATCCCCCCCAAAAAAATCACTTTTGAATGAATTGACTAAGGTATTTTTGCAAAGGTTGTACGGCCTACAAGCGCCATTTTGTTTTTAACAATTCTTTCACAAGATTTCCATTTCTTTTTTTCCCTGGTATCTTTTGTCGCATAATACAAACATTTTGGGGGGCTTATTGAGTCGGTTGCACGATACAGGACTGTATTTAATCACATTTTTTTAGTGGAAGTACAATATTGGCAACAAGATTGACTTGGTATCATTGGAAATTATTTGAATGCAACACAAAGTTTTTCTTCTTTTTCCCTGTTTTTTTTTTTTTTTTTTTTAATTCCTTTAAAAAAAAAACTGTATTTTTTCCTAGCTATTACTTTTTTCTTTTTGTTCTCCATTTGTTTTTTTCTTTTGTTTTTTCTGGATTTTTTTTCTGAATTTTTCCTTCTTTTTTTTCTTCCTTTTGTTTCTTTTTTCTGAGCTTTTCACTACTTTTTCAATTTGGTATTTTTTTCTTTTTGGTTCTATTCCCCCCCCTTCCTTTAAGTCATTTTGTGCACGATTTTACATCATATGAAAGAAGCAAATACAACCTAAAGAGCCGTTCGGGACCCGAAAAAGCCGGTTCTCTTTAGTGAGCCGAGCCGAAGAAGCCGGTTCTCGAAAAACTCGACTGACTTTACTCAACTTCGTTCTACTTTGACCTTGACTTCAAAATACCGCATTTAGAAAACAGCGTCAGGGGATCCCATGCATTTTGACCTTCATGCACTGTAACTTTGACTTAATTGGCTTCTTAATTAGCAATTTTGAGCCCTGATTTTTGTGAGCTGGCTAGATTTTCTTGTGCGCTGAAAACCTGCGGGCATTGTGTGATTGTGCACGCGCGCAGCTTAGAGGGAACATTGCCCTGCCTCAACTTATAAACGAAGTATATCATCAATAGGTGTGCTTCAAATCAGAAGCCTTGCTTTCACTAGCGTCCTCTGCCATGAGGCAAAATAATTGTGTGCCTCAGTCTTCATCTGCGGCAATTGGCACAGTTAAAAAAAACCTTTAAATAAAAGCATCAATTGTGAGAAAAAGTCCATGCAACAAGGAATAAATAGAATGGATATCAAATTCTCTTGTTTGGGGCTGAGGTGTGCGCTAAATCAGAAATCTTGGTCTCGCTATCGCCCTCTGCCTTGAGGCAATGGAATTGCGTGACTCTCTCGGAATCTGCAGACGCTCAGCACAGTAATACGTAACACTCTACTCCTTTAAAATGGGCCAAATCAAAATCCTTAGTCTCACTATTGCCCTCTACCACGAGGCAAGTGAATTGAATGCCTTACTCTGGGTATTTGCACGTCACACTGGGTATTTGTATATTGTATTCTTATTGCTTTATTATTGTATTGTTCTCAGCGAAGGGATGCTGCTGGAAATGTGAATTTCCCAAAGCGGATGAATAAAGTATCTATCTATCCATCTCTATCCATAATACATTAGATACAAGTTGGATTAATATTCATAATGTGAACATTCCGAAAATTTCAAACACAAAAATAGTGACGTTAAAGGTGGAGTGCGTCATTTGAAATCGTAAACCTGCAATCATGACTTTAAGCCGGGAGATGGCAGCTGACAAACACATTTTTGGAGTTTATTTCTTAGACACCCCTGAATAAACTTCTCTTTTCCATATTTTTGGGGGTTTGTTCCGCCCTGAACAGGCCTGTTCATAATCAAACAAAAGCAATAGAAAATAAAACATGAATGAATATGACCCGGGCAGCACGGCGGCTCAGTGGTTAGCGCACGTGTGGCACAATTCTGAGGTCATGAAATCGAACCTTCCTGTGTGGAGTTTGCATGTTCTCCCCGTGCTTGTGTGGGTTTCCTCCGGGCACTCTGGTTTCCTCCCACATTCCAAAACATGCATGTCAGGTGAATTGGCCAGTCCAAATTGTCCCTAAGTGTGAATGAGCGAGCAAATTGTCTGTCCCTATGTGCCCTGCAACCTGTTCAGTGTGTCCCCTGCCCACTGCTCGAAGATCGCTGGGATGGGCACCAGCACCCCCGTGATCCTACTGTGGATAAGTGGTGCAGATAATGGATGGATGGATGGAGTGAACAGTTGTCTATCTCTGTGTGCCCTGTGACTGGCTGGCAACCAGTTCAGGATGTCCCCTGCCCACTGCCCGAAGATAGTTGGGATGGGCTCCAGCACCCCTGTGACCCTACTGAGGATAAGCGGTGCAGATAAGGATGGATGGATGGATGGATGAATATAACCCTTTAATACATTTTATGTTTTTTATTTACATAATAACACGTGAGAAACATTTTCACCCTCCCAGTAGATGTAACTGAAATGAGAATATAGAAAATAAAATTCTTATTCAGTCGAAAAACTGTGAATCGTTTAGGACTTGAAAAAAAATGTAAAGGCTCCAATGTGGCATGCGATGGGTCGGAAGAGGCGAGCGGCAAACTGGAAAATTCCCAGAAAGGAGAGATTGACAAGCCATGAGGAGCGTTTACTCACTGGCGGTAGGTAACATCATTGGGAAAACACCTTTAATGGCCGTCTGCGGATCATTTGTCGACGCCTCAAATGTGCTCTCGCTCGGTCTTTAAGGGCCCGTTGAGAGCCGTCTGTCATTTTGACGGATGATGTTTTCCTTGGACGGCGGTGAAATGGCTTTTTGTTTCGGACCTGCCCGCTTTTTCGGTACACGTTGGAACCCGCTGCCCTTCTCCAGGAAGCGCTTTTGAAGTGAAGAACTTCTGAACAATGAAGCTTCTTAGCGCTCACACTCCGCTTTATTTATTGTCTGAGAAAGCTGGCAGGAGGCAGGGCACCGCTTTCCAAAACATTCCCGTTTCCACATTTTGTTCACTTTTCCTTCGACGTGGCCGCCAGTGGCACGCTGATGTGCCGGCAACTTGGAAAATCCTGGGCAAACAAGCCTGTTTGTTGATGCACCTGGAGTCCAGGTCCTGGACCCAAACTTACACGATCCTGTTGAGTCATGACTCTAAATTGAATTCATACGCGCCGCCAGGGGGCAGTACTGACAAAAGGGACAATGAAACCCAATTTAAATTAAAAAAAAAGCTAATGGGCCGAATGATTCAAGTAATGCAGGGGTCTACAACCTTTTTCAAGCTGAGAGAGGCTTTTTCTTACTTATTGGTGCCTGGGCACGGTTACCGATATGCTTCACCTGTGCCCGCTCCTGTGGCGCCAACTGCCTCGAACTCTGATTGGCTCCGTGTCCCTATTTAAACCCACTCCTATCTGTCCCCTTTTGTCAGTCCTTCTGCAAAACTCAGTGTGCACTAGGCAAGCCTTTTCGACCCTGACTCCCACCTGTTTTTTGCTCCTGTCTGTCCCCCAGCTTCAACCCGTTTTCGATCCTGATCACGTCAGCTCTCCCGTCCCGGCTTTTGACCTTTTTTGTCCCTGACCACATCTACTCTCCTTTCCTGGCTTACAACTCGCTTCCGACCCTGACCACGCTTTTGCTCTCCTGTCCCGGCGACTGACCCGCTTTTCCATTCCCGACACCAGCATCGCTCGCCACAAAAGTCCCACTTCCGCGTTCAGAGCGACCTGCTTCTCGCATCCAGCGATCACCGGATCGTGGGGGTAACCCTTTCCTTTCTTCCAATAAAACAGAGAAACGTAACGCAAGTGGGTCCTGTCTCCGTTCTGGTCCTGACACAGGGCACCCAGTTTCAGATGCATTTCTAAAATATGAAGTTGTTACTATATTATTACCAGCTTAATTATTGGGTGGATTAAAAAATCTCAGTCAAGCACTAAGACTAAGAAATCACAATGATCCTTGAAACGTCTTAGTGAGTCTGGAATACATTATTTAAAAAAGAAAAAGGCCTTCATAAGCATCAAAATATCTTAAAATAAATATGATTCATGTTCCATGTTATGCAAAACATGACTCTAAAAATAACATGATTAAATGATGCTGAAATTACAAAAAAAAACATGTTTTTTAAAAAATATGTATACTAAGCATCTTTAAACATAAATCCCCTGCATGATACAACAAAATGTTTACTAAAAATACAACAACAAATAAACTAAAAACTATGAGTTGAATAAATATGTTGGTGAGGATGGTGAAAAACAAAAAAGAAATAAATGGGGATACAATGACATAGACTTACATCTTAAGAAGAACACAAAACAGACATATACTCAACATCTCAGAGTTAGGGCAGACAAACGGGAGCTTGATGTTGGAGGCATCTGGCTCAAGCTCCCGTACCTAGATGGTAGTGTGCCCGCTTTGAGACTGGGAGGTCGCTGGTTCGCGCCTCGGCCGAGTCATACCTAATTGGTAAAATGGCGGCGCCCTCTGTTGGCTGCGGCTGCATCGACTCGCTACAACGGGTCAGGTGTATCGACATTTCGTTCTGTGTACATTGTTACAAAGAATGACAATACAAAGGAAATTATTATTATTATTATTATTGTCTTTTTAATGCCCTTTGGCGTGCTAGGCGACGGAAACAATGCACATATGTGTAAATAAATCTCCCAATACCTAAATGAATGACATACATGCGATTTATTCTTTTGTATTTGATCATTTATTTCATTTCTCTTTGTTATAATTTGAACATTTTTGGTTTGGCTGGCTGTCGTTTTGGGTTAAGCATTAAGATTCTTCCTCGGGAAACCTAAGATTACCCCTGATTGTCTGCAGGGTTGGGTAGGGTTACTTTAACTTGATTACAAATATGCTAATAAAAGACAAAATAAACTCAATATGAATAAAATGATGACTCACAACAGGTGGTAAGCTTTCTCTCCTGGCTTTGATCTCTTTGATCTCCGGCAAAACGAACATCAAACGCCACAGAAACAAAATGAAAATCAATCCAAACATCATTTTTGCCGTTCCATGTGTTCTGTTACTCCCCAAGCCTGCACAAAATGGAGTCATCTTAGTCATTTTTAGTTTCTTTTGTCTTTTATGAGCATATTTGGTATTGGAGTCATCCAAAAGTCATTGAAAGTAATCCAGTTAAAGTAACCCTACCCAACCCTGATTGTCTGTATATTATGAATGAGTCATAATTCAAGAGAAGAAGACTCACAAGAGAATGCAAATGACCGAGCATGTGACAGGACTTGAAGGCATCATCATCGGCGCGGGGCTGTTCCGGTCACTCCACTGAGCTGGAGAAGTTGGTGGGCGGGCGGAGGATGCTCCAAAACCTGACGCTAGACTTTAAAACAACAAGACTTAACCCGAGTCCTTGACTTTATCCGCTTTGGAGCCTCTCCGACCGCGACATGGCTGACCCGGACTTGGAGCCTCTCGGCCGGCCGCGCTCCTGCACCTGGCCGCTGCCGGAGTTCACGGACCCCGCAGGCTCCTCCGCGTCCTCCCCTTCGGTGCAAGCGTCTCCGCACGGCGCCCTGCTCCTCTTGGAGGTGGACTACGAGGCGGCCCCGGAGCTCGTGCACCTTTCGTCCGGTGCGCACCTCCACCTGCGTCTCCCGCAGCGGCAGCAGCAGCAGGTCGTGTCCCCCCAACCGCAGGCGGTCCCTCCCTCGAGGAAGAGCAGCTCGTCCCGCCGCAACGCCTGGGGTAACATGTCCTACGCCGACCTGATCACCAGGGCCATCGACAGCTCACCCGACAAGAGACTGACCCTGTCTCAGATTTACGACTGGATGGTGAAGAGCGTCCCTTATTTCAAGGACAAGGGGGACAGCAACAGCTCTGCCGGCTGGAAGGTAAGAGTCTGCAGGAGATCTTTGAGACAAGGATGCGATCGCAAGCATCGTTTCATTCATTTATTCATTTCGGGTTCTTTGTGTGCATATATAAGTATCACTTCAATGCATCAAATAGATTTGCCTTTCATGTTTTGTACTGTATTGTATGTATTTCGTGTCATCAAAATTGAGCATTCATCAATCAGTCGTCAAATATGACCAGAATGACTCTGTGATGGATGCAATGGGTATCCAACCCAAATTGCCTCAGCTCTGAATCCTAATTCATGGGCTACAAGGACCGGTGATGACTTATAATCACCCTGTTTATTAATGCCACTTTGGCTAACGTTGGTAAGGGCCATTATGGGAAAAAGTTCAGCCAAAACAACACCTTTTCTCCAATACCTTTTCCTATGTTATCTAGTTCCCTAGTAATCTACTGACAACACAGTTAATTTGGGCTTATATAATTATTGTCATTCTCACTAATGGTACTGTTATTATTGGGGCGAGCTGCTGGAATATAGTGAAACATTAGACCGCTCCAAGGATTACTGCATTACAGTACATTAACCAGATCAATGCTACCAAATACTTCACTGCATTAGTTCTTTAGTATTCGTTAGAATTAGCATGTTATTTATCGAACTGAGCACAATAAAACTGTTGGGATTCGATGTTGCAGAACATAAATCATAACCCAACATTTGTACTATGTGGTTTACCTTTTCAACTCAACACTTTTGCAGTTATCAAAACTAATCAAATCTACTAATTGTTAAACATTTCATTGAAACATTTTTACAGTATTGGAAAAAAATATTTTGGTTTGTGTTTTTCCTCCAACAGAAACCATACTTTAAAAAACGGTATTTCCCTCCCTATTCTTTTACATTTCCTAACATTTTTGACAAAGCACCTGGGAACCACTAGGGGTGCATTAAAGACCCAAACAGGTCTCTAGAGCCACATGTTGCTGACTCCCAGTTCAAGCATGGAATTAACCCAAAAATAGACATCCACGGTTATACAAATTTCGTCCTAAAAGGGTTTGAAACTGTCCATTTTGGGTCTAAATGCAGTAAAAAATAAATACATAAATACAATTTTACTTTTATATATTAGATCATATAAGAATAATGCCAGAGCGGTGTCCCATATCAATATAAATATACTGCTTAAAAAGTGTCCCCCTCCCTCAATTACTGAAGAGTGCCAAGGCTCATTTTGACCGTCATTTTTGTCTAAAATACAGAGTTCAAAACAAGATGCAAGCAAAGTTAAAATGTCACAAAATGCAGCAAAGGTTAAGGATATTGTCATTTTACCTTCGGCGCAGACTGCACTGGGCGAGAGCGCGAAGGGAGTGATTTGCGTTGTATGCAGAGCTCCACCCACCTACAGCTCACCCAATCAAATTGCTTTGAGTGTTTTTTTGGCGTTTTTGGTGGTTTGGAGTGTTTTCGGTGGGTTTTATCATAAACGGGGGACATACATACTCTAATAAGTTTCAATTAAAGGATTTCTTAGGAACGTAATGCCAAAACAGTTGTTGTGACACCCTGACTGTACGACACCCAACCCTGCTGTACAAAGAGTAACTAACAACAACAAAGCAAGAACATAAAAAACTAGTAATACATAGCAAATGAAAACACAGTAGAGTTAAAAGAAGGCGGTACGAGAGGCAGATGATCATGAAAAGGCAAGTCTGAAGAGGTGGAGTCTGGATTTGAAGGTGGACAGGATGGCGGAGGTCGGGCGGAAATGAGTTCCAGAGCTGGGGGGCAGAGCGGCTGAAAGCTCTGCGGCCCATGGAGCTTAAGGGAAGGCATAGTGAGATGGAGGGAATAGAAATATCTGAAGGTGCGGGATCGGATATAGAATGTCCAATATATATACTATGGTCTAACCGAATGACGTTGGATCGTCGCACAGAAATGTGCTTTGGTCAAATATGATCTCTGTTTTCATGAAAAGAGCCATACACGACTCGCGAGCCATAGGTTCACAACCCCTGATTCAGACTATGTGTTTGGGCATCTTTTCAACTCGTTTTCCCGTGCGGGGAGTAAATAATGAATTGTAATTTCCCTGAAACTCTCAAACTGAGCATCAGGTTAACAGAAAAAGTGACTAACAATGTCCCCCGTTCAAATTTTGTCACTTCCCGGAACCTGTCACTTTCAGGAAATGCCTTTCATATCGAATGGAGTTTCCATTGTTTGCCCCTCTTATGAAAAAAACAACCACATTCTCTGCCTAGAATTGCCTATAAAATGGGTTTTCCGTAACTTCATGTCAGGAGTAGACACCAGGAGTTGAATGGGTTTTCGGTGAAGGGGGAAGGAAAGGAGCCGGCAGACGGGAACGCCGGGAAGGACGTCAACCATCCGACATTCCTGAAGGTTGCGCTCACATCCTCGTGGGCTCGTCTTCTCCGGCTTCCTCGGCGGATGTTCAGGCTCAGAAAGAGGACGCGCTCCGTTGCCTCGCTCCCTCGTCTCTTGTTTATCAATCGGACGCCGGCAAACGGGAACCGACCCGTCTCGTTTTTTTTGCCCCACTAAGCTGCTCACTGCTCAAACATTAGCATTATTTGGCCAACCCATGTCAAGGTTAGCATGAATAGGAAGATTCTGGTGGGCCACCAGGGCTAAATTGTTCCTGTCACTCTCATAAACGTGTATTGATTAAAAAATACTATCATATTTGGAAATGAATATGAATGTGATGTAGGGCCGCAACAACTAATCGATGAAATCCATTGAAATTGATTGTTAAAAGCGTTGGCAACTAACTAGATCAGCGATTCGTTGTATCATGTGATTTATGAGCCACTTAGTACCTTAAAGGTGGGGTGCGTCGTTTGATGTGTCCTTTAAAAGTGAAAAGTTAAATATTTTCTCTATTAGGTATGTGCAAACAATGACAGACCGAGTTCAAGAAGCCCCAGAACGGAAACAGGACCCACTCACGTTTACCACAAGTTTTACTGAAGGAACAAGGAAGGGGTGCGCCCACGATCCGGTGTTCGCACTCGTACGGAAGTGGATCTTCTGTAGCGAGCGATGGCGGTGTCAGGGACGAGAAAACTGGTCGGTAGCCGGGACTGGGAGAGCAAAAATGTGGTCGGGGTCGGAAACGAGTCGTAAGCCGGGACGGGAGAGCAGACGTGGTCGAGATCGAAACAGGTCGTAGCGGGAGACAAACGGGAGCAAAAACAGGAGTCAGGGTCGAAATAGGGCTTGCTGTGTAAAAACAGAGATTCACAGACGGACTGACAACAGGGGATTGAGAGGACTGGGTTCAAATACTGACAGGGAGCCAATCAGAACCTGCGGCAGTTGAGCGAGCACAGCTGTGTCACATCATGACACGAATGCACCGATCTGCTTTTATTTTACGTTTATCGGGCCAGTTCGGTAAAGAACAAACGCCCAAAAATATAATAAAGAAGAGTTTATTCTAGGGGTGGGCAAACTTTTTGAGTGGCGGGCCGCATTGGCTTAAAGATTTTTTGAACAGGCCAGGAGGAGAAAAAAATATTGATGACATTTTTTGTATATAGCGATACAGTCTGGAATAAAGTGTAGCTCAAAAGGAAAGAAAAGCTACTGGACTTGTTCTAGGTTTTTTAAATTTATTTTTCAGTTTGATAGCCGGTCATCGACTCTAATTTCGTTGTTAACCTATTTTTAGTCGCAAAATGGACGTTTTTCTGCACTGATAGGGTTTAGAATTCACAATCAATCTATTTTGTGTCAGAATAAGTTATAGAGTAATATACTTTGAATTTCAATGCCAGTTCAAATGAATGACAAGAAGGTTTATGAAATAAACAAAGAAAACACAATTCCCATGTTTTCCAATTCAGGGGATCTCAAATGCATCGGGTGGAGAAGCACCGTTACTGGCTCCATCTAGTGTTAAAACTGAGAAGTGCAAGCGCCCAAGCGCCATGTGCGGGCCATATTCAACTTCAGAATTTGCTGCTGGCCAATAAAAACGGATCTGCGGGCCGCAGTTGGCCCGCGGGCCGTACACTGGACACTTCTGGTTTATTCAGCCGTGTCTCAGAAAATGATGTGTTACCCTGCCGCCATCTCCTGGCTAAAAGTCACAATTGCAGCCTTATGTTTTAACATGCTGCACCCCACGCAATTCCGTGAAAAGTTGTTGTACAACATTGGTCTGGCAATATCATTGCTGTAAAGCAGGGGTGTCAAACTCATTTTAACTGGGGGGCCACACGATAGAACAAACATTCTGTCGGGGGCCGGACGAGTAGATTCAAGAAAAAGAAAAAGAGATAAAGAAATAAGAGAAAAAGGGAGGGAAAAGGAAAGAGGGCAGGACAAAGAAAAAAAAAGAGAGAGAGCGGGAGAGAGCGTGAGAAACAAAAGATAAAAAGTCGTGAGAGAGGGGGAAAAGAAAGGGAGAGGAAGAATGAAATGAAATGAAATGATCTGCATTTCTATAGCGCTTTCCAAGTCAATGACTTCCCAAAGCGCTTTACAATGTGCTTCACATTTCCCAATAGCGGCCTTGTATTGTAGCCATGTAAGGCGCTAACCTGCTTATTGGGGCTATTAGGGGTTCAGTGTCTTACCCAAGGACACTTAGACATACAACACGGACGAGCCGGGACTCGAACTGGGATTCGAACTGGGACCCCTTGATCCCAAGACGAGCGCTCTACCTCCTGAGCTACTGCCGCCCCAAGAAAAAAAATCCAAAGAGAAATAGAAAGACAGAAGAAGAGAAAATAAAGCGGGATGGGTATGAAGAGAGAAAGAGAAAAGAGAGAAAAGGAAAAAAGGAAGTGAGAGCAAAAGAGGTTAAAAGACACAGAGAGAGAAAGAGACAAAGAGCAACAAAGGAAGAGAAAAAGAAAAACACAGAGAGTGACAGAGACAGAGTGGGAGAAAAGGCCTGGAAAAGAAAGAGAGAGGAATAAATCCAAGTACAGTGTCTTTGCTCGAGGCACCTGGCTTTGGCAACATCACGTTGACATACTTCAACCTGCAGCTTGTTTTTCTCTTGCGCTTCTCTGAGTGTTGTCTCGCGGGCCGGATTCAATCCCTTAGCGGGCCCGATCCGGCCCGCGGGGCGCCTCTTTGACACCTGTGGCGTAACACCATCGGGTTTCATTTCAGGTGGACGGCTCTCGTCCGAAGCGCGCCATTGTGTCCTGCTCAAGGGCCGAGGCATTGCGCTTAAGGGTTATTTTTAGACTTTCCTGTTGAAAAAGCAGGAGAGGTCTCCCTCCCCTATCCCGCTTTTCCCTCTCCTACAATGAAGTCTGACGCATTTCCTGGCAAGTGGATGGAAAACAGTGGCGTGCGTTAACTTCCCCGCCTGGCAAAACAGGAGCTTTGGAAAAAGGGGAGGGGGAACCCGGAGACGTTTTATGAACTCGGAGCCCTTTCCAAACATGTTCCAATTTGGGCCGCAACAAACAACTGTTTTGATAGTCGACGCGTCACAGACTATTGAACAGATATATTGAAAAATCAGATACTTTTTCTCAATTTTAGCATGAAATTGATTGGAAGCCAGAGGCTGACGAGGGCGGCAGTAGCTCAGGAGGTAGAGCGCTCGTCTTGAGATCAAGGGATCCCAGTTCGAATCCCGGCTCGTCTGTGTTACATGTGGAAGTGTCCTTGGGTAAGACACTGAACCCCTAATACCCCCAATAAGCAAGTTAGCGCCTTAAATGGCTGCACGGCCACTATTGGGAAATGTGGACTTTGGGAAGTCATTGACTTGAAAAGCGCAATAGAAATCATTTCATTTCATTTCATCATGCGTAAACACGAGAAAAATTCTATTATTGAACATACTATGGATTCGTACATTAAATGAAAATGTCCTTTCCAAAACCAATGAGGTACAATACTCAGTCAGTAAAGACATAAATCCATGATCTGCTCCGCTTATCCTCAGTAGGGTCGCGGGGGTGCTGGAGCCCATCCCAGCTATCTTTGGGCAGTGGGCAGGGGACACCCTCAACTGCTTGTTCAGCCAATCGCAGGGCACACAGGGATAGACGCACACCCAGGGACAATTTGGACCGACCAATTCACCTGACATGTTTTCGGAATGTGGGAGGAAACCGGAGTGCCCGGGGAGAACATGCAAACTCCGCACAGTAAGGTTGGTAGCTGGATTTGAACCCATGACCTCAGAACCGTGCCGCACATGCACTAACCACCGCGCCGCCGTGCTGCCTGACATAGATCCATGAATACAATTTTTTTTAGGAAGAAGCAAATGAATAATACATCAAAATGAAGTAAACATTTTTCATTCTGGTAAACCAAGAACAGGCTCATGAGCAGCAGTAGAACAGTAAATAAAACCAATACTATGTTAAAGTGTTCAATTGTCAACCAAAAAGTTTGCAACAAAATGACTTAACTGTCAAAAACCGGAACCGGATCAGGACCCAAATGCGTGATGTTTCTCACACAAGCCTTTTATTTTACAGGAAATGGGGAGTCATGCACGTTAGGCAGCGGTCTGGTGTAGAGTGACAGGAAGCCAGAGGCCAACAAGATCGATTCCAATTGCCCGAGCAGATATCGGACAGATGGGGTCTATACCGGACAGGACAGGACAGACAGGATTGATATCGAAACGGGATATCGAAATTAAATAGGACAAACTAGACGGGAATGAAACTGGAAACCGATATTAAACAACGGGAAAGACAGGATTGATATCAAAACAGGGTATCAAAGTTAAACAGGACAAACTAGACGGGAACGAAACTGGAAACCGATATTAAACCGGACAAAATAAAAGGGAACAGCACCGGACAGGAAACACCAACAGGAAACAGGACCGATTTAAAACCCACATTTTGTGGGGCAGAGGTTCATTGACGGACTGACAAAGGAAGAGTGAGAGCACTGAGCCTAAATAGACGGAAAGTCAATCTGTCAACGAGCTGCAGCTGGTGCCACACGGGCGGGGCAAATTCCGCGCCATGGCAACCGTGACATTATTAGGTTAGGTTATTTATTAAATATATGTTTTTAGGATTTTAGGAGAATATGCGACATAAACATGTGTTTATTTATGAAGCATGATTTTTGGCATTATAACAAAATGTTGCCTACTTCATAAAATCTGTTATTCATTCCTTTAGGTATAATATAAATTCGAAATCTATTTTTTTAAGAATTTTGTAAAAAAGCAAAGTTTTTTTAATGTTCATGCGTCACTGAGCGACTGCCATGATATAGTCTTTTTATGACCCTATATTAAAGAAAAGGACAATGTTAGTCCAGCTATTTTTTCCTCCAATAAGAGGACGGGGACACCCCCCCCCGAGACCTCCCGGCATAGAGTTTATCCATCCATCCGTTTTCCACGGCAACTCCCCTCACGAGTGTCTCGGGTGGGCTGAAACTGGGGCGGGGTCCACCCCGACAAATGCTTGAATAAATGGGGGGGGGTTCATGTTGTTGCACACCATTATTATCGGCATTGTTTTTCATTTTGAGCCAGATTTTTTTTTGGGGGGGGGAAGTAACTGTTGCCCATTTTAACCCCCTCCCCCCACCTCTAAATAAAAATCAATTATATATTTTTATATATTTATTTCTGAAAATATATTTTTTTTAAATATAAAAAATAATGATGTATTTCTTCAAGATTTTTTTCATTTGAACCTTTTTTTCACTTATTTGAAATTGTGCTTATTTCAAATAATGATTCAATCATACCATCCATTCGTTATCTGCAGAGGCTTATCCTCAGAAGGGCCGCGGGGGTGCTGGAGCCCATCTCAGCGGAACTGGTTGACTTAATTATTCATTTAAGTTTGAAATAACTTAAGATTACTTTTTTATATAAAATGTATTTCTTTTTGATCAAGCATGACTGTTATTAGGTTAGCATATTTTTCCAGAAATGATCGCCTATTTGAGATTTGATTCGAAAAAAGAATTGATTTGTTTTTCCATTTTTATTGAGTTATTTTGTTCAAATTCCAAACTTATATTTTTAAGAAATGTAGAATAGGATGAATGTGTATTTTTTATTTAGCATTATTTATTAGCACGTAACTATACTCTCTCTCTCTCTCTTTAGCTGTTTCTCTCTCTCTCTCTCTGTCTCTCTCTCTCTAACCGTCTCTCTAACTCTCTCTCTCTCGCTCTCTTTCTGTCTTTAGTTGGTTCTATCTCTCCCTCTCTCTTTCTCTGTCTCTCTTTCTCTGTCTCTCTCTCTCTAACTCTCTCTCTCATTCTGTTTTTATCTGTCTTTATCTGTTTCTCTCTCTCTCTCTTTCTGTCTTTATCTGTTTCTCTCTCTCTCTCTCCCTTTCTGTCTTTAGATGGTTCCATCTCTCTCTGTCTCTCTCTGCGTCTCTCTCTCTCTCTCTTTAGCTGTTTCTATTTCTCTCTCGCTCTCTTTCTGTCTTTAGCTGGTTCTATCTCTCTCCATCTCTAACTCTCTCTCTCTCTCTCTCTCTAATTCTCTCTCTCTCTCACTAATTATCTCTCGCTCTGTCTCTCTCTCTCTCTCTCTCTCTCTAACTCTCTCTCTTTCTGTCTTTATCTGTTTCTCTCTCTCTCTCTTTAGCTGTTTCAATCTCTCTCTCTCTCTCTCTCTCTCAATTTAAAAAGGGTTTTTTAAAAGTTTTTAAATAGAATAGGACAAATAAACATGTATCTATTTATTATTTTTTGCAAGATACCAAAATGTAGTCTACTTTAAGTTGATAAAAATGTTTTATTCATTTTTTAAAATGTAAACTATATTCTACTAGGTATGGTTTCTTAACCAAAATAGGAAAAGAATAAACTTTTCAAGAAAAGAGAATTTAAAATAAAAACTAACATGAAAATGATCAGGGCAGCACGGTGATGCAGTGGTTAGTGCGTGTGCGGCACAGTTCTGAAGTCATGAGATCGAACCTCATGTGTGGAGTTTGCATGTTCTCCCCGTGCCTGTGTGGGTTTCCTCCGGGTACTCCGGTTTCCAATGAATTGTCTGTCCCTGTGCGCCCTGTGACTAGCTAGCAACCAGTTGAGGGTGTCCCCTGCCCACTGCCCGAAGACAGCTGGGATGGGCTCCAGCACCCCCGCGACCCTAATGAGGATAAGTGGTGCAGATCATGGATGGATGGATGGACGAAAATGATCATTTATAAAACTAATTTGTAAAAAATAACTTTTTTTCTGTCCCAGACATTCGGGGGTGCAAAGCTGATGTGGTGTGAGGGATTTGACAACCTTTTTCACTTTTTGTCTTGGAAGAGTTGAGTTTAATCTTAAAATAATCTTTACTGTGGTCCCTTCTCAAGGTTTTTTCATTTTCCTCATGTTGAGGTTTTTGAGATTTTCCTTGCCTTCATGTCGGTTTTAGATCAGGGGATGCTGTCATAATAGTCTGTAGTTTGCAATAGTCTGTGGTTTGTGCAGCACTTTGAGACTGTTCCTTCTCAAAGTTTTTTCATTTTCCTCATGTTGAGGTTTTTGAGTTTTCCCTTGCCCTCATGTCGGTTTTAGATCAGGGGATGCTGTCATAATAGTCTGTGGTTTGTAGTAATCTGTGGTCTGCGCTGTGATTAAGGGACAAACAAATAAACATGACTTGACTTGTTTTTGGTGTATTTTTTAAAAATCTTTTCCAAATACAAAGTTAAAAATCATTTCGAAAACAGGACTCATTCAGCCCGGGGATTCGACCTTTTGAGCCAGGTTTCGAAAAGGTTTTCTCCAACGTTCCGTTTTCGGAGCCGGGACATTCGGGGACGGCGTGCCCGCGAGCAGCGAGAGACGGAGCGGCGGGTTGAATCTCCGTCAGCCGATCGTCTGGAGACGTTTGAATGAGAAGAGGCCCTCCTGGGAACTCAGGAGGCCCGCTGAGAGTTGAAAGCGAAGAAAGGGAGTTTCGAGGCTGGGGATTTTCTGCTTTTTTTCTTCTTCTTCTTAAGAAGAATTCTGGCTTGAGGGAAGCTGGGACACACTCAGCTGACCTCCAGGCCTGCAGGCGGTCTCCTGTCTGCCCACGTGCCAGCTTGTGGAATCTCTGGCATGTTCTCCGACGGCCGCATTGTCCGCCAGCCCGCCTTGCTAGCCGACGGTCGGATCCCTAAAGAACCCGATTCCAAAGAATTGCGCCTGAATGAAACAAAACGGGATCAAAAGATCAATCTTGCTTTAGAATTTAGTGACCGAGAATCAGAAGGCTTTGTAGATAGATTTGTAGATAGATAGATAGATAGATAGATAGATAGATAGATAGATAGATAGATATCCATCCCCTGATCTAAAACCTACATGAGGGCAAGGGAAAACTCAAAAACCTCAACATGAGGAAAATGAAGAAACCTTGAGAAGGGACAGTCTCAAAGGGCTGCACAGACCACAGATTATTGCAAACCCCAGACTATTATGACACTGTCCCCTGATCTAAAACCTACATGAGGGCAAGGAAAAACTCAAAAACCTCAAGTCAAGTCATGTTTATTTGCCCCCACCCTTATCACAAAGAGTCTCAAAGGGCTGCGCAGATCAAAGACTATTGCACACTACAGACTATTAGAACACCATCCCCTGATCTAAAACCGACATTAGGGCAAGGGAAAACTCAAAAACCTCAAGTGAAGTCATGTTTAATCTTGACAATCTTAATCACAAGGAGTCTCAAAGGGCTGCGCAGACCACAGATTGCAAACCACAGACTATTATGACACTATCCCCTGATCTAAAACCAACATGAAGGCAAGGTTTGTTGACCGACTGACAAAAGAAGAGTGAGAGCACCGAATTAGCGAAGCCGGGGCCACTTTTTTTGCGGAGTCCGTCTGGAGGCGAGAGGCCCGTCTCGCAGCCGGATTATCTCCCAGAGAATGCGTCTCGCCGTCCCTCGTCTTTTGTTGAAAGCGCTTGTGGGCCGGAGACGCTCGTCTACTGTTTCTCAACCCGTGTGCAAGGGCACAAAAGCGGGCCGTGAGACCTTGTCTCGTCTCCTGCAGAAAATTGTCCAATACATATATATATGTACACAGAGATCCCTCTGTTTTCACATTTAGAGAGAGTGAGAGAGGCGGGGAGAGAAAGAGAGAGAGAGAGAAATACAAAGACAGGGGGGAAGTGATAAAGAAAGAAAGAGAGAACTAGGGAAACACAGAGAGAAAGAGACAGAAATTGAAAAAAGAAAGAGAGAAATAACAAGACAGGGAGAAAGAGATAAAGAAAGAGAGAGAACACGAGAAACACAGAGGGAAGGAGAGAGTGTGAGATGGAGAGAAAAAGGGATATATAGAGAGAAAAATAGTGAAAGAGACAGGGTAAAAAAAATAACAGGAGGAGAGCAGAAGAGATCGAGAAAGAAGGAAAAAAAGAGATGAAAGAGAAAGAGAGATAGACAGAGAGAGAGAGAAAGATAAATAGAAAGACAGGTAGAAAGTGATATAAAAAGAAAGACAGAGGAATACAGAAAAACGGAGAGAGAAAAGAGAAAGAGACAGGTCATGAAAAAAGAAAGAGAAAGAGAAATAACAAGACAGGGAGAAAGCGATATAGAAAGAAAGATAGATAAATAGAGAAAAACAGAAAGAAGAGAAAGAGACTGGTCATGAAAAAAGGAGAAAGAGAAATAAAAAGTTAGAGAGAAAGAGATAAAAAAGAAAGAGAGAACTTGAGAAACAGAGAGGGAAGGAGAGAGTGCGAGATAGAGAGAAAAATGGATTTATAGAGAGAAAATTAGTGAAAGAGAGAGTAAAAAATATAACAGGAGGAGAGCAGAAGACATCGAGAAAGAAAGAGAAAAAAAGAGAGATAGAAAGAAAAAGGGTGATGGACTGAGAGAGAGACAAAGAAAGAGAAACAGAAAGACAGGGAAAAGGCGATACAGAAAGAAAGCTGGAGAATTAGAGAAAAACAGAGAGAGAAGGGAGAGAGACTGGTCGTGAAAAAAAGGAAAAGAGATAAAAAAGAAAGAGAGAGAACTTGATAAACAGAGAGGGGAGGAGAGAGTGTGAGATAGAGAGAAAAAGGGATATATAGAGAAAAATATTGAAAGAGACAGAGTAAAAAAACAACAGGAGAGCAGAAGACACTGAGAAAGAAAGAGAAAAAAGAGAGACGGAAAGAAAGAGAGATAGACAGAGATAGAGAGGGAGAGAAACAGAGAAGAAATAGAGACAGAGAGTGAAAAAGAGAGAAATAACAGGAGAAGAAAAAGACAGAGTTAGAGAAAGGAAGAGAGAGAGAGAGAGAGCATGAGAGAGAGAGAGAGAGACATAATTGCAGTTGAATGTGTGGTCTTCATTGTCATTATACAGATGTGAAACAAAATTAGAGGGCTTCTTTTTTTGGTGCAAGATTGATCGAGGTATCATTGATGAATAAAATAGAAGAGTCCCAAATCTAGGAATTTCACTAGAGATGTAAGTCCTGGTCATCCATTTAATGGGTAATGGATCTGGTGTTGGGGAGATACAGGCTGCACATCTTGTGAGGGTCGTTACTTAGCATAGACGTAGCAGTAGGCCGGACCTGCAGCCACGCTATCGCTTTCTCTTCCGACACCACCTCGGTCACTTCCCGAACCCCATAATAATCCACGGAGCACCTGATGGTGATGGCCATGACTTCGATATAATTGATGAATATTTTTTCAATGTGACGAGCCAGGCAGAGACGCTGCTCCTTTAAAAGAGGCGGGGCTTGTGCCCCACAGTGGTGAACGCCGGTGACAAAAAAAAAACAAGCCAAGGACTTGGACTACAACAACAATGTAGTTATTGAATGTTGTTGGGGTCTGGCATACCTCCCACCATCAGAGGGCCCCTAACTGGTGTTTTGAACTGGACAACTGTATTTACATGCCAAGGATTTAAGTTACTTAGTAACGGCTTCAATGTAGCATCATGTAGCAGAGTAAGAGTACAATTTCTTGAGTAGAAAGTATCTTGTCCCACAACTTACTCGAGTAAATGTAACTCTTGACGACCCACCTCCGTTTTTAATGGAAACACACGGATGGACAGCTCATTTCGTGTGGTTTCATTCCCGCATGTTCAGGCCGTGTTGCATTCAAGCGTCATGGGAAAGTTGAAGATTACAAAGGAGCCTCCGACCCGTTTGCTCGTCGGAGTTGAGCGCGCGATGAAGTCATTGAGCGCCTGCAGCGTAGCGACAACATCTCCTGGAGGAGCCGGCTCCCTCCTCTTTTTTGGAGCGAGGACGGTGCTAGAAAGTCAATAGACCGGCTAGCGAGACATTAGATTCTGGTTTTTCATAAAACATGGTCGGAAAAAGAAAAGTCATTTTCTTCGGATTCTTATTTTGATAATTTTTTTTCGTTTTTTAACAGACGTTAAAAACAGGAATGTGCGGCTTGAAATTGAATGTTGTGTTTTTAAGATTTGAAAAAGGGCTGTAATTGCTTGAAATTCGTGCCATGTTTCTTAGGTTAGGTGTTGGGATTCAAATAAGGTTTTTTTTAGTCATGGTTGCCATGGCGCCCAATTGGCCCCGCCCGTGTGGCGCCAGCTGCGGCTTGTTGGCGGATTGGTTTCCCTTCTATTTAAGCTCAGTGTCATCACTCACCCTTTGTCAGTCCGTCAACGAACCTCTGCCCCGCAAGACATGGGTTTTGACTATGCTTAATCACATAGAAAATATGAGCCACACCTTAAAGCCGGGGTGTCAAACTCATTTGAACTCGGGGGCCACACGATAGAACAAACATCGAGAGAGAGAGAGAGATTGGCTTCCTGTCTATTTTAAACTCAGTGCTCTCACTCTTCCTTTGTCAGTCCGCCAACAAACCTCTGCTTCGCAAGACGTGGGTTTTGACTCGGTCCTGTTTTCCTGTTGGTATTTCCTGTCCTGGTTCCTGTTTATATTTTTCCTGTTTAATATTCGTTTCAGTCTATTTTTGTCCTGTTTATTATTTTCTCCAGTTCTCGCTCCTGTCTAGTTGGTCCTGTTTATTTTCGATATCCTGATTCATTATCCATCCTGTCTGTCCTGTTCTGTTTGGTATTGTTCTTGTCTATTTTTGTCCTGCTTATTATTCTCTCGGTTTAGTTTCTCTTGTTTATTTTCGATATCCCGATTCATGATCTATCCTGTCTGTCACGTCTTGTCCGGTATGGACCCCATCTGTCCGATATCAAATCTGGCAATTGGAATCGATCTTGTCAGCCTCGGCGTTCTGTCTTCCCACGCCAGACTTCTTCTGGGTCCTGATCCTGTTCCGGTTCCTGACAGTTTTAAATGATAGTACAGCATGGTCGGCGATGGATTCCTTCCTTTGAATGTACTGGAAAAAATGAAAAACTTGTCCTGGAAAGTGCTTAAAAAGTGCTTCAATTCGGTTATGAATAAGGTGACGGGAACAAGAACCTTGAAATTTCTTTGCGACGGCAGGAAGACGAAGGCGGCGAACGCGATGCTCATACTGGATGAACCCTGCGGTTGAGGACATCTGGCAAAAAGTGCTTTTGTCAGATAGCGAGGGGAACTTCCCCACTTTTGTCTTCTCTCCAGCAGAGCAGCGTTGCGGTGTTTTGCTCCAGAGAGGACAATCGTCCGCACGTGACTTTCACGCCACAAGTCCTTTCTCCGCGTCTCGCCGGATTAGAATAGGAGGCCCCGTCGCCTCCCGTTTTAGACCCGCATGCTATTCTTGTCCGGAAATTCCCTCACTAAATGAAGTTTTAGGGTAGCCATGTGTTGCTTCAGTACTGCTGCTTAGTTATCAGATGACTTCTTCCTCATGCCATGAGGCTCTTTAACTCCACCCGGGGGAGTGGAGGCCCACATGACCCGCCATTGTATTCCATGTTTTTTATTTTATTATTTTATTTTTTAACAAGGAATAAACTATCTATCTATCTACTTTTATTGTGCATAGTTACTTCACTGTTTTGACGATTATATCAGGCTCTATGTTGGCCTGGAGAGGGATGGGGACCACCAGGCTGCATTTGCCTAAGGCACACCACAGGAAGTGGTGGCCCTACCACCCGTGTGCTTAAAGGATCCACCCAGCTGTTACAGCAGGGGTCTCCAATCTTTTGGGCTGGAGAAGGATGGGCACCACCGGGCTGTATTTGCCCAAGACACACCATAGGAAGTGGTGGCCCTACCACCTGTGTGCTTGAGGGATCCATCCACCTGTTACAGCAGGGGTCACCAATCTTTTGGACTGGAGAGGGATGGGCGCCACCAGGCTGTACTTGCCTAAGGCACACCACAGGAAGTGGTGGCCCTACCACCCGTGTGCTTGAGGGATCCACCCAGCTGTTACAGCAGGGATAACCAATCTTTTACCGGACAGGACAGACAGGGTTGATAATGAAACAGGATATCGAAATAAAACAGGACAAACTAGACGGGAAGGAAAACCGGAGAGAATAATCAACAGGACAAAAATAGACGGGAACGAAACTAGACACCGATATTGAACAGGACGAAAATAAACGGGAACAATACTCGACAGGGAATACAAACACAACTCGAAACCCAGGTCTTGCGGGGCAGAGGTTCGTTGACGGACTGACAAAGAGTGAGAGCACTGAGCTTAAATAGACGGGAATTATAGTGAGGAAAGTAATGGTTTCATCCTAAAAAAAGGGATAAATATCAACTATGGAGACGATAAGAAAAAGTAAAAGTAACGGTCTTGGACCTTGCCCCCCCCCCTTGCAGAACTCCATCCGGCACAACCTCTCTCTCCACAGTCGCTTCGTGCGTCTCCAGAACGAAGGGACGGGGAAGAGTTCCTGGTGGATGCTCAACCCGGAGGGGGGCAAGAACGGCAAGTCGCCCCGACGCAGGGCCGCCTCCATGGACGACGGCGGCAAGTTGGCCAAGAGTCGGGGCAGGGCCGCCAAGAAAAAGGTACCGTGCCTATAGCCCTCCCTGGGTGGAAAGGAGGGTTTCCGTCCTTTGCTCCTTGATTTTCTCATTGATTTGATGATTGATCGATTTGGTCATTGATTTCGTGATCGAATGATTTGGTGATTGATTTAGTGATCGAGTGATTTGGTGATACGTTGGCTGATTAAGAGATTGATTGATTTAGTGATTAATGTAGTGATTGATTGATTGATTTGGTGATTGGTTGGTTGATTAAGGGATTGATTGATTTGGTCATTGATTTGGTGATTGATTTAGTGATCGAGTGATTTGGTGATTGGTTGGCTGATTAAGGGATTGATTGATTTGGTCATTGATTTTGTGATTGATATGATGATGATTTAGTGATTGATTGGTTGGTTGATTAAGGAATTGATTGATTTGGTCATTGATTTTGTGATTGATTTAGTGATCGAGTGATTTGGTGATTGGTTGGCTGATTAAGGGATTGATTGATTTGGTCATTGATTTTGTGATTGATATGATGATGATTTAGTGATTGATTGGTTGGTTGATTAAGGAATTGATTGATTTGGTCATTGATTTTGTGATTGATTTAGTGATCGAGTGATTTGGTGATAGGTTGGTTGATTAAGAGATTGATTGATTTAGTGATTAATGTAGTGATTGAGTGATTTGATGATTGGTTGGCTGATTAAGGGATTTGATTGATTTGGTCATTGATTTTGTGATTGATTATATGATGATTTAATGATTGAGTGATTTGGTGATTGGTTGGTTGATTAAGGGATTGATTGATTTGGTCATTGATTTAGTGATTGATTTAGTGGTGTCGTGATTTAGTGATTACTTGAGTGGTTGATTTAGTAATTAAGTGACTGATTGATTTAATGATTGATTTATTGATTTGGTGATTGGTTGGTTGATGAAGGGTTTGATTGATTTGGTCATTGATTTAGAATTGATTTCATCATTAATTTAGGGAATGGCTTAGTGATTTAGTGATTGATTGGTTGAATTAGTGATTGGTAAAATAAACTCAAGGAAAAATGAGAAAAATAATTGTATTATTAGGAAAATAATATTCCTTAAGCTTTACCTTCTAATTTTGCTTATGTGAAATATTTTTTTTGTTTCCGTTTTTTATTGATTTGGTGATTAGTGATTGATATAATGATTGATTTAGTGGTTGATTGATTTCGAGATGGATTGATTGATTTAGTGATTGATTGATTGGGTGATGGAAGAATTTATTCATTTAGTGATCAATTGGATGAGTGATTGGGTGATTTAGTAATTGATGTGTTGACTTAGTCATTCATTAAGTGATTCATTTAGAGGTTTAATGATGTAGTGATTTAGTGATTGATTAAGTGATGTAGTGATTGAGTCAATGATCTAGAGAATTAGTTATTGATTTGTCAATTCAGTGATTGATTTAGTGGTGTAGGGAATTTAGTGATGGATTTATTTGGATTGATTGATTTTCCTCCTTTTTGTTTTTCAAACTTCTAGATGATTCAGCAGGACGGCCTGGAATCCGGAGCGAGCAGCCCCGGTTCCCAGCGCTGCCTTTGGAGAGCCGGTCCGAGCTCCCTCAGCAACGAGGACTTTGAATCCTGGGGCCCCTTCCGGACCCGGGCCGGCTCGGACGCCAGCACCCTCAGCGGGCGCCGTTCGCCTTTCTCCCCCGAACAAGAGGACCACGGGGAAGCCGAGAGTCACCTCGTGTACCCCGGCGGGGGGAAGATCGTTCCTCCCTTACCCAGTTTGTCCGAAGTCTCCGGACACGCGGGCGGCTCGGAGATGGTCCTGGAGAACCTGGCGGATAACTTGAACCTGCTTTTCCCCCAAAACTCTCAAATGGCTTCCGACTCCTCCGACTTGCCCGTGCTTCAGAGCGGTCCTTATAGCGCC
Organism: Urocampus carinirostris; assembly: GCF_059441175.1. NCBI lineage: Eukaryota > Metazoa > Chordata > Actinopteri > Syngnathiformes > Syngnathidae > Urocampus > Urocampus carinirostris. Next base: position 797,256 of record NC_142365.1, read on the forward strand.
CCCCCGCTGCCACGGGATTCTCGAAAATGCTCGTACGCTCGGGCCTGGATGAAGTCCGTGTCCCCTGTCCCACGGCAAGAAGGCAAGAAGGAGTACTCGGCTTATGAGAACCAGTTCTGTCCGACTGAACCGTTGTCCTCAGAAGAAGAAACCGATAGGAACACCGTCCACTTTGAGAATCATGGGATACCTCACCTTGGCCATTGTCCAGCCCTGGCCTACAACTGCCATCTAGGGGCCGGAAATGCCACGATCCATCCTGCTCACCCGGTAAACCCGAAAACCGATCCGGGTCCTCCGACCTGGCGGGATTCGAACGGAGTCGACGTGATCCCTTTAAGCGTTCCGAGCAGACCTTCTGGCGTGAGGACACATCTGCGAGCCGGTCATTCCACCCGGCAGGTTACGAGGCCGTACGGAAACGGCTACGGGGAGCTCCGTCCGCATCAGGAACGCTTGCCCAGCGACCTGGACAATATGTCCATCGCCAGGTTGGAATGCGACATGGAGTCCGTCCTTCACCAAACCCTCATGGACGACGGGGCGCTGGACTTCAATTTCGAGCCGGCGGCCGTGTTTCCTCAGAGGGCCAAGACCACCGCTCACAGCTCGGTGATCGGCTAGCTTGCCCTGAATCGTCGAACGTATGCTGCCTCCGAAAATATTAACAACGATCCCGTTAGTAAAAGTAAAATCTGAAGTCCGACCCGAATTTTGCTTGGGGTCTGGCCTATGATGTGTATCATTACGTTTGGATCGGGACAGGCTTCTCTCTCGCTGACTTTTTTTTAGAAAACAAATAGATGTTTATACCAATTGAAGGATTTTATACATTTTACTATAAAGGATTTTATACGATTAAATACAAGTTACACTTATCGAGCGCGATGAAGATTTTCACCGAGTGGGCTTCAGGTCACGCTGTTCCAAATTCGGAATGTTTTGTCTGGGGAATTTTAAAAACAGGACGAAGGACGTCAGCCATTGTTTTGATAAACGATCGGTGTTGTTTTGAGTTTCTCCAGACGTCGAGGCGAGGGGGTGGACCCCACGTGGGGGCTTTCATTGGCACGCCCATGGGAGGCGCCGGCACACCAGCTTGCGGAAAAAACGCGGGCCGAGGAGGAAGCGGAAGATCGAGAGAGGAGGCTTGACGGAGACTCGAGCGACACTAATTCGGCCATATATTCGATGGAGTTCACTTAGCTAAATTATTGACGAAATTAAATCTTCCCCCGTGTGGAAATGCCGGTCTCTTGTTAATTTTTCCATCAAAGAATGAGCACGCATTGTTAGGAGAATGTAGGTTGTGTTTGGTTCATGGAGTCAGATAACTCATTCGAACAATTTGGTAAACGCTACATTTGAATATTAAATTCCTAACAAAATATATATACTAAAACTGTGAGGATACTTAAGTAAAAAAGCGCATTTGAATGACCATTATTGTTTTCTTTGTCTCTCTGTCTCGGTCTCTCTTAAAGTGCCACGATAGAATCTTTAGGACAGTATGCTGTCGTGGTTTATGGCACAATTTTCAACCTGTACCCTAAAATCTTCCAACCTTTTGGAAAAAGAAGGTCAATGATAGAAAATTGTCGCATAATTTAACCTCTGCAGACGCAGGAATATAAAAATAATGTAAACGTTTATACAGTCTCGTTTGACTCAAAAAAGACAGGCTTTGATGAATCATAGATCAACTCTCCTCCTCCCGAGTCCTCACAAATAAAAAATGCAATTCCGGGTTTGGTTCGGACTCGGCCCTGCAAATCCAGTTGATTGGTCGGGCTCGGGCTATGTCCGGCTTTAATACGCGAGGGTCGAGTCGGGCTGGATATTTTTTACGGACGATCTTACCTCAAATTCGGTTTCACCATTTGGGAAAAATAAAATAGATCAGAACATTCATGGATATTTTGACTATATTTTCCAAACATTTTCTATAGTATCAGAAGAACTACAAAAATATTTCAAACAATATATAAAATGAAATGATGTATTGAAAAAAAAATAAGACTATGTTCCATATTTGAGTTTATATTGTTTCAATGAATTGCTATTGTAAGATATTCCTAAAATGTAGTGATCTTAGAGTAGTCATCAATATCGATACCACACACAATTGATTGTAGTCCATAAAATTCTATTTCCTTTGAGTTCCCTTAAAGTGACAGTGTGTATCATTTGACCCATAGATGTCGCTGTATAGTGTAGCGCAACTGAAAACAAAATCACAAGGAAGAATTGAAAGTACGGAAACTCGAAGTGACATTTAAGTAAAATTTTTATTCCATTTTTTTTTTGCCTATCCTTTGAGGTTTTCGGGTACCCTGAGCAGCAAGATGGCGTAAAATTAGATCAGCTCCCTTTAAGTGTTATGTACACTAAATTCCGTCAACCATACTCTACCCTGCAAAACGTGGGTTTTGACTCGGTCCTGTTGGTATTTCCTGTCCGGTATTGTTCCCATTTATTTTGTCCTGTTTAATATCGGTTTCCAGTTTCGTTCCTGTCTAGTTTGTCCTGATTAATTTCGATATACTGTTTTGATATCAATCCTGTTTGTCCCGTTGTTTAATATCGGTTTCCAGTTTTTTTCCTGTCTTGTTTGTCCTGTTTAATTTCGATACCCTGTTTTGATATCAATCCTGTCCGGTATCGACCCCGTCTGTCCGATATCTGCTCGGGCAATAGGTATCGATCCCGCCGGCCTCTGGCTTCCTATCATTCCATTCCAGACTGCTGCCTAACGGGCGTGACTCCCCATTTCCCGTAAAATAGAAGACTTGTGTGAGAAACATCACGCGTTTGGGTCCTGATCCTGTTCCGGGTCTTGACACTTTTTATATACAATATATGTATTAGAAAATATTTTACCTTTATTATTCACCCGTTAACAATTGAACATACTCCTGTGAAAGAAACATGTCTTTTTGAAGTATAAACGATTAGTTGGTAGTAGCTGACCAAAAATTTTCGATCGGTAGATATCCGCATCAGCATTAAAGTATCTAAATTCTAATAAATCTATAATAGCTAACACGTACAAGAGAATAAAGTACTATATTACTACTTACAAAGAAAGTAGTTAAGTATTCCATTTATTGGGTTTATGGAATGTTCCTTTATCTCTCTGTTTTCTTTATCCTCACTCAAAACGTGGACCTGGAGTGCCACGTCCAATGTTGTTGTCACAATATATTCAACCCATGTTTTAACAATGACAATAAAAAGTATATTCTATTCTATTCTATTCTAAATGCTCAGTCTTTAAGTAAGGCATCATATCTATTTATTTGAATTTGTAGTGACTCGTGGGCCTCATAGCGCTTTAAAAATCTGTTCTATTTGTTTTATGTCTAGACAAAAACAACCATATGGGCGGGGTTGTCTATAAAGGCTTTTTTTTTTTAGAAAACAAACAGATGTTTGTACAAATGGAAGGATTTTATACATTTTACTATAAAGGATTTTATACGATGAAATACAAGTTACATTTATCGAGTGCAATGAAGATTTTCAATGAGCGGGCTTCCGGTCACGCTGTTCCAAATTCGGAATGTTTTGGCTGGGGAATTTTGATAACAGGACGAAGGACGAAGGACGTTAGGCATTGTTTTGATAAAAAGGTCTTTTTTTGTGTGTGAACTTAAAGGGATGCTTTTCATCAGAATTGCAATTTAGACAGGAGGTTACTTTTCTAAGGTTTAAAGGGACAGTGTGTTTTATTTAGTGTATAATTCATGAAAAAAAATATCAAGAAACGAGCAGAAAATACATCTATTATTATATAAATATGCGTTTTTTTTCAAATACTTGTGGGTCGAGAAAGTTACATTTTTTCGACTTAACACGAGCAGGGGTGTCAAACAGGCGGCCCGCGGGTCGGATCAGGCCCGCTAAGGGATTAATTAAGGGATTGATTGAAAGGCTGAGGGAAGCGCAAGAGAAAAACGAGCTGCGGGTTGAAATATGTCCACTTGATGTTGCCAGGTGCCTCTCACAGACGCTGTACTTGTATTTCTTTCCCTCACTCTCACTGTCTTCCTCCCTTTTCTCTCACTCACCGTCTCCATCTCTTTTACTCTCTCTGTTTCTCTTTTTTTCCTCTTTTTACCTTCTTTTGCTCTCTCTTCCTTTTTTTCTTATCTGTCTTTCTTGCTTTCCCCTTTTCTCTTTCTCCCCTTCTCCCATTTACTTTTCTCTCTTTGGATTTCTTTCTCTCCCTTTCTCTGTCCCACTCTCTCTTTTTCTCTCCCTCTCCTTCTCTTATTTCTCTCTAATCTACTAGTTCGGCCCCCGAGAGCGTTTGTTCTATCGTGTGGCCCCCGAGTTATAATGAGTTTGACACCGCTGCATTAGAGGGTATTCATATAAATCACCTCCATCTTGCTGCTACGCGTACCGGAAAAATAAAAAAACCTCATGAAAGGCTGAAAGATAAAAAGAATGTGGTTCGGTCACTTAAGAGTCTTCGTAGTTTTCTATTCCACACTGTTACACTCTAAAACACAGCGACCTCTAGTGGTCAAAAAATACACACTGTCCCTTTAAGAGTTGTGTCATTTTTGCTTTTTTTCTGTAGTTTGGAAATGCATTGCACACATGTGTGTTCATTTGAAGTAGTTTCTTTCATTTTTACCCAAACATGCTGTGTATATAATGGCAACTATGTATTTTTTAGCTACCGTATTTTCCGCACTATAAGGCGCACCTAAAAGCCTTTACTTTTTTCAAAAGCTGACCATGCGCCTTATAATACAGTGCGCCTTATGTATGGATCAATATTAAGTCGCAAAGTCTTGCAACTAAGGCGAGCAGCCGCCGACTCGATTTTCCCCCGAACGCCAAGTATGCTGGGATTTATTTATCAGCGTTTCATTTCCTAACCAATGTGTCAATCATCACTTGAATCAGTCACTATTGGCTAAAGTTATTCGGAGGTAAAGGAGGCGGATCCTTTTTATCATTTACAGGCTGGCATTGGCTTGAACGGCAAAACAAAGCCTGCAATTGGCCAAAAAGATGAATGTGAATAGCAAGTTGGGTTGACGGCATAGAGAAAACAGTATTTTACTATTCTGTACTGTATTTGTAAATAATTTATTCTCCTGGATTTACTACACTCACGGATATAAGAGGACCATGGTTGCACATTATTATTGAACGCGACGACTTCAGTGAGCTACTCCGGCTATATATTTTCCCAGTATCTTGTTTCAGAGTGATATCGATGTTTCTGTGATGGGTCTTTTTTTAAAATTCAACCCAATTCCAAGTGTTTATTGTCATAGGCACAGTAAAGTTGCGAGCGAAAAAGAAAATAGAAACTAAGGAATGGTTGGTATTTCTTGAATCCCAAGACTTTAACCTTCCGAATGATATTTGGAAGGATGCATTTGAGTGACATCGTACGGACGCCGCATCCGCTCGTGTTCTCGACACGTATTTGCGTCTTTGCAAGCTTTGGGAATGTTAAGGGGGTAATAAATTGGACTGAACTATCTGACTGTTTTGTCCAGGTTCCCATTGTAGCGCCTTATAATCCGATGCGCCTTATCTATGGAAGATATAGGACCAAAAACTATATTTTCGGGGTGCGCCCTATAACCCGGTATGCCCTATAGTGCGGAAAATACGGTATCTTCATTAAATTCATAGCAATAAATACCAATCAATACCTCACGATATTTGTACCTCACTTTGAAGGGATTGTTTTATTCCTGCTGAATTGTTATTTTATTTTCCTTTTTTTGTGTGTGTACTGTACATACTGCACATTCGTGGCTTACAAATTCCATTTCTGGCTCTGTTTTTACATCGCATGTGTTTTTCTGTGTAAAAGGATAATAGCCATCAGTTTCTGTCCGTAATATAAAAAAATAAAAAGATTGTTGTCCTTTTCAAAAATTGCTTCGACTTTCCTGTTTCCTATTTTGTCCGATAAACAAACGTTTGGCAATCTGATAAAGGATATATTCTTGGTTCAATCCAAAAGGTGTAACACCTTCAATTTCATAACGTATAAATATGTTGTCCTCGAGTGTCAAACCATAAAAAATGTGTTTTTCTTGTTTTTTAAAAAAAGTATTAAGCCTCTGGGAATGATTTCACTATGATAAATCACCATGAAGGGCAGCACGGCGGCGCAGTGGTTAGTGCGTGTGCGGCACAGTTCTAAGGTCTTGGGAACCTCCTGTGTGGGTTCAAATCCAGCTAGCGGACTTCCTGTGCAGAGTTTGTATGTTCTCCCCGTGCTTGCGTAGGTTTCCTCCAGGCACTCCGGTTTCCTCCCACATTCCAAAGACATGCATTTCAGGTGGATTGGCCGGTCCAAATTGTCCCTAGGTGTGAATGAGCGAGCGAAGTGTCTGTCCCTGTGTGCCATCTGATTGGCTGGCAACTGTTTTAATCATCACAGTTAATTGGTAATACAAAGCAGTTATCGCTTCAGATTTTTCAGTTCATATGTTCTTCGTGGTTTGCTGTCCCGCCATAGTTGTAATGCCTTCTCAAGGTCCAATCCATTATCATTCTCCTCATAGCGTCACCAGGAATATAATTGAGTCCATTTTGGCAGAAACGTCCTTTTCTTGCTAGGAGTATTCTTTTGTTTATTTTCTTTCAACACATGTGTTTTCCTTGCCTCCACGATCTTCCAAAGAATTTCTCCGCCGTTTTTTCATGCCAGAATTATTTCTGCTGTTATCACTTTCTGCATTATGTTTCGACTTATTACTGACACTGAATAAATGACCAATTTTGTGTTGATTTTCACCTAATACTAATTGTTTTTTCGGAGGCATACTCATACCTGTCAAGCTCCAGGGCTCCATGCCCTTACAAACTGTCGTATTTTCCCTTACAAAATACAAAAAAATGTTACACCATATTTTTTTTCCCAAACGAGTTTATTGATGTAGTTTTACATGTTATATTGTACATGTATTTCATTATAGCATATATATTTTTAATGGACATTTTGTTGTGTGACCCTGAGTTGCTCGACATGAATGAGGTTTATTATAAAAAAAAAGTTCGAAAATGAAGTATCTTGGACGTTCACCGTAGTAGGAAAAAAATACATGCAGATATAATTAAGTAGAATAATACATTTTCTTATTCAAATGATGAATTCACTTTCTGCATTCAATTATTGTCGGTAATATACTGATTCGAGGGATCACCACAAACCAGTCTTTTTTCATTTAATCCTTTTTTTCTTAATTTCTTTATACAACATCATCATTCGTAATATAATGCATCAAAGCAAGTGAGCCGTTGGAGAGCCGGCTCTCTTTCATGAGTTGAGCCAAAAAAGCCGGTTCTCTAAAAAGAGACGGACTTTCCCTACACAACTCGAACTCTTTGACTTGATCGATTTGCCGTTTTCGTAATAGTCGATGTATTCCGGATGGTACCCATCATTGACAAATTTGCGTTTTTCCATATAGATTTTCTTGTACGTCGTACTTGTCTTAAAATTCACAATAAACGTACTTTGTACGGCAAAAACGTACAGGTTGACAGGTATGCATACTTAACCTTCACTCAAGGACAAGCACCACAACAATGACGTCATCTCGAAGCAACGAGATCTCGTTTTCCGAGATCGGCGTGCGGACAAAAACTCGAACCGCGAGACCAAAACAACAATGGCGGATCTGCCTGACGAAAAGTTTACAGTACAGTAAATCTTTGTTTAAAAAAAGTAATCGGGTAATAATGACAATTTTGTGTCCAAAAAGTTGCGTCCCGGGGACGCACGTTGATTTGAGACGATGCGTCCCCAGCAAAAATCACGGGTCTAGGACGCAGGGACACGGGCAAACCAGAACACTGCCAAAGCACAAAGAGTTTGGTCATGGTTTTACCTTCTGATTACCTCCTGACCGATCAAATGTTTCAGTCACAAATAGCTCGCGGGCAACAAATCGACAAAAGTGCCAAACTATTTTTTTGGACAGAAGGAATATACAAAAAGTGGTCGGCGGCGCCCTCTGTTGGCTGCGGCTGCATCGGCTCGCTACAACGGGTCAGGTGCAATCGACATTTCGTTCTGTGTACATTGTTACACAGAATGACAATACAAGGAAATTATTTATTTAATATCAATTCTCGTGATTGCAGTCAGCGTTACCTCAAATGATACCGAAGGGTGTTAACAAAAACATATTGAGAGCTTACGGCGACTGAAATAAAAAGTAGAGCTTGGCTCTTTGCCTTGTGAACTTGTCGGAGTACAGTCTTGACTGGAGGCCATCCGGAGAACCCGGAATGCCAACGGAGCCGCGCTAAGGCCGAGCAATGGAGGACTCGGCCGCAGTTGTGCAACAGTCCTGAAGAGTTTTATGATACAAGCGCAAAGAAAAACACAGCGCTCTTCTCAACTGATCACAGGTTCGCCTATGAAATTGTTCTTGGTAGGAATGTGCGATAAAACCAGGAGAAAATCTGGTGCCCACCGTGTAGGAAATTTGGCGTGGATGCCTTTGATTGCAAAACACTAACAGCTTCCAGTCGCTTTACCTTTCCACAGTGTTGGTTTACGGTGAGCTTTTTGTAATCAGCATGTTTCGTTTGGCAGTGCCTTTTGATATTCTTTGAATACAGCCACAGTGTAAATTAGGCTGACGAAGTGGTTTCGGATTTCTACACAGTCAGCTTTCCTTTTTTTTTATTCACAATTGTCATGTTAGGAATGGAGTGAGTTAAGATTTTCACACAATGCCAAGGGCAGGGTGTCCTAAGGGCTACTGCCAATATCTGGTGAAATAGTAAAAGTTTTTCCTTTTAAAGAAAAAAAAACATTTTATTCTGCGGTTTAACATTACTAGCATGCCACATATGATCAATTTTATGACGGAGACCACGGGCCAGTAAAAATTAGGTCACGGACATGCCTGCTATAACCCGATTAGTATAATTGTGCATGCCTATTCATTACCAGTTATAACTTTGACGTCACAAACTGGTCTCAGCCCATACCCAAGCAACGGGTTGCGCAGAACACCGAAAAACCGAAACAAAAAGGCCGAATTCCAATTCTTTCCCCGAGCTGGAGTTGTTTTCAAGAGGACACTAGGTCACCTCTCCTGCTTGAGCGATCAATTCTGAAAATGAGGAGACTCAAAGTGGGTGGCCGAGTGGGGTCCCCGACCCTTTCGCTCGATTGTTTTACTTTCAACCAAAACATGTTGACATGGAAATTCAGCGGCGATGCTTAGCACGGACCTGGGGCCATTTTTGCTCCAGAGATTAGCAAATGACGGCCCGCCAAATTAAAATGATTTTATATATATGTTGGGATTTTTGGGTGTCACTATGTGGTTACAACATACTTCAAAAATACCACAAAATTATGACAAAACCAAATATCAATTAACCTGTTTTGGAATTAAGAGGTCGCAGGTTCGATTCTCGGCTCCTCCGTGTTATAGGTCAAAGTCTCCTTGGGCAAGACACTGAATTCCTAATGCCCTCGATAAGCAGGTCGGCGCCTTGCATGGCCGCTATTGGTGTGTGAGTGTGTGTATGAATGGGTAAGTGTGAAGCACATTGTAAAGCGCTTTGGGAGGTCTTCATATATATATATATATATATATATATATATATAAATAAATGCAGAACATTTACCATTTAGAAATGCTACAAAAATAGTACTGCAGTAATACTATTATCCAAAAATACTAGTACAGAAATATTACGACAAAAATACAACTACAGTCATTTTAAAAAAATACGTAAAAAGTACTGGAAATGCTTCTACAGTAACACTAAAATACTTCTACAGAAATATAATGACAGAAATACTACAAAATACAACTCCAGTAATACGACAAAAAAATGACGGGTATACTACAAAAATTATACCATGGAATTACTACAAAAATACTACTATAGAAATATTTCAAAAGGCTACCAAATCAAAATAGAGTAATACTATGAAAATACTACAGAAAAAAATATGACTGCAGAAATATTTGGATTAATTTGTTTAATTATGGTCCAGGCCCTTCCAAAACTTATTATTATTGAAAGAGAAAAATGATCTACTTCGGATATAGTTAATTCCAAAATATAGCTAACAGCGCCCTCTATAGGATTTTTAGTAATAGTACAAAATATACTTATATTATTTAAGAGTTGTTGCTGCTATTTCGGTTCCCCTTAGAAAATAAATGTTGGATTTATTTAATCTACAGTATTAGAAAGGGTAAAGTGCAATTTGATTAACATATGACGATACTTGGCTTCAAAAGCTGTAATGATTCAAAATAGAAATTTAAAAAAAGAAAGAAATCACAATACTGCTTACAATGGAAATATAAACGTCACTGTAAGCTATTTTCGGGAGCTAAACGAGTTAACCAGAACATCAGTCAAGAAATATCCAAATAGCATGAACAATTTAGGAGAGTAAGGAGAATAACTTGTGTGTATTTACCCCATTCAATCATCATCCACCATGCTGGTAACTTCCAACTCTCGCGAGAGTGTGTGACGTCAGAACGATAGCGTCTCTCTCAGTCCATACGCCGTGGGAATTAACGTGAATACTACGTCGGTATTCCAATAAAATAGCTTTGAAAGTGCATCTGTCAAATAAATGTATGAATAATGCACACACTATGGAGTCTGATTGAAACCATAAACCAGATTTTGCCTTCCCGTCTGCACATAATTCGGGTTATTACATCATTCAAGTGCTCATTGTTTTATATAGTCAGGTATGACGTACATATTTTGATGACGTCACAGATGACATGTTCAGCGTTTTGTTTTTGTTTAAAAAAACTTTACATAACACAAGTTATCGGCACTCACTACAGTTATTTTTATAGTTAGAATTTTCACTTGATTCCAAAAGTGTCACAGTGCATCATTCTTCAGTTAATCTTGTCGTATATATATATTGCTCAGGAGTCATAAATGAAGCATGGTGCGTTCAGGACGCCAAGGAATTTTTACTTACACTGTGCTACGGGACATTTTTTTTTGTATTTTATGTGTTTGTAATCCAATGAACTTAGTATCAAAATAAATACAGGAGTAGGTGCCACTATTTATGAGTCTTTCATGTTAAAAAGAAAATTGGTGCTCGACGTAATTAATAAAATTGCCTGTATACTCACGGGGTGAGGTTACATTGAAGCACACGTCTTTGGAAGAGCGATGTGTAGAAATAAACGTACATAAACACCTAGAATATATGCCATATAAATAAGCAGATCAACAAATCACGTAACAACAAAAGGTTGTTCAAATGAGGGGGTGTGTAAAATTTCCTAATGTTAATTATTACGATATCCTAATTCCTAATAGCATAATCATTACTAATCACAGCACGACTAATAATTAAATATTACTATTAAATTATTAATACTACATCCTAATTCCATGTTTCTTTACTAATAATAACTAACTGACGACACAACGGTGGTGGGCCTCATCAGGGACGACAACGACCTGGCCTACAGAGAGGAAGTGGAGCAGATGGTGGGCTGGTGCAAGGACAACAGCCTGGTCCTGAATGTTGACAAGACTAAAGAGATCATTGTCGACTTTAGGAAAAACCAGCCCAACCATGCCCCACTTTGCATCAACAACAAGGCTGTGGAGGTTGTCAGCAGTATCAAGTTCCTAGGGGTGCACATCACAAACAAACTCACCTGGTCCGTGAACACTGCATCTCTGGTTAAGAGGGCACAGCAGCGCCTGTACTTCCTGCGGAGGATGAGGAGAGCCCACCTGCCCCCACCATCCCTCATCACATTCTACAGGGGCACCATAGAGAGTATCCTGACCAGCTGTATCTCTGTGTGGTGTGGAGGCTGCAGCGCTACCGACTGGGGTAGTGTGAGGAGGGTAACGAGGACAGCGGAGAAAATAATCGGGACTACACTTCCCTCCATTCAGGACATTGGCCAGAAGCGCTGCTTATCCCATGCTAAGAACATTACCGGGGACCCCTCTCACCCCCATCATGGACTATTCACTCTGCTAGCCTCTGGGAAGAGGTACTGCAGTGTGCGGTGCAGGACCACCAGGCTCCGCAATAGTCTAGTCCCCCTGGCCATTAGACTGTTAAATGGTCAATCTAACATATAGTTAACTTAAATCTAAACGGCTGCTAATTTGACTTTTGCACTAGTGGCAGTTTTTTTATAGCTTGCCACTCCTTGCACATTTGATCTCTGCACTATTGTTACTTACAGTGTTATTACTTACAGTGTTATTGTTTACAATATAATGGTACTGTGTACCTGACTTGTTAACCTGACTGCCCATCCTGCACATCTGGTTAGCGTCTCTTCTTGCACTATCGGCACTATGGTAAATAACACAATACAGCTTTATTTATATCTGTACACTGAAGGACACTGAGGGAAACTGTGGGAGTCAGATCCATCGACATTTCGTTCTGTATACACGTGTACTAGAATGACAATAAAGTAGATCTGAATCTGAATCTTAATCTGAATCTGAATATGTTATTCAAATGAGAAGGCGGGTCTAACTGGCAGAGCTTTTTACCTATTGCTTGATCGACGACCAGAGCAACTGCTTCAACCAATAGGTGAAGAGCTCGGCCAATTAGACCCGCCCCTTTATTTAAATAACATTTTGTCGCGACAAAATACATGACGAAAAATGACAAAATACTTGACAAAATACCCCAGAGAATAAATGAATTAATAAATACCAAAATTAGTCAATTGCATTTATTGATATATGTATTCATTTAGTCATCTAGTGATGTGTTTATTTATATAAATGGCATAAATGTGTGTGAATTTATTCATACAGGGGTAACTATACTCATGAGCTTAATTCGTTCCAGGGTTAGTACCTCGAATAGTTGGTGTAACAAGCACATTTTGCAGCAAGTTTATTGTGAGCACTTACCATGTTGGGAATCGATATAACGGAGGTATGTGTGTGTGGTCCAAGAGGAGTGAGGGAGTCGAGAGACTGTTCATGATACGTAATCACTTACTGTACACTTAAAATTAAGGTTACTGTAACTTTAAATGAGCGTATACACTAACGTTTTAACAGCCTTTTTGCCTGTTTGTTGTTTTCATCACTTCCTTTTGCCTTTTTAGCTAGCGTTCCAATGTTTTTACTTTCTAAAACTTTTTTTTCTCTAAGGAGATGTGTAAGGCAAGTGTCATGAAAAGGTGTCTGATGTAGGCCTCTATGATTTTGGAAGAAAACCGAATTGCCATTTCTTAGACCATGCAATTTGGAATTTTTAAAGAAAAGTGCATTTTTGCATAGTGACAGGCTTTAACCTTGAGAAAACAGTGCCCTCTTCTGGGGAGTTAGGGTTGTGTGCCATAGCGTGCTGCTTGCAAACTTTGCCTCACCTTTATTGGCTAGTGCTGTTAAAACTTGCCTTTGATTGGCTGTTTAAACCCAAACCGTGACAATTCTGGTTAGCCAAAAACTTCCATCACTCAAATAACCACACCAACCCCGGAACTATGAATCCTTGAAAAAACTGCAGTGTTTAGTGATTACACAATCGCAATACGTCATATCGCAATACCGATTAGATTTTGGTTAATCGTGAAGTTCTAGTCTGAAGGCGGGATGAGCTAATGCTAGCGGTGAGCAGTCTCGAGCGGTGAGCGGTCTCTAGTGGTAGTTTCTGGGAGTGTTCACAAAATGGATTTTCCTTTTTGGATTTTTGTTTTAAATACATCTCATATACAAAAATATCTTGTCTATATGTGTTTGTATATGGATGCAGTTTCGGGAGTAACTCTGTAGGTAACGGTGTTATTTTTTTAGTAATGGGGTAATCTCACTAATTACTTTTTCCGCCGTTACAACGCCGTTACGGTTAATGGCAACGTGGCGCTGTTTTCAGCTGTGCGTTTTTTTACATCAGGTATATCGGATCATGTCATGATTCCAAATAGCGACAACTACATAGTTAAATAGAGTTTACAAATATACTATTTACTATGCGCCGAAAGAAAAGGCGAACAATGGCTGAGTTTTGATTGCACCCGACTTGAGTCGTTCTCGGACGAAACGTCTCTATGAGCCGGCTCTTGTAAGTGAACAAAGGGAGTCGGCTCCCTACCAATCAACAAATGGTTCCCTGCGGGATGCTCTCATTTTCCTTTTTGTTATCATATTTGTTCTTTTTTGTCTTTATTTACCCCCATTTTAAAGTCATTGTGTGCATAATGTTACATCATAGTTGGTAACTGTCATGATTACTGATGCGGGGTACCTGAGTCTGCCCCGTTGGCGCCAACAGCCACGAACCCTGATTGGCTGTTGGACTCTTTTTAAACTCTCGTCTTCCTGAAAGAAGCCGTCAGATCGTCTGCGAACCCATGCTCCCAGCTAAGCAAGCTTTCGTGACTCTCCGACTCTATCCTGCCCTGTTTTCTGTCTGATTCCCGTTGCCGACCTCTTTTCTGGACCCGTTTATGTTTTTGCTCCTCTGCCCCGGCCATCGACCTGCTATCTGTTACCCGTGACCAATCATCGGATCGTGGATGCAGTCCTGTTCTTCTTCTTAATAAAAACTAAGTAAAACAAATGCAATTGGGTCCCGTCTCCGTTCCTGGTCTGTGACAGTAACGTAAGGATAAAAGCGACAAAAACAACCCGAAGAGCCGTTTGGGACCCAAAAGAGCCGGCTCTTTTTAGTGAACGGATAAAATTAGTGGTAATTCCCATCTCTTCAAGTAAACACTGGTCAAAGACATAACTTTCAAATTATTTGACATACAACTTATTTTTAGAGTAATGGAAATAGGTAACCCGTTACTTTGACTGTAGAGTAATTCGGTGGAAGAAGTAGTAACTATAATAATGACTTCTTCGGGTTGGGTAGGGTTACTTGAACTGGATTACTTTCAATGACTTTTGGATGACTCCAATAACAAATATGCTCATAAAAGACAAAATAAACTAAATGGGAATAAAATGAGTACATTTTGTGCAGGCTTGGGGAGTAACGGAATACACGGAATGGCAAAAATGATGTTGGCAAGCTATTTGGATTTATTTTCATTTTATGTTTTTTTTTGCCGGAGATCAAAGAGTTCAAAGCCAGGAGAGAAAGCTTATCACGTGTTGTGAGTCATCATTTTATTCCTATTTAGTTTCTTTTGTCTTTTATGAGCATATTTGGTATTGGAGTCATCCAAAAGTCATTGAAAGTAATCCAGTTCAAGTAACCCTACCCAACCCTGGACATCTTAAAGTAACATGCCCACCACTGTATAGTTGTAGGACCGTACATATATTTCTACAGGTTGCAGGATGAGTCCCCGGCGGTAAAAGTTCAGGGATTCAGAAGAGCCGCAGTCACAGGAAGTGACATCGCGGCGGCTAGGAGCCACGGCGCCGATTCCCGCATCACGCTGAGTGCCGAGCAGATGGGGAGAATCCCTACGAAGGAGAAAGGCATTTCATCGCGTCCGTGGGAGAGCAGCAAAGAGCGCGGGACTCACGGTGATGCACGGCCATACTGTTCTCCTTCCAGCCGCTGCCCTGGTAGACCCGACACGTGTAGGTGTAGGGTTTCTCGTCGGCCAAGGGCGCCCAGGTCAGGCGGCAGAGGTTGGGTTCAAAGAGGCTGACGTTGCTTCTCCTGCGGTCCTCGTAATCCACGTAGACCACGGCGTTGGGGTAGGTGCTGCCCACCAGCCTGCTATCCTGACGATACTCGCAGTAAGGGCCCGGGATCTCCTTGGAGTCGGGGAACTCGCAGTCCACTCGGACGTTCCTCTCCAGGTAAGTCAGGCAGGGGAACATCTGAGGCCCGCGAGGAGGGAAAATGAAGGTGTACAAGGAACTCACTACGGGGACACAAACACAAAAAGGACGGTGGACGGTTAAGGAGCTGTGCGGAGTTTGGAACTATAGTACTCTCTGTCGCCATCTCCTGGCTTCGGATCACGTGATGTGCGTGAAATGACATGGATTTCTAAGGCCCGTTCGAGTCAAGTCATGTTTATCTGTGACGCCCTTGATCACCAAGAGTTTCAAAGGGCTGCACAGACCACAGATTATTGCAAACCACAGACTATTATGACAGCATCCCCTGATCTAAAACCGACACGAGGGCAAGGAAAAACTCAAAAACTGCAACAAGAGGAATATGAAGAAACCTTGAGAAGGGACAGTCTCAAAGGGCTGCACAGACTATTGCACACTACAGACTATTAGCCAATACAGACTATTCCTACACCATCCCCTGATCTGAAACCTACACGAGGGCAAGGAAAAACTCAAAAACCTCAACATGAGGAAATGAAGAAACCTTGAGAAAGGACCGCACATAAGGTCATCCCAAGTGAAGTCACTTCCTGCCACTAGAGGGCAAAAGGAGATGGCGTCCTGTCTGGTTTTATGTGTTAGACCAGGGGTGTCAAACTCATTTGAACTTGGGGGCCACACGATAGAACAAACATTCTGTCGGGGGCCGGACTAGTAGATTAAAGAGAAAGACAAAGAGATAAAGAAATAAGAGAAAGAGGGAGGGAAAAGGAGAGAGGGTGGGACAAAGAAAGAAAAAAAGAGAGGGGGAGAGACAGTGAGAAACAAAAGATAAAAAGTCGTGAGAGAGGGGGAAAAAAAGGGAGAGGAAGAAAGAAATCCAAAGGGAAATAATAAGACAGAAGGAGAGAAAAGAGAAAAGAAAGCGCCAAGGGTATGAAGAGAGAAAGAGAAAAGGAAAAAAGGAAGTTAGAGCAAAAGAGGTTAAAAGACACAGAGAGAGGAAGAGACAAAGAGCAACAAAGGAAGAGAAAAAGAGACACAGAGAGTGAAAGAGACAGAGACAGAGAGGGAGAAAAGGGGTGGAAAAGAAGAGAGAGAGAGAGAGAGAGAGAGAGAGAGAGAGAGAGAGAGAGAGAGAGAGAGAGAGAGAGAGAGAGAGAAATAAATACAAGTACAGTGGCTTTGTTCGAGGCTTTGGCAACATCAAGTTGACATATTTTCAACCTGCAGCTTGTTTTCTCTCTTGCGCTTCTCTGAGTGATTCAATCCCTTAGCGGGCCTGATCTAGCCCGCGGGCCGCCTGTTTGACACCTGTGTGTTAGACAATATTTTGCTGTATTTTCTCGTCTTCAGTCGCCCCAGCCTTGTACTTTGATGTTTTTGCCAAAACTTTTTTTCCACATCCTGAAAAAAAACTGTTTGTATCTACCATAAATCCATCCATTATCTGCAGCGCTTATCCTCAGTAGGGTCGCAGGGGTGATGGAGCCCATCCTAGCTATCTTCAGGCAGTGGGCAGGGGACATCCTCAACTGCTTGCCAGCCAATCACAGGGCACACAGGGACAGACAATTCGCTCGCTCATTCACACCTAGGGACAATTTGGACCGGCCAATTCACCTGAAATGCATGTTTTTGGAATCTGGGAGAAAACCAGAGTGCAGGGGAGAACATGCAAACTCCACACAGGAAGTTTTGATCTCACGACCTTAGAAATGTGTCGCACATGCGGAGTGCCCGGAGGAAACCCACGCAAGCACGGGGAGAACATACAAACTCCGCACAGGGAGTCCGGTAGCTGGATTTGAACCCGTGACCTCAGAACTGTGTCGCACACGCGCTAACCACTGCCTCGCCGTGCCGCGTTTGTATCTACTGTTTTTCATAGTCGAATAGTCGTAAGCAGGGGAGGGTCTCTATGATATGCTGTATTGTTGGCTTGGAGAGATGGGTGCCACCAGGCTGTGCTTGCCCAAGACACACCACAGGAAGTGGTGCCCATCTTACCCCTTGCAATGACGTATTCCCTTACTGTGATGTCCTTGGTGCGTTCCGATGATCCTGGTCATGACAAGGCATGTTGCGGTGACCAGGTAAGACGTCATTTGTGTCCAGGTAGCGTCCCAAATTCCAGACGGCGTCAAAAACCTTCAAAAAGTGCAAGGTGGGACGTTAAGAGACTTCGACATCGCCAACATCGTCAGCCCCCAAAATAGCCGCCCGGTGCAGTGCAGGCTGCAGAAGCGACGACGCCCATGACTTCGCACTGCAGCAAAGTGGACCGGCCGCACTCTCACTCAATAGCGAGACCGAGACCCTCAGCACCCCCCCACCCCCCTCTGCTTCGCCAATTCAAGTCACAAAGCTTTCCATACTCCGCAAATGTTTGACGGCGTCGTACGCGCTTCTTACCTGCTTTAAGCAACCGACGCGGCGCTGCTGCTGCGCGAATATCAAGCGCTCCCACTCGCACGCGCGCGCACACGCCAGTCAAATCACTTCAAGGGACAGTGTGGAACTGTGACGTCACCAGAGAGGAGTCCCTAACACAAACCCGACTGCAGATTCTGTGTTGTTGACTTTGATTTGATTGAATGGAAAAGGTTAAAATGGTTTTGTGCTTTATAATTTATGTTTGGATTTGTACGTTTTTATAATCTTTCTGGTGTTTTTCAGCGATGTGATTTACAATGAGCTTTTAAAAAAAAAAAAAAAAACTGTTATTTTTTATGCCCTGCGATTGGCTGGCAACCACTTCAGGGTGTCCCCTGCCCACTGCCCGAACACAGCTGCGATGGGCTCCGGCACCCCCGCGACCCTACTGAGGATAAGCAGTCCAGATAATGGATGGATGGATGGATATTCATTCATCTCATCTCATTAGCTACACCGCTTATCCTCAGTAGGGTCGCGGGGGTGCCGGAGCCCATCCCAGCAATCATCGGGCAGTGGGCAGGGGACACCCTGGACTGCTTGCCAGCCAATCGCAGGGCACACAGGGACAGACGATTAGCTCGCTCATTCACACCTAGGGACAATTTGGACCGGCCAATTAAACCAGAGTGCCCAGAGGAAACCCACGCAAGCACGGGGAGAACATACAAACTCCGCACAGTAAGGCCGGTAGCTGGATTTGAACCCATGCAGAAGGTTCCCACGACCTCAGAACTGTGCCGCACACGCGCTAACCACTGCGCCGCCGCTGTATTTCTTTTAAATCACGGAATTCCTACCTTAAAGTGTCAGGACCAGGACGGAGACAGGACCCACTTGCGTTGCGTTTCTCACAAGTTTTATTGGACGAAAGAGAAAGGGTTGCGCCTACGATCCGGTGATTGCTGGACGCAAGAAGCAGGTTGCTCAGAACGCGGAGGTGGATCTTCCTTGTTGAGCGATGGCGGTGTCGGGAACGGAAAAATGGGTCAGTAGCCGGGACAAGAGAGCAGACGTAGTCGGGGACAAAAAAGAGGTCGAAAGCTGGGACGGGAGAGTAGACGTGGTGAGTATCAAAAACGGGTCGAATCCGGTGGACAAGCAGGAGCAAAAAACAGGTGGGAGTCAGGGTGGAAAAAGCTTGCCTAGTGTTCACTGAGGTTCGCTGACGGACTGACAACAGGGGACAGATAGGAGTGGGTTTCAATAGGAACAGGGAGCCAATCAGGGTCCGAGGGAGTTGGCCCCAAAGGAGCGGGCACAGGTGCATCACATTGGTAATCATGACATAAAGTCCCTGCCATCTTGCTGCTACACAGTGCTCTTGGCACTGTTGTATGTTCTTATTGGACAACCCAGTGACATCTAGTGGCTTTATCGTGCTATAGATAAAAAACTGGCAATGGTGTTATAGTTTCTGCTCGATTTACTTGTGTTATCTCAATACATTGATCCAATTTTAACGGGAAAATAGGGAATAATATTCAAGATTTGAGGACAAGGATGGACGACAATTTGACTCGGGCGCCATCTGACGGCAGAAGAAGCACAGTGCAGTTTAAACATGTCGCGAAAAGGTTGATTGACTGACATCTAGTGGCGAGAAGACGAATGCACACAGCTTTATTTGTATTATTTGATTTTGGTGACCATTTCCAACTGAAATACGTTCAAATGAAAATCTAGCTCTGATGAAAAATGTATTTTCTTACATTTTGAACAGAAATAATTTCTCTCACTGAAAATCTATTTTCGGAATACATACCCAAAAAGTATTAGAACCAGAACCTAGTACTACGTGTTATTATTCTGCTTTCAGATTTTATATTAAGAATTTTTCGTTTTATTGTTCGAAAAATGTCCAAAATTTGGTGGGGATCAAAAATATTTTTTTTATGATTTCTGCAATCCTAGATAAGTATCCTGATATTTACGATTGGCTTCAATGCCCCAGTGTAATACATAACCACTAGGTGGCACTATATTGTCTAATGTCAATGAAAACCAGTGCCAAGAACACAGCGTAGCAGCAAGATTCCAGGGTTCTTGTTGGGAAATTTCTCGACCTATGATTTAAGTTTGAATACAAATTAGCATTGATTAGTTTAGCAGGCAGGTGCAGTGGTGAGTGCATGTGCCACACAGTTCTGAGGTCATGAAATCAAATTTTCCTGTGTGGAGTTTGCATGTTCTCCCCATGCTTGTGTGGGTTTCCTCCCACATTCCAAAAACATGCATGTCAGGTCGATTGGCCGGTCCAAATTGTCCCTAGGTGGGAATGAGCGAGTGATTTGTCTGTCTCTGCATGTCCTGCGACCAGTTCAGGGTGTCCACTGCCCGAAGACGGCTGGGATGGGCTCCAGCACCCCCGCGACCCTACTGAGGATAAGCGGTGCAGATCATGGATGGATGGATATTAGTTTATGTATTTTTCCTGGTATTCAATCAATGAGTTTTTTTATGTTCCACTAGGAGGCACTAAATATGACACACTGTCCCTTTAAGAAGTATATTAGTAACATAGCAATCTCATTTCTATCAAACATTTTTTTTTTTTTAAATGAATACAAACCAAATGCTCCTTCCTGCCACTAGAGGGCAGTAAAGGTGTAAATGAGCTGTCGTCTAGTCTGGTTTTATGTGGAAGACAATATTTCGCTGTATTTTCTCAGCTGTAGTTGGCCCAGCCTAGTACTTTGAAGTTTTTCTTGTTCACCGCTAAAACTCTTATTTTGTATTTATTTTGAATTTATTTTAAAGTATTATGACATTTCAGGCATGCATGTTTTTATCATAGTTCCCTCTTGAGATCATGTTTGTGTTGTTTGTGGCAAGTTGGTTCAGTTGTAAAGCTACGTTGACTCGACTGCCAAATATTCATGCCAAATATGAAAATCTATTTTTCCCCTTATTTGGGGATAAATGGGTTGTGCTTTGAAAGATCCATTATCCTCAGTGATGAAAAATTGTATATTTGGCTACTGCTGCACGATAAAGCATCGTACTGAAAAACAAGGCAAAATATTTGGCATTTACGCCTGAGAACAACAATTCTGGATCCGGCCTCCGAGCCAAACTGAGTTTGACACGCTTATTTTATGGGTCTTTTCTCGCTTTACTGTGTCGAACAATTTTTTTCCTAGTAATTCTTAATTCTTCGCAGCCCTGGTCAGAATAAGCGGTTCAGAAAACAGATGGATGGATAGATGTATGAAATCATCAAAGATATGCTCATTTTAAGTGTTATTTTACTTGATTACCGTAATCACATTTCAATCTCATCTCATCTCATCTCATTAGCTGCACCGCTTATCCTCAGTAGGGTCACGGGGGTGCTGGAGCCCATCCCAGCAATCATTGGGCAGTGGGCAGGGGACACCCTGAACTGCTTGCTAGCTAATCGCAGGGCACATTTTAATTTGCTTGTTTCAATAAAAGTAGTAAGGATTAGATTAAAATAAACAAAATCATATGATATAGCAGAGGGCAGTGTTCCCTCTAAGCTGCGCGCGTGCGCAATTGCGCATTGCTTGCACATTCTCAGCGCAAAAGAAAATCTAGCCAGCACACAAAAATGAGGGTCAAAATTAATAATTAAGAAGCGACTTAAGTCAAAGTGACAGTGCATGAAGGTCAAAATACACGGGTTCCCCTGACGTTGTGTCCTAAATGCGGTATTTTCAAGTTGAGTCGAAGTAGAATGAAGTTAGTAGAGAACCGGCTTCTTCGGCTCGGCTCACTAAAAGGAACCGGCTCTTTCGGGTCCTAAACAGTTCTTCAGGTTGTTTTTGCTTCTTTAATCCCAACATGATCAAATATGATGTAAAATGATGCACAACATGACTTAAAGGAAAGGGGGAATAGAATAAAAAGAAAAAAATAGCAAAATGAAAAAGTAGTGAAAAGCTGAGAAAAAAAATAAACAAAAGGAAGAGAAAAAAAGAAGGAAAAATTTAGAAAAAGAGCCAGAAAAAAAAGAAAAGAAAGAAATGTAGGAAAAAAGTAAATAGAGAACAAAACGAAAAAAATAACAAAAAAGTAGAAAAAAACACGGAAAAAAGAAGAAGAGTTTGTGTTGCGTTCAAATCATTTCCAATGATATCAAGTGAATCTTGTTACCAACATTGTACTTCCACTCAAAAATGGGATTAAGTACAGTTCTGTATCTTACAACCGACTCAATAAGCCCCCAAAAACGTTAATAGTATGCAACAAAATATATCAGGAAATAAAAAGAAATGGATATCTTGTGAAAGAATTGTAAGAACAAACCATGTTTGTAGGCAATCGTACAACCTTTGCAATAGTACATGAGTCAATTCATTCAAAAGAGAAAAAATATTTTGCATTGCCGGAGACTCAGCAAAATGTAACTTGATGTCAAGTTTTGGACATGTTTGCTAATGACTTAGTTGCCACACTTGGGATTGCCGTTGCTCACTGTTGTTTCAAGCGTTGCTCACCGACTTTGTGTGAACGCTCAGACCCCTAAGGAAAATGACAGGGAACATCGGCAGAGGGTCATTTTTTGCCCATTTATTATTTCTTGTTATTGTTGTCTTACCCCAAAATATGGAGGAAATACCCGAATTTGTGTGAATGTGCACGACTGCCCCATTTCCCGTAGAAAATAAAAGCTTGAGTGAGAAACGTCACGCATTTGGGTTCTCCACCCGGTCTGGTTCTTGACGTTATCCTAGAGCGCCGTGCGTAATCTTATCGGAAACAATTCGCACTACATTGTATTGAGTCGCAATAAAACAATTGTATTCCATCGAAGTAATTGTAACGTACAAAACACGCAGGTACAGTAGTTTGCGTAATCCCCATGGCTTAACATTTTTGTGAGTTTTTATAAGGATGGACATGAATAAATGGAAACCAGGTTGTGCTATCTAATACATGGCACAACTGCATTAATGAGCTGCTCGGCCTTGTGTCTTTGAGAGGGCTGCAACGCTGCTGCCCGTGTCCTGGGAGACTACTTTGGCAAAGGAGGTGTTCAGAAAATGTCCTTGAAAGGATGGACGAGCAGCCTGCACAGGACGTAGCAGCAAAGATGCAAGTTTAGCATTAATGGGAACGTCCTCTGTGTTCAAAGACGAGCTCCGTCTCCCTTTTCGTGGTGAATTGCTAACAAAGATTCTCTCCTGTGCATCCCTCTTTAAAGGCTGACATGACAGACAATGAACCATCCTTTTGTTTGGCATAAATATATAATATAATATATATTATATATATATATATATATATATATATATATATATATATATATATATTATGCGGGCAGCACGGCGGCGCAGTGGTTATCGCGTGTGCGGCATAGTTCTGAGGTCGTGGGAACCTCCTGAGTGGGTTCAAATCCAGCTCCTGGCCCTACTGTGCGGAGTTTGTATGTTCTCCCCGTGCTTGCGTGGGTTTCCTCCGGGCACCCCAGTTTACTCCCACATTCCAAAGACAAGCATTTCAGGTGGATTGGCCGGTCCAAATTGTCCCTAGGTGTGACTGAGCGAGTGAGTTGTCTGTCCCCGTGTGCCCTGCAATTGGCTGGCAACCAGTCCAGGGTGTCCCCTGCCCACTGCCCAATGATTGCTGGGATGGGCTCCAGCATCCCCGCGACCCTACTGAGGATAAGCGGTGCAGCTGATGAGATGAATATATAATATATAATAATAATAGAAGAAGAATAATAATGTCATGAGTGCTGATTCAGGGCACCTGTGACTGCCCAATTGGCACTAACAGCCCTGAGAGCTGATTGGTTCAGAGACTCCTTTTAAACCCCCGGCTTTCAAGAAGAAGCCGTCAGATCATTGTGAACCTACGCTCCCATCTAGGCAAGCTCATACCTCCCGACATTTTCCTGCCCTGTTTTCGCCTGCCTGATACCTGTTGCCGACCTGTTTCTGGACCCGTTTCTGCTTTTGCTCCTCCGTCCCGACCACCAACCTGTTTTGCCCTGTTTTCTGCCTGATACCTGTAGCCGACCTCTTTTGTGAACTCGTTACCGCCCTTGCTCTCCCGTCCCAGCTAGTGAACAGTATCCCTGCTGCCTACGATTATCTTCGCTCGACACGGAAGTGCCACTTCCGCGTTCCGGCCACCTGCTACCTGTGTCCGTCGATCATCGGAACGTGGAAGCAAGCACTGTTCTCTCTCTTTATCAATGAAACAGAACGGTTGCAAAAATGTGTCTTGGACCCGCCAGTTGCCAACTGTTATGTCTGTGCCAGCAAACCTGAAGTCTCTCAGGAACCGTCCTCTTACGGTTCAGATCCTACCTCTCAGATGGGACGCATTGTGTTAAAAAGGGTGAAATGACATCAGAGCCCTTTAGTGTGACCTGTGGTGTTCCGCAGGGTTCAGTACTCGGCACCCTTCTTTTCAGCATTTACATGCTTCCATGAAGTGATATTATTTGCAAGTATAATATTACCCTCATGTAGGGTTTAGATCAGGGGATGGTGTCATAATAGTTTGTAGTCTGCAATAGTCTGGGGTCTGTGCAGCCCTTTGAGACTCTTTGTGATTAAGGGCCAAACAAATAAATATATCTTGACTCAACTAGATGTTTTTGAGTTTTTCCTTGCCCTCATGTAGGTTTTAGATCAGGGGATGGTGTCATAATAGTCTGTAGTCTGCAATAGTCTGGGGTCTGTGCAGCCTTTTGAGACTCTTTGTGATTAAGAGCCAAACAAATAAACAGGACTCGACTTGAGGTTTTTGAGTTTTCCTTGCCCTCATGTTGGTTTTAGATCAGGGGATGGTGTCATAAAAGTCTGTAGTCTGCAATAATCTGTGGTCTGTGCAGCCCTTTGAGACTCTTTGTGATTAAGAGCCAACAAATAAACATGACTTGGATTGACTTGACATAAAACATGATATCAAGCATTGAACGCAACTCTAAAACTTTGCTCAGCTGAGAGGTAAAAGTGACCAGAGTGTCATTCTGCTTGTGCAATGTCATTTTGATGCGGTGCTGAATGGAGGAAAAGCCTTCCCACATTTGGAGAAAACTGTTCATGAAAATCCTGGTGAAAGGGCCTCGGGGACCTTTCCCAAGAGTTACGTTTTTCAATCGATCGACATCCGTCTTTTGTTGGAAAAAACGCGCTGGGATGGAACCAAAATCGCTAGAAACGCCTTTGTCACGTTGATCAATGTTCCTTGACCGGAGCCCCTCCCTCGCCGCCCCCCCCCCTCCCTCACCGTCTTTCTTCTCGGATCCGACCTCTACTGGAACAAGCCCCGGTATCACTGCAGAGCGCCGTGGAGAGCGATAAAATTGCGTCGGACGAGGTGAGGATGATTTATTCCCTAAAAGATTGACTTCTCTGATATAAATACTTCACCGGGTCGGGATTTCATCGAGGGGGGAGGGGTATTCATCTGAACGAGAGAATAATGCTTTCAGGATGAAATCTATTTGCGTGATATTTGTAAAAGTTGAGCCATGAATTTAAAGTTGGCGGATAATCAGCAATGGTAGGTGCGGTTTTGAAGAGGAATGCATCGCTGTTGGCAATCGTCCAGGCAACTTTCTGGCACAGCCGAACGGATTGCCTGCACTTACCCGGTCCAAATGGAGGCTGGGTCGGCCAAACCGGGTCAGGACCGGATCGGGATGTTCGATTGAAGACATTGCCTTTTGATGGTGAAGAATGGTTGACTACATTGCAAAGACTGTTCTATAGAATATACCTTAATTGTCATTGTGACAACGAAATTGGGCATGGCACTCCAGGTTCACATATTCATAGTCAGGATAAAAGAAACCAAGAAGATAAAAGAACAGAGAAGATAAGGTTATAGTTATGATTTACACAATATTTACACAAAGAAATGTCGGCATGTATTCTATTCTCCATACATGTGTTATCTGCACCGCTTATCCTCAGTAGGGTCGCGGGGGTGCTGGAGCCCATCCTAGCTGTCTTCGAGCAGTGGGCAGGGGACACCCACAACTGCTTGCCATAGACAACTGTTCACTAGCCAATTCATCTGACATGCATGTTTTTAGAATGTGGGAGGAAACCGGAGTGCCAAACCCACGCAAGCACGGGGAGAACATGCAAACTCCACACAGGAAGGTTCGATCTCATGACCTCAGAACTGTGGCGCACACGCGCACACCACTGCACCTGCCTGCCAAACTAATACATCAATGTTCATTTTTATTTAAACTAAAATCATAGGTCGAGAAATTTCCCAACAAGAACTCTGGAATCTTGCTGCTACGCTGTGTTCTTGGCACTGGTTTTGGTTGGTAGTAGACAATACAGTGCCACCTAGTGGTTAAATGTTACACTAAGGCTTTGAATCAAATCGTTAATATCGGGTTGCGGTAATCGTAAACAAATATTTTTGATCGAACAATTAAACGAAAAATTCTTAAAAAAATATCTGAAAGCAGAATAATAACATGTAGTACTAGGCTCTGGTTCAAATACTTTTTGGGTGTGTATTCCAAATATGGGAGGAAACCGGAGTGCTCGGAGGAAACCCACACGACCACAGGGAGAACATGCAAACTCCGCACAGGAAGGCTGGTAGCTGGATTTGATCCTATGACCACGGAACTGTACCGCGGAGGTTCTAACCACATATCCACCGTGCCGCCCTCTCTTCTATTTTATTCTATTCTATTGTATTCTAATTGTACTGTTTTCCCCCAGCAAACCATGTGCACGTTCTTCCTCACCACAATTATTCTGCTGGGTAAGATCATGCATGTTTTTTTTCCTAAATTGAATGAAAATTTGCAACAAATACCCATTTTGTCCTTCCATTACTCTGTCGGGTACTTGCAAGATTTATCGTTGAATTAGACTTACATTTTATTTTTTGCACTACAAAACTGAACAATATTTACAATTAATATTAGGATTATAATATCATCATAATACAATGAATATTATCGAGAAAAAACTATGATATTTAAAAAAACATTTTTGACCCCCTAAATCGTACGTGGATAAGTGGTGCGGAAGCTGTTTGTGTCACGGTCGCCATGGCGCCCAATTGGCCCCGCCCGTGTGGCGCCAGCTGCGGCTCGTTGACGGATCGGTTTCCCATCTATTTAAGCTCAGTGCCATCACTCACCCTTTGTCAGTCCGTCAACGAACCTCTGCCCTGCAAGACATGGGTTTTGACTATGCTTAATCAATTAGAAAATATGAGCCACACCTTAAAGCAGGGGTGTCAAACTCATTTCAACTCGGGGGCCACACAATAGAACAAACATCGAGAGAGAGAGAGAGAGAGAGAGAGAAATAAATACAAGTACGGTGTCTTTGCGAGAGGCACCTGGCTTTGGCAACATCAAGTTGACATATTCTTGTTTTTCTCTTGCGCTTCTCTGAGTGTTGTCTCGCGGGCCGGATTCAATCCCTTAGCGGGCCTGATCTGGCCCGCGGGCTGCCTGTTTGACACATGTGCCTTAAAGGGACATTTTGTGTTATTCAGGGTCTCCTAGTGGTAGAAGTGAAGTCGGAAAAAAACAGGTCGATAGTCGGGACAGGAGAGCAAAACATGGTCGGGATCAAAAACGGGTCATAGCCGCAGACAAACGGGGTAATCAGGAACGGACGGGTAGAAAACGGGTGCAAAAAGCGGGACCGACGGGAGTCAGAGTCAAAGTGCTTGCCTTGTAGGAACAGAGGTTTGCTGACGGACCGACAACAGGCGAGGAAAGGACTGAGCTCAAAAAGGACCCAATCAGGTAGCCTTCAGTGGCTCGCGGCAAACGAGTGGGCACAGATGATACTAATCGGTCATCATGACAGTAGGTTTTTTTATTTTACACATCGGAGCTCACATGATTGTCTGACATCTTGCTACTACGGGTACCCCCATAAACTTTGTTAAAGGCTGGAGAAAGAAAGAAAAATGGTCTGGTTTTGTCCTTATGGGTCTCTGTAGTTTGTATTCTTTGTTGTGCTTATCACTCGTTTTGGATCGCATCCCTTAATACAGCGACATCTGGTGTTCAAATATTGCACAGCGTCCTTTTAAAATGAAGGTAGTATTGCTAAAACCTCCTTCTTCTAAAGCCGCGATGCGATCTCGTGATTTTCAGGCTGTGCGACGGCTCAGAAAGTCATCCAATTATCCTACTGCTCCATCGAGGAGAACCACGTCCGTCTGGATTGCAAATATTCCCTTCCGGCCGAGTCCCCCCAAGTATTTTGCAAGTACACGCAAGGGGAACGTCTCCTGGACACCACCGACCCCGATGAGGAGCAGCACGCCCCCTACAGGCACCGGGCCAAAGCGCGCATCTTCCCGGGCAACATCTGCCGACTGCTGTTCAAAAATCTGCCCAACGGGAAGTCCAACTTCACCTGCAACATCCGACTGCCCGACTCGCCGACCGCCTCCAAAACCTCGGTGGTGGAGAAAAGTAGGTGACCGTACGTTGTCCTATTCAAATCATACATGGCCATCTGTTGTGGAGTACCACAGGGTTCTATCCTGGGTCCAAAGTTATTTCATTTATATCGTAACGATATTTTTAATGTTTTAAAACTATTGAAATTAGTCATATTTGCAGACGACACTAACATTTTCTATTCAAATGATAACCGTATTGATTTGGTAACCTGTATTCATTGTGAATTAATTCACCTAAAAGTATGGATGGATAATATGATCTTTAAATTGAAATAAAACCAAAGGAATATTCTTTAGTAATCGCAAGGCAAATCGAGATTTAGAAGTCAAAATGGATGCTGCTGCAATAGACACTGTATCAGGGGTCGTAATAGACAAGAAATGAAGCTGGAAAACACACATCCGACACATACAAACTAAGGTATCTAAAAGCATTTTAATAATTAATGAAGCAAAATTCATTTTAAATTATAATGCATTGTATTTATTATATTGTTCTTTCGTTCTGCCATATTTAACATATTGTGCAGAAGTCTGGGGCAATCATTCCAAAACTTCTTTTATATCCTCCAAAAACGTGCATAGAACCATTCACAGGGCAGGATATCGAGATCATACTCATATTTTATTCCGGCAGTCCAAATGATTAAAATTGGATGATTTCATAACAATTTTCACTGCAAAACTGCTATTTAAGGTCAACAACAACATAGTGCCAGAAAACATTAAAAAATTATTCATTTGGAACGAGGAAAATTATAACTTAAGGGGCTGTTGTAAATTCAAAATCCCAAAGGTGAGAAGCACCAGGAAAAGTATGTGT
Organism: Urocampus carinirostris; assembly: GCF_059441175.1. NCBI lineage: Eukaryota > Metazoa > Chordata > Actinopteri > Syngnathiformes > Syngnathidae > Urocampus > Urocampus carinirostris. Next base: position 826,663 of record NC_142365.1, read on the forward strand.
GTGTCTGTGTGCGGAGTCAAACTTTGGAACAATTTACAAGACCAGATCAAACAATGTCCAATGATTCACGTGTTCAAATTTAAATACAAAAAAACTTTACGGGCGGAATACAGAGATGAAGAAATTGGGGTAGATTAGGAATAGTGCGTCTACAACTATGGTTGACTTTGTTGTTATTGTTGCTATTGTTATATCATAACTGTTATTATTATTACTATTGTTGTTATTAGCATTGGTGTATTTAAGAGTGAAGATGAAGGGGTTAGGGAAAATAAGCAACTGCTTCTTACGACCCCTTTTCGAACAAGTTATGTAAGATTGTTTTGTGTTTGAGTTATTGTTTTTGTTCTGTTTTTATTTTAATGTTCGAAATCAAGTTTTCATTCATTCATCCCGATGGAAGGATTGGAAATGTAAAGCTCCATGGGCGGTTATCGTTGCAGAGCTCCTGCTTCCCTGTTCCGCCCCGAGTGTCCCGTTACAAAACCCTCTGCTGACCTTGATGCCGGTTCTGGCCCCGCTGGCCCGAAGCTACCTGTGAAGTTGGCCGGTCCGGACTCCAGGCTGTGTGTGGAGCACACGCACCACAATATATACGCAGTATATTTAGGCTTAGTGCGCATTTACTGTATCCTCAGCTGAGCTGGAGCGTAACCTCAGGAATAGAGACTGAAACGCGATATGAAGTATTCGAGAGCGGGCCCTTTCCGTTTGTGGCCGACGGGCCAAACACAAGTTACTTATCGATCCTGCCACGTGTAGACAGAAATGTATGAATAAGAGACCAGTTGTTGGCCTAGGAGAGGGAACAGCGCCACCTGGCTGTACTTGCCCAAGACACTATCTATCCATCGATCTATTTACCTTGGTCATATCCCTCAAGAGGGGTGACCGACAGCAAGACAAACACATACAAAACATTGGAAATAAAAAAGGGAAAAATTAGCAAAATAAATCACACACAAAATTTTTGGGACCATGGTCTACCCAAATGCCCAAACACCCAACAAGTGAAGCATATCGGCACCTAAGTCGGTCATGCTTTCGTCCCTCCAGATGAAACAGGACACAAGAAAGCGGCCGTGTCACTCAGGTCAGGGTGACACAACACACTCTTCTGTTCAACAGCAGGGCCCGACAGCTTTCACTGGTTTACCCCTGCTGTATCATAGAACACGTCTATCTATCCTTTCACAACACCTCTCCACTCATTCCTATCACCAACAAGAGCTCTAGTTTCCACTAGATTTAGACCTGTTTCCTGCAGTGCACTCATAACACCATCCACATCAATCGCTGTCAGCAGGGCCCAAGACACACCACAGGAAAATTGTGCCCTCAAGACCCTGTGTTGTTGAGGGATAACCCATAAGCAAATATAGGCTTATAATGTTCAGGGTTCCCGGATCCCTCGACTGCACGGGTCGCCGGGGCACCAGTGAAGACAAACTCTGGAGAGCCTTCTCCACTCTCGACGTTCCTTGGCCTCTTCTTGGGTCAAAGTGGTAACTTCAGTGGTACGGTCACGTCTCAAGATCATCAGGACTGACCAAGATCATTCTCCAGGGCATAGTCCAAAGGAGCGAAAGTCCGAAAAAGAACTAGGCCCAAAGCATTAAGAATTGAATCAATGTACATGTAAAGAAATCACGTAATACCTAAATGTATGACATAAATGTGATTTATTCATTTTTTTATGCATTTTGTCATTCAATTGAACAGAATGTTGTTCAAATGGGGAGGGGACCCTGTCGCTTGAGCTTTTTACCGATTGGTCGATCAGTGATGACCAATCGGTGCCCTCGATGATCAACCAAAAGTTCAGTCAGTCCGACACAACACCCTCATTTGTGATGTATTTTTAAATTTTTGTCGTTATTTTTTTAATTTAATTTAGTTATTAATTCTGTTGTGTATTTTCTCATTTATTATTCAAATTTTTTTAATTTTGTCGTGAATTTGGGAATTTCGGCTTGTATTTGGAAATCTTTTAATTTTTTTATCAATTTTGTCGTGTATTTTGTCATTTTTCTTTCGTTATTAATTTTGTTGTGCATTTTTTTGTCGTTTTTTTTGTCATGTATTTTGTGATTATCTTTTATTTTTTATTCATTGTATTGTGTATTTTCTCATTTATTTTTTATTAATTTTGGCATGTATTTTGTCATTTTGGCGTGTATTTTGGATTTGATCTTTTTTATCTTTATTTTGTAATCAATTTTTCTGTACATTTTTTGTAGAGTTTTTTTGTGATTTTGTTATGAATTATTTTTCATTTTGATATTAATTTGTTGTGCATTTTCTCATTTATTTTTATTTTATTTATATATATATTTTTTATGAATTTTGTCGTAAATTTGGGCATTTTGCGTGTATTTTGCCATATTTTTTATTTTGTTATCAATTTTGTTGTACATATTTTTGTAGTGTTTTTTGTGATTGTGTCATTAATTATTTCTAATTTTTGTATTAATTTTGTTGTGTATTTTCTCATTTATTTTTTAATTTATTTATATTATTTTTCATTTATTTTGTCATAAATTTGGGCATTTTGGCGTGTATTTTGCCATCTTTTTGATTTTATCAACGTTGTCATGTATTTTGTCATTATTTTTTTATTTTATTATTAATTTTGTTGTGTATTTTCTCATTTATTCTTTTTTGTTTTGTTATAAATTTTGGCGTGTATTTTGGCGTGTATTTTGTCATCTTTTTTATTTTCTTATGAATTCTGTCGTGTATATTGTCAATTATCGTGAATTTCATAGTGTTATTTTGTTGTGTATTTGGTTACTTTATTATGTTTTTTTGTCATTTATTCTTTTCTTATTTTGTCGTGTATTTTTTAGAGTGTATTCATTGCCTGCGCGTTTCACCTATTTGAATACCATTTTGATGCGTGACAAAAAAAAAAAAAAAATGACAAACTACACCACTAAATATACAACAAAATACATGACAAAATGCATGACTGAATAGATGACAAAATAAAAACAAAAGTTAAGAAATGATAAAATAAATCAATATGTGAATATTTTTTTTATGTCATATATTTAGGTATTACATGGTTTATTTGTGTATTCAATTATCTATGAAGGTATATAAAAATGTAGGTATGTAAATATTGATACATTTATGAGTACATGTAGCAGGATTGGTGCTCCATACCGCCCAGCCTTCCGTCGAGCTTAAATACTTGTCCTAAGTTCGACCTCAGCCTTGAGTGCATAAATTGAATCGTTTTCATTTTGCAGGATTTTAGAAATTCCTGCAGTTTTCGACACTGTGAAGGCAACAGTAGTGCTAACAGGAGTTCAAGTGTGAAATTAACAATGCAACGTGTTCATTTAACCCTCAAAATGAACACAGTTGAGATTCTATTTTTTTCAATGCTTTTAAATCAAATCAAGTCAAGTCAAGTCAAGTCAAATTTATTTATATAGCCCTTAATCACAAAAATGTCTCAAAGGACTGCACAGGATTACAGTTACAAAATTACACAATTACCTGATCTTAAACCAGCAAACCAGCATCGAACCGATTTTGATTGAACTTTTATTTCATTTTCTTTGACTGCTGCCGTTTACTTGCCGCTTATCTTAACCCGGATGAATTGATTAGAAATCCTGGCCTAATTGGTTTTGCCATCGGAAAGCCCTGTTCCGTAGGATTGCCACTTCAGGGGATCATGAAAGGGATTCCGTACGCTTCATTGAGCGATTCTAAGCTTCGGGAGTGATGGATTAGCCGCTTTCTCCAAACAGGTGCTGCAAGATCTACTTAACTCTGCCAAACATGTATGACCCCAGTCAGGGTTGGGTAGGGTTACTTGAACTTGATTGCTTTCAATGACTTTTGGATGACTCCAATACCAAATATGCTCATAAAAAACAAAAGAAACTAAATAGGAATAAAATGATGACTCACAGCACGTGGTAAGCTTTCTCTCCTGGCTTCGATCTCTTTGATCTCCAGGAAAACGAACATCAAATGCGACGGAAACATAATGAAAATCAACAGCTTTTTGCCATTCCATGTGTTCCGTTACTCCCCAAGCCTGCACAAAATGGAGTCATTTGATTCCTATTTAGTTTCTTTTGTCTTTTATGAGCATATTTGGTAGAGGAGTATTCCAAAAGTCATTGAAAGTAATCCAGTTCAAGTAACCCTACCCAACCCTGACCCCAGTTCTATAAAGCAATACTGACTGTATATGCATGCACAAAGTAGGTAGATGAATCCAAAGCAACGTCTCTATTTATAAAACAAACCGTGGTAAAGCAAAACATGTTTACAAGCTCCTTTAGCTGCGACGTGATGAGCACAATGACTAAAGTGCTTTTGCATGAAACCTGCCATGTTTGATTCCTTTGATGCTGAAAGAGAAATATATCGGGACATAAGAAATGTTGAATCACTTAATAAGCTATACAGGACCTTTAAGGTATGGTCGTGAGTGTTTATAGTTTGTTGTATGTTATCGTCACCTAAAGCATCATTAAAATGTTCACTTTGTGTCCATTGTGTGACATATTATGTTATTATAGAGACCTCAGTACTCATCAAGCAGGTAGCCTTACAGCACATCATGTCAAGTCAAGTCATGTTTATTTGTTTGGCCCTTAATCACAAGGAGTCTCAAAGGGCTCCACAGACCACAGGTTATTGCAAACCACTGACTATTTTGACACCATCCCCTGATCTAAAACCAACATGAGGGCAAGGAAAAACTCAAAACCTCAACATGAGGCAAATATTGATAAGGGACCGCACATGAGGTCATCCCCCTTCTAGGATGACCAGACCAAAATGGCAATAACAAACAATACACAGATATTGTTAACATGAAATATAGGTTATTCATATGCTATAGAAGTGTGTTTTACGCCTAGATTTAAACAGTTCCACTGAGGTTGCAGATCGAATCTCAGTGGGCAGAAATTTAGATAGATAGTGAAGTTATATACTATTTTATACACTGTTTTATTCCACTTATACTCAAAAATACTTGTCCTAAGTTTGACCTCAGCCTTGAGTGCATTTCTTAAGAAGGGTCTCGTAAACCCCTTTGCTTTGGAATGTGTCATTGGTTTCCGTCCGTTCAAATAAAAATGACTTATCACCTTATCAATGAATTTAACACTACCCTGGCCAATGCCCTGGATTCAGTTGCGCCCATCCGGCATAAATCACGACCTAAAAGACGCACACCTTGGTTTAATGATGAAACTAGATCCCTTAAACGAGAATGCAGGAAATCTGAAAGAAAATGGCGCGCTACCAAGCTTGAAGTTTTCCATCAAATCTGGTGTGATAGTTTGTTGAAGTATAAAGCGGCCCTGGCCTCTGCAAAATCAGCCTACCTTTCGAAAGTGATTGCGTCACAAAAGAACAATCCCAAGGTCCTTTTCGACACTGTAGCATCGCTAACAAGGCAACAGACTATCCCAGATAGCTCCACCCATTCTGCCCACGACATAATGGTCTTCTTTACTAAGAAGATCCAAAGCATACAGGAAGAAATTGCTAAAGACAGTATTAATTCAACACATACTAAAGCACTCAAATCTCTAGATGCACGACATGGTGGCTGTCTAGGTATTTTGTCCCGTTTTAGTGAACTGTCACTCGAAAATCTTAAACAGATGGTGAATACGGCCAAACCGACGACTTGCCAGTTCGACCCACTCCCAGGTTCACTTATCAAAGGTCAATGGCGTTCTTGCACCTTCAGTTCTAAATATTTTAAACATATCACTCGCCTCAGGTGTAGTTCCAGCTGCTTTTAAGTCCGCTGTCATTAAACCCACACTGAAACGACCCAACCTAGATCCAGAAAACTTATGTAATTATAGACCTGTGTCAAACCTACCGTTTCTTTCTAAAATACTTGAAAAAGTAGTGGCACAGCAGCTGAATGATTTCATGTCCGAGAACAATCTCTTTGAATCAATGCAATCAGGATTCAGGGCTAACCACTCTACTGAGACAGCTCTGATTAAGGTAACCAATGATCTCCTACGGGCAATGGACTCGGGCGCATCATCACTTTTGCTGCTGCTGGACCTTAGTGCTGCATTTGACACAGTGGACCATATTATCTTGCTAGAACGGTTGGAAAAATGGATTGGTCTCTCAGGAAGCGTCCTATTATGGTTCAGATCCTACCTCTCAGATAGGACACACTGCGTTAAATATGGCGAATTGACATCTGAGCCATTTAGTGTTACTTGTGGTGTTCCGCAGGGTTCAGTGCTTGGCCCCCTTCTCTTCAGCATGTATATGCTTCCACTAGGTGATATTATTCGTAAGTATAATATCAGTTTCCATTGCTACGCAGATGACACTCAACTCTATCTCCCGATGGAGGAATCTGCCACACTAAACTGTGGAACTTTGGAGGCCTGCCTCACTGAGATAAAAGAGTGGATGTCACTCAATTTCCTGCGTCTTAACCCTGAAAAGACTGAAATGTTAGTTATTGGTCCTTCTAAGTCCCGTGACTTATTCTCTAAAACCGCAGTGAACTTGGACAATTGCCACATCACACAGAGTGACTCACTTAAAAATTTAGGTGTCATTTTCGACCCTGATCTGTCCTTTCAAACACATGTGAAGAAAATTACTAGAACCGCTTTCTTCCATCTCCGTAACATTGCTAAAATTCGTCCTATACTTTCTCAGTCGGATGCGGAAATCATAATTCATGCGTTTGTTACCTCCCGTCTCGACTACTGTAATGCACTACTTTCCGGTCTTCCGATGACCAGACTCAAGAGTCTTCAGCTGGTACAAAATGCTGCAGCGAGGCTTTTAACAAGGACAAAAAAGTACGATCACATCACCCCAATTTTGGCTAACCTGCATTGGCTCCCTGTTAGCCTAAGATGCGATTTTAAGGTTCTCCTACTACTATACAAAATCATACATGGACTTTCCCCCTCATATCTTTCAGATCTGATCTCCCCCTATGTCCTGGCCCGAAGCCTTCGTTCCGAGAGGGCCGGTCTCCTGGTGATCCCAAGAGCCAAGAAGTGTTCCGCTGGTTCGAAAGCGTTCTCCATCCGGGCACCGGTGTTGTGGAATGCTCTTCCCCCTGAGATCCGATCTGCAACCTCGGTGGAAATGTTTAAATCTAGGCTTAAAACTCACTTCTACTCTATAGCATACGAGTAACCTAATCTTATATGTAATAACTTGTGAAGCCCTTAGAGACTAATTGTGATTAAGGGCTATACAAATAAAAATGACTTGACTTGACTTGACCCCTGGGGGGGGGGGGGGGGGGTTGCGATGACCTATCACCCTTCTCCCATTCTTCAATCATGGTTGGGAAATTTGCATCAATGATGGTGCGGACCAATCAGCCAGAGGCTTGATCATGGGGCGTGAACATTTCATCGCCATGTGTCATAAAAGTAGGCAACCCTGGAAGCCCCCGATGTCTCCTGCACACGATTGTGAAATTGGCACAGGCAGAGACCGGATTTGTTTAACTCTTTGATTCGGCTAAATAAATAAATATGTGGATCATATTCGGCGCTCGGCTCAATAATTTCTCCGACTTCTGGGCATGCTCCAACTGTAAGGAATTAGACAAGACACGTGAAGTGTCTTCGGAGTCAGATTTCAATATAGTAAATGTTAAAACCTTACAATAGATAGATAGATAGATAGATAGATAGATAGATAGATAGATAGATAGATAGATAGATAGATAGATAGATAGATAGATATTGTGTTCTCCTTTTAATGGTTTGAAAGTTTTTTATTAACCTTAGCAGTAAAATTAATTTCTTCTTACCAGTTGATTTCGTCATGTATTTTGACATTTTTATTTTGTCATTAATATTGTTGTGCATTTTTTTGATTTTGTCATGTATTTTGTCATTATTTTCAATTCTTTTATTTATTATGTTATGTATTTTCTCGTTTATTCTTTCTGATTAATTTTGGCGTGTATTTTGTCATTTTGGCATGTATTTTGCCAACTTTTTATTTTGTCGTCAAGAAAGAAAGGATCAAATCCAGCTACCAGCTTTCCTGTGAGGAGTTTGCATGTTCTCCCTGCATTTCAGGTTAATTTGTCGGTCCAAATTGTCCCAGAGCAAGTGAATTGTCTGTCCCTGTGTGCCCTGCGACCGGCTGGCAACCAGTTAAGGGTGTCCCCTGTCTACTGCCCGAAGATAGCTGGGATTTGCTCCAGCACCCCTGTGACCCTACTGAGGATAAGCGGTGCATATAATGGATGTATGTATGTATGTTATTTTTTATTATTTTTTAGTTGTAATAATGAATGGATGGATGGATAAAATATGACACGTCCAAAAGATAATTGACACTAATAAAAGCGATACTGATAAGAAGATCTTCGAAGCCGCGCCTCGTTCAGGTAGGTCCAAACGATACCACAGCCCACGCTTTGCAGTTTTTTTTTCCTTTCCCAGTTCTGTCAAACCTGTTGCACGACCTGCCCTTCGTTGCGTCACCTTTTTGTTTTTAAATGTTGTTTATTTTGAACCGGAAGTGAGGTACGCACTTGTTGTCACCTGAACCTTGGATCAAACAGGTGGAGTTTTTTGAAGCGATCGCCTTCCTCCATGTCGGACTAAACGACACTACTCTAAACAAGGAAGTCTTTTCCTGTAATTGTTCAAGGGAACTCTTTTTTTTCTCCTCTCTTTTTCGCTGTTGAACTGACGAAGCCAGACGGCGAAAGCCACGCCAAGATGTTTTTCGTATGGCCGCTTTCGGCGTTCTTGTTGCTCTTCGCCACGACAGGTAAGTTAAAAAAAAAGACATTTGTTAACGCAACTCTAGGTTTTAAGCGATATACTTTTGTGGTTAAAAGAGCAGTTCGGAAGTCGAAAGTAATGAGAGTGAGTAAGGTGAATCAAACGTTGAGGTAATTTTCAAAATGGAGGCCGTCATACTTTTTGCTCAGGTGCGCCAAAGAATGGAAGAATAGAAATTAAATCGTAACCTGAAAAAAAACCGAATTCGGACTTGTGGTCATCTGCTTTCTTATCAGCTCAAACATGAAACTGGTTCTGAATTCCTTCGATGTGAGTTTCACCATACTTGCGTAAATCTTGGCTCAAACGTCCCTAATGTAGGTCACATCATCAAACACCCGTCCGGATTTCTGGAATGTTAGTTTTAAATCGTTTTTAACTATATAGGTTATTAGTTTATCAAATAATTTAGTCTCAGTCCGTTTTCAGAGGTGCTCAAGCGACCCCGATTTCAACCCAAGTACCCCCTCAAAACTACAGTATATAGTTTTAAAAATTCTCTTCTCTTTAATAAAGAATAGGTTAAAGAGATAAAAGTGAGCAACGCAGCGTCAGAAATGGTTCAGTCCATTTGAAATTCTAGCACCGCCCTCCTCCACGGTCCTCTTTCGCACTTGCGGCATAGTGGCGGAGTCTGTGGAGACTCCTGTGCATTACGTTGAGAGTATGTCATACAGTGGTTATGTTGAACGTCTGTTTTACCACCCAATACCATGACTTTTTCATCAACAGATATCAATCATCATTTCAGTTGCAACCAACCGTAACAATGTTTCTGCTTACCACAAAGTGTAATGTGATGTTCACAGGGTTGGGTAGGGTTACACTACCTGGATTACTTTCAATGACTTTTGGATGACTCCAACACCAAATATACTAATAAAAGACAAAAGAAACTCAATATGGATAAAATGATGACTCACAACACGTGGTAAGCTTTCTCTCCTGGCTTTGATCTCTTTGATCTCCGGCAAAACGAGCATCAAATGCCACAGAAACAAAATGAAAATCAATCCAAACAGCTTGCCGACATCATTTTTGCCGTTCCGTGTATTCCGTTACTCCCCAAGCCTGCACAAAATTTAGTCATTTTATTCATATTTAGTTTCTTTTGTCTTTTGTTAGCATATTTGGTATTGGAGTAATCCAAATGTAATTGAAAGTAATCAAGTTAAAGTAACCCTCCCCAACCCTGGATGTTCACAAATGGGATAGTGGCTCTCCTGAACAAAGTTGAATGATCCTAAATAACTTTAAAGCCCCGGTGTGTAATATTTGACATCTCGGTGGCACTGTATTGTCTAGTGTGAAGGAAAAGTAGCAAGATGTCAGACAAATATTTTTGTTTGATAAAAATGACCATTGTGTGTCTTTCTTCTTCTAGTATGATAGCTCATTTATTTTTGCCCAGTATTCAAATATATATTTTGGGGGATTGAAAGGTTTTTGTATCACTAGGAGACACTAAAACTAATACACTGTCTCTTTAAGCGACACTGAGAACTCCGCACCCCTAAAGTTGTGAACCTATAATTGCCCTGATGTGGTTTTTTGCCTTTCTGGTAATATGGAAAAAGCGTGATAACTACCGACAACACCTAAACTTACATTCTTATTTACGCTTTTGTTTTGTGGCTTTTTATTTAGGCTCGGCACACAAAACAGCAACAACCATTTCAAAAGAAAAGGAAAAGCAAGGAAATAGGAAAGGGAAGAATAAAGTACAATAATACTGCGCTTAAACATTTGCCCAAAGGGAGTATTGTAGGATAAAGCCGAGGCTTTTCCTTGCAGAGAAGACCTATTCAAAATCAAAACAGGAAAACGGAACTTTACCCCACAATGGACAATCAAACAACAAAGAAATGACATTTCAAACTACCGTATTTTCCGCACTATAAGGCGCACCTAAAAGTCTTAATTTTTTTCAAAAGCTGACCATGCGCCTTATAATACAGTGCGCCTTATATATGGCTCAATATTAAATTCGCAAGGTCTCGCAACTTACACAACAGCCGCCGACACGATTTTCCCCCGAAGGCGAAGTCATTCGCGGTGTATGCTGGGATTTATATACCGGCGTTTCATTGGCTAACCAATGTGTCAATCATCATTTGAATCGATCACTATTGGCTGAAGTTATTCGGAGCCTCGGATTGGCTAGATGGCCATAACAAACCCTGCAATCGGCCAAGTTTAGCAATGGCGTAGCAAGCTTGCTACAGTACGCCATAAAGAAACATGTTTCATTAGTCTGTATTTGTAAATATTCTACTCTCCTGGATTTACTTCACTCACGGTTGTAAGAAGACCATGATTGCGTATCATTATTGAACGTGAGAACTTAGGTGAGTTATGCGGCTTTATATTTTCCCGGTATCTTGTTTTAGAACGATCTTGATGTTGAGTGAATTCAACTCAATTCCAAGTGTTTATTGTCATATGCACAGTAAAGTTGTGAGCGAAAAAGAAATTGGAAACTAAGGAATGGTTGGCATTTCTTGAATCCCAAGACTTTAACCTTCCGAATGATATTTGGAACGATGCATTTGAGTGACATCGTACGGACACCGCATCCGCACGTGTCTACGACACGTATTTGCTTCTTTGCAAGCTTTGGGAATGTTAAGGGGGTAATCAGTTGGACTGAATCATCTGACTGTTTTGTCAACGTTCCCATTGTAGCGCCTTATAATCCGGTGCGCCTTATCTATGGAAGATATAGGACCAAAAACTATTTTTTGGGGGTGCGCCCTATAACCTGGTGCGCCCTATAGTGCGGAAAATACGGTATTAGTATTCCTAGTGACTGGAATCAGTATCGATATTGCATGGATTCTTAATCAGAAACGTGGAACGCCTGTTGTCGTTTTATGCGCCCACGCCCAGCTGGCTTGTTTGAAAGCCTGGGGGTCATACACTTTTCAAACTATCTCGATGTTAAGATTTACCCCTGTAATCAGCTTGCATGGGGCAATTAGAATTAGCAAGTAAAAAAAAGTACCCTTTACTTTTTCTGTCAATTGTAGAAATTAGGCTTTTTGAGGTTTTCCCTTGCCCTTATGTATTTTTCAGATCAGGGGGAGGATGTAATTTTGATTACAAATTATTGTGACTTGACACGTGACTTTTTAAGCGGCTTATTGGATTACAAGCAGTGAGCTGAACAACAATGACTTCAGATTCAGATTCAGATTCAGATTCAGATCTACTTTATTGTCATTCTAGTACACGTGTATACAGAACGAAATGTCGATGGATCTGACTCCCACAGTTTCCCTCAGTGTCCTTCAGTGTACAGATATAAATAAAGCTGTATTGTGTTATTTACCATAGTGCCGATAGTGCAAGAAGAGACGCTAACCAGATGTGCAAGATGGGCAGTCAGGTTAACAAGTCAGGTACACAGTACCATTATATTGTAAACAATAACACTGTAAGTAATAACACTGTAAGTAACAATAGTGCAGAGATCAAATGTGCAAGGAGTGGCAAGCTATAAAAAAACTGCCACTAGTGCAAAAGTCAAATTAGCAGCCGTTTAGAGGGATAAATGTATTCATAATGATAAACTTCTGTACCGTTAATGGATTTGGGAATCGAGACATTTCTATTGTTTGGCGACCATGATCTCAAAGTAATCTAATAAAACGAGCGTTTTCTGTTCCATGTTTTTGAGATGAAGTGTTTGAGGAGTATGTTAGGAGATTGAGAAATGGAATTGTGAGAGACAGAACTGGAGTAGTCGTGGAACTGAGCAAGCGTGTGGATAAGAGTACTCGGTTGGTTTGAACACATGGCGAGGATAGATGAGGAGCCAATGTTGAAGAGGTTCTACAGAGCAGAAGTCAATGGAAGGAGACCAAGAGGAAGGCCGCCATTGACGTGGATGGATGGTGTTCTGAGTGCACTGCAGGAAAGAGGTCGAAATATAATGGAAGCTAGAGCTCTTGTTGGTGATAGGAATGAGTGGAGAGGTGTTGTCAAAGGATAGTGGGATGTTTAGAAGGGGATGGGCAGGGCACCCGTATGATGCGGCAGGGGTAAACCAGTGAAAGTTGTCAGGCTCTGCTGTCAGGACAGAAGAGTGTGTTGTGTCAACCTGACCCGAGTGTTGCCTAGGTGCTTACATTGTTTGGGCATTTGGGTTGGCCACTGTCCAAGAATGTTTGTGCGTGTTTTTTGCTATTTTTTTCCCCTTTTTTGTTTTCTTTGTTATTGTATGTGTTTGTCTTGCGGTCGGTCACCCCTCTTGAGGGATATGACCAAGTTAGATAGATAGATAGGTTCAATGAGATAATTCACCCATCAAGAACTAAATGAGTACGGTTTATCAGTTGATTTTACTTCTCCTAGCAGGCTTTTATAGCATTGAGGGTGTACGGTTTTGGTGGGTATACTAAGTAGTTTACAATGTCCAGGTAAGAAATTGCAGGTTAAAGCCAGGATTTGATAACAACAGTTGTTTTTCATTAAATGCGGATTTATTTTGGTATTTAACCCTCAACAGTTCCTCGTATCTTCTAAAGTACACAGATTGGATGGTCAATGAGTCCAACTTATTTTGGGATAAGGGAACAAGAAGTATCAAAACAAGATGTTCTCATAGCGTTGCAATTTTTGTGAGCTGAGTATGGGGACTGAAATGCTACATTGCACTTGATACCAAGTGGTGGAAAAGAATGCCACCTTATCTTTTTGGAAGAATGAGAGATAAACATTTATGCAGGCAGAGATGCGAAAATGGTGAGGTTTTCATTCTAAAACACGGCTAAAATCATTTAGTCTAAGCAACTGTATCATCCATCCATTCATGATCTGCACCGCTTATCCTCAGTGGGGTCGCGGGGGTGCTGGAGCCCATCCGAGCCATCTTCGGGCAGTGGGCAGGGGACACCCTCAACTGGTCCCAGGGCACACAGGGACAGAAAATTCGCTCGCTCATTCCCACTTAGGGACAATTTGAACCGGCCAATGAACCTGACATGCATGTTTTTGGAATGTGGGAGGAAACCCACGCAAGCACGGGGAGAACATGCAGACTCCACACAGAAGGTTCGCTCCCATGACCTCAGAACTGTGCCGCACACGCGCTAACCACTACGCCGCCATGCTGCCTCAACTGTATCATGTTTTTCCCCTCACACAATGAACATGTTTCTTTTCATTTTTGTCTACAGGTGAAGGTAGCTTCTCTGTTACCACTTCCAATCCAAACGTTCAAGTGAAAGAAAATGAAGGTAGACTTGGAATATGATTGTTTTTATTGCATAAAAATCAAAAGAATGAACTGAGATGAAAGACTTCTCTGGGTTTTGATATGCATGTTATCATTTTTATAGAGAAGTGTTTTTGTATTGCTGTCTTCTATATTCATTGGAATGTGTTTTTTTTTTTTTGGAAGGATCTACACTCTACTAGCCTGTTTTATAACTTTATTTTCTATCGCAGGGGTTGATCTTACGTGCTCCTACTCGGCTGACTTTGGTTCAAGTGCCAGGGTGGAGTGGAAGTTCAAAGATGTCACAGGGTCACAGAAATATATCTATTACAACGGCAAAACCACAAGTGAGTTATTTATCTGTGTGAAGCTTCAAGGTTGCCGGGCTCAATAGAGTTGATCCTTTCCTCAGTGTCTGAAATAAGGTCTGCCCGGACGCCCGGGGCCTGCATCTTTAACGTCGGGCGTAACTTACAAAACGTCTCCGCCGGGTGGCCGGCAACTTTTTCAAGAAAAATGTATTCCGATTTCAAAATCTTCGTCCGGTTTTGAAATTTCGGGATATCGGTTCGTTTGGCAATTTGCATACTCGGCAGCCGATCGGAAGCCTGCATCGACTAACTTCCGGACTTTCCTGAGCGTTATAAGGTCATGCATTTGCATACCCTTTTCCAAAGGAGATTCACTGAGAACACAAGAAAAATGGAGAAGGGTTTAGGGATCAGGCCAAAACCTCAGCCCCAGAAGAAAGATTCAAAAGAAGCTAACAAAATGGATGACGCTACAAAACGTAAACGTACATGAAAAGTATCGTGGAAAGAGGAGTTCACGTGGCTTGTAGCAGACGACGCAACGCAAACATGGCACGAATGGGGCGGCAGTAGCTCAGAAGGTAGAGCGCTCGTCTTGGGATAGAGGGATCCCAGTTCGAATCCCGGCTTGTCCGTGTTACATGTTGAAGTGTCCTTGGGTAAGACATTGAACCCCCAATTACCCCCAATAAGCAGGTTAGCACCTTACATGGCTGCACAGCTGCTATTGGGAAATGTGAAGCACAATGTAAAGCGCTTTGGGAAGTCATTGACTTGAAAAGCGCTAGAGAAATGCAGATCATTTCATTGCAAGATTAGTAAAAACAGGTACAGTGGGACCTTGCTACTTCGCGGTTCTAAGTTCGCGGGTTCAGAGCTTCGCGGGTCTAAAAAATAATAATACAGTAAATAAAATAATAAAATTATTATTATTATTATTTTTTAAAGCATTTTTGAAGGGGCATCGCTACTTCGCGGTTCCACGTTCGCGGGTTCAGAGCTTTGCGGGTCTAAAAATAAATAAATAAATAAAAGAATTTAAAAAAAAAATCTTTTTTAAGCATTTTTGAAGGGGCGTCGCTACTTGGCGGATTTTCACTTTTCGCGGGTGGTTTTGGTCCCCATTAACCGCCATAACCCAGGGATTACTGTACATACTGAAGGCAGATGGAAAACAGCGATGTCATAGACATGCAGTGAATGTTATAAGTAGATTTGTCTACCTATCTAGTGAAAGTAGATTTATAATAAACTAAATTTGAAAGTGTTGTTCTGTTATATATTCTGATTATCAATCCTTAATACTTTGCCACAATGGTTTTTTTTGTGTTTCAAGTAGTGAAAAATGGGCTAGGCAACGTTATGGCTGTCCGCTAGCCTTTTCTCATGAGTTTCAGACACCGTTTTTGTTCAGGTTTTCAGTTTTACTTGGCTTAAAATAGGAGTGAATTTCCACATCGTGTGGTGGCTCTATCTGGTTCACGTTCCCACAATGCCCTGACCACTCGTAATCATTAACCAAGAAATATTTGAATTCTAGAGCGCAAGCCGACAGCGGTGTACATCCTGTTTAACAGTTGACGTTCCATTTTTTCTCACAGCGCCGTATGCCGACCGTGTGACTGTATACGGCAGCAATCTAAGACTCAACAAAGTGACCCGAAAGGATAACGGAGTGTACGACTGTGAGGTGTCCGGTGTCAATAGCCAGTTTGGGGAGGCGAGGGTCAAGCTCACAGTTCTTGGTAACTATTTCCGTTTGCTTCTCTTTCTTTGTTTTACTTTGCTGAATCAAATTTGCTAATCTTAGGTTAGCTTCGCACTGCAGAGCTTTATGCTCAATCTGATTTGTTTGTTGAAATCTGTTTTTGCGGGATCCTTCACATTTCCAACTCAATGCGACGTCTCTTCCCGTGTCAATGCCCAAACTGGTCCGCGTGCGCAAAAGAGGACATGTGACGTCACACACCATGCACTCGTTTTTTGTGAAGGTACTCATTAGTTCAGGAGGTTGAGCGCTGGTCTTGGGATCAAGAGGTCGCGGGTTCGATTCCCGGCTCCTCTGTGTCCAAGTGTCCTTGGGCAAGACACTGAATCCCTAAAGCCTTGCATGGCTGACGCTGCTATCTATTGGTGTGTAAAAGGAAAAAGTGTGAAGCACGTTGTAAAGCGCTATATAAATGCAGACCAATGACATCACGGGTGTCAAACTCATTTTAACGATAGAACAAACGTTCTGTCAGGGGGCGGACTAGTAGATTAAAGCGAAAGAAAAAGAGAGATAAAGAAATAAGATAAAGAGGGAGAGAAAAGGAGAGAGAGCGAAACAAAGAAAAATAGAGAGAGGGAGAGAGCGTGAGAAACAAAAGAAAAAAAGTCGTGAGTGAAGGGGAAAAGGAAGGGAGAGGAAGAAAGAAATCCAAAGAGAAAAAGAAAGACAGAAGGAGACAAAAGAGAAAAGAAAGCGCAAAGGGTAGGAAGAGAGACAGAGAAAAGAGAAAAGGAAAAAAGGAAGTTAGAGCAAAAGTTAAAAAGATACAGAGAGAGACAGATACAGAGTGGGAGAAAAGGGGTGGAAAAGAGAGAGGGAGAGAAATACAAGTACAGTGTCTATGTTGGAGGCACCTGGCTTTGGCAACATCAAGTTGACATATTTCAACCTGCAGCTTGTTTGTCTCTTGCGCTCCTCTGAGTGTTGTCTCGCGGGCCTGATTTGGCTTGCGGGCCGCCTTTTTGACACCTGTGAATTACATGATAACAGCGGAGCGTCGGCCTCCCGAATAGGAATGAAATCCAAAACCTTGCTTTCCCATTGAATGCTGTTCAAGTGGTGGGATTTGAATGTAAATATTGTTAACAAGCATTAGAGAATACTATCGCTTTAAGAATGAACACGAGCAACACGTTTTGAATACGCAGTGTTGGCTGTTCCGTGAGTTACAAAATAAACGGGGGTTCATTTTCCATGAACGTGGGATTTAATGACACTCCCTGTTTTCGTCCGCCGCAGTTGTTTGTTTCTTCTCTTCCTCGTGCCTGGTTAAAGGTAGAGTAGTGAGGTCTTATGCCTATTAATCAGGGGCGGGTGGCGTGGCCCTCACACGGAAGTTGCGTTCCAAAAGATCGGATTTAAGACCGCATATGAAAGTGACCCCGGTCCGGTGTGAAAAAAGCAAATATGTGTCCTTCAACCGGACTTTGACAGAACGGATACAGGTCACGTCTGTGCAAAAAACTCCGATTTTCCTGCGGTGTGAACCGAAAGGGCTTCACGATTGACCAAAATCGAATCGAATTCATCAACAAGAATCCTCACGAATTGGGGTTTAACAGTACCGGGCAATCAGAAGGAGGGTTTCATTGCACCAGCCAATAAAGGGGAGGCAAATTTTGCACGACGTTTTTGCACAACTTTGATAGGCTGATAAAGAATAGAATAGAATCTACCTTAATTGTCATTGTTACAAAATGGGTTAACATAGTGTGACAACGAAACTGGGCATGACACTCCGGTTTCACACATTCACAGTGAGGTAAAGAAACCAAGAAGATAAGGAATAGAGAAGATAAGGTTATAAAACAAGGAGGATAAGGTTATAGTTATGATTTTCACAATATTTACACAAAGAAATGACAGCATGTAGGATGTTACATACAGTTTGGTATCGTAAGGGTTTGTGCAATATGCATTTGCTGCAAAAATAGTCAACATGGTTCAAAAAAATAGTCTACATTGTGCAAGGTGAGCAGTATAGAAATGCAGATCAGGAGGTAGAGCGATCGTTTTAGGATTAAGGGATCCCAGTTCGAATCCCGGCTTGTCCGTGTTACATGCCGAAGTGTCCTTGGGTAAGACACTGAATCCCCAATACCCCCAATAAGCAGGTTAGCGCCTTACATGGCTGCACAGATCACGGCCGCTATTGGGAAATGTGAAGCACAATGTAAAGCGCTTTGGGAAGTCATTGACTTGAAAAGCGCTATAGAAATGCACATCATTTCATTTCATTTAAACATAGTGCAGTCAACATTGTGCAAGAAACATAGACATGAGTACCATTTTACGTTCGTATGAGGTATAGGCGCTCAGTCAAGCAGCCGGGCGCACAACTGGTCACCGAAAGAAACACGTCAGCTCGACACTTTAGCGGTTCGTTACATTGAAAATGAATTCATCAGTTAATTTGGACTCTGAGGTAGGTCAGAAGAGTATTTTTATCGCGGCGTCGGAATGGAAAGCTAACAGACAGGCTAACAACTCTTAAGCCACCACTGCCGTAGGTGGATAGTCACCAACTCCCGATCAGGGTTGAGTAGGGTTACTTTAACTGGATTACTTTCAATTACTTTTGATTGACTCCAATAGTAAATATGCTAATAAAAGAAACTCAATATGAATAAAAAGACTCCATTTTGCGCAGGCTTGGGGAGTAACAGAATACATGGAACGGCAAAAATGATGTCGGCAAGCTGTTTGGATTTCTTTTCATTTTGTTTCTGTCGCATTTTATGTTTTGCCGGAGATCAAAGAGATCAAAGCCAGGAGAAAAAGCTTGCCACGTGTTGTGAGTCATCATTTGATTCAGATTTAGTTTCTTTTGTCTTTTATTAGCATATTTGCTATTGGAGTCATCCAAAAGTCATTGAAAGTAATCCAGTTAAAGTAACCCTACCCAACCCTGCTCCCGATCCATTACCAATGAAATGGACGACTTGGGCCTACCACACCTGGAAAACCGTTCCATTTGTGAGGCTTATATATTCATCATCACAAAGACCTTGCAGAAGTCACGGTTAGCAGACGCTAGCGTGTAGCCCGCCAGTCTCTCTCTAAATCTTTCTCTTACACTGTAGCCCTCCAATTTCGTTGTACGTTTATATACCGTAAATTCCGGACTATAGAGCGCACCTGATTATAAGCCACACCCACCACATTTTAAGAGGAAAACCGATTTTGTACATACACAAGCCGCACCTGTATATAAAGCGCATGCGCCCACATTAAAAAATGTAACACGAACACAAAATTAACCTAAACCCGACTTTAAGTCCCGCGATTGAAACTAAATGTCCTTCATTAAAGTCCACAGTCCAAAAATCACAGCCGGCAAAATGAACGGAAAATTATACCGGTACTTAAGGTTTGATGCAGACTTGCAGAGTCCGGGTCCCGTTGAAAGTCATCCAAGGAAAAAAGTGTATATTTCCAAAGGTAAGGGTGGGAAAAATATATATCCACTATTGTCCGCCTCGTCCACAAACAGGTCTGTCTGTTCTCACCTTTACTGGTCCCCACTTCCCGTCACCCCGTGTTTGTTCCGCCCCTCCTTTTTCATTCGCCCGTGCAAAACATATCAGAATAAGTGTCTAAAATAAATACATTACAAAAATATACAGTTGCAAATACATATTATACATGGGTTACACAAAGAAAGACGGTACACCGAAAGAGTTTTCAGAGCTTTAATGATAATAATATAACTTTCATCCCAAACGGTGCCTGTGACCGGGCAGTTAATGGTAGCAACACGCTAGCAACACGCTCGCAACACAGTAAACGGGTCTGGTAAAAAACATACCGTACTTTTAAAAATCACGGTAAACCGTCCTCATCTTCCTCGTTAGAACTGAAGTGGTCTTCCTCAGTGTCGGAAAGTAACTTTGTCATATAGATGTCGTCCCACGCTCCCGCAGCCTTTCTATTTTCATTTTGCATGATGAGGGTATGTTTACGCTAATTGAATTTATGCACAAGCCAAGAAGTTGCAGTCTTCCTCGGCGCGTATATTCCACCGTTCTAAATCTTACCTTTTGTACTCGAGCGCCGCTGGCGGCCGTTAGAAAAATGACATAAATTGGCCGCATCACTGAATAAGCCGCAGGGTTGAACGTCTGGGGGAAAAAGTAGCGGCTTATAGTCCGGAATTTACGGTAATGACAATAAAGACTATTTATATAACTGCAATTCTGTTTTTATTCATCGATTTATAGTTGTTTTGTTACAGTCTCTAATGTCACTATGTTTGAGTTCTCCCCTGAAACAAAACAAGCGCAGTAATGCACTTTTTCTTGTCAAATCGAATATTTGCTTCTAAATTGCAATACAGGTCTGAAAAATCGCAATGAGGTTTTTTTTTTCCCGACAACGTGCAGTTCTTGTGTGAACCTTGGCTTTGGGTGCAGATCAGTTGATAAATGATGCTCGCTCGATCTTATGCAAGACATTCAGGGCATGTTAATATATTTCCCTGTTTTTGGGCAGTGGCTCCTTCGCCTCCCTTGTGTAGGATTCCCACATCGGTGACGACCGGCAAGAATACTGTCCTGTCCTGCCACGACAGGGACGGCTCGCCCCCTCCCCAGTACAAGTGGTACCGAAACGATGTCCTCTTGCCACCCGAACCCAACAAAATTTCCGGCTTCCAGAATAGCACCTACATGCTGAACTCTGCGAATGGCAACCTGGTGGGCTACATCTCTTTTCACCATCTTAAATCCTGGCCTCTCGTTTTCTATTCTGTCTATCTACCTTGGTCATATCCCTCCAGAGGGGTGACCGACAACAAGACAAACACATACAATAACAAAGAAAATAAAAAAGGGGGGAAAAAAATAGCAAAAACACACACATTTTTGGACCATGGCCAATGTTCCCTCTAAGCTGCGCGCGTGCGCAATCGCGCACTGCCCGCACATTCTCAGTGCACAAGAAAATCGAGCCAGCGCACAAAAATCAGGGCTCCAAATTGCTAATTAAGAAGCGACTTAAGTCAAAGTTACAGTGCATGAGGGTCAAAATACACAGGTTCCCCTGACGTTGTGTATTTTGAAGTCAAGGTCAAAGTCGAATGAAGTTAAGTAAAGTCAGTCGAGTTTTTCGAGAACCGGCTTCTTCGGCATGGCTCACTAAAAGGAATCGGCTCTTTCATGTCCCAAATGGCTCTTCAGGTTGTTTTTGCTTCTTTAATCCCTACACGACCAAATATTATCTAAAATTTTGCACAAAATGACTTAAAGGAAGGGGGGGAATAGAATAAAAAATAAAAAAACAAACAAAATGAAAAGCTGAGACAAAAAGAAACAAAAGGAAGAGAAAAAAGAAGGAAAAATTCAGAAAAAAGCCAGAAAAAAAGGAAAAGAAAGAAACAAAGAAAAAAAGTAACAGCTAGGAAAAAATAAACACATGAGATTTTTTTAAAAAGAAATGTAAAAAAAAAAAATAGAAAAAAAACAGGGAAAAAGAAGAAAAAGTTTGTGTTGCATTCAAATAATTTCCAATAATACCAAGTCAATCTTGTTGCCAACATTGTACTTCCACTCAAAAATGGGATTAAATACAGTTCTGTATCTTACAACCGACGCAATAAGCCCCCCAAAACGTTAATATTACGGGACAAAAGATATCAGGAAATAAAAAGAAATGGATATCTTGTGAAAGAATTGTAAAAACAAGCAACGCTTGTAGGCCGTACAACCTTTGCAATAATACATTAGTCAAGTCATTCAAAAGTGAAAAAATGTTTTGCATTGCCGGAAACTCGGCAAAATGTAAAAAAGTTTTGGGCATGTTTGATAATGACTCAGTTGCCACACTTGGGATTGCCGTTGCTCACTGTTGTTTCAAGCGTTGCTCACCGACTTTGTGTGAACTCTCAGACCCGTAAGGAAAATTCCAGGGAACATTGACCATGGCCAACCCAAATGCCCAAACACCCAATCAAGTGCAGCGCCTCGGCACCCAAGTCGGTCATGCTTTTGTCCCTCCAGATGAAACGGGACACAAGAAAGCGGGCGTGTCACTCGGGTCAGGGTGACACAACACACTCTACTGTTTAACAGAAGGGCCCGACAGTTTTCACTGGTTTACCCGTGCCGCATCATACGGGTGCCCTGCCCATCCTTTAGAACGCGTCCAGACATCCCACTATCCTTTTACAACACCTCTCCACCTCTCATTTTCATAAGAGTAAAAACATTTGACTTTCAACCTGTCTTCTCAGGAATTCCGCTCCGTTAGAAAGACTGACACGGCGACATACTTCTGCGAGGCATTCAACGTGGCTGGTCCTCCGCAGCGCTGTCGAGCCGTTAAGATGGAAGTTCGTAAGTGAACCGTCGGCAGACTCGTCTAAAGTGACAGAAAAGCCGTTTCGTTCGTTCGGTCGATTCATGCCCGATGTTTAACTTCAAAATGACCTTGTTCTGGCAGGCGACCTCAACACCGGTGGCATTGTTGCCGGAGTTATCGTGGCGCTCCTTTTGCTTGTCCTGCTTGCTCTGGGCATTTGGTACGCTCACAAAAAGGGATACCTACCCCGTGAGTATACACTCATCACTGTCTTCTTCAATCATCACAAGGAAAATCTTTTATGTGAGAGTCATTAACCAATAACTTGATGTCTTTGCTTTTTTTTTTTTGACAGAACTGACTCAAAGGTAAGATTTTCATTTTTTGGGGTGTAATCAGTGTCTGAAACTACAAAAAAGTAAGCGAACACCAGGGCAGGCGACCTTTCAGAGCCATAAAGTTGCCTGCACCATTTTTCACAACTTGAAACGCAATGAGACGACGAATCGCAAAAAAAAACATTGTTGCAAAGTATTAAGGATTGATCATCAGAATAGATAACAGAACAACACTATTATAAATCTACTTAAAACATTCATTGCATGTATCGCTATTTTCCATCTGCCATGAGTGTGTACCTGTATTGACTCGACTTCATTCATGCAATGTTAGCGTTGCGTCGTCCGCTACAAGCCACGTGAACTCCTCTTTCCACCATGCTTTACGTTTTGTAGCGTCATCCATTTTGTTGGCTTCTTTTGAATCTTTCTTGTGGGGCTGAGGTTTTGGCTTGATTGCTGACCACTTCTCCATTTTTCTTGTGTTTTCTGTGCGTCTGCTACAAGCCACGTGAACTCCTCTTTCCACGATGCTATAAATGTACGTTTACATTTTGTAGCGTCATCCATTTTGTTAGCTTCTTTTGAATCTTTCTTCTGGGGCTGATGTTTTGGCTTGATTCCTAACCACTTATCCATTTTTCTTGTGTTCTCCGTGCGTCTACTTTGGAAAACGATATGCAAATGCTCGACTTTATAACGCTCGGGAACGTCCGGAAGCACAAAGTTAGTCGATGCGGGCTTCTGATTGGCTGCCGAGCATGCAAATTGCCAAACGGAGCGAAATTCTGAAATTTCCAAACCGAACAATTTTTTTTAAAATCGGAATAACGCAAACCTTTGATTTGAAAAAAAAAATCTTTCGCCTGACGCAAAAGATGCAGACCTTATTTCAGACACTGGTACAATGCATTACTTCACATATCAAATGACTACGTTTGTAAACTGCTTTGCACCCCCCCACCCCCTTCCCCTGAAAACGAGTGTATAAAATCGGTTTGTTCCTAAAATCTGTTCCAGCAAACAGAAACCCAATGTGGTCTACCAGCCGCCTTCTGTGTACGCTGGAAGTGGTGAGGAGGATGACGTGAGTAAAACGCTGCCTCGCCTTTTCATGTCTTGTGTGCTGTATACTTGCAGACAAATATTTATTCTTTATTGAGCCGTTTCTCAGAAATAAATGGCCGACGTTTGATGTTTTTTTTTTTTTCATAGGGCGAGTTCAAGCAGAAGTCATCGTTTGTGGTATAGTCTGCAAGAGACTTCCTGTCTGGTTTTAACTGTTTCAGTGTGTGTTTTTGCTGTTTTTACATGTCATGCTAACATTTTTTATATTATATGACATAAAACCCTGACTTGTTCACAATTTTTCCCAAAATTTGTGTTTCTTGTGAGTGTGTATAATGTCATTTGTGTTTTTGCTGTGGATAAACTCCTTGCTAGCCCTTTTTTCGACACTTTCTATTTCCGATTAACATTCCATTGAAAAGACTAACTTGTTACATTTTTTTTCTGAATGTATTTTGTGACCGTGTTGAGATCTACCGGTTAAATTCATGCAAATAGAGCAGAGATGCCGTCAGCTATGTGAACAGTGATTGTATTTTCTTTGAAAAGCACATTAATCAGGTTTGACTGGTGTACATTAATGTAATATTTTATCATTTTTATAGTAATAAAATGTGATACAAGTTATTGTCTATTTTTTTATTTAACTTTTGATTTTAAAATTGAATTTGTTTGGTGATAGGAATGAGTGGAGAGGTGTTGTAAAAGGATAGTGGGATGTTTGGATGTGTTCTAAGGGATGGGCGGGGCACCGGTATGATGCGGCAGGGGTAAACCAGCGAAAGCTGTCGGGCCCTGCTGTTGAACAGAAATGTGTTGTGTCACCCTGACCCGAGTGACACGCCCGCTTTCTTGTGTCCCGTTTCATCTGGAGGGACAAGAGCATGACCAACTTGGGTGCCGAGGTGCCTAACTTGGGTTGGCCATGGCCCAAAAAATTTTATGTGTGTTTTTTGCTATTTTTTTTCCCCTTTTTTCTTTTCTTATTGTATGTGTTTGTCTTGCTGTCGGTCCACCCCTCTTGAGGGATATGACCAAGGTAGATAGATTTCTTTTCTTTACCGTTTGGATTATTTTAACATCCTAATATTGGAGCCATCAGCAATCATATGACTTTGGGTTTGAGATGTGAAGAAATTGAATGATTTAATCTTTATTTAAGGAACGTTTAAGGTCGCCAATGTGTTAGTGTGGAGCGAATTATTTCACGTAATTCAGTAAAACGTTGCCTTTAGATGTGTTAAGTCAAAGGACCCCAAACTACAGGCCGGGGGCTGGATATGGCCTACTTCTGCATTTGAGCTGGCACCCTCAACAATACCTGGGGGCATTTTGACGCACATCCTTTTTTTCTATTTAAAACAAAAAGTATTTATTTTTTCAAACATAAGAAAGAACTCTGTGTGGGGGCACTTTTTTTGGTTTGAACATCATTTGTATCTGGGTTGCGGTGATAAGAATGCCAAACTTTTACCACCAGACTGCCAGTGATTTAGATAACACGTGAAAAGGCATTGGATTTTACTTTATGTTCGTACCTTATTCAGTCTCAGTACGAGAGACAAATTCTAATTTCGTTATGCCTTTCACATGACACAATGACAATACTTCGAATAGAAAAAACGAATCGAATTTATTGTGATCGTCACATGTGAAAGCACTGCGAAATTAACATTTGTCTGTGGTACTGTGATTAGAAAGTGGTGATAATGAGAAATCTATGCCTGTTCTCAAGTCAACTTGGATCTGTTAAGATTGTGGATGGCACAACAGAATGATTTTATTCTATGGACTTTTTTCTGTCCAAGTTATTTGGTTTGTATAAATTTCATAAATAGTGTCATTCTTTTATGTCATTTTATATGAAGAATTCAGAGCGGGCTATTTGGTTATTTTTCATCAATGGTGTTATTTATTTTCTTATGTTCTTGGAACAATTTAGAAGGGTGATTTAATATTTTTTTTACATTTAGGCACTCCTGCAATCGTCATACTTTTTCCTCTTGCAGACTGACCCTGGCCCCTCATCACAGAGGGGAACATTTTGGGGGACCCTGTACTTAGTGGTCAGCACAGGAAATTAATATCTGTCTCCCAGAAATGTACAGCAATATGTCATCGAATTCGAAAAAGCGACTCAATTGAAAATAATAGCTTTTTCTGGCCTTACCATGGCAACGTGTGATGTCATGTTCCCGTTGGCGCGCTTCTGCGCATGCGCACCGACGCCCCCTTTTCTTAGACAGGAAGTGTGAAGCACTCTTTCCACCATCCGCCCCCAGACGGGCGCTCGCTGCATCACAACGCCTCAAACTCATCCAAGTCATGGCGCTCTAGTACTCTTTACTGCAATTTGCTGTCATTCCCGCGTGCTAACCCGGGGCCCTCGCCATTCTTCCTCGCATATTCGACCCACCGCGCATTGGACTTCCATGCGCGATCTTCGATGGAGGGAACGAAGCGAGTTTTTTAGTTGCGTCTGATTTCTCATCCGGCGGACCGAATGCGAGAGGCTTTCTCGACCCCGACATGTCCCCCTCCGAGGCCGGGCACGGAAGCTCACAACCCCGGCTGCTCGAAGCGGTCGAGGTGATTCGGAATGGCTGACCAAAACCCAGACCTACTGGAAGACCACCATAGGGTTGGCTGCACTTAAGTCTCCTAAGTTTTTCTCTTTACATGTTTTTTCACGAAATGAAATCCACTAGAAGAGGGTTCTTATCCATGGAGCATTGAAAAATGGCAGCTAAGGAGGAACTCTATGCCAAAGTGACCCCTCGAAGACAACGTCAGACCCGCGCGGGCACCGTTAAACACGGGTCAACTCTGGACGTGCTGCTGTCCATGGGCTTCCCTAAGACCAGGGCGTGAGTAAACGGACCCGGCACCCAAATCCTCGACATGTTTGTGATTGCTCGCCTGTGCTTATGTTTCCTTTCCACTTCGGCTCCACTCCTGCAGAAAGAAAGACTCGGATGCTGCCACTTGCCAGCTTCTCTTGGGTCTAGCGTTTCATATTTCATTCATTTTTGGAGAGGGATGGGTTGCCAAGAAACAAGCTCTATGAATGAACTGTAGAGCTTACGTCATGATGTTGGTTCTTAGAAGAGGGTTAAGCATTTGGTGATGCAGTTTACCATCATTTGTGAAACTATTTCCATTAAACATCAATCTAGCACTTAATGGTAACTCCTGTCTGGAGTAGGTACGTATACAGGACTTCACCCCCCAAAACGTGCATGTCATAATAGATAAATTATGGAGGGATGGTTATCGTGGCAGTGAAAAATGCTGCATCACCCAATTCACCGAGGAGGGTGCTTCTACTTCTTCACTGCCACTGACTGCTATTGACTTTAAGAATAACTTGGCAAGGCCGACAGTGGAATTGTTAACACAACGCTACTACGATCATCGATGCTTTAGTTCACCTGAGAGGAATCGTTGCTTAGTCGTTTAGGAATGGACTGGTGCATCAATTAGGAGATGCAAGGACAGAGACGATGCCCAGAAGCAGATTTGTAAACTGATCTCGTTTATCTTTAATTTGGGTTTCTATCTATCTGTGCGGAGTTTGTATGTTCTCCCCGTGCTGGCGTGGGTTTCTTCCGTGGACTCCGGTTTCCTCCCACATTCCAAAGACATGCATTTCAGGTGGATTGGCCGCTCCAAATTATCCCTAGGTGTGAATGAGCGAGCGAATTGTCTGTCCCTGTGTGCCCTGCGATTGGCTGGCAACCCGTTCAGGGTGTCCCCTGCCCATTGCCCGATGATTGCTGGGATGGGCTCCAGCACCCCCGCGGCCCTACTGAGGAGAAGCGGTGCAGCTAATGAGATGAGATCTATCTATCTATCTACCTTGGTCATATCCCTCTAGAGGGTGACCAACAGCAAGACAAACACAATAAGAAAAAAAAAATAAAAAGGGAAAAAAATAGCAAAAAACACACACAAAATGTTGTGGACCATGGCCAACCCAACTGCCCAAACACCCAAACAAGTTAGGCACCTAAGTCGATCATGCTTTCGTCCCTCCAGATGAAACGGGACAAAAGAAAGCAGCCAGCACACTTCTGTTCAACAGCAGGGCCCGACAGCTTTCACTGGTTTACCCCTGCCGCATCATACAGGTGCCCTGTCCATCCCTGAGAACGCGTCCAACATCCCACTATCCATTTACAACACCTCTCCACTCATTCCTATCACCAACAAGGGCTCTAGCTTCCACTAGATTTAGACCTCTTTGGGTTTCAATATTTGTTATTTAAATGTTTTTCTCATCCCCTAGTTTTGCATGGCGCTTCTGTAACCCACGGGGGAAAAAGAAATGCATGTTGCATGCTTTCTCTAGCTTCGTAATCGCCGTGAATTAAACGTCGACGTATTATGGAGATTTGGGAACATGATGCCACAGGCCGGATTTAGTCGTAATTAAATATAATCCGGATCCTTCCCGTGGGCCTTGAAATTGACATATGGGCCCCAAGAGGAATGTAATGTGTGCGTTATCCCTTTTTTATGTCTTGTACATCACGTTGCCTCAAAAAAGCAGTAAAAGATGCAATGGTAAAGCGAGTTCAAGAACAGTATCGGTTAAGCACATAATATCCACATTTTTTGCACCATTGTCATAAACTGCAGATTTTTTTTCTGTATTTTTTTTGTATTCCTTTTTTAAGTGAACTGCAATTTTGAGCTTCAAGCATTTATATTGTTTTTTACAAAAACTACTATAGTAGTAAAATATATATATTTTTAAACAAATATTATCTCTAAGGAGAGAAATATTTATAGGGACACTGTAATGCTTGAACACTCAATGTCACTGTGTTGTGTACTGCTACCTAAAACGAATGCTACAAAGCACAACGAAGACAACTTCAGAGACTCAAATTTGCCAGACAACACCTTTTTGAATCTGAGAGCTACTTTTTGTTCGTGAATGTCAGAAGAGCTACCAGTTTGATATGGTAAATGTTCTGCATTTCTATAGCGCTTTTCAAGTCACCGAAGACCTCCCAAAGCCCTTTACAATGCCCTTCACATTACCCATACACACACTCACACACCAATAGGGAGTCAGCCATGCAAGGCGCCTACCTGCTTATTGGGGGCATTAGGGATTCAGTGTCTTGCCCAAGGACACTTCGACATATAACACAGAGGACAATGTTATTACTATGCTGTTACTATGTTATTACCAGCTTATTATTAGAAGTTGCAGTGGATCACTTAAACATCATGCCAGTTTGAAATCAAATGTCCTGGAAAATCTTAATGACCCATCACAGGTGAACTGTTTTCAGAACTTGTGCGCTAGCTACTCAGGTGTCCTAAGAACAGCTGCCTGGTTTAGCCTTTAGCAAGCTTTTTGGTTTTAATTCAGGTTCAAAATGGTGGAAAAATATGTTAGTTCCCTCCAGGTGAGGCTCATGTTATGTCAATTTATTGACGCGCAAGTATTATTAAAAAAAATCATGTATTTTTGATTATTAAGTTCATATTGTTTTTTTTTAAATACACGTTATCTTTTTAAATGTATCAATGTTTTACTTTAAAAGATTTATATTGTTGTTCAATATAATTATTCCAAAGTTTCATTTTTTTTTTGCATCTTATAAAATAGTGGGCCAGCACGGCGGCGCAGTGGTTAGCACGTGTGCGGTACAGTTCTGAGGTCATGAGATCGAACCTCCTGTGCGGAGTTTGCATGCGTGCTTGCGTGGGTTTCCTCCGGGCACTCCGGTTTCCTCCCACATTCCAAAAACATGCATGTCGGGTTGATTGGCCGGTCCAAATTGTCCCTAGGTGGGAATGAACGAGCGAATTGTCTGTCCCTGCGTGCCCTGAGACCGGTTGAGGGTGTCCCCTGCCCACTGCCCGAAGATAGCTGGGATGGGCTCCACTGCCCCGCGACCCTACTGAGGATAAGCGCTGTAGATAATGGATGGATGGATAAAAAAGGGTTTCTAGTGTTCAGCTGTAAATTTCAGGAACAGCTTTTCAACACTACAGCCTCAGAGATGCGGTATTCACAGCAATATATTGCCTATTCCGCTCAACTGAATTTAATTTGTGCAAATTAAGTGCATTCCTGTTAAAAGCTTGTTCAATCGCACTATATTTTGACGAAAAATGTAAATACATGATTTTCTCACATCCTCCCCTATTAAAACAGTTGAGGTTTTTGTGTGTTGCATGCTTTGATTGGCATTTGAAATAAATTGAAGTGAACGTTTTCTGGTAAGGATGCAGAAGTCGTACTTAGACTGCGAGGCACATTCCAGTGCAGGCATTTTTATGAACAAACTCCGAGCTTGGATTCAAGGCGGCTAAGCGGAAGTCGCCCATTTCCTGATGTGGCTTGTGACCTTCTCTACGTTCTCAGTGGAGATGGTAGTTGCGGGGCAGCTGATTCAGAGGACGCTATGTCTGGCGTATTCATCCAGTCCTTCAGAGTGATTTGAAATGAACTGAAAAGAGACAGTTGTCGAGGTACCGATAGTATCTCTAGATGTGAGTGATCTATTCAGTTTCTACCTAAACGTTCGGTGTTAAGCTCTCAAGTCGAAATGGTAACACAAAAAGCCGGGCCAGTAAACAACATCCTTCGCCCACACAATGGCCCAGTCACTTCCTTTATGGTGTCTCTGTTGTAACATGTGACTGTCTTGCTCCAGAAATAATGACGCAAAAAAGAGAATCGGTTCCAGACACTGACTATACGCTCCCCAGCTTTTTGCATCCTGTGTCACAGTGAAAGAAGAGTTAAGAGATTATAAACTGCAATCTGCCCTTGTTTCTGAGACTTAATCCTTTACTGTCGGCTCCTCTTTATAATACACAGATATTTGGCTTTTTCCTTTTTGTAAGAAAAGGGGGATATTCTTTAGACTGCCTAACGGTATTATGTTATATGGCATTTAGTTGGTAGTCAAGTCATGTTTATTTATTTGGACCTTAATCACAAAGAGTCTCAAAGGGCTGCGCAGATCAAAGACTATTGCAAACTACAGACTATTAGATAGATAGATAGATAGATAGATACTTGATTCATCCCGGTAGGGAAATTCATACTTCCATCAGTCTACCCCGTTGTTTATTAACAGATTAACATGATGCCCTAGGGGTGCTTGTAGCGGAGTGGATGACGTCACGCCAGTCCAAAAGTTCGACATCCCTGCGGCAGATGGAAATCTTTTCGTTGTGAAAATCCAGGGATACACCACCTCGTGTTAGCAAGTCCGCCTCCTCTCCGATTCCCCCCGGCTTTCTTGTCTCTGTATAGCGGCGTTGAAGCCGGATAGCTCCGGGTGGCTACACGTTAGCGTCCGGAATGCTAAACGTGAGCCACGTTTCCGCAAAACACAGCAACTGCGCTCCCTGTGCGCTTCGATGTTTTCCACCAGCACTCGATGATCTTATTTGGTCGTGAGTTCGCATTTACCATGATTACGGATGGTACCGAAGACTTAAAACGCCGCTAGCCGCTTCGCTAGCTCCGGCTCTTCTTCCACGATAGGCCCCTTCATCACGCCGGCACGAGAATTCTTCAGGGCAAGGAGTTAAAATTCCTTGAATACACGCATTTTTGTGCACTAAAACCCATGTCCCATAGGATAGAAGTAATCCATAGTGTAGTAGTCAAAACGGGAAGAAAAAAGATAGGAGCAGACAATAAAACAATAGGGCAGCTGCTGGAAAAGGCAGCCGCTTTTATGACACCATCCCCTAATATTGCCAACATAAAATCTAGGTTATTCATATGCCCTAGAGAAAAAGTGTGTTTTAAGCTTAGATTTAAACATTTCTACTGAGGTTGCAGATCGAATCTCAGAGGGAACAGCATTCCACAGCACCGGGGCCTGAATGGAGAACGCTCTGATTTCTTCTTGGCTCTTGGGATCACTAGTAGACCAACATTTTCAGAGCGAAGACTCCGGACCGGAAAATGGGGAGGAAATGAAATCTGAAAGATATGAGGGATCAAGTCCATGCATGATTTTGTAAACGACCAACAGAACCTTCAAATCACATCTTAAACTAACAGGGAGCCAATGCAGGTTAGCTAAAATTTGGGTCATGTGGTCTAACGCTGCAGCATTTCGTACCAGCTGCAGGCTCTTGTTTTTGGACTTCGGGAGACCGGAGAGTAGTGCATTACAGTCATCGAGACGGGAGGTAACATCTGACAGAGACAGCATATGGTGAATGTAGTGTGTATATAGCAGTGGTCGGCAACCTTTTGTGTACTACGGACCCGGTTTAATGTCTGACAATATCCTACCCGCTTAGCTCACTAATAACATCCATAATAATAACAATGACAACAATAATAAAATCAATAAAAATAAATCTAAATCTACTGTGTTATTACTAGACCACTCAGGTTCCAAATGACATGAGAAAAGAGATGAGATTTTATCCCATCATCACACTATTTTTACTCATAGTACCACATTCTATCGACTTTATTTTTTTATCTTGAAGGCACATGTGATTGGTCAACCGTTTTATATCATTGCTACAACGTAACACATTATGATGTCATGGAGCATTATGGGAAAAAGTTCAGCCAAAATGACGTTCAACGTGGAAACGTGAGTAAAAATAGCGTGATGATGAAATCAAAGATAATGCCTTTCACT
The DNA here is from genome assembly GCF_059441175.1 of Urocampus carinirostris. NCBI lineage: Eukaryota > Metazoa > Chordata > Actinopteri > Syngnathiformes > Syngnathidae > Urocampus > Urocampus carinirostris. The sequence continues at coordinate 859,112 of NC_142365.1, forward strand.
CTAACAGGTACAATTCTAGTGAACTTGTGGCTCGTATTTAGCACTCTCACCGTTCGAGTTCAATAGCGATTGCATCCAATGCTAAGTGATAGAGGTCAGCGAAATCAGACCACTGACCAATCATTGCTCAAATACGGTAATACTGTATCGTTAAACTTGGGTGCACCGCGCAGCCAAGCAATGATTTTCTTATCGCACTTGTTTCATTGCACTTTTGTTACAATGAACCATTTATTTTTCTTCATTGCATTAGTGTCATTATTAACATTTCAGTCAGTTTTTCCAAAGCACGATGTTGTAATTGTTATTTATTTTTAATTCTTGCGACTGGCTGGCAAGCAGTTAAGGGTGTCTCCTGCACAGTGCCTGAAGATAGCTGGGATGGGCTCCAGCAACCCCGCGACCCTAGTGAGGATAAGCGGTGCAGATAATGGATGGAATGGATGAATATTGTAATTTTTTGGCCGATTCATCCGGAAAGTCTTTTTTTTTTTTTTTGGACAATATCTGTGTATTATTTGTTATTGCAACATCCATTTTGGCCTGGTCATCCTGGAAGGGGGCTGACATCATGTGTGCTCCCCTCTCAAAGTTTCTTCATTTTCCTCATGTTGAGGTTTTTGAGTTTTTCCTTGCCCTCATGTAGGTTTTAGATCAGGGGATTATGTTATAATAATCTGTATTTTGCAATAGTCTGTGGTCTGTGCAACCCTTTGAGACCGTCCCTTCTCAAGGTTTCTTCATTTTCCCCATGTTGAGGTTTTGACGTCTTTCTTGCCCTCATGTCGGTCTTAGATCAGGGGATGGTGTAATATTAGTTACTCTGTGGTTTGCAATAATCTGTGGTCTGTGCAGCCGTTGGAGACTCTTTGTGATTAAGGGCTATAGAAATAAACATGACTTGACTTGACCTGACATTTTCTCTTCTAAGCCCTGGAGTGCCATGTCTAATCTCGTTGCATACAATGTTTCACAAAGTTGATATCAACGATGATAAAGACAATTCTAATTCATAATTTTTTCTGGCTATGATTTTTTTGGGGGGCTGAACAGAAATGATGCGTGTATACATTCATTAATTCGATACAAGCAAAACCGAAAGCAGTTCTTTTTCTTTTTATGTGACCCGATACCAAACAACGAGAAGTGATGACCTGGATTTTAGGGGGTGGTGTAGGTTTCACTGTTATTTACTAACCAAAAGGGAAAAATGATTCACACATGACCTGTAAAAATGTAGGATTATTGTTTCTAGTCCAAACTGTACATACCAAACACATTATTCCCCCCTGTCCCATCAGGGGGATCAAGGAAGGCATAGGTATCTCCTGTAACATCTCATCTCATTAGCTGCACCGCTTTTCCTCAGTAGGGTCGCGGGGGTGCTGGAGCCCATCCCAGCCATCATCGGGCAGTGGGCAGGGGACACCCTGAACTGGTTGCCAGCCAATCGCAGGGCACACAGGGACAGACAACTCGCTCGCTCATTCACACCTAGGGACAATTTGGACCGGCCAATCCACCTGAAATGCATGTCTTTGGAATGTGGGAGGAAACCGGAGTGCCTGGAGGAAACCCACGCAAGCACGGGGAGAACATACAAACTCCGCACAGTAAGTCCGGTAGCTGGATTTGAACCCACACAGGAGGTTCCCAAGACCTTAGAACTGTGCGGCACAAGCGCAAACCACTGCGCCGCCGTGCTGCCCTCTCCTGTAACATATAAAACATATTATAAGCTTTGTGAGTCAGTCAGAAATTCTCAGTTTCTTCCAAAACAAACTTTTGTACATAAACTGTCACTTCTGTTACATGAACTCCCGATATTAAGTGTGACTTTCTCTCTCAGGATGCGCATTCTCTTTTCACTCTCCTTTTTATAAACATGAGCCGGAAGAGAATGTATTGATTGGGTGACTGTGTTTTCTCTTGATCTTGTGTCTTTGCAGTTTGAAAGCTTTGGTCTCCACAGGAGGGAAAAACGTCCAGGCCGCTTGTGACTGGTGAGAACCGCAAGCACACCTTTTATTAGTCACTCGTTCTAAACTGGTCGGTGAATGAAGTTCATGAATTGGAAACTGCTACACCCTGCTAACGGTCCTCATAGGACAGCTATTTTGAAGTCTCTTTTGAAGCTTTTTGCTCCCCCTCCTTCAAATTTTACGTTTGCGTTTCCAGGCTTTTTTCCCACGTGGACGACCCTTTCCTGGACGATCCTCTGCCCAGGGAATACGTCTTGTACCTGCGGCCGAGTGGTCCTCTGCTGCAGCAGCTTTCGCTCTTCTGGCAACAATCTCGCCTTTCGTGTGGCAAAAACAAGGCGCACAACATCTTCCCTCACATCACCCTCTGCCAGTTCTTCATGGTCAGTCTCAGTCCCAGTCTTATTACTTCCCCTTTGACTAACTACTTTGTTCTGCGTCACTTGAGGTGTCCTTAAGCAAGCTAAAAGTTAAATATTTACTCTATTAAGTATGTGTTAACCCAATGGAGTTTATTTTCCACTGCGGCTATCAGCTTTCTGTGCCCTTATGTTTTTCTGTGTGTTTGTGTAGCATGATCCTTGTAAAAGTAAGAACAGTTAAAATGATTGCCTAAGCGTCTAAGAATGGCACGTACTTGCACGCGCATCATGAACAAGGTGATTGAGTCTGCGTGGAGATGGCGGCAGCAAGTAAAAAAAGTTCCAAATTCCGTACAGTATTTTTAAATCCATAAATCGATGAAAACCTGATTTTTTTATTTCGGGAATTATTACAACAATAAACTGTAGTTTTAAACTTGAGTCTCTTAATCTTTTCCCAACCACAACACTTTTAGGAAATGGACGGGCTTCATCTTGTTAATGTGATTTAGTTGCAAAAATGGATGGGAAGGCGCAGCAATGGCATTGAGCCTTTTGTTATTAGTCTTTTTAAGGTCCAATTCAATTGAGTGAATTAAAGATTGTGTGTTTGTATTCATTGAGAAGAGTTCATTCCATATATTTTGTGCATAAAAACTCCACAGTGCGCCGATGCGAAGGTGGAGGCTCTGTCAGATGCTCTCCAGACCACCGTGGCAAAGTGGAAAGGTCGTATACCCATGCCCGTTCCGCTGGAGCTGTACACCTCCTCCACTTTTATCGGCCTCTTCGTGGAGGAGCAGGTGGCGGAGGTGCTTAAGACTTTTGCGGCTGATTTTGCCAACGAAGCAGAAACTAAAGCAGGTCCGTGCTCATATTTTTTCCCTGCCTTGTCATTTATGAGTGGCTTCAGCGTCCTCATTGTGCTCAACATCTGTCCCAGATGTGCACGTGGAGCATCATAAGAAGCAACTGCACGTCACATTGGCGTACCACTTCCAAAGCGCGCATCTTCCAGTTTTGGAGAAGTTAGCCAAGAACGTGGATGTCTCGTCAGGCTGCGACTGGCTGGCTGTGCTCTTCTCCCGGGATATTCGCTTTGCAAATCATGAGGTAGAAATGCATCTACTAAAGACTGCTCTTGACAGTTCACTTCTTGTCTTACTTTCCTGAAATAGTTTCCTTTTCTTCACCACATGTTAAGAATGTATGGCTTTTTTTTCTAGACACTGCAAGTCATGTATCCCTACGCGCCTCAAAATGATGACGAGCTGGAGCTGGTGACTGGAGATTTCATTTTTATGTCACCGATGGAGCAAAGCAGTGCCAGCGAGGGCTGGGTGTACGGCACGTCCCTGGGCACCGGGCTGTCCGGCCTGCTGCCTGAAAATTATGTCAACCGCGCTGATGAGTCGGACACTTGGGTTGTTCATGGGTAAGAACTGTTCCGGGAGGTACATTTTTTTTCTGCCGAAGAATAAAAGAAATGTCTCTATTTAAAACCATCCATGATCTGCATCGCTCATCCTCAGTATGGTCGCGGGGGTGCTGGAGCCCATCCCAGCTATCTTCGGGCAGTGGGAAGGGGACACCCTGAACTGCTGGCCAGCCAGTCGCAGGGCACACAGGGACAGACAATTTGCTCGCTCATTCACACCTGACTTGCATGTTTTTTGGAATGTGGGAGGAAACCGGAGTGCCTGGAGGAAACCCACGCAAGCACAGGGAGAACATGCAAACTCCACACAGGAGGTTGGATCTCACGACCTCAGAACTGTGCCACACACGCGCTAACCACTGCGCCGCCATGCTGCCCTATTTAAAACCATCCCCCCAACGTTTGGATCATATACTGTTGTAAAATAATGATGAATTAAACTTACTTTATTCAAACTTTGTTTAGGAAGTAAAATCCAAGCTTGTTTTGATCAGTCATCTTCATTTTTTTCTTTCTTACACACTGTTTGTGAAATATACTTCTATCTACTCAAGTTTAACTGATTGTGTACTAATAATATACATATTTTTTTTTAAAGTTCCAAACTAATAAAGGACAGTGTATAATATTCGACCTCTAGGTGGCACTGTTTTGTGTAGTGCAACTGAAAACGAGTGTTTCACAGCACAACCAAGAAAACAAAATGAATCGGCGCTCGAGGTTAATGATCAAACACTTGAATGCCATTGTTAAATATCCTGTGACACAGGATTTGACACCTTATACTGATGGACTTGTAAAGAAAAAACTTCGCTAAGTTTCAGGAGCTAGCATCCACAAGTATACTGCTGGTGTGCAAATTAAGAGAGGAAAGGGCCGTGCACGCAATTTCTTTGCACAGATCATTACAAATAAGATCTAGATTCATTTGAAGGCAATATTGTGCAGTGTTATCTTAGCTTTAGTAGGCCCAGCCTGGAACTGATATGTGATGTTATTGCCCGTTCACTGTTAAAAGTCTTTATTTTGTACTTCTTTTTGAAATAATTCGAAGCGGTATGGCAATTTAGGCCAGCATATTCTTATTCATAGCTCTTACTTCAGTTTGTTCGGATGTAAAGTTGCATTTATTCAACTGTTAAACATCCATCCATCCATTATCTGCACCGCTTATCCACAGTAGGGTCGCGGGGGTGCTGGAGCCCATCCCAGCTATCTTCAGACAGTGGGCAGGGGACACAGAGATAGACAATTTACTTGCTCATTGTTTGTGAATAAAAGTGTTGCGCTTGGAAAAGATCCCTTTTCGTCCGTGATTATAATTTGTAAGGTAGGCTAACTATGTAGGACAAATGACAAACAGGGTTGGGTAGGGTTACTTTAACTGGATTACTTTCAATGACTTTTGGATGACACCAATTGCAAATATGCTGATAAAAGACAAAAGAAACTCAATATGAATCAAATGATGACTCACAACAGGTGGTAAGCTTTCTCTCCTGGCTTTGATCTCTTTGATCTCCGGCAAGACGAACATCAAATGCCACAGAAACAAAATGAAAATCAATCCAAACAGCTTGACAACATCATTTTTGCCGTTCCATGTGTTCCGTTACTCCCCAAGCCTGCACAAAATGTAGTCATTTCATCCATATTGAGTTTCTTTTGTCTATTATTAGCATATTTGTTATTGGAGTAATCCAAAAGTAATTGAAAGTAATCCAGTTAAAGTAACCCTACCCAACCCTGATGACAAAGCATAGGACTGAAAAGAAGAGCTAAATGTTTTTGTGCTAATCCGGCCCACTTGATCACGTAAAGTCTGGATGCAGCCCCCTACCCAAACTGTGTTTGACATACCTGCTTTAAAGAGATGGCTCAATATTTTGGTTTAAAACGTAATGGCCCCTATTTTTAAAGGAAATAGCTTAGTCTTTTGTCATCTGCCCTCTAGTGGTACAGCAGGTAATTTTGTTCCTCCGTTTAGTTTACATAGATTGCCAGACAAGAAATATCCTGGTGTGAGAGTTGTTGACACACATCCTACTAGTTTTTCTTGACGGAAGATTGACCGGTGTGCATTGATGTTCAATCTTCAGGTCCCATTCCATTCTCAACTACTCACCTCCCTCGAACGCCTCCAGCACCCGAAGTGGGTTGCTGTTTGACGAACAGCACGCTGACAGTCTACTGGACAGTCTGGTGGATTCTCCAGGGCTCAGTGGTCTCTGTCCTCCCATGCAGGTGCAGTTCTTTGTTGTAGAATAGTCACAGCTTCCTTTTTCTGAAAAATGTGACCGTGTTGGGTGTTTCATGGGGCAATTTAACACACTTCCAGAGACACTACTAAGAGGGGTTTTTCTTTTTTAAGTACCGTATTTTCCGCACTATAAGGCGCACCGGGTTATAGGGCGCACCCCCAAAAAATAGTTTTTAGTCCTATATTTTCCATACATGAGGCGCAGCGGATTATAAGGCGCTACAATGGGAACGTGGACAAAACAGTCAGATAGTTCAGTCCAACTTATTACCCCCTTAACATTCCGAAAGCTTGCAAAGAAGCAAATACGTGTCTCAGACACGTGCGGATGTCCGTACGATGTCGCTCAAATGCATCATTCCAAATATCATTCGGAAGGTTAATGTCTTGGGATTCAAGAAATGCCAAACATTTCTTAGTTTCCTTTTTTTTTTTTTGCTGGCAACTGTGTGGACAGCAAAGTAAGATTTTTATTGTGCAGGGAAACGGGGTTCTTTACGGTGCATATGACAATAAACACTTTGAATTGAATTGAGTTTAAAAATAGACTCATCACAGAAACATCAAGATCGTTCTAAAACAAGATACCGGGAAAATAGAAAGCTGCATAGCTCACCTAAGTTCTCTTGCAGCCATCACGTTCAATAATGATACGTAACCATGGTCTTCTTACAACCGTGAGTGTAGTAAATCCAGGAGAGTCAAATATTTACAAATACAGAATATTAAAAAATGTTTTCTCTATGCCGTAGTGCAACCCAATCAACGTGCGATTCACATTCATCTTTTTCGGCCAATCGCAGGCTTTGTTTCGCCCCTTTAGCCTATGCGAGCCTGTAAATGATCAAAAGGATCCGCCCCCTTTACCTCCGAATAACTTTAGCCAATAGTGACTGATTCAAATGATGATTGACACATTGGTTAGGAAATGAAACACTGGTATATAAATCCCAGCATACACCGCAGACGACTTCGCCTTCGGGGGAAAATCGAGTCGGCGGCTGCTTGCCTTAGTTGCAAGACTTTGCGACTTAATATTGATCCATACATAAGGCGCACTGTATTATAAGGCGCATGGTTAGCTTTTGAAAAAATTAAAGGCTTTTGGGTGCGCCTTATATTACGGAAAATACGGTACCAATAGCACGGTCAATGTTGATTGTGTATTGTGAGAATCAAGTCAATGCATTTTATTCCAGGTGACGCGGATCGCTGGTCAGTCTTCTGTGTCCAAGATGAGATTGTTTGTGTGTCGACACGGGGAGAGGATGGATGTTGTGTTTGGGAAACACTGGGTGACACAGTGCTTTGATGCCAAAGGTATGTTTGCGTTAGGAAATACTTGGTTTCTGTGATCCGCGTGACCATTAACGACGGACACACTTTTGTTTTATCAGGCAGATACGTTCGCTCAAATCTCAACATGCCATCTAGCCTGCCAAACAGAAGCGGCGGTCACAGGGACTATGATAAAGATTGTCCGATTACTGTGTTTGGCTCCTCCCAAGCCCGGCTTGTAGGTTGGTTCTGTTTTGAAAAATAAGCCACACAGAGGCATTGGAGCGTTTTTTTGGAGTGGTTTGCTTCTGATAGAACTTCAGTAATAGGTTTTTGTCCCAGGTGAAGCCTTGTTGGAAAGCCACACCATAATAGACTTTGTTTATTGCTCGCCTTCACTTCGCTGCGTCCAGACCGCTCAACACATATTGCAAGGTAGGACCACCCAGAAACTGGGAATACTGTTCCCTACAACATACATAAATGAGGATTATATATATATTTTTTTTACGGATTTCAGGTCTTCAACAGGACGGAAAAACAAAGATCCGTGTAGAGCCTGGACTTTTTGAATGGACCAAATGGGTTTCAGGCACAAGTCTACCCTCCTGGATCCCCCCAACAGAGCTAGCTGCTGCTAACCTGAGTGTGGACACAACATACAGGTAAGGAGTTTATGTCCTAATCCTAACATATGATGACATGTCCTTAACATATTGGATCTCCCTGTTCCTTAGACCTCATGTTCCTGTGAACAAGCTGGTGGTTTCCGAGTCCTACGACACTTACATCAGTCGGAGCTTCCAAGTGACTCGTGAAATCTTATCAGAATGCAAAAATCTAGGTACAGTGGATTTCAGGCCTCATTAATCTACCAGATACAGTGGTACCGCATCATGTTCATAGGTCGAATTGCTCGTGTAACGAGCAAAATGAAATAAGAACCTATTTGTCTGTTCCTGTCCTCCCAAAAGGATCGTAGTGAATCCTAAATACAGTAGCCATAAAACACATCTTCCTGATTACTAAAAACACATTTAAATTGTAATTACAGTAATAAGATCAATAACAAAATAAAAATAAAATCGTAAGTTAATTGTGACCACTTGCCAATCTCGTCTTCCCCATTTTGTCTCTAAGCCAGATTGTCTCAGTCACAAAGTCATCATATATTGCCAATCTTGTCGCGGTATTGTACATAGTCTGTCTTGCTGTGAGTAAATGCTTTTAAGGTTTATTATTACTTAATAAGGGGAATTGCAACCATTCATACAGAAAGCGATTGCCTTAGGTTGAGAGATACAGTATAAGATTGAGAGACTGTTGATGTACACTTGAAATCAAAGTTAATGTAACTTGAAATGAACATACACACGTTTTTTGGCACATCTTTTTTTTGCATGCGCAAACTTGAACAAGATGATTCTGACGATGAGTAATCACGAGTTGTGATCAGCATAGTGGTAACCTCTGGGAATGCCTGTGACCTGAATTTTCTGTTGTATGTGGAGCAAAAATTTTGTTCCAAACAAACTCGTATAAAGAGGTAGCACTGTACTAATTTTCCTGACAGGCTTTAAGATGCTATAGATCGAAAGTGACAAATGTCACATATTGCATGAGGATGCTCCCAAACATCCAACAGCAAATAAGTAATAGTGTGTTCTTTTACCTCTTTCGCACAGGAAACAAGGTCTTGATTGTGGCCCATGCTTCCTCCCTGGAGGCCTGCACTCGCCAGATACAAGGACTCAGCCCACAAAACTCCAAGGACTTTGTGCAAGTTGTGCGAAAGGTCGGCCAGATGCCGGTGACGTCGCACGGAATAAGACGTCTCATTGTTTCCCCTCAATAACGTGGAGGTGGATCTGCTTTGTGTATTTCTACAGATTCCCTACTTGGGATTTTGCGCTTGCGAAGAAATGGGTGAGACGGGCGTATGGCAGCTGGTTGACCCTCCCATTCTGCCTTTGACACATGGACCCAATCACAGCTTTAACTGGAGGGAAATGCTCATGCCTGACTGAAGAAAACCACCGCACATTTCCTTTTCACATCCAAAACTATGCTATCAATATTTATTTCTACTCACACTGCTACGCAAAAAAATGCAGAAACAAAACAAACGAGCATACTTGTTCTGGCTTCCATGAACTGCATTTTGTCCAAAACATTTGTATTGGGGCAAACGTGTTTGCGATGCACAGCTCAGGAATGTGATGATAAACAGCCAACAGTAGCTGGACTTACGTCTTTGTATCCTCTCACCCGTGTGTACACTGTGACAGAAGTTATTCGAGAAAGATTATTGGAATGCATTTTAGAAAATATATGTATATTATTTGAAATATGGCTCCAATTTAGGGGAAGAAGCACAAAATGTTGTCAAGGAAGGAATTATGTTCATTTTATATCGAGTGTTAAGGAAGTACATTTCATGCTATATAACTGATTTCCACTGAATATACTGTTATTATTATTATTACTATTATGCCGTTTTGATGGATCCGGCCAACTTGGTTACATTTATGTTTTTTTCCCCCAGTTCTTGCTGCCATGCGAGTCCAATGTATATTTTTTTTAAGTATTTTGTTTCCCATTTTTATATTTTACTTACATTTGCATTTTTTCGTTCGGTTTATATTGTTTTGCGCGTATTATGAATAAAGATGGCGGAGTGCGATGATCTCGGATGGTGTTTCCTGGCTTACAATTTGAATGTCTTTTGTAGTTTAGAACAACCAACACCTCTAATGAAATGGGTTTAGTTTTATTTGCAGTTGTGCGGAATTATTTTCAACGTTTTTAACATTTTTCTGCCATTAACTGTAAAGATATGAAAGGAAGAACGTTATGCTAGGTTTTGGGCATTTGGCTACCGATCGGTGTTCGTTAGCATAGCCTACTTTTTTTTTTTGTAAAAAAACAACACTTAAACAGTATGTATAACGTTTTTATTCTCTTAACAGATTTTTGATAAATATATTTTTGTAAGTTTCGTTTTAAAAGTGATACTGAACGAGTGTTCACGTCAATAGTGAGTCATTCACAGGGGCAAACTTCCTATCTCAAGATTCCAGCTGGGGTAAGACTGACAACAATTTTCCATTATCAAATATTTCGTAAAAATACTTCAGGAATAACATTTGAAATAACTTTTACCTTTTACATTTGCGGGGAGACGGCAGACGAGCGGTCACTGGGCGCTAGATGGCGCATACGTCCCTCCAGGATCTCGCCAGGCTGTGGCGAATATTTATAATCGAATTATTAGCTTAAACAGATTTAATTGTCAATTGTTAGGTGTATCTTTTCGTCTGTTAAAAGATTTTAAGATGTTTACACGCTTCTTTGAAAACCAAATCAACATGTTCTCAGGTAGCTTTTCAAAATTCACATTTGACCCTTACCGATGTGTAGTTTAACTTACACAACACCTGATATTGCAAGTTACATACACTATAAACATTTCTTTTAAACTTTATAAATATATTCTGCTCATTATTATCTTGTCAAAGTAAAGAAATCTTATTACAATTAATTACATCAAGGTTGCATTTTATATTCTATCTGTGACTTGTTCTTTCTTCAACGGCTTTTCAACAGATTGTTTTTTGTAGTTTGTTTCACAGACATCTCCATGATAACCCACATTTACTTAAGCTAATGCAGACCTTTTATCCATCGAAAAATAAAGCATTCTCTAAAATATTTCCGCCATCTTTACCACTTTTTAACAGAATGATGTTGATATGTAATAGCTCTCCCGGCCCTATTCTGTACATTTCTCGCTTGCAAGATTAGGAATCATTTCCATGTGTAATGCATGTGTTGTGAAGAACATACGTTGAATATTAGATCATGAATATTGTCATTTGTCTGACAACTGCACTTTGCTTTGTCGTTTAGGCTTTCACCAGCAGAGGACAGTGGCAGCAGCATTTTACTCCAGAGATTGCAAAAGGTAGGAATTTTAGTTGGAAGCTTAAAGGACAACTTGCTCTATTAATGTCATGCAAAAAACCCCTTTGAAATGGTATCACACTGAGCAAACATAGAAATGAGCCTTTCCTTTCCTATTCCAATATTATTGATCTCAAGTCACAGTTCCTTAGGTCATGATATCTAAACTTGTACTATCCTAAAACAAAATCACACGGGCACAAGTTTTTCATTGTTTTGATATAGGCTATTTTTTTTGTCGGGGCCAATAACACCCTTTGGAAACATTTCACTTAAGTTGAGACATTTTTGTGCAGTGACCACTCTTGCAACTCGGCCAGACTTGTTGCAATACATGTCATCAGCCAAGACTTAGGAGGAATTGAAAGTCTGGGTTCATAGAGACTATGACAAAGGAGTGTTGGGTTTGACTTTGCTCTGTTTAGGTTTGGGCTCTCAAACTCAATAGAGTTGGGGCGCTGCAAGGATCCAGGTGAAGTTGGGCCGGGTGTGGTTTCCCTCAAAAACAGCTCCGATAAAAACAATCTGCTCTTCTTAAAGAGACAGTGTTTTATATTTTGTCCACTAGATGTCGCTTCCATTTGTAGTGCAACCAAAAATGAGTCCAAGGGAGACTACAAACTACAGAGGCTGAAAGTGGGCAAAAACCACCCTTTTTCTTCCAATTTTTACTCAGCCTCTCTTAAAGAAAGACAAAAAGAAGGATTTTTAAAAATAGAAGGAATAAAAAAATAGGGAAGAAGAAATAAGAAATTAATGCAAAAAAGGAAAACAGGAATTAAAAAAGGTAGGGGGAAAAAGGGAAACTGGATAAAATGAAAGGATAAAGAAAAGAAATTAACTAAAGCGAAAAGAGGCTACAAAAACAAATTTCTTTCGTTTATCTATTCATTTTCAAAATCGTTTTTTATATTTTAATTTTTTTCAAGTTTTACTTTTTGTCTTATTTAATATTTCTCTTCCTCTTCCTTTTTCTTTTTTGGCCTTTTTTCTTTTCCTTTTTCTTTTTCTTTCCTATTTTCTCATTTCTCTTCTTTTCATAAGTAATATGATGCGTTTTGGTCACTTTGTGTCTCCGTATTTCACCCTTTTCCGTTGTGCTTTCAGCACTCATTTTCGGTGGCATGACAGAATACAGCGACATCTAGGAGGAAAATAATACACACTGTCCCTTTAGCTTTCATATTAAAAGGTGGGCCTCAAACTATCATCTTGGGGGCTGCATGCTTCAGACCTCTGGTCTAGGGTTTATGTTACAATACATTCTAAAAAAAACAAAAAACAAATTGCACTTTTTGATCATGTGGACTTCCACTAATTTCGCCCCTGTGCACGCCAAGGAATAAGCCAAACAAACATATTTTTATCACATCATTTTTTTCTTAGGGCCTCCTGCTTTGTCAAAGTTAGGCATAGACTCAGGCTTGGAACCTATTTTACTGACCGGTCAGAACTGCGGGCCACTTATTTTGGTTTTGCTGTTAAAGTTCAACTAAGTGTCAGTCATAGTTCACGGTATTTGACAGAGCTTTCATGAGGCAGTGAGGACATTTCTTAAGAGAGAGAACAACACATGTTAGTATTCACACACTCCAGCTTGTCAACATCAGTACAATTGCCACGCATTAGAAATTGCCTATTTAATAAGACACAAGTTAAAGTTATAAATAAACTAGGCTGGTCATTTTTATTCAATTTGTATCATATCAAACTGGAAACTGACCCTGTTATTTACCATAAACAAATTCAAGCTTTCCATAACTGTCAAGTTAGTGAGTAAATCATCAACTGAATACTTAGTAACTGTTAAGTCGTTTTATTGAATGCATAATCTTCCAAAAATAAATTTAGGATAAAAAAATAAAAATAGGCACAATTTATATGTTCAAAAGAGGAAACAGTAAAAATAGAATAAAAAAAACTTGCAAATTGATTTCCTAACAATGAAAATATAGACTTCTTCTGTCAGATTTGGGAAGCCAATTTAAAACATCCTTTGACGATGTAAATAATTTGATGAAGATAACAAGTGTGTATAATTCGGTCAGAACTACAAAATTACATTACACTTCTAAAAATTCGATCTATCTTTCTACCCTGGTCATATCCCTCAAGAGGGGTGACCGACAGCAAGACAAACACATACAAGACAAAGAAAATAAAAAGGGAAAAAAATAGCAAAAAACACACACAAAGATTTGTGGACCATGGCCAACCCAATTGCCCAAACACCCAAACATGTTAGGCACCTCGGCACCCAAGTCGGTCATGCTTTCAACAGCAGGGCCCGACAGCTTTCACTGGTTTACCCCTGCCGCATCATACGGGTGCCCTGCCCATCCCTTAGAAACTTCTAAAAAAATAGGGTCACTTCTAAAAATAAATTCTCATAATATAGGAAATGAATGTGGGCCATATAAAGATTTTTTTTTATTTTTTTTGATAATTTTCTCAATTATCTTGTAAATAATAGTAATTTTCTTGTTTTAAGAATTTTTTTTTACCAAGATTAAAACAAAAATCTTCAAATGAGCAAAACAATCCATCATCTGATTAGATCAGATATTTTTCCTCATATAAAGTCTACAATTTTGTAATATAAATTTAATATAAATTAGAGATAAACCACACTTGAATAAACTAAACTTTTTGCCAAAACAAAGATTTTCATTAATAATTTTGGGGGCAAAAGCCAATCTCAACTTTGACTCACAAACTCGCACTCATCATCAGTTGTTAGCAATCAATTTTCTGGAGTAATGTCACATGGGGGCAGCACGGCGGCGCAGTGGTTAGCGCGTGTGCGGCACAGTTCTGAGGTCACGAGATCGAAGCTCCTGTGTGAAGTTTGCATGTTCTCCCTGTGCTTGCGTGGTTTTCCTCCGGGCACTCCGGTTTCCTCCCACATTCCAAAAACATGCATGTCAGGTTGATTGGCCGGTCCAAATTGTCTCTAGGTGTGAATGAGCGAGCGAATTGTCTGTCCCTGTGTGCCCTGCGATTGGCTGGCAACCAGTTGAGGGTGTCCCCTGCCCACTGCCCTAAGATAACTGGGATGGGCTCCAGCGCCCCCGCGACCCTACTGAGGATAAGCGGTGCAGATAATGGATGGATGTCACATGGTATTTTCTAAGGCAGGGGTTTTAAATTTGCGTCCCGGGGGCCAATTGCAGCCCCCAGGATAATGGTTTGAGGCACCTGCCCCAAGATGAAATTTAAAAGGACAGTGTGTAGAAATAGAAGAAGAGAAATAAGAAAATGAAAAAGAAAAAATAGATAAGAAAAGAAAAGAGAAAAAAAGTAAAAAATAAATAAGACAAAAAGTAAATAAAAAAAGAGAAAACAAAAAAATAAAAGTAAAAAGAGAGAAAATAGATTTTTTTGTTTGTCTTTTTTTCTCTTGAACTCCTTTATTTATTTTTGTTCCTTTTTACTTTCTTCTTTTACATTTTGCTTTCTTTTCCTGTCCCGGAAAGTTATTGTTATTGGAAAACCCCATTTGGCCCAACCTCATCCTAGCTTCCAAGGACCCCAACTCAATTAACTCTGAGACCTCTTCTCTAGAATGTCAAATATAGGTCTGTTTCTGAATATTATCAATAATAATGATACATTTAATGATCTGTCTTTCATTTTGCATGATACAAACTTACATCGACATATTTTTTCAGCATGTCACCATGAGATCTAGCTAGGATCTTTTATTTTTGGTCACGATACACTAACTCTACCGACCTTTTTTTGTTTTTTTTGCGCAACCTCAGAAACGTTCGGGGGGCTGGTGGAGGGTCCTCGCTAACTTTCTGCATGCGTTTCATTTATGCCCCGTCTTGGAGTCGTTGGAAGAGAGGGAGGGGAGGACGAAAAGGGAGGTGGAGTACTGTTGCAGTTCCACACGAGATGACTGGCAAAGGAGCCTCTTCATACTGTGCTACTCGCGGCTGTTTGCGACGGCCGGTAGTTTGCGTGCGTGCACCTGTATGTGTGTGCACGTGTGCCTCGTAGTCCAACTGCTTGCGAACCCACGCTGTCATCTTAGGATCCCGCGCTGCCGTCCGCAAGGGAGAGCTACAAGTGGACTTGACAGACTTAAGATAACAAAACCTCCGAACAAAGGAATGCATATGGGAAGTTTCTGCCTCCATTTTGAGTGGAAAGAAATCTGAGGGGAGCAACTTTCCTTGCCGCAGTCCCGGTCTGACAACAAGATGAACGGTGTAACGAACGGTGAGTTACTTGTAAACAGCTGGAGTGTTTGTTTTAAAGTGTGTGAACACTTGTTGCTTTTCAGATTTGAATACTTGACACACCTCTATCGCAGGTCTTTATGGTTAGCTTTTGAAAGTCTGTGCGCAGATAAGTGAGATTTTCGGTCTGTGTTGTGCCGGTCGAGTGTTTTACGGAATAGTCGCTGGCTCACCTTTGGATTAAAAGCAGATGCTTTAATTGATTTACATCTCTTGTGCACGGAAACAAACATGCCCCCACATGAGCAGACTCGGAAAATAAAATGTTAGTGTGGTGTATTGCTCCATAACAGTCTTCTGCCGGTCTAACAAGTGACTGATTGTAAAATATTATTTTTACTGCTCAGTTGTTTATCTCCATTGCTAAAAATACTATTGGGTATTTGATATTTATGTCTATTTACTGTATAGCAAAGAAAACAGAAAAGAAAAAAAGAAAACAATTAAATACACACACACACACACACACACAGGGTTCCCGCGTATCCTTGAATTCATTGAATTCATTATCCTTAAAAAAGGCCTTCATTGGCATTCAAATGTCCTAAATCCCATTTTGAAAAGTCTTAAAAATGTCAACACTTTGATAAGATTCATTTTTGTTTGAACTTAAAGATTTAGTAAGATTTATCATTGGCTTTTTTATGAATTGACCGATACATTTTGCAATCTTGGTCAGTGATGTTTACTTTGGACCATAGGAAAGTGTACATTTAATGAGAAGCTGCTGTCCGCCCAAGGTTTTTCGACATGGCTAAAAGTGCCAGGTAATGTGTACGAGGCACGATTGATAGTGTGCAAGAAATATTTGTCTTTTTTTGTTTCAATTGATTGGAAAAGGCATTCAAAAGTCTTGAAATTAACTTGACCGTTTATTACAATATTTTTATACTTTTTTACATTTCTTTTGAAGGGGGGGGAGGTGAAGATAGAATGCTCCTATAGGTAAATAGATTAATACAAGTCATTGAGATTAAGGCCAAACAGTATTACTATTTATACATGTGACTGCAGTGATGATGTTCAATAATGGCTAAATGGTAACATAATTACTGTTAACGAGAGTCTTTACCAACATTAAAATGGGACTTATAAATGGTCCTTAAAAACATTAAATGAAACATTAAATTGACACTAAATATTAAAAATGTTTCAGTAAATGTCAAGTCAAGTCAAATTTATTTATATAGCCCTTAATCACAAAAATGTCTCAAAGGACTGCGATGTGTATTTTTATTTCTTTCTTTTATTATTTCTTTACAAGATGCATCACAACCCACCTGACCCCCAAAACTAAAAAAAAACAAAAGCACATTTTTTCAGGATTCATTGTTTTTTTTTTTAAAAAAGATAAGACTCACACTGTGATATATTTGCTGTACATATATTTTTAGCAAGTTTTGGATTTCTTACTAAATGTTGCACTCCAAATTGTTTATCTACAATAACAACAACAACAAGCTAAATAGCGTTTACACCTTATAAATTGTAAAGTTAATCAACATAAACCACTACTCTTCTGAGTATTCACAATAAAAAAAAAGTGTGACACGAAAGAAAGAAATTGTAATGAGCTGCATGCTTCACATTCTTAACATCTAGCCCCTGGAATATGAGAACAGCAATACTTGACAGTGTAGCTTCAAGAGTTCTGCCTGAGCGCTATCTGTTTGGTTCTCTTTTTTTTTTTTTACAGTTTAAAAGTGTTTAGGTGACTATACCAACTAGTAATACGATAAAAAAAACCTTTTGTGCAGTAGAATCTCCTTTTGCTTTTTTTCCCCTTCTTAACATGAACAGTGCCCACTGAAGACGAGTGGTAAGAAAATCGCCTCACCCTATCTGCATCCTTGTTACTTGTGTTGCTTTTACAGTCGTGACTCGATGACAATAAGTTATGGCGTCTCGAATATTTCAATTGCACGATATTGGCATTTTCGTAAAACGTGCCAAGCAAATCCGCTGTCCTAAAGGCAAAGTATATCACTCAGCTTTCTGCTTTGTAGAAGTACTTTTCCTTGTAAAGGCAGTGTCTGAAACTCATGACAAAAAGTTAGCGGACAGCAGGGCAGACAACTCTGAAAAGTTGCCTGCCCAGCCATAAAGTTGCCTGCCCCATTTTTCACAACTTGAAACACAATAAGACAACTCATTGCGAAAGAAAAAAAAACATCGTTGCAAAGTATTAAGGATTGATCATCAGAATATATAACAGAAAAACACTTTCAAATGAAGTTTATTATAAATCTACTTATAACATTCATTGCATGTTGGGTGTTTTCCATCTGCCATCAGTATGTACCTGTATTGACTCATCTTCATTCATGCAATGTTTGCGTTGCGTCGTCTGCTACAAGTCACGTGAACTCCTTTCCACGATGCTTTCAATGTACGTTTACGTTTTGTAGCGTCATCGATTTTGGTAGCTTCTTTTGAATCTTTCTTCTGGGGCTGAGGTTTTGGCTTGATTCCTAACCACTTCTCCATTTTTCTTGTGTTCTCTGTGCGTCTACTTTGAAAAATGATATGCAAATTCACGACCTTATAACAATTGGGAAAGTCCGGAAGTTATTCGATGGCTGGCGAGTATGCAAATTGCTAAACGAACCGAAATTCTAAAATTTTTTAAACCGAACGAAGATTTCGAAATTGGAATAAAGAAAACGTTTGATCTTAAAGTTGTCGGCCACCCGGGCGGAGACAATTTGTAATCAAGACCCTTTTAAGATCCACGCCCTGGGCGTCCAGGCAGACGTTATGTCAGACACTGGTAGAGGATAAAGAATGTATTTCTGTAAGTGTTGACACATGATTTTTACATTTAGTTTGCAATGTTTTTTTCAGACTTCTTAAGAAATCCAGTGGGCCCCCAACTGTTACTTTTTCCATGAGCTGGAGATTGTTTTCGTTTACTGGCGAACATGTACATGAATATGGCGGTTGGATAAAAAGTGGAACATGTGGTATTAATGTCATTACTTTTATTTGACCTTAGATCATCAGCGTGTAGCCCCCGGAGCGAATTCTGTCGTTTCGGCCATATTGAGGTGAGCAGCCAGGTCAGAAATGCGTGTCCCATATTTTAATATCACAATAAATTCAATTCTGGCTTTAGAGTTGTTAAAAGCATTACTATGGCACCCTGCTGTGTCTCTGGCATCTGGTGTGACGGATTTCTTGTTGGACAGTAACAATCGCTTTCATACATACAACACAGGGCGGGAAAAGTAAGTGGTGTCGGATGTCAGCCATCACACCCCCCCAATCCTGGCTTTTGCGGAAATACCCTTACATAGTGGCCGCATCCCGCTTCTCTGATGACACTAATAGTGCCTCAGAAGGCGAACAATTGCTGGGTCTTTGTTCCATCACTCGAGCCTTTGCTATTTTTCCAGACCGGCGAGGCAGAAAAAAAGAGGAAAATTGTAGCTTGTTCAAGCAGTTAAGAAGGTGTTTCTGACACCATACATTATTCCTCCCCCAACTTTCATTCTTATGATCATGGTTTTTCATCTCGATTTATGTGCTGGATGGTGGAACCTTTAGAAACCGTGCAAAGTTTTTCTCCTTTCAGTTTATTGTGAATTTCGCAGAAAATAAATCACAATGAATTGAAAACACTTGCAATGTTCAATTCTGACCCGATATGCGGGCAGTGAATTTCACTCATAAAGGGAATTTGATTTTTGATGTAGTCCAGTGTCATGATTACCGATGTGAATCACCCGTGCCCGCTCCTTTGGCACCAACTGCCTCGGATTCTGATTGGCTCCCGATCAGTACTTGTACCCACTCCTGTCTGTCCCCTTTTGTCAGTCCGTCTGCGAACCTCAGTGTATACTAGGCAAGCCTTTGTCCACCCTAACTCCCACCTGTCCCGTCTTTGCTCCTGTCTGTCCCCCGGTTTCGACACGTTTTTTGATCCTGACCACGTCTACTCTCCCGTCCCGGCTTTCGACCTCTTTTTGTCCCCGACCACGTCTACTCTCCTTTCCTGGCTTACGACTCGCTTACGACCACGTTTTTGCTCTTCTGTCCCGGCTACTGACCCGTTTTTTCCGTTTCCGACACCGCCATTGCCAAGTCCCACTTCCGCGTTCAGAGAGACCTGCTTTCCGCGTGCAGCAATCACCGGATCGTGGGCGCAACCCTTTTTCCTCTTTCCAATAAAACTTGTGAGAAATGCAACGCAAGTGGGTCCTGTCTCCGTTCTGGTCCTGACACTCTAGTGCAAATTCACTCTTGAGTTCCTTTAACTTCTATTTATGTGCCCTTGACCCTGAGTTTTTTCTAATTGTCAGTGTTTTCTTCAGGGGATAAAAGCACTAAATATCCTGCACTGTATTTTTCATTGACGCACAAACAACATAGAAAACAATTTTCATGGCATAAACGATAATTCAACTTTCAGAAAGAGCTGAATTGTTTTTTTTTTCTTACCGTGTCACATAGTCATTGAAACGGTGTTGAAATATACATACTTTTATATTATAAAAACCTACCTTAAGAGACGTTTGAGGATTTTTTTTTTCCATATTGTTTGTAAATATCTAGTTTGTCTTGAAAACACTGAAGTCCATCCACCTGTTTTGCAACAGTAAGTGCCTCGGACAAGTAAAATGTTTCTCAGCTCATCTGCTCAAAAGGAAAGTCTTACATGGCTCCTGCTGTGCTATGTGTTTTCAACAAGTCATTATGGTTAGTTATCAACATCTC
Organism: Urocampus carinirostris; assembly: GCF_059441175.1. Lineage (NCBI taxonomy): Eukaryota > Metazoa > Chordata > Actinopteri > Syngnathiformes > Syngnathidae > Urocampus > Urocampus carinirostris. Next base: position 879,358 of record NC_142365.1, read on the forward strand.
ACTTAGAATTACTCCTGAGGTTGGAGTTCTGTACAACATGAACAGGGTTGGGTAGGGTTACTTGAACTTGATTACTTTCTATGACTTTTAGATTACTCCAATAGCATATATGCTAATAATAGACAAAAGAAACTAAATATGAATAAAATGATGACTCACAACACTTGGTAAGCTTTCTCTCCTGGCTTTGATCTCTTTGATCTTCGGCAAAACGAACATCAAATGCGACAGGAACAAAATGAAAATCAATCCAAACAGCTTGACAACATCATTTTTGCCGTTCCATGTGTTCCGTTACTCCCCAAGCCTGCACAAAATTTTGTAATTGTATTCCTATTTAGTTTCTTTTGTCTTTTATGAGCATATTTGGTATTGGAGTCATCCAAAAGTCATTGAAAGTAATCAAGTTAAAGTAACCCTACCCAACCCTGAACATGAATAAGTAAAGTTCCAGCTTTTTGTTGTTAGTGATGGACTGGATGTCACGTTATATGACTTTCTATTCTGTGAAATATTTTGTGGTATCTGCAAGATTGATTTCATTGGCACGCGAAACCATTTTTTTACACGATTACCTGCCGAGCATTCAGGTAATTAGGTTGTAGTAGCACAATGGTCAATTATTTGTTATTTTTCAAGACAATAAGGAGAATTTGAACGCATCATCTTGTTAAAGCAAACCTAGTGATCCATTTGCCAAACCTCATACCTTCCTTGAAGCTTAACAATAGACAACTTCTCATTTGTCTCCTCCTACTCCGTGTTTTTGACCTTTTCTCTTCTTTTTTCTATCTTTATCTCGTCGAGCTCAAATGATATTTTTGTGGTGGCCGGTGTTCAACGTTTTCCCTTTCCTGTAGCTATTTTGCTCTTCCCTCTTGGTCTGACAGCATGTGGTATCTTGCAGATACACAAACATGTGATAAGCAGCCAAGATTAGTGCACTTCCATTCCAACTTGAACTCCACTCGACCTGGAGTATAAGCAGAAATCTTTTGTTATTTTCACAATATACTACCTTTTCTATTCATTTTCCTGTTGTTGCTACACCACATTACTTCTCTTCATAGATTTGCTGAAGAGATCCTTTGATGCTTCATTATTGTCTGCATAAATGGTGTATGTCAAAGTTAGAAATTAACCATCGACTGCTGTTTTTATACTAAACCATCCTCATCTTAATGTAATTGTTGCAATTGAGTTAGCACACGTGGATCTTTGAAAAGAAAAAAAAATCCAAAAATACATTCTTGATACATGTTACGCAATTGTTGAGAACAGCAAAATAACAAAATGCTTAGTTAAATATACATCCTTTAAACTACCACAAACACACTGTTGTGACTGTGATTGCAGGATCAAAGTCTTTTAAACAGGTTTGAGTGGCTCATTCGCTTGACCAAATAAAAAAAAACAGCGCCTTTTGGGATTAAATGTTTTTCAGTCACATGACTAAACTTTATTGTTTGAAAGGATTTAAGTGAACTAGAACATTTAGAAACACAACATTAAGTCAAGTCAAGTCATGTTTATTTGTATGGCCCTTAATCACAAAGAGTCTCAAAGGGCTGCACAGACCACAGATTATTATGACACCATCCCCTGATCTAAAACCGACATGAGGACAAGGGAAAACTCAAAAACCTCAAAGTGATATACTCTAATGTTCGTTCTCCTGGCTGTATTTACCATTCTTACTAGTATACAACTTATTTGGAGGCAGAAAGACAAGATGATTTGTGATTTAAACTAAAGAGTTAACACTTTTTAATTTATTTGCAAGTGTTAGGGTTAGGGTCTTTTCCTCTCATATATTACACGTACATGTATAAGAACAATGGTGTGGTGTTGGGCTGGTCTCTCTCGCTGATTTTTTCTTAATTTTTTTCTTCGTGGAGGATCTGCACAGCGTGCACGCTGTAGAGCGCACTTTGGCGCTGCACTTTGGCGCTGCACTTTGGCGCTGCACTTTGGCGCTGCACTTTGGCGCTGCACTTTGGCGCTGCACTTTGGCGCTGCACTTTGGCGCTGCACTTGGGCGCTGCACTTGGGCGCTGCACTTGGGCGCTGCACTTGGGCGCTGCACTTGGGCGCTGCACTTGGGCGCTGCACTTCGGTGCTGCACTTCGGTGCTGCACTTCGGCGCCACGCGTGCTTTGGCTTTGTAAATGCACCTCCACTACAACGGAGAAGTGGCGCCCTTTTGACAGAGTATATAGCATATTGCGCAGAGTATGAGCATTGAGTGGTGTAGACGCAAAGTGTAGCAGACCCTCAAGTGAGCCCATAAAAAAATATTTAACCCGGATAAGGAAACAGATGAAGAGAGATGAGGTAAAAGTATATATATCCTCCGGAGATGAGTAAGTTTGATGTAGTGTACTGTAGCCGTTCATTGCGACCGTGGAGGTACGAGAAAACACAGTATTCCTTGCTATGTTAAGATAGTAAATGATAACTGGTCTGCATTTCTATAGCGCTTTTCAAGTCAATGAAGAGCTCCCAAAGCGCTTTACAATGTGCTTCACACTTACCCATTCACACACACACTCACACACCAATAGGGAGTCAACTGTTGGCAGCGGACAGCATAAAGACAGATTCGTTAAGCTGTCTTTTCTAGACATTACATCCGAATCAGCGAAAACATGCCAAAAGGTTGAGATTTGGCATGCACGACGGCGGTGACTTGTTACCACCAATATCGAGCACTCGTTGTTTCGTCTCCCCCGATATTATGTGATCAAAAATCGATCAATCAAAGCAGCACAGATTTAATTATATCATCTTTCATTAATAAACCAAAAAAAATACCCATTTCTTTTATTTATATTTGTTTTGTAGGGTTTTTAAAATTTGCTCAAGTTAATATTTGTGATATTTTTGAAAGCCTTATTAATTATTAATTTTAGGATCATATGGTTTGACAGTGTCATTCAAAATTTTAATAGTCGAAGGATTTTTATTTGTGCTTTTGTTTTGTTCTTTTTTTTTCTTTATTCTCATTCAAACTTTACATTTCATAAGAGCAGGGACAAAGCGATGTCCTTGAAAATCTTTCTTAATTACTGTCGAGGCCTTCCAGATTCATTGCATTCAACCTTTGTTTCTGCCTTTCCTTTTAGGAATTTCTGCTTCATGTCTTTAATGTTTTGGAATCTTTTTCATTCCATTGTCGAGTCTTTCCAGGGTTGATGTTATCCCAACCCTGTCCTCTGCTTTTCTTGCTTTGGACATTTTCTGTTGTGAGTTGTCATGTGTTTTTTCGTGGAAAAGCAAAGTAATATCACAAAGGGAGTTAAGAAGGGAGTGAATTTTCTTCTGATAAGCGTTTTTTTTAGTCTGGAACTGAAGTGATTTACAGTAATTATTTTTTTCAAATGAATTTGCACATAATTCCTCTTTATTCATGATGAAACATAAAAGAATCATAGTTGTGGTATAACACAACGGATCTTTTAATATAACGTTGAGATTATTATCCTTGCATTCACGTGGAATAAGTTACAACCACAACCAAAGAACAAGTATTCATGCATTGACCACTGAGGTCTAACCACTGTAAATTCAAACTAGAACTCAATAATCTTTAGCGGCAGAAAGTAAGGAAGTATGCCACGGTCTCATTGTTAGCTTAACTGCTGTTTCTCACCGTGGAGTTGACACGTGATATCCACTGTACGTATCGCCGTCTCAGTCAGACAAAGCAGCAAACAAATATTTGAGCAAAGACACTCAAGCATATTGTAGCTAGCATGCAGTAAAAGGGGGCCACCTGGTTCCTGTGCATTTCCCAGAGCTTTACTTTTCGGTCTAGGCGCACTACTTGGTTAAACAAAAGGGCCCCCGTGTCGGTCCTCTAAATAAACACACTTTCCCGAGAAAACACGGACACGATTACACTTTAACCTGCGCAGGAGGCCGCAGCTCCATCCTACGGACGGTTAAGGTCATGTCGGGCTTTGCTTCGGACCTGCAGTGAGAATCATGCGCCGCACGTGAAACCACGCTGGTATGTGCAACAATGGTGGCTTTGACACTCAACCCCTCCTCCCCCCCAGTCCACAGTACAGTCTGTGCCTTGTTTCTCCAGGGCTTGGGTGTCACTCCCCATCTCTTGTGCTCCCCAAGAACCGGCCATCTGGCTTTTAGGCTCTGAAAGCGGCAGCACAGTGGCGCTAGTCAGACAACTGCTGAAATGGCTTCCACAAAAACCCAACATGACAATGATCAGCGGAAGTTGAACGAATCCACTTTTGAAAACCCACATGATATGGCAAAATATGCACACTATCAGAGCTAAAAGCATACAACTGGTTTGATCTTTGTGGAGGTTCTAAATTGACTGACTGAGCTTGTATCTGAGCGAGCAGCTATGCAGCCTTGCCACCTCCCCCAGGCTGAGCGTCAGTCGTGTAAACAGAGAGCGCTCCGGAGGAATGCTGGACTCTGTGACCTCGCTCCCCGAGTCTTCTTATAGTGCACTGAGTTCAGCCCAAAAGGGTCCGCCCCGTGCAGCCTCTCGCTAAAGCTCCGCCCCGCCCTGGTCCGGCTTGAGGCCCTTCAGGGTTGAACCCAACTCAAAAAAAAAGCTGCAGGTCTTAGCCAACATCCACAAACATACATTGTAGTATTGAAACATGTACACACCTATAGACGAGTGCCAAAGTGATTTGAGTTGTCAGAGCAGCAATTTCATACACAATATCTCCATGCAGCCAGCATCATCAAGAATGAATGAAAATGTTCGCTTTTAGTCAATCACATTTCTCTAGTGTGTATCTTTTGGAGGGAGAGAATAATAAATTACTCCAATGCCATATATTCCGATGTATGTACATTTTTTGATTGCCATAGGAAAACAAAGGTGAGAACTTTATAACCTTTCAACTCATAGGTTTTCCCTGTCACCATATAACAATTTGTTAACAGTTTTTTTTTTTTTAAATCAGGGAATAGTGTCACAATATTCTGTAGTTTGTAATAATCTGTGGTCTGTGCAGCCCTTTGAGAATTGAATAGAATAGAATATACCTTTACTGTCTTTGTTACAACATGGGTGGAACATATTGTGACAACGAAATTGGGCGTGGCACTCCAGTCTCACATTTAACAGTAAGGATAAAAGAAAACAAAGAAGATAAAGGAACAAAGAAGATAATATTTGCACAAGAAATGTGCGCATGTAGGTTGTTACATACAGTTTGGAATCGTATTAGTGCAATATGCGTTAGGTGCAAAAATAGTCAACATTGTGCAAAGTGAGCATAGGCATGAATACAATTTTATGTCTGTATGAGGTAGTGTGTTTGCGAGACTGTCCCTTTTCAAGTTTTTTTCATTTTCCTCATGTTGAGGTGTTTGAGTTTGTCCTTGCCCTCATGCAGGTTTTAGATCAGGGGATGCTGTCATAATAGTCTGTGGTTTGCAATCATCTGTGGTCTGTGCAGCCCTTTGAGACTCTTTGTGATTAAGGGCGTCACAAATAAACATGACATGTTATATTTTACTAGAGATAGATGGATAGATAGATACTTTTATCCCGTAGGGAAATTCCCATTCACATTTTTGTGCTCTGTACAGCCCTTTGAGACTTTTTGAGATAAAGGGCTATACAAATAAATATCACTTGACTTGACTTTGTATAATTATCAATTTTAAATTTACCGCAAGTGGGGAAAGAACTATGAAAGATGCTGAAATAATTGTTTTGGTAAATAAAGTCAACTTGTTTGCACAAATTATCTCGTTTTTGTCATGCAGTTTGTTTTGCTGTGAGTAAATAGGTGCCGCCTTGCATTTGTGAGGTTTATTACCACTTAATAAGGGTTGAACTTATGTTTTCCTTTTTATTCAATATTGGCTTTAAAAGAAGGCTAGGTACTGTTGGTTTATTTTTTTATTAAGGATGGTTTGCACCATGTCATTTTATTCAAAGGAAACATCTTGCAAAAGCTTCACTCGAAGAATTGCATTTAATTGAGCTTCCATTGTTATTTTTTTAATGTACAGTTTTGTCATAAATATAGAAATAAGAACTTTCTCTTCATTTCATTGAAATTTCTTTCCTATATTTTTTGTTTTACATTCACATGGACAGCCTTTACAAAGTTATTACTTTGCAATAATGACCGAGGAGAAAATTAAAGAAATACTGCCCTCTGCTGGAGTTTAGAAGGAGGAATCACAGATTGAAATGGATGAATGCAGCACGCGTTAGGTTTGGTACCTTCTCATCCGAGTGAGCATCACAGTCAGAGACACCCATCAGAGTGCAATATATTATTCATGCCTTCTTGTGAACGACCAAATGAACTTTCCCCCCCCGACATTATGCCCAATGTAATTTACAGATGATGTGCGGCAAGTTCACTGTAATTCATACGTTTCGATCATAATCACTTTTCCGCACCTAATCAAGAAGAGGGGTCTCACGCGTGCCCGTATTGCTCTTTTGGGCAATTACGGACACTTGCAAATCCACAGACAACAATCACAGTTATTTGTTGTCTGAGGAAATGAAGAACCGTCTGTTGCCATAGCAACCAATTCAGACATCCCACCCTTCCAGAGAAGGGGCGATTGCAAAAAAACGCAATGCAAATCAAACCCAAGATGTGTAATCCAAGAAACAGAATGGACTAAAACCAGAAGCAAATCTGTCTGTCTATCATCGATCTGTCTGTTTTTGTGTCTGTCTGTCTGTCAGCATGGCCAATAATTTGTCAGATCAGAGTTAAATGAATGAATGAATGAATGAATATAAAAACAGAACAAAAACAATAACTCAACCACAAAATAATGTTACATAATATGTTCGAAAAGGGGTAGTAAGAAGCAAATGCTTATATTCTCTAGCCCTTCATCTTCCCTATTAAATACACCAATGATCATAACAACAATAGTAATAATAGCAATAATGACAGTTATGATATAAGAATAGCGACAATAACAAGGTTGAACAACAGTTGTAAATGCAGTATCTCCAATCTCTCGTATCGCTCATACCCCATTGTCTTCATCTCTGTATTCCGCCAGGAATGTTTTTTTGTATTTAAATTTGAACACGTGAATAGTTGGACATTGTTGGATCTCGTCTAGTAAATTGTTCCAAAGTTTGACTCCGCGCACAGACACACACATACTTTTCCTGGTGGTTCTCACCTTTGGGATTATAAATTGACGACAGCCCCTCAAGTTATAATTTCCCTTTTTCCGAATGAATCATTTTTGGATGTTTTCTGGCACTATGTTTTTGTTGACCTTATATAGCAGTTGTGAAGTAAAACATTTTACTAAAACCGTCCAATTTTAATAATTTGGACTGCAGGAACAAAATCTTAGTATGATCTCGATATCCTACCCTGTGTATGGTTCTAATTGCACGTTTTTGGGGGATAAAAAGGGGCTGGAATGAACTTTTGTCATGATTGTCCCAGATTTCTGCACACTATGTTAAGTATGTTAAGAGTTAAATCATGAGGTGAAATTGCTATGAGAGTAGCTAATGAACTAATTTTGTAAGAGTTGATCCCTCCCAAGCTATTTTCAAAGGATATATGAATACAAGTATTAGGATACTAGCTAGCTGTCTACATCAGCCTCCTTTTATCACTATGACTCCTGGCTGAACCCCAAATTCAGATGTTATACGGGGGCAAATACTGTGGCGTGTTACGTAACACCCTAGGCAAACGTTGACCTCAATCTGCAAAAAGAAGCTTTTATTGCAAATCTTCATATCAGCAGTGTGAGAGGGTGTGATGTCTCCACCTTTTTTTGTTTGATGATATTGGCATACAGTTTATTTAGTCGTTATGTTATAATTCTTGTATTTTGCTTAGGTGGCAGTTTCGAAGCCCTGAAGTAGATGCACAGCAGCAGTCAAGTTCCCACTGGTGAGTTCAGAAAAGGCATCTCTACTTTTACTTGCTGTTTTAGTTTAAAGACCAGCACGGACATTTGGACTTTCTGTCACGGTTGCCATGGCGCCCAATTGGCCCCGCCCATGTGGCGCCTGATGAGGCTCATTGACAGATTGGCTTTCCGTCTATTTAAGCTCTTCCTTTGTCAGTCCGTCAACGAACCTCTGCCCCGTTAGATGTGGCTTTTGACTCAGTTCTGTCTTCTGTTGGTATTCACTGTCCGGTATGGTTCCCGTTTATTTTTGTCCTGTTTAATATCGGTTTCCAGTTTCGTCCCTGTCTATTTGTGTCCTGTTTATTATTCTCTCCAGTTTTCGTTTCCGTCTAGTTTGTCCTGTTTATTTTCGATATCCTGTTTCATCATCAATCCTGTCTTTCATGTCCTGTCCGGTATCGACCCCATCTTTCCAATATCTGCTCGGGCAATTGGTATCGATCTCGTCGGCCTCTGGCTTCCTATCATTTCACGACAGACCGCTGCCTAACGTGCATGACTCCCCATTTCCCGTAAAATAAAAGGCTTGTGTGAGTAACGTCACGCGTTTGGGTCCTGATCCTGTTCTGGTACATGACACTTTCACTTTAAGTTTTACATCCTTTGTTAAATTTAGCACTTCACTTTTCTATCTCTTTAAGTGTTTTTATCTGTATTGCTGTGTTATTTTTATTCAGTGCATATGATGGCACTTCACTTGAAGTGACTCACAGCGCTGACCAAACCCAGATATTTTTTTTTCACTTTGTGAAGTGTACGTGTGAAGTTATGCGTCTAGCTTGAGAGTGCTGAATTGGTCGTTGGGGATTTGGATGAGGCGCTGATTTTAGCTTTGACCAATTGGATATTTGAAAAGAGTAAACTCACATATTGTTTCTCATGTGACCTTATGAGTATCAGAAAATAGCATCTTCTATACAAAAACAATCAGTTTTTTTTCAGAAACTTCTTTTTCCCGAATTTGACATATTTTTGCTAGTTTGCACATTTGAATCTCAGGTGCCTGAACACTCTGAGCCATCATTTTTCTGGCCCCTCCACGAGTGAAAATACTGGGATTAAAAAGCTATTACATTGTTCTTCACTGTATTTACAGCAATAAGAACTTGGGGGGCCCCAAGTGCTCTTTCTCCCGCTACCTCCTCTTCTCCAAGCAGCCGCACCTGATGCATTCATCTGAATGCCCGCTCATCTATGGCTAGAATTGAGGAGCTGGAAGGGGCGAAAGGGAGGAGGAGGAATACTAGCCAACAATACCTGCATCCCTACTGCATCTAAATGTTTTGATTGGAGAATTCAGCCAAAAACCTTAGAAGCATACGTAAAACGGAAAATCAACAAAACATTAACATTGCAGCAGAAACGTAACTAAAGGCAAGAATCAAGACAGCCCGTGATGAAAAAGGACACACATGGCTGGCGATGGTGTCGCTTTTCTTTTATAATACAAGAGTCCAGGAGTGATATACTATATTTTTTAAGATAACACAGATAAAATCAAATTTTATTGGTACATCAGATAGTGATTGTAGATGGTTAAACCAGAGGGGAACATTGCATGTCAACTATTGAAGGATTTCGTCTCCACATGCAAAAAAAAGGACGTTTGCCAGTGATTTAGGCCTCATCGATCGAATACAAAATAAATCGCTTATCCAGCCCACTTAAATGTTAGCAGCTGACATTCCGATCAATCACGCACGCACCCACATGCAGGCATTCACACACACATGTTCCACACCCTTTTGTGGAATCAAGTGGAAATCAGGGAAAATTTTTGGATAAAATGCCAAATATATTTCATATCCTCACCACAAATGAAATTACAACTGAGTAAACATACAGGCACTCACACAACAAGACAGTGAACCAGATAGGAGCGGTGTCTACATGCCTTTGCCATTATTAAATGTACACATCCTTTTTTTGCAACACTTATCCCCAGTAGGGTCTCGGGGGTGCTGGAGCCCATCCCAGCTATCTTCGGGCAGTGGGCAGGGGACACCCTCAACTGGTTGCCAGCCAATCGCAGGGCACACAGGGACAGACAATTCGCTCGCTCATTCACACCTAGGCACAATTTGGACCGGCCAATTCACCTGACATGCAAAATAGAAAATTAGGCTAGGTTCACACCGCAGGAAAATGTGATTTTTTTTCGTGGCATGAACGCGACCTGAATTCAATCTGTTAAAGTCCGTCTGAACGGCACATATCACACTTTTTCACACCCAGGCATCTTTATAGGAGGTCCTAAATCCGATACGTATCAGATCTTTTGGAGGAAGCAGAGGAATCAACAACCATGTCGGACGAAAACACAGAAAGCATTCCCGGAGGGAAAGTGATGCTTTGGTTTAAATAATATTTAGGGGGGACAACTCTGTTCAGTCTCCGGTAGCACAATAAATTTCAAATTGCTAGATACGCTACAGCCTTAGCATCCATGAGTACTCCCGCAAAGAATGAGCGCATCACGTGTGACATCACGTGCCTTCTACTGTGCATGCAGGACAAATGTAGCATTTTCACAGGAGATGGCCTAAAAGTCACAGGAGATCACATACATGCCGAATTTTGTTGGAAATGTGAACGATCCCACCAAAAATTTGGATTTCAAATATCGGAATCGAGCACCAAGCATCAAGCTCTGCACTTATTAGAGTTGTAGAAGAGGCCACACCTGATTAGGCTATGGACCTTAAAGACGGTGATTCTTCACACTCATTTATGTAACTGAACTCAGAGTGTGAGGGGACAGTGTCACAATATTCTGTAGTTTGCAATAATCTGTGGTCTGTGCAGCGCTTTAAGACTCTTTGTCATTAAGGGCCAAAAAAATAAACAGGACTTGACTTCTGTTGTGATGGTTAAACATTTCTCCTCCTTGTAACATTTCTTCCAATTAAGTCAAGTCCTGTTTATTTGTTTGGCCCTTAATCACAAAGAGTCTCAGAGGGCTGCACAGACCACAGATTATTGCATACTACACAATATCATCTGAAACCTACATGAGGGCAAATAATACACATATTATCAACATAAAAAATAGGTGATTCATATGCTATAGAGTAGAAGTGTGTTTTTAACCTTGGATTTAAACATTTCCACTGAGGTTGCAGATCCAATCTCAGGGGCCAACCAAAGCATTCCACAGCACCGGGGCCCGGATGGAGAACGCTCTCCAACCTGCTGATTTCTTCTTAGATCTTAGGATCACTAGTAGACCAGCATTTTCAGAGCAAAGGCTCCGGACCGGAACATAGGGGGGCATTAAATCTGAAAGATATGAGGGAGCAAGTCCATGTATGATTTGGTATACTACCAAGAGAACCTTGAATAACATCTTAAGCTAACAGGGAGCCAATGCGGGTGAGCTCAAATCGGGGTCATGTGGTCAAACTTTCTTGTCTTAGTTAAAAGCCTCGCCGCATCATTTTGTACCAGCTGAAGGCTCTTGATTTTGGACTTCGGGAGACCGGAGAGTAGTGCATTACAGTCATCGAGGCGGGAGGTAACAAACAGATTACAAAGAATTTGGTTCTAGACCTGACATTGCATGCAAACGTGCATAGAACCATTCACAGGGCAGGATATCGAGATCATACTCATATTTTATTCCTGCAGTCCAAATGATTAAAATTAGATGATTTAGTAAAAAAATTTCACTGCACAACTGTTATTTAAGGTCAACAAAAACATGGTGCCAGAAAACATCCATAAATTATTCATTAGGAAAGAGGGAAATTATAACTTAAGGGGCTGTCGTGAATTCATAATCCCAAAGGTGAGAACCACCAGGCTTGATTTTGGACTTCGGGAGACCGGAGAGTATTGCATTACAGTCATCGAGACGGGAGGTAACAAACAAATTACAAAGAATTTGGTTCTAGACCTGACATTGTATAAGAATTCGCTGTCTTTTATGACACAAACTTACTACTCATGTTACACATCATGCTCTTCCTACATGACAATAACTAGTACTTGACCTTTAAGGACCCACAATAATGGTTGTGCCTTCTTGTCTATTGTTTGTGCCACCATTCTTACTTGAGTTTAACTTGCGGTCATTGAACAATTATCGCCAGAGAAGGGCAAGTTGGGAAAGTTAATTGGCACTTGTTTTCTGCTCTGCATTCATTCTGCTTCTCATTCCTTCATTCTAATTAGTAGCATTTCATAGACACGGATCATTGACTGGCTTAATCCGTCTCCACAGCAGACAACAGTAACTGTCTGGTAAGTTTGTGTAATATTTGACATTTTTCTAAACCGGGGTAAGGTATTTCACGAGTTGTTGGATGGCTTGGCTTCTCCAGTGTGAGGTCCAAAACAGAACAAGTTGTTGATATTTGAATGAATAACGGTGCAGTGGTTAGCACATTTGCCTGACACTCAAACGGTCCCTGGTTTGAAACCTGGTGGGAACATTCGTTGGCCTGGAGAGGGATGGGTGCCACCATGTGGTACACACCACAGGAAAGGGTTCCTCTATGACCCTCGTGGTTAAGATATCCAACCAACCACCCATCCATCAGTCACAGTTTTATGAATGAAGCCTTTCTAACCCTTGCTGTTTCCTTTTTAATCCATATTTATAGAAAGGGAACTTGCCCAACAACAGGGGTGTCCAAACTTTTCAGAAAGCGGGCCAGATTTGGTTAGCTAAAATGTGTGAGGGTTGACTATTCAGCATGGCGTTATTTGGAACAGTTTTTAAAAAAAAATCACTGTGAAAAGTTTCATTTGACTCGTGAAAAAGCGCTGCTGCGGTGCTAAAACAGCTTCCAGTTGCCTCACATTTTCACAGCTTTCATTTTCAGTCAGCTTTTTGTAGTCGGCATGTGACGCCTGACAGTGACTCTTGATATATTATTCTTCGTTGTTTCAGAGTTCAGTGAAAAAATACACTTATGTTGTCCTGGAAGTGGCGGCCCTCGCAGTCAACTATCCTTTTTCTATTACCAGTCGCCAATTCTTACAGAAAGGCGAGGGCGTTTGGCCAAAGGACTATTCCCATGATTTTTTTTTTTTTTTTACTGGCAAGCCACAAATTATCAATTTTATGACAGAGGCCGCAGGCCAGTGAAAAAAATTGGACATGCCTGCCCTACATCATCATCACTGAAGGAGCAAGGCTATAGGGAATGTCTCTAATTTTGAATTCAGAATTTAAGTAGTATTGAACATTATTGTTCAGGATCACAAAAAAGCAGTCGATTGGAGTTAATCGTCATATATTTCTATTGGTATTTTTAAGTCTATTGACCGGGTAAAAAGTTTGAGATGCGATGCACTGGTTATGCAAAAGCACCCTTCTACTCATTCTCATTGGATGTTCGTGTACAAATGCTAGACAATTCCGCTTTCCAAGACCTCAGGAAAATGGATCAAGATTACTCTCATACTGTAGTATGAAGCTACATTTTATTTTTCTTACCTTGCATTTGAATTTACACGTGCATTGATATTATTGAAGGCTCTATGTGTATTATTTGATGATTTAGTGTAATCATTCTAGCTCTTATTTGCCAGTGTTGCAACTTGCAAGCTCACTGAACCAGTGTTCACGGCCTGGGCCACTGAAGCGTTTTGCTTTCAAATTCTTGCATTCTATTGTTGACCGTTGGGCGGCACTAAATATTGCCCTCTCGTGGCCCAGACTGCAAAATACAACAACCATTGCCGCAACACTCCTTTATTTACAGTAGCTGTCTGTAAGTGCTTTTTATTTTGTTTTGTAAGAGTATATATGGTTGGAACTGTCATGGATATTTTGTGTTGAACGAAAGGGAAAAGCCAGCTTTACAGAGATTTGGGTTGATGGCTAATTCCCCGTGTCACTTGTTCAGATGAATAAGCCTCTCAAAATGGGGCCCAAATAAGCATGACCATGAATCATACGAATCAAACAACTTTTCCCTCCCCTCGGGTTGGGTTGACTTTCAGCGTCAGACGCAAATTTAACATGCAACCTGACACTAAGTCCGCAGTTAACAGAGGAATTAGAAATCCTGAGAAGCTGTTAATAACCTCGGCCCCTCACATTCCGCGGAGGCTCTCGTCTCATTGGGACGCTACGCATGGCAGACAAGGCACGGTCTGGGGGAGATTGGGCCGCCGCTATTGGACCAAATAGTCTTTAATTAGAGGGAGAACTTGGCAGGGACTGATGGAGTAGAAAGGATCTCAGGATGTGAGTCCAGGGTGAGAGGGTTCACACACACAAAACACTGGCTTTTCATCACTGCATGACTCACTCAGTTTGTGTTGAGTGTGTCTGTGTGTGTGTGCATGTGTTTCTTACCTCACTGCCCAGGCATTCCAGTAGAGAAAGTGGTGTGAAGTGAAAGAGCAGCTCTAACAGTGTGGGTATTCATGGATCTGGCCCCTGTGAGCTGGTCTGGGCTCCAGTGTTCACAGACAAAGCCTCTCCTGCAGGACCCAGACAAACTCGCACAGAAAGGGGAGCAACAGGAGAGGGGGAGACAAGGTAACAAGAGGTGGGGTGGGCGTCGCAGTAGAGAGGGTGGGGGGGACAGAAGGAGAGTGTCCCTGCAGAGTGAAGGTGTGATTCGACATATTTCAAATCTCACCATTTGAAAGCTTTAGAAATGGCAACTATCTTCTAAGTTGTACCCCAAAAAAGAGGCCTTGTCTTTACTTGTTTTTTTTTTTTGGACTCTTGCAAAACGGTTGCCATCCACCGACTGCGCGTTCAAACCGACTCTTCTCTCCTCCCAGACGACAAACTCCTCCCGCTCGGTTTGGATGAGCCAACCCGCTTTCTTTCTTCCAGAGCTGCTTTCCCGCCCACCTTTGGCGCTTTGGATTCCATGAAAATTCTTCCACTTAGCCATCCCGTCTTTGCTCCCCCTGCCTGGCCCCTTCTCTCGATTGGGTAGCCCGGTTCACTGTGTCCTTAAACAACCCGTGCACATGTACAGGAAAGGGGCCCAAAGACGGGGAATCGCATCTTTCAGCTTTACGGGCTTGCTTTTGAAGAGGTTTTTGTCGGCTATTGCACGTTTCCGAGGTTTAAAATATTAGTATCAATAGGAGTCATAATATGATATGACAAAATTGATTACCAAAGACAAATGTATAAATCCTGTGTCCTATTTTGGAATACGAATACACCCGAGTAACTTGCATAATGATATGCAATATTGAAACCCATGAGCAGAGGCTCTTTTGTGTTATATTGCTGTATATTCATATATTATTTAATAGTGTCTATTATTGTTGCATTCATTTACAAAATATAATCTATTCCAGTAAGAATAATCAAATCACCCAATTTCGATTTATTTTTCAAATGACATATCTTTTAATTTATTTGAAAAATATGTCTTTAGATAGATGACACTTATAAATGCTGCACACTCTTCGTCCTAATGGTTGTATAAAAGAATATTAGGTTGGAACAATACGACTAGCGATGCTTCGGGGAAATAAAAAGGAACTATAAACGACACACGTGTAGAAGAAAATCAATGATCATTAAACACCGAAAGCAATAAGTACGTGACAAGCTGAAAAACGAACTGGACGAGTACATCCGAATGTTTAAGAGCTTTCCCAGCCAGTCCTTCTTAAACTGTGAGGATATTGAATGCCCCTTACACATTCTTGTCATATGGCTTTATATTTCTCCCGCTCCTTTGGAATCCCTTGTGACCGAGGGGCCACGACCCTAGCATCTGTCAGCTGCGGCTGCTACTGTACCTTTTGTGAGTCGCCGGACAGATGCTCCGGACCAGCGGCCAAACTACCCGTGTACTTAATGCCCGGGTCTCGATGGGCGACGTGACTCATTAGACATTGATCCAGACATCTGAGTGAGAGTTTGGCTCCAACTCGCAGTCGCAGATTATTTGTAGCAGACCGTGGAGACATTTAGAACACCATAAATGGATTCTGTTTGCTCGAAATTGCTTTCAACCTTGTCTCAGAACAATTTATGGAAATATGAACCATAACCAAAACGTAGGACTTGCATCATATTTGCTCAGTATATCCTTACAAGGAATGCCATGTCAAGTCACCTCAAGATTTTGAGGGGTGGTGTGGAATCACAAATTCAAGGTGATTTTCCTTCATCTGCACTTTAAATAGGTATTGATTAATCAGAAGAAATATCTTGTGTGTACCCCACCTATAGAAGAAAGCAAGCCGAAACCTGTCTTGTTTGATAATTTGGTCCTTTTTCGTCCTCAAAAGATGAAAGAACAAAACTGCCCATCTTTCCAGGCATTTGCCAAAAAGTCTGAAAACAGAAATATTTGCAAGAATGGGAGATGCCCGCATGCTTGCCCACTGGATGCCGTTGATGATGTTACTCCAAAGTCATTTCTTCATAGTTCTCAATTTTTCTGTCATCAGGTGCTGTGGATTTACTTGGCCCACTTATTTAAGAGTCATTACTTTGTTCAACTGAGGGTTTTTTTCAGGCTTCTGGCTCTTTTTTAATACCCTCTGCTGATAAATACAGGCTTCAGAAACATCTATCCATCCATCCATTATCTGTACCGCTTATCCTCAGTAGGGTCGCCCATCCCAGCAATCATCGAGCAGTGGGCAGGGGACACCTTCAACTGGTCGCCAGCCAATCGCAAAGGACACAGGGACAGACAACTGGCTCGCTCATTCACACTTAGGGGCAATTTGGACCGGCCAATTCACCTGACATGCATGTTTTTGGAATGTGGGAGGGAACTGGAGTGCCTGGAGGAAACCCACGCAAAGCACGGGGAGAACATGCAAACTTCACACAGGAGGTTCAATCTCACAACCTCATAACTCTGCCGCACACGCGCTAACCACTGCGCTGCCGTGCTGGCTTCATAAACATACCAAACATAACTGCTATGCCATGCTTTGATTTTTGTACACTTTTAAGATAGCATCTGGGCTACAAAACTTCAATTACTCTTCGGTCAGTGATTTTGTGTATTGCACATTTGGTGTCCGATAAGTATGCTTTTCCTTACAATATTAGATTTAGCTTTGGTGGTTTGGTGATCAAAGCAAGAGTTAAAATTTTCACAGAATCTAGTCGAAGTAGTAGCAGAACTTGCGTTCCTAACAAAGGTTTGCTGTTGTTTTTTGCAGCCTGCCAGGTTGTAATAAGCCCCGCGCATGTAAACTGAGATTGTTGCATTCTCGTGAAGCGGTTTTGCTTCTTCCCTCTCCGTCTTGAAATTTGCTGCGATGCAGACGGTCTTGGATGCAGAGATGGTGGACGGTGCGGGATTGGTGGCGAGGTGAGGTGGGAGGCTGTAGCGGACATGGCAGTAGGCCAGAATCAATTGGCGGTGTAATGAGATGGCGTGGTGCCAGGTAACCATGGAGCTACCCTCTTTGCCTGTCTACCAATGCGGAGTTCAAAATTAAGTGAATGAATGAGAGACTAGGGGAGGCAGGGTTGCAGGATAAAAGGGTTTGAAATGCAGGGTGAAAAAATGTTATTGAAAAGGGTGCCTTCATAGGTGTTTTGAGCATTTAAAAAAAAAAAACTTTAATTCCTTGGGAAAAAATATCCAAAAACTCAACGAATCGTGATTCGGCCATTATCTTTTGATCAAATTAAATGTATTTCTAGAGCATTTTTTTTTTTTTACAATAATTGTTCTTTTTTTTTTTTTTTTTTGCCCGCATCGTTTACCCTCAAAGCCTCTCTTTTTTCAAATATTAATTTTAATTATGCTCATGTACAAGTCAGCCAACCAGCGGACACTGACAGTTAGGTGATTCTCCATTAAAAACACTATGAGGAAAATGTATCTTATAAGATTATGTTATTATGATTATAATTATATTTTGTTACAGACCTCCAAAAATAAACAACACTTAAAGAGCTGCAAGAGAGTTTATCATGTTAGATTTTCTCAGGGTCTTGTTTGGCGTTTTTCATGGATTATTTCTAGATAGACAAAAGCAAAGAATGATAAAAAAGTTTTTTTTGATTGTGTTAAATTTAATCGATCAAAAAAATAATCGGCAAAATGTTAATGTGTATACTTACAAAGGAAAAAAATAAGGAAGATATTTGAAGTTTAGCAGCTCGTAAAGCTCTAAAAATTCTGTAAAGTACACTAGAGCTATCAGAATGAAGCTAGTGGTATGGCTTATTTCTATTCTTGTATTTATGTACTACACATGTTAAGATCTTTAATAAGAGCTCTTTTCGAACGTAGACTTTTTTTCTTTCTCTTGAACGATTTGGATAGATGCAGCATATGAAGTCTTCATTGCACTGCCAGCCGAAACGCTTTGGACTTGCAGAGACAAGACAGTGGACCAATATGTCTGTGGTGTGGATTAATGGGAGGACTGGAGAAATGCTGCCGCAGTTGTGCGTGAGCAGAATATTTGATAGGGGAAATGAGAGGAGGAACCAGAATGGGACAAGCAACAGCAAGCGATGAGTAAGACCAATACATTGAAAAATATTCGGGTGAAAAAAACTAAAGAATATAGACAATTGATTGAGACTAGCCATCCTTTTCTAAAGCCCAAGCGTGGGTTATATAGTGTCTCATTGGTGGTGAGAAAATACTTGATTGAATAAAAAAGATATTAAGTGAATTTTCGGTCAGGGTTGCTTACAAAGGAAGTCAAGTAGCCATGGTTGAGGATGCAGGCGAGGGGTCGGTGTTCTAGTGAGTCCAAATAGCGAGGGCGTCAGTCCTAGAGACTGTTAGGCAGTGTACGTGATTTGGAAGGGCAGGCGAGGAAACTACACTGGAAAGACAAAATGCTGAGACAAGAGTGCTTGGAACGTGACATGAAGGCAACCAACTAAGCAAACAGAGTGTTTAAATAGTGAAGGGTCAGAAGTGTGATTGGAAGGAAGGATTTGTCTTTTGGTAATAAAAGACAAAAGAAACTAAATAGGAATAAAATGACTCCATTTTGTGCAGGCTTGGGGAGTAACGGAATACATGGATTGGCAAAAATGATGTTGGCAAGCTGTTTGGATTTATTTTCCTTTGGTTTCTGTCGCATTTTATGTTCGTTTTGACGGAGATCAAAGCCATGAGAGGAAGCTTACCACGTGTTGTGAGTCATCATTTTATTCACATTTACTTTCTTTTGTCTTTTATTAGCATATTTGGTATTGGAGTAACCCAAAAGTAATTGAAAGTAATCCGGTTAAAGTAACCCTACCCAACCCTGTCGGAAGGTAATCAATCCACTCAAAGGTGTAATAATCTGTATTTATAATGATAATTAATGGCTTGAAGTTGTCATGTTTTGCCTCCAGCTTCCTACTAAAGATGCCGGGATGACAGTTTTGCACCGTTACTTTGTCTGGGTTTTACCTCTAGCACGGGTTTAACGGCGACTTGGTTTTAGATTCTACTTCAGAAGATATGATTTCTGTTTTTTGTTGTAATGTCAGCAAAGCAACTCATCAGTAACTCAAGTTCCCTTATTGTGTTTAAATACTATGTAGGTTTACTGTGGCCAAGAAATATTAAGAACAACGATTGGTAACAAAACAGCTGCATCAAATGAAACTCCTTCTAATGAATAGGTCATTCCTACCAGGAGCCCCATACTAGAAGTTGAGCATGCTATGTTTCCTTAATGAGCGCTTTTAGAGCTTTATGATCAGAAATGCCAGAGACCTACGTTGAACCCTGGGAAGAATTATGCACATTTACGAGTTTATACTTCCTTGTTTTTAATGGAGTTTGGAATTGAAGCAATACACCTCACATCACTGTTTCAAAAAGCATTTCCCTCAATTCTTTCAATTGTGTTTTCTCATTACAAAATTAGATATCTAAAGTTTGTTTATGTCTGGTGACATTAAAGTGTTGATGTTCTACATTTACCAATGCCTTGTTCCTTCAGTGGCCATTGTTGTTATTGTCCTTTCCCAGGCCTATCAGCTAAAACAGTGCCAGAATTCTGTCGCATTTTACACTTTGACATTTCATCAAAAAATGATAATTATGTTGAGCATAGGGCAGCACGGCAGCGCATTGGTTAGCGCTTGTGCGGCACAGTTCATGTCATGGGAACCTGTTGTGGGTTCAAATCCAGCTCCAGACTTCCTGTGCGGAGTTTGTATGTTCTCCCCGTGCTTGCGTGGGTTTCCTCCGGGCACTCCGGTTTCCTCCCACGTTCCAAAAACATGCATTTCAGGTGAATTGGCCGGTCCAAATTGTCCCTAGGTGTGAATGAGCGAATTAGTTGTCTGTCCCTGTGTGCCCTGCGATTGGCTGGCAACCAGTTCAGGGTGTCCCCTGCCCACTGCCCGGAGATGGCTGAGATGGGCTCCAGCCCCCCGCGACCCTGATGAGGATAAGCGGTACGGCTGATGAGATGAGATGAGATGTTGAGCATACATTCAAGGTCAAGTCAAGTCACACTTATTTGTATACCCCACAATCACAAAATGTCTTAAAGGACTGCACAGGTTACAATGACACCATACCCTGATCTTTAACCAACATGCAGGTAAGGAAAAACTCAAAAACCTCAACATGAGGAAAAAAGGAAACCTTGAGAAGGGGCCTCAAGTGGTCACAGGGGTTGATTGTTGAATGTAGAGCAACACGCGATGCATCTAAAATGGTGCTTTCGCTCTCACTGGGGGGCTATGGCTATGCATGTGCCAGTTTGTGACCCAGTGGCCTAAACTGCTTTTACCTGGAAAGTATGTGCTCTATGTGCTTTCACACCAAAGTTGCACCGTCTTGTTCAGGCACCCCTAAAAACTGACGGACTGGACCGTAGGCGGTTATCTTTTCTTTTAACTGAGTACACCCAAATAATTGAACTCAGCCACTACTCTCCCTGCCCCCTGCAGTGCAAAATTATGCTGGTGATTTCTGCATTCCAAAATGTATTCTATTATTTCTATAAACTTCATTAACCCACAGGCATTAGGGAGACAGGCCACATTTTCGGAATTAAATTCTTAATTTCTTTACTGAGTAGTGACTTGACACTTTCACTGCCTCTCTTGGTTTTAGGACATTCAGCGTGCCGTTGGCTCTCATCAGTAATATCTTCTTTATATTGTAAGGCGCCGGCATCTGGTGTTACTTTTTGAACGTTTACGCGACTGATGTCACCCTGTTGACGCCACTTGCACCGCATTAACGTTTGGAAAAGCTCTTTGCCAGTTTGATTTTTCTGTGATGCTTCGACTCAGCCTACCTTAATTGAAATGCACTTTTGGGATGCAAAGCAGAATTTTTCGTTTCAGATGTTATCATTATCAATGGCGTCAAATATCAAAAGTAGTCAGTCAGTTAATGAGTTAGTTGATGATGAGGTGGAAGCAATGGATTTCCTTCTTGTTTGCAAAGTCGTAAAAATTGAAAGAACTCTTTCTGCATATTCATTTACAAGATTTTGTTTTTGCTTTGAAAGTGTGGTCTTTTCTTTACCCGTTGTTCACGTTGCCTCTTTCCCAGGCTTTTTTAGGATCGGGGTTACGGCTACGTCAACGGTTGTGTTTCTTTCGAGCTTCTGTTCCGGGGAGGCCCCTGTCCGTGTCGGCCCGGTGACAAGGTTTTTGGCAATATCCTGAAAGTCAAATCTGTTCATTTAGATTCAAGTGGTGACTATGGAGCAGACAGCAGCCCCATTGTCATGCTGTGGCTAAACTAGTGTGCGGGAGGCTTAATGTCCCATTCTATTTTTCGCTTCTTGACATTTCAAAAAGATGATATAGCCTTTATGATGTTTGACGGATGGATTTTCACTGGAGCGTCGTGCAAAATTTCAGCAGTCCACAGAAGACAAAGAATAGACATTTTCTGATGAATCATCAAACAACAGTATAGATTGCAGATAAATATGATAAAGATAAAACATTTTGGTTCCAACTGTCTAGAACGCTTTTGAATGGTGAACTGATGAGTGTTAATTTCATTCATAACTAATGCCCTCTCGTAAAAGAGCTTGAAGGTATGACTATAGCTCGAGCAGCATCGAAAATAAAACTCACCCCTTGTTTAAATACTCCATCTAACATAGTTTTGTTCAGAAATGTAACAATAAAACAGAGTTCATCGCTTTGAAAGACTCCAGGCACAAGATTGTCGCTATGAGCAACGTACACAAACCGCTCTTTCTCCGATTCCGTCTTGAGCACCTTCGCTGCACTCCTTGTGGCCCGGCGACATCGCCTCGGTCCGACAAAGACTTTAAGAGGGCGAAAGAAAAGCCATGAGAGGTGCTGGCTTGAATCGCTCAGCCCTCCCCGGCGCGGGACGGGGAGCACCGCTCTCTGTATTTCGCCCGGCCCTCAGCCATTTTGGGGCGAGGAGAAAAGTGTTTGCTTGTCCTTCTCTCACTATGTGGCTCAGATTTGGGAAAGGTTTTGGCGGCTGCTTTAGTCATAGTAGAGAAGGCACGTTTTACAGCTCGTGCTAGAGAAGAAAGAGTGTTTTCAAACCGCAATTTTCATTTCCGTTTTTGTTTCTTGTTTCTTTTTGCTTGTACGTCGCGCGTTTTAAAGGCTTTTTTAGCACATCTCTCAATTATTTGCATTCTTAAAGACAAAGGAATACAGATTACAATTTTTTTTGCAATGAGGGACGGATCCACAGCTAAGAATCCTGCCTGGATCCCAAACAGCCATGCAAAAGAGGTCCAAAAAAAAAAGCGCCACCACCCTTTGCCTAGTCACAAATTCCACTTTGTCAGTGGCCAGCTTTGCGACTCCTCCTCATTCATATCTTACCATTTACAACCTTTCGCCACTTCTCTCTCTTTTCCCATCCATTCCTTGTGTTTTTTTAAACACAATTCGAGGATTTTCTTGTACCCTAAAAAATGGAGATTGGGGAACTGATTAGGTGGGCGTGACGAGGATAAGAGGGGCTGTTCCCCCCGTACTTCTGCTTGTTATTTGGCCATTTGTTTTTTGTGCCGGTACAAAAATGAGCATGGACTTTTCTGTGACGGGATCTTACCGATCGGATTCCTTATAAAACTTTTCGTCGCAGTGTTTTCTGTGGATGTGAGAGATTTTCGTTTCCGGTGGTGGGGTTGGGAAATTGTAACGATGTGCGTTTGCTTCCAGGCTGGTTGATTGTCACCGAGGCGCCGGCCTGTGTCGGTCAAAACCAGAGTGCATTTGACACCAGATGATATTGGAGCGTCAGTGTCCAGCCTGTGCCCTTCTGGTATGTTGGCCGTTCGCAATACTTGTGTCTGTCTGGCGGGTGCCAAACTGTCTTTCTTTTTTTTTTTTTCTGAAAACACACATCGTTTTTTCAGAACTGTTCACGACGCATAACAGGTTGTAAAGACAGTAAAATACAAGTACTTGTACATTGATGCATGTTTTTTTAATATTTTGAATTATTAGAAGAAATTTATTTCTTTCTGCAACGCTAATTTACGTGTGTCATGGGAACCACTTTTAACGAGAAATAAAATATGCTCTTCCGAGCCGTCGATTTGGTAGCATCTTGATTTGATGTTTGATTGATATCCGCAAGAGCAGATCCTAGTTTGGGGTGACAACTGTGCTGCGTCATTTCTTTGTCCTGAAACATGCCAGTGAAGAACAAAATTAGAATACTATACTATACTCTACTGAATTGTATAGGCAACATTTTCACGTTTTTATGTGTTCCTGAAGTTGGTAACGCCAGCCGCCACAAACCCGTAGATCCGAACTTGTGGTTACAGGCTGCACAAGCTCGTGTCTACAGGTATGTGTCTCCTTGGCAGAAGCAACAGCTGCCCGGCAACTGGCTTAAAAAAATCCACATCATGGCAACTGCACAGTTACATTTATTTTTAATGTGAAGTTAGCCGCTTTCAAGCTGAGGTTCAACCACAGCGACCTTGAATGACCTTGAAAGATATGCTAGCTGGATCATTTCTACCACAGGATTCCTACAAGCGATAAAGATACACATTTACATTTAGCGACTAGATAAATTTGGCAAAATCATTTAAAATTGACATTTGTAATTTATTGTTATACAGAAGCCGCAGCAAAGCATTTTAACTAGAAGTTAGCGCCACATTTTTAATCACTGTTTTTGTCGATTATTTTGGATCTCCACTTTAAAGTTCCACAGGGTGAGGTAGTAGGTTGTATAGTTCAGAGTGACACCACAGGAGATAACTGTACAGCCTCCTAGCTTTCCCTGGGGAGCCACCTCTCTTCAAATATTTTTCCACATCATTAACATGTCTAGATTTGGATATTTGAAATGTTATGATAGTATTTAGTTGTCAGATTTTCTAACGCGTCTGCTTTATCGAGACGACAATACCATTCGGGAAATAAAAACGGGCCGGACGTGCTTTTGCTAGAGAGTTCTGTGGCCCGGTTTAATGAAAAAGATGCAACTGAGGGGAGCCAATAATGTGCAATGGTCACTATCACAATAACCTAACCATATATTTCCTCGTCTGAGAGGCAGCCACAACTTTGCTAAATCAAACCCAGTCAACCTCAGAAATCAAATCTTAACTTGATTCCTGCATGATGATTGCACTTGAAAAAAATACATACACTGTAACAACATGTTTTCATTTTTAGTCCTTTTTTTATATTACCCGGAGCAAGCAGACCAACATGTCGAAATGCTAGTCCAATCCATATTATTTCGAATGAAATGAAGAAAAAGTTGAAAAAAGTAAAAGAAAGCAGGCCCACAACCTCGCAGCCCCCGTGCATTGGACAGCGAGGTGGGCTGCTGTGTGCAGATGTGAAGACTGATGATGAAAGACTGTTTCCACTTAAACTCTTCGCTCTCTGTCTCAAGGCCACCGGGTTCGATGAAGGTGGGGAGGGATGAATGGAGGAGGGGCGGGGGGGTCGACGAGTTCTTTGGGCCAGAAAGAAGCTGGGGCCCACTGTACGGGGCAGTTGTTTGCAGTTTGAGCCGTCCTGCAGTTACTTACAGTTAGGGTGACTCTACTGTATTTTCTTGGCGCTAGAATTTGGGAACTTCATGATTTTTACCTCCTCCTCCACTTGGTCTTACGAATGCAAAAACAGTTTCTTGATGAATACGATCGTCACGACCAAGTACTGTCAGACGATTCTTTGAAAAATATATTTCAACCAGTATGGATTTTGGGGGTTAAAATGGCTTAAAATGAATGCAACTTTCTTTTTTTCTTTCTATTTTTTTCTTTCCTGATCGTAAAAAATGTCACAAAGGGCAGTCTATACCAGTATTAGTCCATCGGGCTATCTGCCAGATACTCATACCTGGTTAGTCTATTTTTAATAATTCCACGACTGGGTTAGATATGGTTGTCTAACTTACAAAATGTGTCAAAAATCCACTGATAAAAAGTATTTTTAAAAGGGATATCAAAGACCGAGGGCATTTGAGAACTCTTATTTTAAACTACAGTTTAATGATGCCAACACATATTACATCGGAAGGGTGCAGTTACAAATGTGCAGGGGCAATGTTTCTGCCGTCGCCGATCTCTGTCTTAAACGTTGCTCGTCAGAGGAACCCAAATGGAAGAAAATCCCCCTTCTGCCCGTCGGTCCTCCTCGAGCGAGTCTCCTGCCCTCGCTTCTGATTTACCGTGCTTAATACCGCTCCAGTTTAAGCGCGTAACCTCCAAATCTCTGCTTTATGCTCCCTTTGCCGCACTTGGAATTTTCATGTTTTCTCTCCTATGCGCCCTCCTTTCATCTCTCCGTCGCGTTCCCTTAGTTCCCCCGTCATGTTCCCGCCCTCCTTTTCTCCACACATGCTGTAAGGCACTCACTCTCGCACACAGAGGGAGCGACAGACAGGAACAGAATACGGGACTTGCTGACCGGGAAAGGAATCTGATTTTTTTTTTCTTCTTCTGATTCAAAAACGGGTTTAAGGACAATTGTATCCTTCCATGTTTTTCTTTTGTCTCTTGTGATATTTCTCCATGCTCTTGTATTGGCTCTGGTTTTGTCCCTCCCTCTTTTTCCATTCTTTATCGCTGCTTTGCTGCATATATTAGTCCCTTAGAGTCTTGAGTGATTTCAGCTGTGAGGAAATGAAAGCTATTTTGTCTTTTTTCTTTATCTTCTTTGGCTGCGTTGTAGCTCTTTTACCGCAGGCGAGGACGAAACACCTCGGTTTCTCTAGCTGAGTCATTTAGGACCGGAGTTTGTGATCCGTGAAAAAAGTCCAGTGGTATGATAAGGCAAGACTCAGGCGCCGGGCGGCGTCACCTAGCGCAAGGCGAGGGTTTGAAACGGCGCGGCGTTGTCACACGGGGGGAGACGAGGGGGCATCGACTGCAACAGGCATTCCACATGTTCTCTCCGCGGTTGTCTTTTTATGCCTTCCTCGTGTATTACATGGCAAGAGGGGTCTTTTGTTTTTGGGGACGATGAACCAGAAAGTATGGCTACGTGCTTTTTTTCACGTCACGTTTGTGTCTTTGTGGTTGGCATTTGATCTGTCCGTCAATTTATTAGTATTCTGTGAAAAAGACATTCATTCTTGAGTCTTTTCCGGCTCATTTTTTTATCATGCGTTGGGAAAAGCTGCATGCTATCCTCGCAGCCCATCCAAAAGGCATCTCAAATGAACCCTTTTATTTCATGATTATGTGAGAAAGCGCCGTAACAGAGGTTGCTGTTTCTTGATCCTAATGTGTTTTTTCTTAGGCAGTTATTTAACCCAGGAATAGCCTTCGTTTCTGGTTCACCTTATTTAACCCTTTTCTGCATATCACTCTCTCGTTCTCCCTCGCTCTCTCTGGGTGCACATGGTACAGTCCTGCATGTCTGAGCAGCAGACGGCGAGACGGCAGCAATCT
Organism: Urocampus carinirostris; assembly: GCF_059441175.1. Taxonomy (NCBI): domain Eukaryota; kingdom Metazoa; phylum Chordata; class Actinopteri; order Syngnathiformes; family Syngnathidae; genus Urocampus; species Urocampus carinirostris. The sequence continues at coordinate 906,049 of NC_142365.1, forward strand.
GCCACTGCAGCTTCATGCGCTCGTCTCGTCCACATTAACAAAGACCGGGCCGAGCGGCCCTGAAACGTTTTCCCGTCTCTTGTCTCCTTTGCTACTTTAGATGCAGTCGGATTCCAGTTCCTGTCGTCACCGTCGGACGGAGAGACGAAGACGGACGACCGCGGCAGCCGTCGAGACAGCCGCCGGCCGGTGAGTTGTGCGCTATCCGTCGGCCCTCGACCGGCCGTATCTATTATCTGTCGCCTTTCGAAAAAGTGAGAGTCAGGGGATCGAGCCTGAATGCCGTAACTGATGAGGAGTTGTGTGTCCCCCATCAATCAGAGGCAGAATCTCTTGGCCGTTTTGATAGGTATTACCGATGGCCTGGTCGCGTGCAATCGCACACGCTTGCAGGCTCGGTGCTTTTCTATCATCCAACATGCAGAAGTCATGTGATGCTCCGCGTCGGTCTGGGTGTGTATGGCGACCATTTGTTGTCACTTTTTGAAATCATTGTCTTTGGTCACCAAAGACGCGTCGTCGCTTCCCAATGAAGGAGAATCAATATGCAATTGTACAGGTACATATTGTTTTAGAAAGGAAGCATGTATGGGTACAAACAGGTTGTGCAGCAGAGCACAAAGCCCGAGAGAGAGAGAGAGAGAGAGAGAGAGAGGGGAAAGTGCCATTGTCTGCTACAGTCAAAGCCATAGTCATGAAGCAGGTGATCCTTTCTTCAAATCGCATAAGCAAGGCCAGACACAAACAATCTGTACCTCTCTCATTCCCTGAGACCCTAACTTGTGACTTTCTGCTGTCATGTGCACGGGTTGGGTTCTCGGGAGCTGCGAGGGGCACTCACTCGTCTCCCGATCGGGAAACAGACACAAAGCGGTCGCGGGAGAGGCGGAACAGCCGTCATTTACGAAGCCAGGCGGGGAACGTTAACTCGAGGTGGCCTCGTGGTGCGAGGTATCGGGGTTCATATGGGTTTCAGTAGTCGCTAGGGTTGCAGGCGGCGGGGGGGGGCGAGGGTGGAGGAAGGCAGTGGGGAGGATTTGACTAGAAGAATGTGGGCATGGAGGACACGTGACTAAAATGGAGGGACTTGCACACGGGTGCGGGCGTGGTGATACGCCAAAAGCTGTTACACTTAATGGCACTAAAATGTGACTGTGTATTTGACCTGACATTCAAACAGCATTACACTGTGCGTACGGAAATGCGCAACAGCCATATTGAGCAATTTTTTTTAAATTCAATTCAAATATAAAAAAAAACATCTCACTAATTTTGGGGATCATTTTTCTCTTTTTAATAACATCTTAACTCATTTCTGCTGTAAAATTTGAAGACCGTTATTATAATATTTGGCAATATTTCTCAATGAAAAAATACAAATGAGCAACAGTATCTATTGTGTCATAGTATGTTGTTTTTTTCTTATTTTATTGGTGGAAATGTGGTAAAGAATTGTTTTGTCATTTTATGATAAAATCAAGTTGAATATATGCTAAGATGGAAAAAAAACACGTTACCTTTAAGAACAATTTATGATTTTAAATCTTGTTTTGCTACAAATAACGTTTTCAAAATACTGCAAAACAGGGAAAAATACCACTGGAAATGAGCAAAACGATTGTTCAAGATTGTTTTTGCATTCTTCAATGGGTCTACTGTCCGGGGTTTCATTTTGAGAGCAGCACAAAGTACTTTTGAGAGCGTGACACTGGAAGCTCAGTACATGTGTGTTTGACCTCATGACAGTCACCTTCCATGCGTCGCACCTCCGATGAGTTGCTTTTCGGGGAGCACATACAAGCCTAAAGAACGTCATTCCATAAAACGTGTTACACTCATCAGAGGCATTTTCTAATATGTTAGCTTTCTCGCTGACATCATCAGTCACACTTGTTGCCTCATTGCTCAGATTTCCTTAAATTCCCAATTGCTGAAATGTGTCTATTTCTATAAATAGTACTTCCCACATCACCGTATTTTACGTTCGGACTCCTCTTGTGTCGCTACAGAATTGGGACGGCATTGGTGACAGGAATGCTGGAATGAAAGGATCGCAATACAAACCAGAAAAACCCAGTCGGCTTTGAAAATGCCCACGTCTTGTTTAGTGCTCATTTGTGACACAATTCCAGTTTTTTATTGCGTAGAACATTGTATTATCTCTTCCCGTTTAACATTTTTTAATTCAACAGTCTCTTTTCAGCTGACTATGAGGATGTGGCCATAAGGATTAATCAACCTGAATGACCCATGCAGGTAAGTGGCCACACAATCACAGTTCACAGGTATCACGGTTGAGTACGTGAATATGCAGTTGTTCAAACGTTGAGCAGTCAATCTATTTTAGGAGTCATGAAAATATTTCATGTGTTCAGTTCTTTACAAGATCTCATGCATTCATTTGAAAGTCCTCATGCATATAAATTCAGACAAAAATACACCAATCCCCTTAATATGAATACTGAGCTAAAATCGGACTTGTGTTTTGCCCACTAAAGTGTCTCATATTTACACGAACAAAGACAAAATGACAATAACTTTTCTTGCTCAGTTCGTTTTGCCAACAACTGTAAATGGCTTAACAATCTTAGAAGAGAGGAACCATATTTGGTCACATATTTGATTTTATGAAGGGACATAAAACATTTGATTCATTTGAAGAGGATAGAGTGATTAGCTCAAACCAACCAACCAACCAACCAGCTATTAATACGGACCTTGAAAAAAATGCCTGCAGGTGTTACTATTTTTTTGGGTTTACCCTTTTAGCCTTGTCCTTTTGTGTAGATGCATGAGCTAGGCCATTATTTTTAAAAACCTGATATAATTTAATGTATACTGAAACCCTAACCATTGAACACATGTATTCAACTATTAATACTTTCTAAACTTTAACCAAATACTTTATTTCAAATTTATAAGAATGATATATCTAATAATAGCAACTTACATGAATGAATTATTTGATATTGACTTTTATATATATTTAATCAATGCAGTTGTAAAAAAATATTTGCTTGAAATGTGTACATTTAGCAGCACGGCGGCGCAGTGGTTAGCGCATGTGCGTCACAGTTCAAAGGTCATGAGATCGAACGTCCTGTTTGGAGTTTGCGTGTTCTCTGTAATTTTTTTAATAATTGAAGAAAAATACTTACCGGCATTTAACTATTCGTTATGACTTATTTGAAAACTTTTATTTGATGAAAAATAATACTTCATTAAATTTTATTGAATGCTGTTTGGTATTTTTTTCTTATACATTATAATTACTATATTTTCCGCACTATAAGACGCACCCAATTATAAGGAGCGTGGAATTAAAACTACAGTAAGTGTTGCATTAAAAAAAAAAAACTTTTCAATCGCAATCCTTATTTCATAGAACAGGGCGGCATGAGTGGTTAGTGTGTGTCCGGCACCGTTCTGAGGTCATAAGATCGAACCTTCCTGTGTGGAGTTAGCATGCTCTCCCCGTGCTTGCGTGGGTTTCCTCCGGGCACTCCGGTTTCCTCCCACATTCCAAAAACATGCATGTCAGGTGGATTGGCCGGTCCAAATTGTCCCTAGGTGGGAATGAGCGAGTGAGTTGTCTGTCCCTGTGTGCCCTGTGACTGGCTGGCAACCAGTTGAGGGTGTCCCCTGCCCACTGCCCGAAGATAGCTGGAATGGGCTCCAGCACCCCTGTGACCCTACTGAGGATAAGCGTCGCAGATCATGGATGGATGGATAGACTTTTAATATGAAAACCGGAAAAACAAAATGTGTATTTGAAATACAAAGCATGCATTCCCAATTCTTTTGTTTAGCAGTTAACGTCACCTGAAAAGACAATAAAACATTCTAAAAGTATACTGCAGGACTGCAACATTTGCCACACTCTTTCTGCTTTCACTACATAGGAACCTGTATCACACGCGGCACCTGTTGTCATTTTTCTAATCCCGATAAGCGAAATTTGTAACAATGTTACGAGCGAGCGAGATAGTTGCAAAAGTGAGGTTAGCGTTGGACCTCCCCGCAGCGATCCGGTATCGTGCCCACGTTTAGGCGGCGTCCTGAGATGCCCTCAGACGGCGCCGCCTGCTTTTTGGCTGCCGCAGCAAAAGTGGAGGCAGGTGTTTCTACCTTCCGTAAGGCCCCCACCTTTGGCTTTCCCCTAATCACTGCGGCGTTGCAGCTCTGTCTGGGAGGCGGCCGTTCCATTGTTCTGAACACGGGGATGTTTTCGTCCAAGTAAGGACGGCTGCGTCTACCCCACCCCGTGGAATGGACATGGTCCATATCACTGTGATGCTTGGCATCTGCGTGTATCGCTAGCTCAGTGTTTTTTTTTCACTTTTTTTGTCTGCCCTCACCGGACAGCTCAGTAACCTTTCTGCCGCAGACCGCCGCCATCTTGTCAGCGCCCGCCTCTGCAGCGTTCCCTACAAAATCATTTGTCTGTTTGGCATCAGGCACCGGTTTGCTTTTTAGACCAATCGAACCTGGGCTACGATCGGCTTGCTTCATTTGCATCGAGCGATTCATCACATTTATGTGGTGCGTCCATTTATCATTTTGTCAGTTTTATCGGGACTTTGCTATTAAAAAGCAAGTCTGATCACGTGACCTTATGTGAAGGTGGATGAGTCTATAGGCATCTGCATGCGACGGTTCCATTAAGTCAAAAATTCTGGAGACACAGGTTTAGATAGGTGTCTTTCAAACTTTTTCTTTTGAGAGCCGAAGAATGGAACAAATGCAACGACCTGTTTTAAAATCTGCGGACATGGAAAACTGCAATTAAACGATTCTTTTCAATATTTTCGATACTCTAAAGTTTAGTCGATGGCAAAAAAGCAAACATTTCAGATTTGTTTGAGTTCATTAGGCCTCTACCGTGAACAGTTTAAAAATAATCTTTATACTTGATTTTTTTTTTTTTACTTTTAACTAGAATACAATTATAAAATTATCAGAAGTCATCAAAATTGTCTCATGGGCTGGATTGTGTTGTCTTGCTTATCGATGTATAAGAGTCTGAAAACAAAGCTAAAAAATATCTACATCTGCCATGTTGCTTTTTAAATATTTTTAAAATTCAGAGTTATTGCAAATGCGTTTTTCCAATGGACCAACAAATCATTCCTTGCGGTCGAAATTCATGCTACAAATATTCTAAGTGCCCCACATTGTGTCAAAAACTAACTCATCGTTGCAATAGTTTAGAAAGGACAGACTGTTGCCATTTTCTAGCAAACAACCCTGATTTCTGGACTATGGTTATATACTGCAAGTTTTGAAAAAGACTCTTTTGGCTTCAACCCGTCATATTTTTCTTTCTTTTCTGGTTATTTCTAAACTTTGTGATGTGATTTGCTGCAAAATACCTACAGTTCTGAGGACATGAGATCGAAACTCCTGTGTGGAGTTTGCATGTTCTCCCCGTGCTTGCGTGGGTTTCCTCCGGGCACTCCGGTTTCCTCCCACACTCCAAAAACATGTGTGTTAGGTAAATTGCCCGGTCCAAATTGTCCCTAGGTGTGAATGAGCGAGTGAGTTGTCTGTCCCTGTGTGCCCTGCGACTGGCTGGCAAGCAGTTCAGGGTGTCCCCTACCCAATGCCCGGAGATGGCTGGGATGGGCTCGAGGACCCCCGCAACCCTACCGAGGATAAGCGGTGCAGATAATGGATAGATGGATGAAATCAAATCAAATAGACTCCAGTGAAATGTTTGAAAATGATTGAAAAAATAAATACTTCACAAATTCACTGTTTTGAAAGAGGCCAAGTGAGAAGGGGATTTAGCACCAGCTAGTGTATATCTGTGCGCACCTCTAATCTCTGCAATTCTCAAGCATACGATAAAGTACAGCGAGTAGATTCCAACAGATTGCATGACAAGGCGCAGCTTTTGTATGAAATTTTAGAAGGATTTTGGCGTCTGGATAACAAAGACCAGATGTTGAAGTTATGCATAGGAAGTCAATTGTCTCCACTTGCTACTCGCGCGTGACAGCGATGCACACAGGCCCCGGCGCGCCTCGTTACTGTATAATCCAATTTAAAGAAGACCCTCTCTCGTGTTACCGCTTGTATAAAAGCAGCACGCCGCATTCATGGAAGTGCGCCGACCAAAATAGTAACGCGCCAGCAAGCTGTCGTCCAACGCCGAAGAAGACGTTTTCAACTTAAATTGTCGTGATTTGAATGCACGGATGCTGTAAATGTTTTAATCCCATCGTCATGGGAGAAATCCGTGCTCAGCAGTTAGCCATCCTCCAACCGAAAAACTCTTTCTCTTGTTTTTTTTTTTCCTCCTCATCTTACATGCACTGGCATACACCGCCAGCCTGTCTCTGTGTTACCCCCCAACACACACACACGACTTTTGTTTGGAGTCAGACAGCATTGAGAGGAGATCCTGTGGCCTTTCTGAGAAGAATGTTAATATGGCCGCTCTGGTCTCTCTGGGGACGGAGCCAATGGACTCTGGCTACTAATGCACTGTCACACTAACCCGGCTCGGTCGCGCAAGTGCATCCCCACGCATGTATGCACACATTGGCAGATTACGATGGTGCTCGCTCACGGCACACTAACCTGAAACACTGCAAAAAATTGCAGCACCAAAAGAGGGAATATCTATCCTAAAATGAGAAATGTAATGCAAATATCTCATCTCATCTCATCTCATTAGCTGCACCGCTCATCCTCAGTAGGGTCGCGGGGGTTCATCCCAGCAATCATCGGGCAGTGGGCAGGGGACACCCTCAACTGCTTGCCAGCCAACCGCAGGGCACACAGGGACAGACAACTCGCTCGCTCATTCACACCTAGGGACAATTTGGACCGGCCAATCCACCTGACATGCATGTCTTTGGAACGTGGGAGGAAACCGGAGTGCCCGGAGGAAACCCACGCAAGCACGGAGAGAACATGCAAACTCCGCACAGGAAGTCTGGTAGCTGGATTCGAACCCACACAGGAGGTTCCCAAGACCTTAGAACTGTGCCGCACACGCGCTAACCACTGCGCCGCCGTGCTGCCCGTAATGCAAACATTTGCAAGGTTATCTTAAAGATGTATTTTTTCATTTGTTTCTTTTACGATATTTTTTTTATCTGAATGGAAAAACAATATGATCAAAAAATCCAATGTTTTTAAAAAATAATTCTCGTTTTGTTAGTTTACCTAATTTAAAGTGAGTTTGTTTTATTAGGGACTTCAGTAAGGCATAGCACACACACAAAAAACCCCAACATCAACTAATTACCATAAAGAAACAACTAAGTATTTCCACAAAAAGAATAGATGTACAATACAGTAATATAATACATAAAAATGTCCCCAAAGAGAGTAGGCTGAGGCCAAAGCTATCAAATGCTTACCCCTATTCCATTTTTTTCTTAGCAGGAAACACATATTCAAAATCAAAAGCATTCCCCACAAAGGAAAATGAGCAAAACAAACAAACTTATAATAGTGTCACTAGTGACTATCCATTATCTGCACCGCTTATCCTCAGTAGGGTCGCGGGGGTGCTGAAGCCCATCCCAGCTATCTTCGGGCAGTGGGCAAGGGACGCCCTCAACTGGTTTTCAGCCAATCACAAGGCACACAGAGATGGACAACGGTTCACTCATTTTGGACAATTTGGACTAACCAATTAACCCAACATGCATGTTATGGAATGTGGCAGGAAACCCACGCAAGCACAGGGAGAACATGCAAAATCCATACAGGAGGTTCGATCTCATGACCTCAGAACTGTGCCGCAAACACGCTAACCACTGCGCCGCCGTGCTGCCCACTTATGACTAATTGAACATCTTATACCCAAAGAATATATATTTTATTCTCGAGTATATTTATCTGATTTTAAAAAATGTTTCCTATATTTCTTCCTGTAGCTCAACAGTGCAAGAAGTCCCGTAAAAACATACTCTAATATAAAATTATGACAAAATGGGGGGACATATCCATTTAGAGGAGAATGTAGTACTTAAAATGAGCGAAGTTTAATGCAAAACTATCTTTTTTTTTGCAGTAAAGTTAAAAGTTTTACATTTATTTTAATTTCTTTCAAATCTCATCTTGTTCCTATAAAATGTTACGCTAAAAAGCAGTGCCAGAAAACAAACAAAGATCATAGACATCCATCCATCTTTTATCTGCACCGCTTATCCTCAGTAGGGTCTCGGGGGTGCTGGAGCCCATCCCATCTATCTTCGGCAATGGGCAGGGGACACCCTCAACTGGTCTCAGGGCACACAGGGACAGACAATTTGCTCGCTCATCCACACCTAGGGACAAATTGGATCGGCCAATTAACCGGCCAATAAACCTAACAAGCACGTTTCTGGAATGTGGGAGAGCCCGCGCAAGCATGGGGAGAACATGCAAACTCCACACAGGAGGTTTGATCTCATGACTTCACAACTGTGCTGCACACTGCGCTGCCCAGACAGTCATAAGTAAAAGTGTCATCAAAAGTAAAAAAATATATATATATAGTTTTTTTTTTTATTATCAACGTTTTAAAGCAGGCATGCCAAACTTACGCCAAAAAAAGAAGTGAGTATCTTGGTCATTCCTATTAAAATATTTGATTTTTTTTAAAAATAAAAACAAACCTAATACTCTCTCCGGACGCTCGAGGCCCTGTTGACTTTGGATAGTGTGGTGAGTTGGTTCAGGTCTGAGACTGCATTCACTCAACTGTTAAAATTAACCAGCTAACACGTTTAAGATTGATAGATAGATCGTTTATTCATCCCCGTAGGGAAATTTGCACTTCCAGCAGTATCCTTGTGTTGAAAAATAAAATAATAAAATAAAAGATATAGAATACAAAAAAACAATATGACGTGTTGATATATTTAAATAGTGCTATGGAAAATGCACACTGTCATAAAAATAGGGTAACATGCAACTGTAGGGGTTGAGTTTCATGTGGGCTTTTACTCCCACGGGTGGAGTTCAAGAGCCTCATGGCATGAGGAAGAATGTTAATGCTGAACATGAAAATCTTTTGTCCCCATTTTTTTGTGAATTATTGCGTTGTGTTTATAAAAGATCCCTTGTCATCTGTGATTATGACATGTAGGGTAGGTTACGAATGTAGATGGAATGATAACGGATAATAATTGTGAATTTCCCTGCGGGGATGAATAAAGTCTATTTATCTATCTATCTATCTAGACATCTAGACATCTAGACATCTATCTATCTAGACATCTATCTATCTATCTAATATTGTAAAAGAAAGTTAAAAATTTAGATTTGACACTCTTTAACTGATCCGGCCCGCTTCAGAACCGACAATCTGGCCCCAGAGCCAAACAAATTCTGACGTCCCAGTTTTAAAGCTTTGTAAACCCGTACGTTAAATGCATGAACTCACGAGTGTATATATATATATATATATATATATATATATATATATATATAAAAAATAGAAGCCTCCAATAGCTTTTTTTTTTTAATGACAGTATTTTTCATCGTCCTTCAAGCTTTCTAAAATTCGTTTCCCGCTATAAAGGGAAAAATCCACCTCAGTGACCCTCACTTCTTACCCCCTGTCAATCTAAGCCCTTTCTTAATAAAGGTAAAGTATGATAATAGCCTCAAGGTTGCCATAGAAATGAGTCAGGGCCCCCGTATACAATTGTAAACCCCAAGGAAAAGCCATTTCTACGCTCCCCCGCCCTTCTGCCCCCCCCACCGGCTAGCACTCCTTCGCCCACCCACATTTATTCGCACGTTTCCCTTAGCAAGCACATCTGCTGCCGTCCGCCTTGATGTGGGACGATGGGATGAATTTGAAAAGACTCCGGTAGAATTTCAATCCTCGGTGTTTATTTGCACACGGCTGAAACACCGAGAGCGCGTTGAGTGGCTGAATCCCTCTTAACGCCGATACGAAGGTTACGAAAGACGGGCGTGAAGATGGGGAGGGATCGGAGTCTTCGCCTTTGTTTCGGGTACAAATCCTCTCACCTTATTTGATGTCGTACGGCGAGTCGAAGAGACGATGACATATTTGTGCTTTTTGGAAAAAGATGTGATCCGAAACGTTATCGCATATTTTTTTTCGCTTGAAAGTTTTGATAAGCTGCTTTTGCACCGGTGTGGACTTCTGAATACCAATAGATCAGTCCATGTTTTTATTTTATTAGATAGCTATGTTTGATATCGCTTTTTTCTTGTTTTTTTTTCTTCCAAGTACTCCCTGTAATATTAACTTAAGTACTAACAGGCAAATCTCCAACTCAAATGAAAATAGAAAAAGTTATACCAATATACAAACGTGGAAACACACATTTTTACAATCTATAGACCGGTATCTCTGCTTCCTCGATTAGAGAAACTTTACAATAATAGACTAGAAAAATGTATAGATAGACATAAATTGATGAATGAAAGTCAATATGGTTTTTGAGCAAACAGATCCGCAACAATGGCTATTAATGATGCAGTAGAAGAAATCACCCATAGCATAGAAAAAAGATACGCAGTCGGGGTATTTGTTGACCTAAAAAAAAAACATTTGATACCATTAATTATAATATGCTATTAAAAAAACTGGAAAGACATGGCATCAGGGGCGTGGCTTTGCAATGGATTCAAAGTTATTTGACGGGGAAGAAGCAATATGGAAAAATGGGAGAGTTGGATATCTGTTGTGGAGTACCACAGGGTTCTATCCCGGGTCCAAAGTTATTTAATTTATATATTAACGACATCTTTAATGTTTCAAAACTATTGAAAATAGTCATATTTGCAGACGACACTAACATTTTCTATTCAAATGATAACTATAATGAAAAAATGGAGTATGAGTGATACGAGAGATTGGGAATATTATTATTATATTGCTGGTCAAGATTCTGAGCAACCATTTTATCGAAAAGACAACAAATGCCGGTTTAACATTTTTTCCTTAATTTTGCATAAAATAATTCAAATTTCCTTTCGTTTTAGTTTTTCAAAAACACGGCAGGCTGAGCAAAGGATACTTGGATTACTTTGAATAATAAATGAGCTTTGTATTCGTACAGATGACTAGTATTAGTTGTCATCCATCTTAATTTGATTTCTACTTGTTCTCTCTGAGTCGAATAAGTCGGCTGTAATGCAGTTGCGCCCCAAAAGAACAAAAAACCTCAGCTGATTTAAAACACGAACTGTTTACCTTTAAAATCGAACCGTTTTTCATTTGGTCTCTCAGTTGGTAAGTCGGCAAGTCCGCTTTAATGGAGGCGCAGCAGAAAAAAAAGAACTACCTTCAAATTCGGATTATAAGGCGCACCCAGGATATTTTTAAAGGAAAAAAGCATTTCATACATACATAAGCTGCACCTGACTATAAGTCGCACAAAACATGAGACATTAATAAAGAAAGACGGTTCACAGAAAGGGCAGCACGGTGGCGCAGTGGTTAACGCGTGTGCGGCACAGTTCTGAGGTCATGAGATTGAACCTCCTGTGAGGAGTTTGTATGTTCTCCCCGTGCTTGCGTGGGTTTCCTCCGGGCACTCCGGTTTCCTCCCACATTCCAAAAACATGCATGTCAGGTGAATTGGCCGGTCCAAATTGTCCTTAGGTGGGAATGAGCGAGCGAATTTTCTATCTCTGTTTGCCCTGAGACCGGTCGAGGGTGTCCCCTGCCCACTGCCCGAGGATAGCTGGGATGGGCTCCAGCACGCTCGCGACCTTAATGAGGATAAGCGGTGCAAATAATGGATGGATGCATGGTTCACAGAAAGAGTTTTAATAATGGTACCTTAAGCCCTCAATGTTCTGAAGGCCTGTCGTCCACTGAAAACCGAGGTATCTGTATTTCACTTCGGGAATATTTGCAGATGACATGAGCAATTCGACCTACAAGCACAACTACGGAATGAATTTAGTTCGTATGTAGAGGCACCGCTGTGAAGTGAAACAGCCGCGAGAGGACAACAAACACGGGTATTGAAATTGTCCCACGATGCCGAGTTGGTGCTGGCTGGAACACCTCGGGGAGCAATACCCAGTGTCCCAGGAGAACCATTTTACCTCCATTTTTCACACCCGGTTCAAACCGAGCGCGTCATCAAAGACCTTTCCGAAACAGATTAGGCCCTTTTTCCAATCGTCGGATGAACAGAGCGGAACGTCCGTCTCGCTGCGGCCGACGGCTCTCTTGGCCCGAGTCCACGTGGCACCCAAAAGCCGTAGCATTCCTGACGTCCGTGGCTAATCTGCGATGTCGGCTTGCGTTAACGCCGGGCTACCGAAACGGACGGGCGGGCGAATATTTAAAAAAAAAGTCGCGTCGGCCGCATTCCGGGAGGACGGGCGTGCGGGTCGGGCAGGGGTCAAGATAGGTGGAAAATGCCGCTCGCCCGCCGAGCCTCCGCACAGTAACGGTCCGATGGTCGAGACGGGAGGGCGAGGCCCGAGCCCGGACGGCGCACTTGAAAACACTTCAAAGGGATAGGGAGAGCATTTTTTGGGTCGCTCCAAAGCTTTCTAAATGAGCTTTGGAGGGAGGGGGCGGAGGGGGTCGGCTCCTGCCGTTCCACCGTTGAGGGGGGGCGCGATGAAGGATGCTGAAAAGGGCCGCGGGTCATATTTGTGGTTAATTATCAGCTTGATTTTTTTTTTTTTTTTTGCTTGAAGTACAGTTTCTGCGCGCCAACCCTGTTGTCCTTGGACAACTGGGGAGGAGTTGCGAGGAGAAGGTCAGAGAATACAGCAAAAAAGTCCTGATCAAGTCAGATTTCATTATTATTATTATTATACAAGTCGGATGTTACGATCGAATGAATGAATGAATTCAAACTATTTTAAACATTAAAATAAAAACAGGACAAAAACAATAACTCAAGAACAAAATAATGTTACCATAACATGTTCTAAACGGGGTAGTCAGAAGCAAATGCTTCTATTCCCTACCCCTTCCTCTTCCCTATTAAATACACCAATGCTAATAACAACAGTTGTAATAATTTTAATAATAACAGTGATGATATAACAATAGCAACAATAACACAAAGTTAACCATAGTTGTAAACGCAACATTTCTTATTTACCCCATGTTCTTCATCTCTGTATTCTGCCAGTAATGTTTTTTTGTATTTAAATTTGAACACGTGAATAGCTGGAGATTGTTTGATCTGGTCTTGTAAAATGTTCCAAAGTTTGACTCCGCACACAGACACACACATACTTTTCCTGGTGGTTCTCACCTTTGGGATTAGGAATTTACGACAGCCCCTTATGTTATAATTTCCCACTTTCCGAATGAATCATTTTTGGATGTTTTCTGGCACTCTGTTTTTGTTGACCTTAAATAGCAGTTGTGAAGTGAAACATTTGACTAAAATCATCCAATTTGAATCATTTGGGCTGCAGGAATAAAATGTTAGTATGATCCCGATATCCTACCCTGTGTATGGTTCTAATTGCACGTTTTTGGAGGATAAAAAGGGGCCGGAGTCAACTTTTGGAATGATTGCCCAAGTTAAATGATATATAATAAATATTGGCAAAGGCAGTTGTACAGAACATGCTCATGAACACTAGAAGAGAGTTTGAGAAGAAGCTGTTCCTCATTCTGTTCGTTCTTGCTCTGATGCACATTACTGCAAATCATTTTGCTCATTTGAAGTCTTTTTTGAAGATTTCACTAAAATGACCTGTAATTTCTTTTCCTAATAATTGAAGAAAAATACTTACCGGTATTTAACTATTCGTAGAAAGAAAAATAATACTGTGTTAAATTATACCTTATGCCATTTAGTATTTTTTTTTCTAATAAATTATAATTACTGTATTTTCGCACTATAAGGCGCACCCAATTATAAGGCGCGTGGAATTAAAACTACAGTAAGTGTTGCATCAAAAAAAAAAAGATTAAAATCTTTATTTCATAGAACATAGAGAGTAACATTAGGACTTCTGATTTTACCACTAAAATAATACGGAAATACTACAAAAATACAACCACAGTAATACTACAAAAATATTACAAATATCTACAAAGAATTTTAAATGGAAACACTACAAAATAATACAGAAAAACGACAACATTTTTACTATGGAAATACTACAAATTACAACACAAATGAAACTACAGCCATAATACAAAAAAAACAAGGAAATACTACAAAAATACAACTACAGTAATACTACAAAAATATTACGGATATACTACAAATAAATTTAGATTGAAACACTACAAAATATAACAGAAAAAAACAACTTTTTCAACTATGGAAATACCACAAATAAAATTACAGTCTTAATACAAAAATACTGCGAAAATACTACAAAAATACAACTACAGTAATACTACAAAATATTACGGATATACTGCAAAGAATTTTAAATGGAAACACTACAAAATGATACAGGAAAAATACAATATTTTCTACTATGAAAATACCAAAAATTACAACACAAATAAAACTACAGACATAATACAAAAATACTGCAAAAATACTACAAAAATACACCTACAGTAATACTACACAAATATTACGGATATACTACAAAGAATTTTAAATGGAAACACTACAAAATAATACAGAAAAACGTCAACATTTATTACTATGAAAATACTACAAATTACAACAAAAATTAAAACAACAGTAATAATACAAAAATACTACGGAAATACTACAAAAATACTACAAAAATGTTACGGATATACTACAAAGAATATTAAATGGAAACACAACAAAAAAATACCAAAAAATGACAACATTTTCTACTATGGAAATACTAAAAATGACAACAAAAATAAAAGTACAGTAATAATACAAAAAATACTACGGAAATACTACAAAGATACTACAAAAATTACAGTAATACTTCAAAATAAACATCAAAGTTAGTCCTTAAAACATGAACACAATATTTTGCCTTCTTTGTTCCTTTATCTTCTTCTTTTCTTTTATCTTCACTGTTAAATGTGAAACTGGAGTGCCACGCCCAATTTCGTTGTCACAATACGATCAACCCATTTTGTAACAATGACAATAAAGGTAGATTCTATTCTATTCTTATCGTGAGTGTTTCAAAACCAATTTCAGGAACCTAGTATATTTGAAAACAAATATGAAGAAATATACGCAGGTACATTTAGGACTGCGGGAGCAGGCCTCGGTTCCGTTTTTGAACCCGCTAAGAGTTGCCCACCCCTGCAATCTAGTCTTAAAGTAAGCAGGCGGTTATTCGGGCCACCTTCCCGTTTTGCCGGCGGATTCTTCTCCTGTGAAATCTGCGTCCCGGGTGGACCCGAGGTAGTCCTTCTCCCCTCCCGAGAGAGGGCCTCGCCGGGAGGTCAACAAGTACGCGCCGTCGCCCACAATGCATCTGGACGGGGCGGGGGACGAGGGGGGGAGGGAGCGGCGTCACTATGCGACGCTGTTCCTTTAAGACGGCGGGGGAGGGGGATCGCCGGATCGCCCGACCGGCTAAAATGCCGCTCGCCGCCTCTTGCTACAAAGCTATTAAGTGGCAATTATTCCTGCTATGGAATGAGGGAAAAAGAGAGCCTTGTTGCTAGGTGAAGAAGGGCTTTTCTTACTGGCCGGCGGGCAGCCTCGCCGATCACGTGACCCGATGAATATGTCGGACATGTTTTAGAGCTTAGTGGGAATCCGACCGCCGCTTTGTCTCGCCTGGCGGTCCTGCTGATTTTGTGTCCAGAACATCCAATTCCGTGGTTTCGGATTTGGCCAGCAGGTAGTGCTCACGGTTTCCCGCCCGGATTCATTCAGAGTAGCCTCTTATTGTCGTGTCTACTGATTTGACTCAGCTGTGCCCGCTCATTTGCCTCAGACTCCGATTGGCTCCCTGTCCCTATTTGAACCTACTCCTATCCGTCCCCTGTTGTCAGTCCGTCTGCGAACCTCAGTGTGTACTAGGCAAGCCTTTTTTCGACCCTGACTCCCATCTGTCCCGTTTTTGCTCTCGTCTGTCTCTGGCTAAGACCCGTTTTGAACCTGACCACGTCTGCTCACGACCTCTTTTTGTCCCCGACTACGTCGACTCTCCCGTTCTGGCTTACGACTCGTTTCCGACCCCGACCACGCCCTGCTCTCCTGGTCCCGGCTACCGACCAGTGTTTTGCTAAATTCCCGAAAATTTTAGATTCAATTCATTTTAGTAACGTTTGCGCGAAAGGTGAATTTGTTGGCAAGACATGGTGTCATGATTACTGATGTGACTCAGCTGTGCCCGCTCATTTGGTGCCAACTACCGCAGGTTCCGATTGGCTCCCTGTCACTATTTGAACCCGGTCCTGTCTGTCCCCTGTTGAGTCCGTCTGCGAACTTCAGTGAACACTAGGCAAGCCTTTTTCGACCCGGACTCCCGCCTGTTTTTTGCTCCTGTCTGTCCCCCGGCTTCGACCCATTTTTGATCCTGACCATGTCTACTCTCCCGTCCCAACCTTCTACTCCTTTTGTCCCCAGCCACGTCTACTCTCCTTTCCTGGCTTACGACTCGTTTCCGACCCTGACTACGTTTTTGCTCTCCTGTCCCGGCTACTGACCCGTTTCCCGTTTCCGACACCGCCATCGCTCGCCACGGAAGTTCCACTTCCGCGTTTAGAGCAACAAGCTTCCTGCGCCCAGCGATCACCGGATTGTGGGCTTAGCCCTTCCTCTTTCCTTTAATAAAACGTAACGCAATTGGGTCTTTTTTCTGTTCTGATCCTGACACTTATATCATTAAGAAGGCAATACTTCAAACCTATTTTATTTTAGCTTAAAATGATTGCAGTTCTTTGCTAAGGATAATGATTGATCAGTCCAGTAGGAAAATAATATCGACACACACATAAATATAACCAGAGGTTTGATCTAACAAACTACGTTTTATTTAAATGACAAGAAAAATGGAATCAAACAAAACCACAAAGCACTAGGCCTATTTAGTGTTGTCCCGGCTTACCACTCCCTTAAAATTGCTTCAAACAATTACAGTACATATTTGCACTAATTGTATTTTATCTCTGAGCCAGACGCACTCATGAAAAGAGCCCTATATGGCTCACGAACCCTAGGTTTCTGACCTCTGCCATTTTCATTGATGGGGTGACACGCTAGCTGAATGGTGAGCACGACCGAGGCTCAGTTCTGAGGTCATGGGTCCGAATCCAGCAGTCTTATATTGTTGTATTCATTTTCAGGTGGTTACAGTTTGTTCTGTGGGTTTTCATCATGACAACGTGAACATACATTGTCGATTGAGCTTCCATATTAAGGCTTTTTTAGCGATGAAGCCAGACGTACTCACGAAAAGAGCCTTAGATGGCTCACACACCATAGGTTTCTAACCCTTGGCATACAGCGACATCTAGTGGTTGAATAATACACACTGTCCCTTTAAAAATAAGTCACAGTAATGTAACGTAAGAAAAATAATACATGAAATGAAGAAAAGTGATCTGCTCTATTATTTGTTCCTTATTTAATTATGTTCTATTTATCTAATGATATTGTGATAAATATAATGATCATAGTATTTATATTATTTTATATAGTATTCTGAATACTCTTCATAAAAATACTGTATGTAGAATCCGCAGTATTCAGTTCCGTGCGGATGAAAGTATAGCAGCGTAACTGAGAGGATCGAATGTGGCTGCTAATTGTTTAACGAAGCGTGATATTTGGTGTTTTCATGAGTCTCATCGGACCCCTGCGGGGGAGGTTTGTTGAAAATAATTCAAGGTGACATCACCCCAACTAAAAAATTCCACCACCGGCTTTCAGCTATTAACAAGCAATTAACCCCTTCAAGGATTGCCCCGGGCTGTAGTTATCCGATTGTCTTCAAAATAAAAGTCCTTCAATTCCCATTTTAGTGACTGCTAGCCCTTCCTTATTGCTCCAGCGAAGGTCGGCGGGTCCCGTCCCTGTGCGTTGAGCCGACCAGATGAACCAGGTTTTTCCAATGCTGGCGGTCTTGTGCCAGCTGTTCTGCATCCTCTACGGCAACTCCGTGTTGTTGGAGGTCGCCCGCTACGACGTCGAGCCATCGAGTGCGGGGTTTCCCTCGTGGTCGTCTCCAGCCTGCGGCCTTTGGGTCAAACTGGAGAATGGCTCGTGTCGGATGGTCTGGTGGTAGACGAAGGACATGGCCAAACCAGCGGGTGCGGCGTTGTGCGACCAAGGAAGATGCTTGGGGCTGGCACGTGCGGGCTCTGAGCTCTTTATTGGAGACTCGCTGGGGCCACCTGATGTTCTCGATGGTTCTGAGAGCCCTGCTATCAAAACCATCGATTCTTGTGGCCAGGGTGTCGTTCAGGGGCCATGTTTCTGAGCCATAAAGCAGGATAGGGAGTACGGCGAGGTTGTAAATGCGGAGCTTCGTCTTGCGTGCGATGGTCTGGTGCCGCCAGAGTGGTTTCCAGAGAGACTGCAGAGCAGATGCTGCCAGGGCTCTTCTGCGGAGAATCTCTGGTTTTAGGTCCCCATTGTCTGTCACCATGGACCCCAGATATACAAAGCTCTTGACAGGCTCTACGATGTCGCTACCAATTTGGATGGGAGGTGGATCTGGTCCATCACCGACATACATGAACTTGGTTTTCGTCCAACTCACTTGCAGGCCAAGCCGCGCTGCCTCTTCGCTGTAAATGCCCAGAGCGTCTCTCAGCTGGCTGTAGGAAGTGCTGAGAATGATGGTGTCGTCAGCATACTCCAGGTCAGTCAGGTGGTAGTTGCCGAAAGACACTCCGGGGATGCGCTCACTAACCCTGAACATCAGATGGTCGATGATGCAATTAAAAAGGTCGGGAGCAGCCACGCAGCCTTGGCGAACGCCGCTGGAGATAGCAAACCAGTCGGAGTCAATGCCGTTGATACGGACACAGCTCTCTGCGTTGCTGTAGAGCAGCTTGAACAGGGCTATGATCTTGGGTGGTGCTCTGAGAGCTTGGAGGATGTTCCACAGTGAAGAGTGGCAGACGGTGTCAAAGGCGGCCTTCAGATCAATGAATCCGATATATAGATGGCGATCTTTACGGAATTCACGGGTCTTTTCTATCAGCAAACGGACGGCAGAGATGTGGTCCGTTGTGGAGCGGTTGGGCATAAAGCCAGCCTGCTGGGGACGGCGGCAGCTTCTGATTGCTGGAAGGGCACGGCTGAGCAAGATCCTGGTAAAGACCTTGCCCGGGATGGAGAGTAAGGTTATGCCTCTGTGGTTTCCACAGACAAGCCTGTCGCCCTTGCATTTCCAGAAGGGCAAGATGACTCCTCTGGTCCAGTCGGTGGGCAGCTGCTCCGATTCCCACACCTGGTTGAATAGGCGGGTTAGCCACTCCACCATGCCATCACCGCCGGCCTTGAGCATCTCGCCGGTAATGGCACAGATGCCGGGGGCTTTCTTTGACACACTTTGTTACGAAACTGACTGCTAGACA
Source organism: Urocampus carinirostris (assembly GCF_059441175.1). Classification (NCBI taxonomy): domain Eukaryota; kingdom Metazoa; phylum Chordata; class Actinopteri; order Syngnathiformes; family Syngnathidae; genus Urocampus; species Urocampus carinirostris. The sequence continues at coordinate 925,460 of NC_142365.1, forward strand.
ATCTGTAATAATAACTTGCTCATGTAATTTGACCACTAGATGTCGTCGCATCGTGTCGTGCAAACCAAAAAAGAGTTCTAAAAAGCACAAACACGCAAGCGACACAAATTGACCCGACTGCTTTTCATTTTTGACAAAAAGGAAGTTAACAAAAAAAAGAAAAAGGCACAAAAAGGAAAACCGGAACAGGAAAAAAACGGAAAAAAAGAGAATAAAAAAACAAAGAGAAAAGAAAAAGAGAACAAAAGAAAGAAAAGAGAAAGAAAAAAGGAGAAAGAAGACAAAAAAAAAGTAAAAAGGGAAAAAGGAAAAAAAATGACCGGGAGAAATGAAAAAAGAAGAAAAACAAAGTAAAAATAAAGAAAGTAAAAAAATCAGAAATTAAAGGCTTCCCTTAACAGCAAGATGGCCAAAAATTATGACAGCTTCCTAGGTAAGACTCAAATATGTAAAAAATATAAATGTATGCACATTTATATGATAGTCGGTGTATTTTTGCTCGAACACAGTTTTCCTTTTAGCACTCGGAGGTGCTAAATAATACACACTGTCCCTTTAAATGCAATTCCATTGACAGCCTTCCGATCCCACACACAGAATTGATCTAAAAACCTTGGCAAACGCGCTTTCATATGCTGCCCTCTAGCGGTCATTTGCGGAGCTACACTCCACGGTGACAGGTGGAAAATATCAAATAATATCCGAATGTATTTGCAAAGAACTTTCAGGCAGGGGCGGTTTTAGGTTCTGGGTTTTGGGGGCAGTGGTGGCAATTTTACCACGATACATGAGGGGCGCTATGAGGAATTAAAAAAAAATAGAAATAATATGAAGAAATGTGTGCAGCAATGCAGTTTTGTATTATTTAATGACAGTTATTTATTATTATTATTTTCCTTTTATTTTTTTTCTTCTTTTGTTCCTTTTCTCTTGGCATTTGACTTTTTTTCTCAATTGATTTCTTCTTTCTTTCTCTCTCCTTTTCTCTTGTTTTCTTTCCCCCTAGCTTTCTCTTCCTTCTTGTTTTTTCTCTTTCTTATTTTTATTGTTGCTTTTTTTCTTTTTCTTTTCCTTTTTTGTGTCCCCTTTCAGAGCCTTTGACATCTTCCTTCTTGCTTTTTTTTCTCTTCTTTTTTCTATTTTTTTCCCTTTTTTCTTGTTTGTATTTGTTCTGACTGATCACACCGCCACATCCAGTTTTCTTTGGGTGGGCAGAACGTATCCGTGGGTGGGCACGGCCCGCTATCCTCTGGTAACGCCCCTGATCGAACGCAACGCAACGAAAAACAAAAGAAAATGCAGTTTGTGTGTGCGTGTGTAGTTCGTTAGCAGTCATTAACTTCTTGCCTTCTCAAGATAGTTTGAGAAAATGTTATATTTTGGGATTTTTATGTTGTGTAATCCGTTTTCGACCGTTGGGGGAGGTGTATTATTATTATTCAGGGTATTGAGTTTTGTACAGCAGAAATGGTGAGAGAAGTACCAGTATCTCACCGCTAGATGGCAAAGTCTCACAGGTCAGAGAAGGGTGCTTGGGCCAAGTCTCGCGGGACCTCACGTGATTTAGTGAGACTTGCTCAATCAATTAACCCTAATGCTAACAATTAAATGGCGTCGTGTGAGACTGACATTTATCATCTATTTTGCGGGTGAGATGTATATACTGGGAACACACTTACTGTGAGGATGATCATATGTGAAAATATGTGTGTAAAGGTTGTTTGTGATGTCCGTCAACTTTACAAACAACTTTTGGAGTGGCGGGAATTTTGTGTTGCTCACGTCGTCGCGTCTACGAGATTGTTTCAGATTCCTACTATACCAGAATTCTGGATTGAGACTTTTTATCTTGAAGAGTTTCGGGTAAGTATCTCGGACGATTGGCGCAAGGTAAGTGCCGCGCACAATTGTTTTACAGTCGGAAGCTGCTGCCGATCGTTGTTGAAGGCTATCCCCTCCCACGGCTGCTAGGACGCTCTTGGCATCCGACGCTTACAAGTGAGTATGGGTTGCTGTAAAGGTTGCACCCGTGTCCGTAGGCAGGTCGCCCTTCTAGAGGGACGTGTCCGTGAGCTAGAGCAGTTTAAACGGAAAATGTTAGGTGCCTCGGACACAACTGTTAGCGTGGGTTGTAGCGAACCTGCTAGTCCGGTTAGCATTAGCCCTAAACGGCATGCTAATCGCGGTGAGCCAATTCAGACGCATAACAAGTTCAGCCCCCTAGCTAGTCCCACTCCACCCCGGTCTACTGGCTCCCGCACCCTAGTTATAGGTGACTCCATCACCCGTAACATAAAGCTTAGCACCCCAGCCACGGTTATGTGTATTTCTGGGGCCAGAGCACCCGACATTGAGGCTAATTTGAGGGAGCTGACGAGCAAACCTAGACACCAGGACAGGGCTAGCTACACCGATATAGTCATTCACGTCGGCTCCAATGATACTAGAATGAGACAATCTGAGATTACAAAGAAAAATATTGCTAGGACCTGTAATCTCGCCAGAAAGATGAGTCGGCATCGAGTAATTGTCTCTGGCCCCTTGCCTGCGAGAGGCAATGATGAGAGGTTTAGCAGACTAGTCTTGCTAAACCGATGGCTGGCAAGTTTTTGCAATCAGAAGGGATTTAGGTTTGTGGATAACTGGCCTGATTTCTGGGGCCGACCTGACCTGCTGAGGAGAGACGGCCTTCACCCTAACTGGGAAGGCGCTCTCACTCTTTCTAAAAATATAGATTACTGTTTAAGCCTTCCATGACAGGATACACTAGTGCAGGCCAGGTCACAGGTGATTAGTGAACCTGTTACCATGGGTGTGGAGTCTGTAACGCTAGAGCTAACTAGCGCTATGCTAGATTCATGCAATTCACATAGTTTTTCTAGTTTAGAGTGTTCTACTGACTGCACCATACACCCTGATCTATACTATTCTATAGCATCTTCTTCTGTGCCTCTTACCTCTGTTTCTCCCTTGTTAGGTGAGGAGGGAGAAGAAATAACATTATTTTCTACCAATAGTCATCCTGCTACTCCACCGGTCAACAATATTCCTGTGGTATGGAATTCGGGCCGCATCTGCCGTCATGCAAGGCACAAGACCCGGGACCGGCAGTCGAATCCTGTGGTGGTTACCACTAAGGTGCAAAACTCGCGAAAGGTTTCAGCTCAGTCCACAGTGCTGAAGCTTGGCCTTCTTAATATTAGATCACTAGCCTCCAAAGCTTTACTTGTTAATGACCTTATTAATGAACACAATCTTAACCTTATTGGCCTTTGTGAGACCTGGTTGAAACCAAATGAGTTTGTAGTGTTAAATGAGGCTTCTCCCCCTAACTTTGTGAGTGCGCACTTGGCACGACCATGCAAAAAAGGTGGAGGTGTTGCTCTTATATCGGAAAATAGGTTGAAATTTACTTCTAATACCCCTACTAGTTTTAAAACGTTTGAAGCACTTGTTATGAGGTCCTTAATGTCAACACCAATTTATGTAGTTGTTGTGTATCGCCCACCTGGACCATACTCAAATTTTTTGGAAGAATTTTCTGATTTGTTAACAGACTTAGTTACGTATGCGGACAATGTTGTAATTATTGGTGATTTTAATGTTCACATAAACTCCCCATCAAATTCACTTGCAATTGCATTTAAGTCACTGATGGATACATTTGGTTTCAATCAAATAGTTGATGTGCCAACTCATAAAGATGGGAACACTCTAGATCTTGTCCTGACCCGTGGCGTAGTAGCCTCAAATGTTACAGTGTTACCGTATCCTAATGCCATCTCTGATCACTATTTTGTTAAATGTGAGGTGTTGTTTAATGTTTACTGTGATAAGGAAAATATAGGCTTTAGCAGTCGCAATATCCGCCCTAAAACGGTGTTAGCCTTAAAAGAATTATTACCTATGGTAACTGCAGCCTTCCCTTCGTACACTGGGTCTGTTGACTCACTTACAAACAACTTCAATACTGCTTTGGTAAATGTTCTTGATTCTGTGGCGCCCCTAAAGTATAAATTCCGACCCAAGAAGACTACACTTTGGTTTACTGAAGAAACTAGGTTACTCAAACAAAGTTGCAGAAAAATTGAACGAAAATGGCGCACTACTAAGCTGGAGGTTTTTCGACTGGCCTGGTGTGACAGTTTGCTGAAATATAAAGTAGCTCTTGCCTCAGCTAAAGCTTCGTATTTTTCTAAGATTATTGTTGAACATAAGAATAATCCAAAAATTTTATTTGACACAGTGGCGAAACTTACCAGACAACAACTTAACCCAAATGGTTGCACTCATTCTGCTAATGACATTATGGAATTTTTTAATAAAAAGATTCAACTAATCAGGAATGAAATTTTAAAAGAACGCTCTGTTTCCTCCTCCTATATCAAAGATGTGGAGGTGCTAGGTATGGACTGTGTCAGCGGTTGTTTAGAAACATTCTCCAGTTTCAATGAATTGTCCCTTGATAATCTAACACAGATGGTCAGTAGGGCCAAACAAACTACGTGCCTGCTTGATCCGTTTCCAGCTTCACTGGTGAAGGATCTGTTTGAGATCTTAGGACCATCAGTTTTAAATATTATTAATATATCGCTATCCTCGGGTATTGTTCCTGTAGCCTTCAAGTCTGCCGTCATTAAACCCACGCTTAAGCGACCTAACCTTGACCCAGAAAGCCTAGGTAATTATAGGCCAGTGTCAAATCTGCCATTTCTTGCGAAATTACTTGAAAAGGTCGTTGCACAGCAGCTAAATGACTTCATGTCAGAAAATAACCTTTTTGAAACTGTCCAGTCAGCATTTAGAGCAAATCATTCTACTGAGACAGCCCTTGCAAAAGTAACCAATGATCTCCTTTTAACAATAGATTCTGGTGCCTCATCAATGTTACTGCTGCTGGATCTCAGCGCTGCTTTTGATACGGTCGACCACAACATATTATTGATTCGTCTAGAACGCATTGGTATCTCAGGAACTGTACTCTCGTGGTTTAGGTCCTACCTGTCAGACAGGATGCAATGTGTTAACTATGGCAATATGACCTCTAAACAATCTAATGTCCCTTGTGGTGTTCCTCAAGGCTCTGTACTTGGCCCCCTTCTTTTTAGTATTTATATGATCCCGCTTGGTGACATTATCCGCAAGTATAATATTAGTTTCCATTGCTATGCAGATGACACTCAACTGTATGTGCCACTGGAAAAAACTGGACATTTAAGTTTTAGAAATCTGGAGGATTGCCTTACTGAGATTCAAAGATGGATGTCAAATAATTTTTTACGCCTTAACCCAGAAAAAACTGAAATGTTGATTATTGGTCCAGCTCACTGTCGTCATTTGTTTTCAAACATTACCCTGAACCTAGACAAATGTAATATCACCCATAGTGACTCGGTCAAAAATCTAGGTGTTATATTTGATCCTAACCTGTCGTTTCAGTTACATGTGAAAAATATTACTAGAATAGCTTTCTACCACCTCCGTAATATTGCGAAGATTCGTTCAATACTGTCCCAATCAGATGCAGAGATTTTAATTCATGCGTTTATTACTTCTCGGCTTGATTACTGTAATGTATTGCTTTCTGGTCTCCCGATGTCTAGCATTAAAAGTTTGCAGCTGGTTCAGAATGCGGCAGCTAGACTTTTGACTAAGACTAAAAAGTTTGAGCATATTACACCTGTATTGGCCAACTTGCACTGGCTCCCAGTCCACTTAAGATGTGACTTTAAGGTTCTCTTATTAACATATAAATGTTTGCATGGGCTTGCACCCTCTTATCTCTCCGATTTGATTTCCCCCTATGTTCCTGCACGGAGTCTGCGCTCGGAAAATGCCGGTCTACTTGTGACTCCGAGAGCCAAGAAGTCTGCGGGCTCGAGAGCGTTCTCCATCCGGGCCCCGGTGTTGTGGAACGCCCTGCCTCTGGAGATAAGATCTGCAACCTCAACGGAAGTTTTTAAATTGAGGCTTAAGACACACTTCTATTCCAAAGCATATGATTGATGCCCACCTTGTATTCTGTTTTGTCCTGTCTTTTTCTGAGGCCTGCCTGGCTGATACGAAGGAGAAGGATGATCTGGGATGGGTCAACGGACCGGGGTCTGACCTGCAGCATGTCAACCCCTGCATTTACCAGCTGGCGTCGTCGTTGATGTCATGCTCTTTCCGGACATTTTCAACATCTTACCTAGTGTTTACTATTCTGTGTACAGTAATGCTAATTGTAATTCACCCTGTTCAATCCTGGAAGGGGGATTACCACATGTGAGGTCCTTTCTCAAGGTTTCTCTTTTCTCCTCACACTGAGGTTTTTGAGTTTTTCCTTGCCCGCATGCTGGTTTGCTGGTTTAAGATGAGGTAATTGTGTAATTTTGTAACTGTAATCCTGTGCAGTCCTTTGAGACATTTTTGTGATTAAGGGCTATATAAATAAATTTGACTTGACTTGACTTGACTACAAAAAGTGTAATAGTAAGAGTGAGTCGCCCGTTAGCATTAGCAACAAATGGGGCCTTGGGTGAGGTATGCTATGCCAGGCTGGACTGGCTTAAATGTGAATGTTCTGCATTTCTATAGCGCTTTTCAAGTCAATGAAGACCTCCCAAAGCGCTTTACAATGTACTTCACAGTTTTCCTTTTACACACTCACTAAAAAAAAAAAAGATAAACCCCCAAAAATATAATCTTTTGTATTCTTTTTTTCATACTTAGGGTGCACTGGGCTATAGGGCATATGGAATTGATTTGGTATGAAAAGTCATTAGGTCTTATCTCATCATCACACTCATTTTTTTATGTTATCGGGAGAAAATTGTCAGACAATAAACCCACTCGCAAAGTCTTTACGAAGCACACAAGACTCCGAATTGAATGACGAGAAAGGCATTGTGGGAAGTAATTCTGTTGTCCTCAAATGTGTAAATCAGCACATGGCTTTACAGTGCTAAGTTTGAGCTGTGAAACATTGAAACAACATTATTTCCAATATATCTGGTATGTGACAAAACTGTGAATTTCATTTGTATATTTTGATACCAAAAAACACAAGGTGAGTTGTTTTGGAAGGTTAAGTTATGGTGATTTGTTCATTGATTGTTGAAAAGTACCAATTGATGGCAATGGTATTTTGTATTTACTGTAAATTCCGGACTATAAGCCGCTACGTATTGCTTGAGTGTTGCTACCATGAACTGCCCTGTCAAAGCTATATTATTATTATTATTAAAGCTTTGAAAACTCTCTCGGTGAACCGTCTGTCTTTGTAAACATGTGTAACCCATGTATAATATGTATTTGAATAATTTTGTAATGTATTTATTTGTATTTACTTTAGACACTTATTCTGATATGTTCTGCAGGGGTGAACGAAAAAATGAGGGGCGGAACAAACGCGGGGTGCCGAGTTTAAGTGGGGACCGCTAAAGGTGAGGGACAGACGAGGAAAGAAGAGGGGGAAAAAAGTTGGTTAAAGAAAAAGGAGTTGCGTGAGTAAATGTGTTCATCTGATATATTTTTCCCAACCTTAACTTTGGAAATATACACTTTTTTCCTTGGATTACTTTCAACGGGACCCGGACTCTGCAGGTCTGCATCAAACCTTAAGTACCGGTATCGTTTTCCGTTCATTTTGCCGGCTGTGATTTTTGGACTGTGGACTTTAATGAAGGACATTTAGTTTCAATCGCGGGACTCGAAGTCGGGTTTGGGTTAAGTTTGTGTTTGTGTTACATGTTTAAATGTGGGCGCGTGCGGCTTATATACAGGTGCGGCTTGTGTATGTACAAAATCGGTTTTCCTCTTGAAATGTGGTGGGTGCGGCTTATAATCAGGTGCGCTCCATAGTCCGGAATTTACGGTAAATGTTAAAGGGATCTCACGTGATTTAGTGAGACTTGCTCAATAAACGATCCTTAATGCCAACAATTAAATGGTGTCGTGTGAGACTGACATTTTTCATCTATTTTGCAGATGAGTTCAAACAACAACATTTTTATTTGTTCCCAGCGATCAACATGAAGGAGGTTAGTATACCTTTAAAATCAACAGCTTTGATAAACAATTGACCAAAAATGAATGGAAACGAAGGGCGGATGGAGGTCCTGTCCCCTTGACAATCGAAACTCTTTCCACATCAATCACCTGGTGTCATCACATTTTAGGTAAGATCAATCACATTTTATCATCAGACAAGATAAATAATCATAAAAAGAATTATTTTCATTATAATCACGTGTAGTATAATATTTAGATTCCATTAGATGGATAGAATTTTTTTCCTTTTTATTTTCGTTTCACTGACTCTTTTAATCTTTTCGCCATGACATCTTTCTCTTATTTTTAATGTTGTCTCAATTTGGTGTTTGACTCATTTCTATATCTATCTCTCTGTCTGTCTATCTATCTATCTATCTATCTATCTATCTATCTATCTATCTATCTATCTATCTATCTATCTATCTATCTATCTATCTATCTATCTATCTATCTATCTATCTATCTATCTATCTATCTATCTATCTATCTATCTGACTCTGTATCTATCTATCTATCTATCTATCTATCTATCTATCTATCTATCTATCTATCTGACTCTGTATCTATCTATCTATCTATCTATCTGACTCTGTATCTATCTATCTATCTATCTATCTATCTATCTGACTCTGTATCTATCTATCTATCTATCTAGACATCTAGACATTTATCTATCTATCTATCTAGACATCTAGACATTTATCTATCTAGACATTTATCTATCTAGACATTTATCTATCTAGACATCTAGACATCTATCTATCTAATATTGTAAAAGAAATCTATCTATCTATCTAGAAAATCGAGATTAAGAATTTTTCAAGATATGCAACTAAAGTGTGCAATCCGCATTTTGCTGTACTTTAGCTGCAAAAATGTTTTTCTCTACTTCCTGCTGATGGTTTTACTGCCTTGACTCTATTGGCTCCCTCAAATGAATCATGTAAAAATATTGATTATGATACATAATCTCACAATTGAGTGGTTTTAGCTTAATAAGACAAAGTCCCTCTTGTATTCTGGAATGTTCCTGTACCGGGAAAGGTTTTGAGGGATAATTCAGGCGGATGCATCGAAGAGACCGTGCAAGCCGTATGGCAAGTTGACCGGCACTCTGGCTCTTCCAAGCTCCTCGAATGTTGCGGCGTTCAAAACCAGCAGGAATGTGCCTTTATCCTGAATTGGGATTGAAAAAAAAAACACAAATTTTAGCTTCAGATGTTTCTCAAAACATTGTTTTAGACGGGGCTCTCAAACTCGATTTGCTCGGGGGCTGCTGGAACAAGGGTCTGCGTGAGCTCGCATCGGGTTTTCAAAGGCAGGGACTCGACAAAGGTTACTCGTAATGCTGTTCAAGAACCAGAACAGATTCAGGACCCAAATGCGTGACGTTTCTCACACAAGCCTTTTATTTTACGGGAAATGGGGAGTCATGCACGTTAGGCAGCAGTCTGGGGTGAAAAGATAGGAAGCCAGAGACAGAAGAGTTCGATACCCATTGCCCGAACAGATATCGGGCAGATGGGGTCAATACCGGACAGGACGGGACACACAGGATTGATATTGAAACAAGAAATTGAAATTGAATAGGACAAACTAGACGGGAACAAAAACTGGAGAAAAAAACAAACAGGACAAAAATAGACTGGATAGAAACAAGAAACTGATATTAAACAGGAAAAAATAAACGGGAACAATACCAGATAGGAAATACCAACAGGAAACAGGACTGAGTGAGAACCCACGTCTTGCGGAGCGGAGGTTCGTTGACGGACTGACAAAGGAAGAGTGAGAGCACTGAGCTTAAATAGACGGAAAGTCAATCTGTCCACTAGCCACAGCTGGCGCCCCACGGGCGGGGCCAATTGGGCACCATGGCAACCGTGACAGTTTAAGCTTAAGTTCAACAGCATCTCCTTCCGCAACCTGAAACACCTTCATTCCGCATTTCAATTGGAATAAAATATTCTGAGATCGGCTTGCAAAGAAGATGAATTGAATCGGATCAATTCTTTGAGTCTGGGTACGCAGTACGTGCTTCCAAACAGAATGTAGCTAGCCAATCATATTGCCGGGTGGACGCAATGTATATACAGTAAATATCAAACACGAGTGCAGTGTTTTCAGTGTTACGCTGTGTTATTGGAAGACATGCAATTTGAGTGCCTGTGCGGTCTAGCGCAAGCAGTCTTTCATTTGGATTTACTTTTATTGGCGAAATCCTGACCATGTCTACTCTCCCGTCCCAACCTTCTACTCCTTTTGTCCCCGACCACGTCTACTCTCCTTGAAATCGTTGTTTAATTTGAGACTCGGGACGATCATAAAGTCCGTAAAATGTATTTACCTGTGACGGAGATAGAACCACAGAAAGAATGACGCCGTCATCCTCCTCCGTGGCGTCCGGCGAAGGAACGAAGACCGGCTCTGATGGGAAGAGGCCTTTTTGGTGCCAGACCTAAATTCACATGAGCGAGCGAGTCACTTTCGAGGAACTTTCTTGGAGCTGTCTCGTGACGGAAACCCACTTTCAGCGTCTTGTCATGGAGATCCATCTTGAGAAGCGAGTCTCCAAAAATGTTCTTCATGCCGCAACCGTAGAAAAAGCGGTAGGGTCTGGTGTTGTATCGCTCGTAGTTGATTTGGGGGAACTCCAGGCCGCCGTAACGGGGGAGGTCAGTTCCGTGGAGGTCTTCCGGTTGGCAGAACACCTGATGACAGAGTGGATGGTTTAGATGACTCCTTCTTGTAGATGATCCAGAAGATGCCAAATATTGCGGACTGACCCGAGTGTTACCCCGTTTGACGCACGTGGCCGCACTGGAAGGAAGAGTGTTGAGGTTCTGGTCCGTGGGCGTGTCTTTGGTCACGTGGAGCGGCAGAACGAAGCGGCGAGGAAAACTTTTGCTCACGTTGTTGTAGACCTGCCAGGTCACATGCACTCATCACTCGGTTCTAGTGTCCAGCAAATACTGCTCTCTCAAACTGCTGACCTCATCTAAAGCTTCTCCCGACTTGCGTAAATTCTGAAGGCGGTAGATGTCTAGGATTTGCCCGTCGTCATAGCAACACAGGTCCAGGACCAAGAACCCGTCCGATTCGAAGGCGTTGATTTGGTGGAAGTTGAAGAAAGCTTTGGTGTGGTACCTCACTGGGTTGGCCTCAGGAGAGAAAAAGCATACTTTTAAACCCGGAACCCTGAAAGTCTTTTCTTCTTTTTTCAGTTTATAAGACCTCAGCTATAAGAATTTCTTGAATCTTTGTCAACAGCCAATCAGCTTTTAGTGTAAAATGGGGCATAGACTAAATATGCTGCCGCGCTTTTTTATGCGATAGCAATTCAAGTAAACAACAACAAATGAACATACTGCGGCTGCTTCCATTTCAGTTTGAGACTGCTTCATTGAGTGAGCAAATGCAAATTGAAGGATTCAGTGTGCAAACGTACCGTTGCTACTGCCATTTCCAGTTCCTCCAAGATTAGAGACTGAACTATTCAGTGAGTGACTGTACTGACATTCTCTTTCAAACTACAAATTTCAGTCGAGACAATGAACTAAGTCTTGGGACAATTGATTCAGTGTGAAAACGTACTGTGGCTGCTGCCATCTCCAGTTCCTCCAAGATTAGAGACTGAACTATTCAGTGAGTGACTGTACTGTCGCTCTTGTTCAAACTACACATTTCAGTCGGGACAACTAACTAAGTCCTCGGACAATTGATTCAGTGTGAAAACGTACTGTGGCTGCTGCCATCTCCAGTTCCTCCAGGATTAGAGACTGAACTATTCAGTGAGTGACTGTACTGTCGCTCTTGTTCAAACTACACATTTCAGTCGGGACAACTAACTAAGTCCTCGGACAATTGATTCAGTGTGAAAACGTACTGTGGCTGCTGCCACCTCCAGTTCCTTGAAGATGAGAAACTGAACTCTCCAGTTCCTTGAAGATTAGAGACTGAACTATTCATTGAGTGACCGTATTTCTGTTCTCATTCAAACTTTACATTCCAGTCGGAAGAATGAACGTCGTCTCGCAATGATTGATTCAGTGAGTAAACGTACCGTTGCTGCCGCCATTTCCAGTTCCTCGACGATTAGAGACTGAACGATTCATTGAGTGACCGTACTGCCATTCTCTTTCAAATTTCAGTCAAGACGATGAACTAAGTCTTGTGACAATTAATTCAGTGTGTTAACGTACTGCGGCTGCTACCACCTCCAGTTCCTCGAAGATTAGAGACTGGACTATTCAGTGAGTGACTGTGCTGCCATTCTCTTTCAAACTACAATTTTCAGTCAAGACGATGAACTAAGTCGTGCGACAATTCATTCCGTGTGAAAACGTACTGTGGCTGCTGCCATCTCCAGTTCCTTGAAGATTAGAGACTGAACTATTCATTGAGTGACTGTACTGTCGCTCTTGTCCAACCCACACATTTCATTCGAGACGATGAACGTCGTCTCTCAAGGATCGATTTAGTGAGTAAACATACTGTGGCTGCCACCATCTCCAGCTTCTCTAAGATTAGAGACCGAACGATTCATTGAGTGACCGTACTGCCGTCTAGAGGACGAACGATGTCTTGCAACGATTGATTGACACGCTCACCTTGCCTGTGCGTTTGTCGATGAGGTACAAGATAGTTTCCAGTTTGGGTTCCCAGGTAGCGGCATCGCAGAAGGACTTTTGCTTGGTGCCGATCCGCATCAGGTTGATTTTGACGGGCTGATCGATGAAGACCACGTAGTTCTGTGACATGCCTAGAGAGGGCGTCACCTGCTCAGATGAAAGCAGTACAAGCGATGCGTTGACTCACCGAAGCTGTGATAGTAGGAAGGTTTGAAATAGTCCAGAGACGGGATGGAGCAGAGAATTTGGGCGCCCTTAAGACCGTCTTTACTGCTGGAGGTCTGGGGCGGAACACGTATGAGGTTGTAATGCGGTCCTGAAAAGGCGTGACGGGAACACGTGAGCGTGTGGAAAGAGTTTTGCAGAGTTTCGGAGCAGCCCGAAAAATATGCCCCAAAATATGTAAAACAAGATGCAGGGAGAAGTCTTGGCGTGAGAGCGAGAACTCGTTTAATTATCTTTATCAGCGTACAAAACCGAGGTCTCATTCGTCTCAGAGACAATTGGCTTTTTATATCCTAAGACAACATCTCATATTGCTTTAGCCCGTCCCCCTCGCGATGACGCACGTGTTTATCTCAAAATGCACGCTACCAGACAGAACGTTTTGTCCTCTTTCGATTTTCACAATTTCCAAGAACTCGTTGGGGTCGGCTTGACAGCATGTTCCACGCCAAGAAGAATGTTATCTCTTGGCAAAGAAGAATGTTATTCCTTGGCAGCCCAAGGCGATTAATAATAACATTCGCTGACATTTATACTCGGGAGAAACGAGCCTGGAATTTCCCGTTTTAAACTAACGCGTTGTCCTTATGTCAAGCTCGACCCCAATAATCCACAACACGAGAAGCCGAGCAGAAGACCTACCTTGTATTCCGTAGGAGCTGCCCATGTTGTAGCAGGTGCCGTCCGGGTCGTAGTGTGGGTGGGCGGTGACTGCGTTCACGGCCACAAACTTGCTCCAGTCCACCTGCAATCCCAATCACCATGAACAGTGCAACCGACCGGGTCTGATCGATAGGGGGCGCCTATGTTCACCGATTCCAGCGTTTCCAAGCTCTCCGGGTCCACTCGGTGTAAAATCTTGCACTCTGTGCTCACGTAGTAGTCTCCCTTGTATTTCGTGAAGTTGACATTGCAGTTGTCTGTGGTTTCTGCGACACAAAATGCGTCAAAGGTGCTACTCCAGAACAAACACGTGGTCGTGAGTTTTAAGCCTGAATATCTGAATACGGTGCTAAGTTTTTGTCCTGTTATGTTTCACAAACGAAAAATCAGCAAATGGTATTCAAGTCAATTTTCATGCAAGGTGCCTTCCTGCATATTTGGGGCCTTAGAGGTTCAGTGTCTTGCCCAAGGACACTTTGACATTTAACTCGGGGGAGCCGAGAATCAAACCTGTGACCTCTCGGTTCCAAATCGAGCGCTTTACCTCCTGAGACATACTGCCGCCCCAGTACTTATATATTTTTTTCCAATTATTTTTGTCATTTTACTACATATCATTTTTTATGTTACTATAGGGAATGACCGACCATTTATTTGCTATTTCATTGTTTGTATTCTCGCCTAATGAAATAATAAGATGTATTTGATTATTCAGAATGATTTTCTTTTGAACAAACATATTTTGTGTTGCTGTACATTATGGTGCAACTGATAACAAGTGCTAAAAAGCACAAGGAAGAATGCAAACTCCGGAGACTCAAAGTGACCAGACAGCACCATTTTTTTCCCTGTTTTCTTGCCCAGCCTCTTACAAGATCGTTGTTTTTTTTTTTTTTTTAGGGGTAAATCTTTTTTTTTTTTTTTTACAGCCGGGACAATAGCTTGAAGCCTTGCCTGGTACCTTGTCAAATTTGATCACAATCTGAACAACTAAACTTGGTATTTTACTCATTTTTCTTAGTATACATTTAGAATTTTCCAAAAGTGGCCATTTGGAGACAACTAGTTTACAACACTCAAATATTTACAAATGTCTATTTGACTTTGGCCAATTTTAGACATCGCAAAAGAGTTGTAAACACTTACGTTCTCTTTCCACATCTCTTTCACTATTCTGCACACATTTGCTGCGGGCTCCCGGTCAGTATTTATACCCAGTCCTGTCAGTCTCCTGTTGTCAGTCCGTCCGCGAACCTCAGTGTATACTAGGCAAGACCCTGACTCCCACCCGTCTCGTTTTTGCTCCCGTCTGTCTCCAACTACGACGTGTTTTGATCCCGACCACGTCTGCTCTCCCGTCCCGGCTTACGACCTTTTGTGGTCCCCGACTACGTCGACTCTCCCATTCTGGCTTATGACTCGTTTCCGACCCCGACCACGCCTTGCTCTTTTAGTCCCGGCTACTGACCAGCTTTTCCGTCCCTGACACCGCCATCGCTCGCTACGGAAGATCCACTTCCGTGTTCGGTTCACAATCCAAGTACGAGAGCGACTTGCTTCCCGCCTCCAGCGAACACTGGAGGCGGAAGCAATAACCTTCAATAACACTTGTGGTACGCTCCGCAATTGGGTCCTGTTTCTGTTCTGGTCTTTTTTGCATAAAAATGAATCACTCGTTGAGTTACGCACAATTATTTTATAATAATAATAATAATAATAATAATTTCCTTTGTATTGTCATTCTTTGTAACAATGTACACAGAACGAAATGTCGATACACCTGACCCGTTGTAGCGAGCCGATGCAGCCGCAGCCAACAGAGGGCGCCGCCATTTTACCAATTAGGTATGACTCGGCCGAAACCAATGTATTAAGAATTTCATTGGATAACCAACGTGTCAATCATTTGAATCGGTCACTATTGGCTGAAGTTATTCGGAGATAAAGGATACGTTGGCTTTTTTAGCAATACGGGCCTGTATAGGCTAATGCGGGCTGTGGACCGTGAAACAAAGCCCGCTATTGGCCGCAAAAGATGTCAGTCAAAAGTTACGAGGCTAACGGCTTTAGACATGTTTTCACTAGTCTGTTTATTTGTAAACAGGAATAATTTGAGCTAAACAGACAGCTCGCGACAAGTTACGTCCATTGATGCAGAGATTCTTTTAGGCGTATTTTTTTCTCTCTGCATTGTTGTGTGTTTTGGAGTATATATTTTACAAACTCTGATTCCCCAATGGATGTAAGGAGGCCATGGTAGCATGCGATCATCGAATTTCATGGCTGAGAGACGACCTATTTGGTAAGCAATATAGATTTACAGGTTCAGCTATCTTGTTTCAGACTGATTGGGATGTTTCTGTTTTACATGGTTATCCCATCTTGAATCCTAAAAGTTGAAGCTTTCCAATGATATGTGGAATGATGTATTTTAGTGACCGGTGACATCGCGCAGGCACCTATTTACTTCCCTTCCATCTGTCGGCCCACTGTCGGAACGTTAAGGGGTTAATACTTTTGCACATCTTGACACAGAAATATTTGCCCATTATTCCTCACAAAACAGCTCCTTTTCCTTGAGGTTTGATGGTAATCGTTTGTGCACAGCAATTTTCAGATCTTTCCGCCAATGCTCCATAGACTTGTGGTCTGGACTTTGGCCTGGCCCTTCTAACACCTTCATATTGTTATTTTTAAGCCATTCCATTGTAGAAGTCGCTTCGTGTTGAAGGTCGTTGTCCTGATGGAAGGTGAACCTGCGCCCCAATGTCAGGTCTCTTGCAGACTCCAACAGATTTTCTGCCAGAACTGTGTTCATCTGCGTCCATCTACACATCGAATAAAATGATCTTTCCGGTCCCTGCTAAAGAAAAGCAACCCTCGGGCATTGACGCTGCCACCACCATGTTTGACAGTGGGGATGGCGTATTCATGGTGATGCGCAGGGTTTCTCTTACGCCAAACGTAACTCTTGGCATTCAGCAAGTATAATTTGGGTCTCATCTGACCAGAGCACCTAGTTCCACATGTTTTTTCTGTCCCCTATGGGGTTAATAATTTTGTTCCATTTCACAATTGTGTCTCACGTGTTGTTGATCCTAATAGTTATGATATTAAAGTTTTTTTAGCGTTAAGTTTGAAGCCTGAAATGTGGCAATATGAAAAAAAGTAATAACGGGAGGCCAATATTTTCGTCAGGCACTGTCCCATAGAAGATGTATTGTATAACTCCTGCATTGACCAGAGATGGTGAAGGATTTTATACATTTGACTATAAAGGATTTTGTACGATGGAATACAAATGACATTTAATGAAAAAGATATGCACTGGCTGGGCTGTGGTGCGAGGTTAGTGCAACCTAGTGGAGAATGATGTTTACAGGAACGGCGGGAACGGGACGAAGGGCTGATAAGATAATCGGCGCGTTCAGAGCAGAAAGGCCCGATGGCATTGTTTGAGAACCGCTCTCTGCTGTTTTGAGTTGGCTTTTCTTGTTCATCTTTTCCATCAAGAAACGAGCGCACATTTTAGGGTGAATGTAGGTCCTGTTTGGTTAACGGAGTCAAATAACTCATTCAAACAATTTGGAAAACCATACATTTTCATATTTAATTCCTAACAACGGGTAGCTGCGTTTTTGCTGTTATGGACTTTTTGGACAAATTTCAACATATGACCTATTGTTTTCTTGATGTTCACCATGTTTTGTGTACTGTTACCTTAAATCTATTGCACCCTGATCATCCTGGAAAGGGGGATGACCACTTGTGAGGCCCCTTCTCAAGGTTTTTTATTTATTTCATTTTTTGGGAGTTTTCCTTGCTCGCCTGTCGGTTTCAGATCAGGTGATTGTAACCTGTGGAGTTCTTTGAGACATCTTGTGATTAAGGGCGTCATAAATAAATGAGACTTGACTATAAAAAACTGATTTGACGTCCCCTTTTTGTGAGTGTTAGTGAAAGTGAAAAATGAAGAAGATACAAATGACTCACTTAAGGGCTCAAAACGAGAGAAGAATCGCTGGAAGACGTTCTGACAAGGGTCGGGCATTTTGACCGTACCAAACTCGGACACCATGATGCGGTCCCGCTCGCGGTTCTTGGTGTAGGCCTCGCTGCGAAGGAAGCGACTGGAGTAGCTCACCCGACCGTTCTCCAGCTTGAACTTGTGGAGCATGGCCATCCCGTCGAACCAGTGGTTGAAGCTAGGCAGGATGAAGCCCAACACTTTCAGAAGAATTTCAAACCCGGACCTCGATGGGAGAAGAAGAACTCACCGAGTATCGCCGAACTCGAATTTCCCCGGGCCGTTTCTCAGCAGGCTTCCGTTGATCCAGCGGGGAACGGTCCCTTCTATCTCCGCCGGAACCGGATCGGGGGTCTCCTCCGCAGAGCAGACCAGTGGAGCGATGCTCTCCAGACCCGTTCCATCCTTTACCTCATTGTTGGCATCGTCTGCAAAGGCTAAAACCAAAAAATAATAAAGTCTCGGTAGCCTAGATGGTAGGGCGCCTGCTCGGGGACCGGGAGGTCGCTGGTTCGAGCCTCGGCCAAGTCATACCTAAGACTTACAACATCGGTACTCATTGCCTCCCTGCTTGGTGCTCGGCATTAAGGGTTGGAATTACCTGTGACCTCCCAGTTGCGGGCCTGGCGTTCGACCCTAAGGCCAACGTGCTGGTCTTCATCTACCGCTTTACATCATACACAGGGCGCACTGCACAATTGAAAGAAGATCTGTGTCACGGTTGCCCAATTGGCCCCGCCTGTGTGGCGCCGGCTGCGGCTCGTTGACTGGCTTTCCGTCTATTTAAGCTCAGTGCTCTCACTCTTCCTTTGTCAGTCCGTCAACGAACCTCTGCCCCGCAAGACGTGGGTTTTGACTCGGTCCTGTTTCCTGTTGGTATTTCTTGTTCGGTGTGGTTCCCGTTTATTTTGTCCTGTTTAAAATCGGTTTCCAGTTTTGTTCCCGTCTAGTTTGTATGTTTAATTTCGATACCCTGTTTTTATATCACTCCTGTCTGTCCCCTTGTTCAATATCGGTTTCCAGTTTTGTTCCCGTGCCTGACTCCCCATTTCCCGTCAAATAAAAGCCTTGTGTGAGAAACAACACGCAATTGGGTCCTGATCCTGTTCCAGTTCCTGACAATATGAGACTTTTACGTACGCCATATGTTCGTGAAAATATTACAAGTATTCATGGACAAAATCGGATGACCCTTTCATTTCATGGCCCTGAAGTCCCACCATTATGTGAAGTAGTACAAGGCGTGATTCAGCAGATTGGGTGTCAATAGAGGGAGAGAGACAGAGATCGAGAGAGAGAGAGAGAGAAAAAGAAAGAAAGAGCGAGCGAGAGGAAGAAAAAGAGAGAAAGAACCTGAGATACAAAAGATTAAAAGAGAAATAGATGAGGAAAAAGAGGAGGAAAGATATCAAAAGAGAAATAGAAAGTAGAGAAAGAGAGAAGGGGAAAGCAAGCAAGAGAGAAGAAGAGGAAAAAGGGAAAAAGAGCAAACGATGGTAAAAAGGCACAGAGAGAGAAAGAGACAAAAAGGAACGGAGAATGACAAAACGAGAGACGAAGAGGTTGAAAGAGAGAGATAGAGAGTGAGCGAAAAAGGGAGGAAGTGAAAGAGAGAGAGAGGGAGAAAAAAAATACCACTACAGCATCTTTGTTGGAGGCACCTGGCTTTGGCAACATCAAGTGGACACATTTCAACCTGCAGCTCGTTTTTCTCTTGCGCTTCTCTGAGCGTTGTCTAACACCCTTGATTCATACGAACGGATGCTGTTCAAATGATGAAGAAATGCAATTGATTTGGACGAATGGGAATAACTTACCTGCGACAGGTGACATGTTTGGAGAACTCCTAGAAGAACGGCAGTGAGAAGTCATCCTGGTTGAGGAAAAATGACTGTGAGCTAGCACAGCGCAGCATTTCTCCGGGCGATACGTCATTCTTTGCTGGAGGAAATCAAGTCCAGCAGGTTATTGCTTTCATTTTCGGGGAGACGACTCAGTGAGGCATATTTCCTCTTCTGTCAGCCAGATGGATTGATCACGTATAACCAGAGTTGGGTAGATGAGCAAAGTCCAGTCACTTTAGAATAATTTGACTCAGGTAGAAGTCAAAATTAGCTACCCAAATCATTACCTGTATAACCTTTATAAAAGGCACTTGGTGACAAATCTGATCAAGTACTGAGAAACTCCGTCTTGTTCCACGGGCAGACTGAGGAGATCATTTCTTCCTCATGCCATGAGGCTCTTTAACTCGGGGGAGTAAAAGCCCACATGAAACCCCACCCCCACATTTGCACATGACCCTATTTTTATGACAGTGTGTATTTTCCGTAAATACTCCATATCAACAAGTTATTTTCTGTATTTTTTATATTCTATATCTTTTATTATTTTACTTTTCAACACAAGGATACTGCTGAAAGTTGAATTTCCCTATGGGGATGAATAAAGTATCTATCTATCTATCTAGACATCTATCTAGACCTCTAAATAAATTATCTATCCACCCTATCTATCCATCTCTATCTATCTATCTCTATCTATCGATCTAGACATCCATCTAGACATCTATCTAGACATCTATCTATCTAGACATCTATCTAGACCTCTAAATAAATATCTATCTAGACATCCATCTATCTAGACATCTATCTATCTAGACATCTATCTAGACCTCTAAATAAATTATCTATCCTATCTATCCATCTATATATAGCTATCTATTTATCTAGACATCTATCTATCTAGACCTCTATCTAGACCTCTATCTAGACATATATCTATCTAAACATCTATCTAGACCTCTAAATAAATTATCTATCTATCCTATCTATCCATCTATATATATCTATCTATTTCTCTAGACATCTATCTATCTAGACATCTATCTAGACCTCTAAATAAATTATCTATCTATCCATCTATATATATCTATCTATTTATCTAGACATCTATCTATCCATCTATCTAGACAGCGATCTATCTAGACATCTATCTATGGATTTTTAAAAAAAAACAACCATTCAATCAAATCATCAAAGCCCATCCAATCAAGAATACATTCCAGTCTGTGTAATTGTAAGCTTTTGTTTGGACAGTTTGTTTGGGCGAACCCTCTGAGGTTGCCGGCTTTGTCCCACTGGTTCGTCAGCTGGCTCGATCGCGCTCGGCTTCCCACATAGCAAGGTTCTCTGGCTTCTTCTTGAGCTGACCGGCCAGAGTTTTGGTCCAGTTCTTCTTGTTAGGATAAGCCCTGAAGCTGGCCAAATTCAGACTGGCATGTACTAGCTCTGGGTTTTGGTCTCTCCTGGGAGGGGCGGACCCCCTGTGGAGGAGTTGTCACGGCAACTTTTGATGCTCAAATGCAGGCTAACGCCCCCCTCCCCAACTTCACATTCCGCCAGTATCAGACAGATAACATATCTTTGTGATTGACTGACTTAAAACACATTATTCACTTCGCATGTCTTGCCATTGTTTATATATATATATATATAATATATATTTGTGTGTGTGTGAGTAAACACAATGGTGTAACATTGAATAGTATTACAATTTAATATAAAAGATGAAGAAAAGAATACAAAAACAGCACCATGCAAATGATCTTGTTAAACATACATTTCCAAAAGTAAGTGTTTGTTACTTGCTTTTAGTGGGTTGATCACTCATACAAAAGTTATGTAGTTTTTATATATATATATATATAGAGAGAGAGAGAGAGAGAGAGAGAGAGAGAGAGAGAGAGAGAGAGAGAGAGAGAGAGAGAGAGAGAGAGAGAGAGAGAGAGAGAGAGAGAGAGAGAGAGAGAGAGAGAAGAGAGAGAGAGAGAGAGAGAGAGAGAGAGAGAGAGAGAGAGAGAGAGAGAGAGAGAGAGAGAGAGAGAGAGAGAGAGAGAGAGAGAGAGAGAGAGAGAGAGAGAGAAAATGGAGTACATCCATTGGCTAACAGAGCAGAAACGTTTTGTAAGGCATTAAGCGGTATCTTCAATTTTAGCATGCAAAAGTCACTTATTTTCACATCAGTTCGGGGTTTATTTTTCGTATTGCAAAAATGTTCACCCCCTTGTCAAAACATGTCGGTTATTGTATATATTTTAATCATACAATATTTTTAAATCTATAGCTTAATTATACTCATTACAAAGAAATAAAAATCATTTTACCCCATTGTCAGTAATTGTTTCCTATTTTTTTATCAATAATTTTATGATTTTTAAATTCAAATGATAACATAATTACACGAAAAAATACACTTGATAATATATATTTATTCTACCCAATTGTCACAAAATGTTGCTTTTTATTTTTTCTCCAAATGTTATCATTTTTTTACTTTTATAACTACTTTATACTCCTTTTCTTTATCAATCTACACTTTTTTCCCTGACATTAAAAAATATTATTTTTCTATTCGTTATGGTTTTTTTTCATGATTGTTTCTTTCATTCACTTCTCTTTTCATGATTATTTTTATTGTTATTTCTGTGATACTTTGTGATATCAGGTTATGTGTATTTGCACTGTAAATAATGATATTTCTCATTGATCGCTGCTATCACAATTGCTGCCTACTGGCTTTTTATATTGTGTTCAGTTTTGTATACTGAGATATCTTTTTTGAGCACATTGGTCATTGAAATACTTTTGTATTCTGTATTACGAAAATTGTTTGTCTTTAAGTGCACTATCTTGGGGGAGCTCTAAATTTGATTGACGCTTTGTGTAATGACAATTAAGGCATTCTATACTGATCTGTTCTGTCCTATTTTATGCTGTTCTGTTCTGATCAATTCTATTCTATTTACTGTATTCTGTTCTGTCCTATTCTATGCTGTTCTGTTCTATTTTATTCTATTTACTGTATTCTGCCTTGTCCCGTCCTGTCCTGTCCTATTCTATTCTATTCTATTCTTCCATCCATCCATCCATCCATCCATCCATCCATTATCTGTACTGCTTATCCTCAGTAGGGTCGCAGAAGTGCTGGAGCCCATCCCAGCCATCTTCGGGCAGTGGGCAGGGGACACCCTGGACTGGTTGCCAGCCAGTCGCAGGGCACACAGAGACAGACAATTCGCTTGCTCATTCACACTTAGGGACAATTTGGACCGGCCGATTAACCTGACATGCATGTTTTTGGAATGTGGGAGGAAACCGGAGTGCTCGGAGGAACCATGCAAACTCCGCACAGGAAGTCCGGTCGCTGGATTTGAACCCATGACTTCAGAACTGTGCCGCACACGCACTAACCACTGCGCCGCCGTGCTCTGTTCTATTCTATTCTATTCTATTCTATTCTATCTACTGTATTCTATTTACTGTGTTCTATTTACTGTATCCTGTTCTGTTCCGTTCTGTTCTCTTCAATGTTCTCTTCTGTTCTATTATCTTGGTGGAAAATATTTCTCTAAGGGATTTCTCTATTTGACCACTAGATGTCGTTGTACTAAAAAAAAAAAAAACACATTTGGATCTTTTGCTCATTGATTTTTTTTTTTACGGAGAGCAAAATGATATACTGCTTATTATATGCGTCATTTTTCTCATTTAGAATTATTTTTACTGGAATGTTCAACTCGATTGTACTTTGAAATAGTCAACGTTGTCTGTTCCTAGCATTTACGAGCCTGTTTTGAGTGTCGATGACGTGAAAATCCGTCTTTTGGCACCGAACGAATATAAAAAGTAAAAAGGAACTATCTTTGCTTCCTTCAAGCAGAAGGACTGAAGACACCGTGGAAGCCGTAGGGCAAATTGACGGGCACGTTGGCTCTTCCCAATTCCTCGAAGCTTGCGGCGTTCAGAACCAGCAGGAATGTTGCTTTATCCTGCTAACATCAAATACAATTTAAGATAATCGTCCGACAGCAGTAAAAAGTAAAATTATTTAAATCAAATCTGAAAAAGGAAACATTGGTTTTTTTCACATTTTTCTAAGGGTAGGTTAAGGCGTTTCAGTTTACAACACTAAAACCTTTGCCCAATTTTTAGACCTTATGATAGAGTTGTAAATGTTTGACTTTGTTTTCCAGAAGTCAATGACTGTGCACACCTGCGCATAATAATCGAGTGTAAAAACGGTTACATTTGCGCACGTTCATTTTCGGGTCTGATTTTAATTACTTTGGGAATTTCATTGACTAACCAATGTGTCAATCAACATTTGAATTTATTAACATTTGAATAATAACAATTAGCCCCGAATCACTACAGAGCTAGATAACACAGGAAAAATGCATTCGATTGTATCTGATCATCACACTATTTTTACTCACAATAACACGTTGTACAACATTGTTCTGGCTGAACTCTTTCCCATAATACCCCATTACAGCATCATACAACGTGGCACCATGAGTAAAAATAGTTTGATGATGGGACAGAATTGAAAGCATTTTCCTTAGTCATCTAGTGTATTAGTGTGTGTCTCGTGGTTAGGATTCCGTGCTCTCCTTGCAGAGATCTGGGTTCGATTCCTATTGCATCCTTTGCAGAGAAAATTCGATCGGCATTATTTGTTGACTCATCAATCATTGCTCAATTACAGTGAATTTACTACCATGAAACATTAGTATAAGTACACCCAAACTTTGAGATTTTTTTGGTGTATACTTGAATAAATATAAGAAAAAAAAAAGATTAGTGCAACCAAAAACGATTGCTGAAAAGAACAAGGAAGAATATAAACTACGGGGATTTAACATTTTTTGACCAGCCTATCACAAGATATTTTGTCTTTTGGAGTACCCTGAGCAGCAAGATGGTGGGCAATTATGTCAGTTCTCTTGAGGTGACCCTCGCGTTATGCAGAATAAATACACTTTTCTCGATCTACGTGTTTTTAAAACGAGTGCACGGTTATATGATAGTTCATGTAGTTTTGCTAAATCTTTATACAGAACTTTTTATTTATCACAATAATAATGATAAACAATACATTTCGTACTTTAATATAATTCCACCGTCTCCCTCTGCCTTCTGCATCCACCCACTAACTCCACTGAACCAGCTCAAGGCACATCACACCAAAGACAGATCAAAATGTAGTGTTATTTGATCATGAGGAGTACTCACTATATACAATTGTATCAGGTCATTTGAATGTTTGTAGCTGGGGTACTGAGGGTTTGGGACGCTAGGTTGGTGTACCCCGACAATTTGGGGGATCTGGTGTAAATGGTCAAAAAACGTTTCCTCCTAGAATGTGGAATTTGACCTGCGAAGGAGAGAGAACCACGGAGAGGATGATGCCGTCGTCCTCCTCCACGGCGTCGGGCGAAGGCACAAAAACCGGTTCGGATGGAAAGAGGCCCTTTTGGTGCCACGCCTAAAATCACATTTTCAGAAAAAGCGTCAAATGGAATTAGCACCTGAAACGTTTTTTTACACCGCTGGAATTTTCTCAAAAGGCGCACTCAAATCGAAAAAGCCCATTGGCTCATTTTATTTTAGTGTATTTTCAAAGGAGTCGGACATATTTTGGAACTTTGTTACTCTGGCGCCATCTGCTGGCTTCAAATCATTCGTGCTGCGCGTGCACGTACGTGCATTTCTTAGACACGCTTGAAAAAACTCTTATTCATTCTTATCGGGGTTTGGAGTCTATGAAAAGGCTTTTTCATTTTTCATTTTCATGCTACACCAGGGGTCGGGAACCTATTGTCACGGTTGCCATGGCGCCCAATTGGCCCCGCCCGTGGGGCGCCGGCTGCGGCTCATTGACAGATCGGCTTTCTGTCTATTTAAGCTCAGTGCTCTCATTTTTCCGTTGTCAGTCCGTCAACGAACCTCTGCCCCGCAAGACGTGGTTTCTGACTCGGTCCTATTTTCCTGTTGGTATTTCCTGTCCGGTACTGTTCCTGTTTATTTTGTCCTGTTAAATATCGGTTTTCAGTTTTGTTTCCGTCTATTTTCGTCCTGTTTATTATTCTCTCCAGTTTTCGTTCCTGTCTTGTTTGTCCTGTTTCATTATCAATCTTGTCTGTCCTGTCCCATATCTGCTCGGGCAATTGGAATCAATCTCGTCGGCCTCTGGCTTCCTATCATTTCACGCCAGACTACTGCCTAACGTGCATGACTCCCCATTTCCCCTAAAATAAAAGGCTTGTGTGAGAATGTTGTGCGTTTGGGTCCTGATCCTGTTCAGTTTCCTGACATATATATGGCCCGCGAGCCATACATTTCTCTTTTCATGAGTACATAATGGCTCCGAATTTGTGCATTTACTTATTGAATTGTTAGATTGTCGCATGTGCGAAGCTGAGACCTTTACCATGAAATATTGTGTCAAGTATTTATATATTTGAGTGAACTTCCAGGAAAGGTTTTCATACATTAGTCTGGTTTGTGAATTCGCTATGTGGATTGAGTGTTTTCCAGACAGTTTCTTGATTTTGTATCTGGGTCAAATGTTTATTGGCTGAAATGGTTTTCCCACTGCGCCCTATCTGCTTTTTTTTTGCACTTTTTTCACAGCTGTTCAGGGCGGAACACCTTTTGGTTTCGAGGAATGGGGGCTGGAGAGTAATATCCTGCTCATCCCTACCCAATGTAGCATGAGAATGCTAGAAGTAAGAAAAGGCCAATCGCCAACTTAAAACACCTCGAAAGATGCAAAAAGAAGGTTATTAGAGCGCGTCTAAGAAATGCATGTACTTCCACGCGCAGCATGAACGAGCCGACTGAGGCTGCAACGATCACATAAGCCGGGAGATGGCGGCAGGGAGTGACAAAATTCCAAATTCCGTACGGCTCCCTCGAAGCATCTTTTGGGGAGTCGGTATGGCAAGGATGCAAGCAGTCGACCGATATGTTTTTTCAGGTTCATTTTTCCATAATGGACCCTTTAAGAGAGAAGTGACGTCAGAGAGGAGGGGAGGTGGGGAAGTTCGGCTCTTAGTCCGTAGCATGAATAAGTGAATGAACGAATGAATAATCTTTGACTACACATAGGGGCGTTACATCCCGGGGCACGTCAGGGAGTCGACGCTCTTTGCACTGTTTGGAGTCGGAAGAAGCTTTTGCGACAGTGGCTCCGCCCCTGATGCTTATCCAATCAGAAGGCGCGGGGAGAGAGGAGGGGAGGAGCAACGGAGAGAGAGTTGTGCTGCTTTAGAGAGCGTAAATATCGGGCCGGTCGAATGAAAAAAAAAAAACGCCGATACCGATATCCGTCAAATTCCTGAATATCGTGCTAATAATCGGCCCGTCCGACCATCAGCTTGTCCGATCACCGGGCCCGTCCGATCATTGGGCCCGTCTGATCATTGGGCCCGTCCGATCATCGGCCCGTACGATCATTGGGCCCGTCCGATCATCGGCCCGTACGATCATTGGGCCCGTCTGATCATTGGGCCCGTCCGATCATCGGCCCATCCGACGTTTGGGCCCGTCCGATCATCGGGCCCGTCTGACCATCGGGCCTGCCTGACCATCGACCCGTCCGACCAGCGGGCCCGTCCGATCTTCGGGCCCGTTCGATCATCGGGCCCGTCCGATCTTTGGGCCCGTCCGAGATAATTAAGCGCATGATGACTATTCGGATGACAACGCTGCATTTCATCTTGGGAAAAAAAATCCCACCCACCTTCAGGGTCTTGTCTCGGAGGTCCACCTTGAGAAGCGAGTCCCCGAACATGTGCCTGAATCCGCAACCGTAGAAATAGCGATAAGGTTTGGTGTTGTATCGCTCGTAGTTGATGCGGGGGAACTCCAGGCCCCCGTACTGGGAGAGCTCGTCTCCGTGGAGATCCTCGGGTTGGCAGAACACCTGATGACAAAAGGGGGGGGGGGGTTGAGTCGCCGTTGTCGAGGGGGGGCCGGCATGAATTCTGACCCTGACGTCGTTGTTTTTGACACAGGTGGCTTTGCTGAGAGGACGCGCGTTGAGGTTCTTCTCGGTGGGCGTGTCTCGGCTCAGGTGGAGCGGCAGGACGAAGCGACGGGGGAAAGCTCTGGTCATGCTGTTGTACACCTGCGCGGGGAAAAAAAACAAACCTCTTCAAAAAAGGTTTGCAAATGCAGTATTATGTCGATTTAGAATCAGAATTGTCTCTGTTGTCAAACATTCATGATGTTTTTTTGTGAAATTGTTCACCATTTGAACTCAATGCGACATGTATCCGGTCTCCTGTGACTTCTATGCATTTCCGAATGCCAGCATGTCCCGCTTGCACGGAAGAGGACGCGTCACGTTTGCGAAATCACTCATGGATGCTAATGCGCTAGCGAATCTAGCAATTTGTAAGTTATTATTGTTAGGGCTTTCATTTTTCCACCTGGACCAGGACTACAGTGGCTCAGGAACTTCCAGCAGATTATAATGAAAGTAATGGATTGTTGACATGATGGTAGTTTGAGCTTTCAGAAAGTAACTCTGAAAGTGAACCTTTTTCATGGAGATTTAGCAAAGCTGTTCCGGTAAAAAAATGTAAGTGCCATACTGTTTTTCACCAGCTGTTTAAAAAAAAAAGAAGATAATTATCCATGTGTTTTACTTTGAAATCAGTACTGATATAAACCACAACAAAACTCTGTTTTGCTCCTGCTGTATTTTTAAATACGCACACTTTTAAGCGTGTCTGTGCCGCAAGCAGAGGGCACCCGAGCCTTATCGTACAATGCGCCCTGTGTAGTGTTAAATACAGAAATAGAACCGGCCACAGTGATGACGCCTTTAAACTCTGTATTTTTTTCCCAGTTTAGTGTAATTGTATATATTTTTTCACATATTTTTTGTGTTTGTGTAATTACATTTGTAAAAGGCATGTTTTCGGCCACCTATGAATATTTCTTGAACCCATGCTAGTCAAAAAGAGACAAAGTTGCTCATAAGACACCTAATAAGTTTATTCTATTTTTCCTATTGGACACCTCCAAAGGAGTTTGCATTGGATGCCAGTTTGTTATTTGGACTGTTATCTGTTGTTTGCTGCTTTCACTATTACGCACTGTTTGCATCATTGTCATTATTGGCCAATCGTGTACCTGTTCTTTGATATCCACACCCGTTGTGCATGAATCTGGTTTCTTTACTTAAAAAGAAAGGCTCAGAGAAAAGCTTTTAGAACAGTTGGTTGGAATTTCTTATCTAAGATTGCTCTCTCCCCATGTTCAAAATCCATTGATCTCTTCTCTTCTTATTTTGAATGTCTACAAACTGTCATGAACCAGAACAGGATCAAGACCCAAACGTGTGACGTTACTCACACAAGCCTTTTATTTTACGGGAAATGGGGAGTCATGCACAATAGGCAGCAGTCTGGCGTGAAATGATAGGAAGCCAGAGGCAGACGAGATCGATACCAATTGCCCGAGTTGATATCGGACAGATGGGGTTGATACCGGACAGGACAGGACAGACATGATAGATAATCAAACAGGATATCGAAAATAAACAGGACAAACTAGAGGGGAACAAAACTGGAAACTGGAACGGGAACAATTCCGAACAGGAAACAGGACCGAGTCAGAACCCACGTCTTGCGGGGCCGAGGTTCGTTGAGGGACTGACAAAGGAAGAGTGAGAGCACTGAGCCTAAATAGACGGAAAAGCCAATCTGTCAATGAGCCGCAACTGGCGCCGCACGGGCGGGGCCACTTGGGCGCCATGGCAACCGTGACACAATATTTACACCCCACTTGTAAATTGGCCCCATCATTTTATAAATCAGAGATCACCAAAGAGTACCACTCGGCTTCAAAAAGGAATAGTCGTATTGTTCAAAACCTAGGAAAGAAGAAACACTTCAAAGTCCAGTTTTCAGTGTCCTGACCTGATCCAGGGCTTCTCCCGACTTGCGCAGGTTTTGGAGGGAGTAAATATCCAAGGCTTGGCCGTCGTCCGAACAGCACAGGTCCAGAACCAGGAAGCCGTCTTCTTCAAAGGCGTTGATCTGATGGAAGTTGGAGAAAGCTTTGGCGTAGAACTTCACCGGGCTGGCCTGCGGAAAGCGGGAACGTCTCAAACTTTGAACCAACGAGGTCTTAAAACCGTCGGCCTCGCCTCGCCGGTGTCTTTGTGGATGAGATGGAAGACGGTCTCCAGTTTGGGGTCCCAGTAAACGGCGTCGGAGAAGGCCTTCCCCCGCATTTTGCAGGTGAGGATCTTCATCAGGTCGATTTTGATGGGTTGCTCGATGAACACCACGTAGTTCTGAGACATGGCTGGAGGAACGAGGAGGACGCCGGGATGAAAGCGGGCCGACCGGGTCACGGCGATGACTTACCGAAGCTGTGGTAGTAAGAAGGTTTGGATTTGCTGGCGGGCGCGATGGAGCAGAGGACAGTGGCGCCTTGCAGGGTGTCGTCCGGGTTCGACTTCTCGGGAGGGACTCGGATGATGTTGTAGGCGGTTCCTGCCGAAGGAGGAGGAGAGGTTTGACTTTGCGAGACGATTTGGACAGGTGAGAAGAGCAAACTCACCTTTTCCCCCGTAGGAGTTTCCCATGTTGTAGCAAGTGCCGTCCGCTTCGTAGTGAGGGTGGGCGGTGGCTCCGTTCACGGCCACAAATTTGCTCCAGTCCACCTACAAGGCAAAACAGAACAGGATTAGGACCCAAACGCATGGCGTTCTCACACAAGCCTTTCATTTTACAGGAAATGGGGAGTCATGCACGTTATACAGCGGTCTGGCGTGGAAAGACAGGAAGCCAGAGACCGACGAGATCGATTCCAATTGCCCGAGTCGATACCGGATGGGATAGATAATGAGACAGGATATCGAAAATAAACAGGACAAACAAGACGGGAAAACTGGAGAGATATTAAACAGGACAAAAATAAACGGGACTAATACCAGACTGGAAAATACCAAGAGGAAAACAGGACCGAGTCAGACCCCACATCTTGCGGGGCAGAAGTTTGGTGACGGACTGACCAAGGAAGAGTGAGAGCACTGAGCTAAAATAGACGGAAAGCGCACCTGTCAATGAGCCGCAGGTGGCGCCACACAGGCAGGGCCAATAGGGCGCCATGGCAACCGTGACAAAAATATACAGTAATCCCTCGCTGTATCACGCTTTACTTTTCAGGGTTTCGATACTTTCTGGATTTTCACTAAACATAGTGTTCTGCAGCAGACCACACACAGCAATTGCCATCACAGAGGCAAGGGGCGGAGGGCTTTGCGTGTGTGTGCCGTGACTGTCGGTGAGCACGACTGCGATAGGCTGGTTTTTGCTGTCAGTCACCCAAAACAAACTGCAAAGCAAAGCTGACAGCTACTATTTTAGCGGCTCGTTCCATTATTAGAAATTTTTCAATTAAATTAGACTCTGCGGAAAGTCAAAAGAGCGCAAAGAAATTTTGGGGTGCTCCGTCGATTGTGACCGGGTCTGGGAAGAGATGGGGCATCGGGAGAGAAAGCGATAGCAGAGGCGCCACAGGTCTTGCCTAGGCTACTTAAGTACTCATACAAGCCACCGCTGCCTAGCCTGTATCTCCGATCCATTACTAATGAAATGGATGACCTGGAGCTACAACTCGCGTGGAACGGCTACATCAGAATGCAGAACACAATGACCGTAGCAAATTTGTGAAGTAGCGAAACTGTGAAAAGTAAGCCGCTGTATAGCGAAGGATTACGGTATACTAACTTGACTCTTGTCACGGTTGCCATGGCGCCCAATTGGCCCCGCCCGTCTGGCGCCAGTTGGGGCTCGTTGACAGATTGGCTTTCTGTATGTTTAAGCTCAGCGCTCTCAATTTTTCCTTGTCAGTCTGTGAACGAACCTCTGCCATGCAAGACATGGGTTTCAACTCTCTTCCTGTTGGTATTTCCTGTCCGAAATTGTTCCTGTTCATTTTGTCCCGTTTAATTTCGGTTTCCAGTTCGTTTCCGTTTATTTTTGTCCTGTCTATTATTTTCTCCTGTTTTCTTTCCTGTCTAGTTTCTCCTGTTGATTTTCGATATCCTGATTCATGATCTGTCCTGTCCATTCTGGTATCGACCCCATCTGTCCGATATCAACTCGGGCAATCGGTATCGATCTCGTCGGCCTCTGGCTTCCTATCGTTCCACGCCGGACTGCTGCCTAACGTGCATGAGTCCCCATTTCCCGTAATATAAAAGGTTTGTGTGAGTAACGTCACGCGTTTGGGTCCTGATCCTGTTCTGGTTCATGACAACTATATTCTTAATGCTTTTTACTGGAAAATAAGAAATCTTATTTTAATACCGTATTCGGTTGAAACAATTCTAAATAGAAAGAAAGCATATGCTTAAAATCAGCGATATTATCTGACAAAGCAGATGGCCGAAAACGATGCCCTTTTAAATGCTATTTGTTTATTTGACCATCGATTTTAAACCAATGATAATTCTGCATTTTGAAACTTCATACGAGGTTAGGTACCTGCTCAAGCGTTTCAAGGTTCTCCGGGTTCACTTTGTGCATCAGGTTGGTTTCTGTACTGACATAGTAGTCTCCCTTGTACTTCATAAAGTTGACATTTGCGTTGTCTGTGGGCTCTGAAATAGAAATATATACATATCATCTCCTAGACTTGGAAGTCACATCCACGTGTTGATACTTACTCATCATTTCAAAACGAGAGAAGAATCGCTGGAAGACGTTCTGACAAGGGTCGGGCATTTTGACCGTACCAAACTCGGACACCATGATGCGGTCCCGCTCGCGGTTCTTGGTGTAGGCCTCGCTGCGAAGGAAGCGACTGGAGTAGCTCACCCGACCGTTCTCCAGCTTGAACTTGTGGAGCATGGCCATCCCGTCGAACCAGTGGTTGAAGCTAGGGAGGATGAAACCCAAAACTTTCAGAAGAATTTCAAACCCGGACCTCGATGGGAGAAGGAGAACTCACCGAGTATCACCGAACTCGAATTTCCCCGGGCCGTTTCTGAGCAGGCTTCCGTTGATCCAGCGGGGAACGGTCCCTTCTATCTCCGCCGGAACCGGATCGGGGGTCTCCTCCGCAGAGCAGACCAGTGGAGCGATGCTCTCCAGACCCGTCAGTCTTGTAGAGTTTCCTTCCTTCATCTCATTGCTGGCATCTCCTTCACAGAAAAAAACATTGATTTCATCTATAATTTCTTGACAAATAGAAGAATAAAACAAAAACAAAAATCAACTTATCGTTCATTTGATTGGCTCCCTGTCCCTACTTAAACCCATTCCTGTAACTCCCCTGTTGTCAGTCTGTCTGCAAACCTCTGTGTATACAAGGCAAACCTTTTTTCGACCCTGACTCCCAACTGTCCCGTTTTTGCTCCCGTCTGTCTCCGCCTACGACCCGTTTTGATCCCGACCACGTCTGCTCTCCCGTTCTGTCTTACGACTCGTTTCCGACCACGCCTTGCTCTCCCAGTCCCGGCTACCGACCGTTTTTTCCGTCCTTGACACCGCCATCGCTCGCTACGGAAGATCCACTTCCGTGTTCAGCTCACAATCCAAGTACGAGAGCGACTTGCTTCCCCCGTCCAGTGAGCATCGGATCTCGGGCGCTGCCCTTCCTCTTTCTTTCAATGAAATTGTGAGAAAATGTTACGCGATTGGGTCTACTCTTTGTGCCTGAGGAAATTCAAGATTAACTGACCAAAAATACTGAAATGACTGAAAGAACATATGGCTTTATTGATAATAATATATATTTGTACGTTTCCGGAAGGTTCAATTAGGTTTACTAGACTATATGTGTAAAATGTTTCAAATTCTAATTGTCTGTTGCCATATTTTTCTCATGATTACTGATTAGTATCACCTGTGCCCACTCCTTTGCTGCGGGCTTGCTGATTGGTTCCCTGCCCTTTTTTAAGCCCAGTCCTGCCACTCTCCGGTTGTCAGTCCGTCAGCAAACCTCTGTTGTTACAAGGCAAGCATTTTTGACCCTGACTCCCGCCTGTGACATTTTTGCACCCGTTTTTCCACCTGCCCGTTCTCCCCGTTTGTCTCCGGCTACGACCTGTTTTCGATCCCGACCACGTCTGCTCTCCCGTCCCGGCTTACGACCCATTTTTGATCCCGACTACGTTTTTGCTCTCCTGTTCCGGCTATCGACCAGTTTTTCCGTCCCTGACACCGCCATCTCCCGCTCCGGAAGATCCACTTCCGTATTCGGATCACAATCTGGTTGCGTGAGCGACTTGCTTCCCGCGTCCAGCTTCCTCTCTCTATGTCAACAAACTTGTGGTTATCGCTACGCATCTGGGTCCTGATTCTGATCTGGTCGTGACAATTTTGTCCATTTGACTTTGGCCCCCCTGTTTTACAAAATTGAAGTTATTCGTTAGTATGTTTAGAAATAATAATATGCTTTAAGTCACAAGATACATTTTTACATTGTTCTCCTTATTACTCTCTAGCAGTAATCCAGTCCATAAAAACCGAGACAAACAAAATATTTGACATGTCAATTGAAAAGTATTGATATCATTTAATGTAGATCTATGACCGCCACACGTCCCAATTTCTTCTCCAGGGACATCACCACCCTAAACAAGTGCACAAGACTAAAAACGATATCTATCGTGCCCATTTATAGAAAATGAGTAGTTATTTCTTATTTCTAGACTTATTTTGGATACCACGGTTGCCATGGCGCCAGCTGCGGTTCATTGACAGATTGGCTTTCCGTCTATTTAAGCTCTGTGCTCTCACTCTTCCTTTGTCAGTCCGTCAACGAACCTCTGCCCCGCAAGATGCGGGTTTTAATGTCCTGTTTCCTGTTGGTATTTCCTCTCCGGTGCTGTTCCCGTTTGTTTTGTCCTGTTGAATATCGGTTTCCAGTTTTGTTCCTGTCTAGTTTGTCCTGTTGAATTTCGATATCCTGTTTTGATATCGATCCTGTCTGTTTACACGTGCTATGTCTTATCTAGCAGCACGGCGGCGCAGTGGTTAGCGCTTGTGTGACACAGTTCATGTCTTGGGAACCTCCTGTGTGGGTTCAAATCCAGCTCCAGGCTTCCTGTGCGGAGTTTGTATGTTCTCACCGTGCTTGCGTGGTTTTCCTCCGGGCACTCCGGTTTCCTCCCACGTTTCAAAAACATGCATTTCAGGTCCAAATTGTCCCTAGGTGTGAATGAGCGAGCGAGTTGTCTCTCCCCGTGTGCCCTGCGATTGGCTGGCAACCAGTTCAGGGTGTCCCCTTCCCACTGCCCGATGATTGCTGGGATGGGCTCCAGCACCCCCGCGACCCTAATGAGGATAAGCGGTGTAGCTAATGAGATGAGAGATGTCTTATCTAAACAATATCCACTAGGTTATTATCGAGAAACCAATCTTAATTCTAAACGAGATCGGATGTGGTCCAAGCGAAGAAAGGAGGGCCCGACAAGACCCAGTGGGACCTCGTTTCCAGTCTTCCCAACAAACGAAGAATATCGAGGGTCGGTTGCGGAAGGTTCACTGAAAACCAAATGGGATGAAGAGAAAAATGCATTTGGTTTTTGAGCACTGACTCACGTGTGTTGTTTTCCAGACAACTCCCAAAGCAATCTGAATTCCATTTCAAGACACTTTGGGTGCCAACGCTTTTCTTAAAGGGACAGCGTGTATTGTTCAGCACATCCTCGTCGTAAAAAACTTTCGACTTGAATTCATTGAGCAACAATATTGCAAAAATACATGAAGTATCGTGTCATCATCCATCCATCCATCCATGATCTGCACCGCTTATCCTCGGTAGGGTCGTGGGGGTGCTGGAGCCCATCCCAGCTATCTTCAGGCAGTGGGCAGGGGACACCCTCAACTGGTCTCAGGGCACACAGGGACAGACAATTAGCTAGCTCATTCACACCTAGGGACAATTTGGACGGGTCAATTCACCTGACATGCATGTTTTTGGAATGTGGGAGGAAACCCACGCAAGCACGGGGAGAACATGCAAACTCCACACAGGAGGATTCGATCCCATGACCGCAGAACTGTGCCGCACACGCGCTAACCACTCAGCCGCCATAATTGTGAAATTCTCATTAATTTGACATAACATGAATGGAGCCGATTAAACGGTGTGTTATCTTGCTGCTACGCATACGCAAAAATCTTAAAATCGCTGGACAAAAAAAGAAGGTAAAATGGTGCCTGTTCGTATTCTTCCTTTTGCTTTTTAGCACTCGTTTCCGGTTGTACCGCCCACTACGGTGACATCTAGAAATCAAATATTACTAATACATTTATTGTTTGTTTTTAATATCTGTCACGGTTGCCATGGTGCCCAATTGGCCCCCGCCGTGGGCACCAGCTGGAGCTTGTTAACAGATTGGCTCCCTGTCAGTATTGAAACTCTGTCCTGGCAGTCCACTTTTGTCGGTCCGTCTGCGAATCTTCGTTTTTACACGGCAAGCCCTTTTTTTTTTGCCCGTCCTGTGTTTTTGCTCTTGTTTTTCTCCCGCTACGATCTGTTTGATCTCGACCACGGCTACTTTCCACTCCTGGTTTTCGACTTTTTTCCGTTCCCGATACCGCCATGGCTCGCCACGGAAGTCTCTCATCCGCGGCTGAGCAACCTACTCCCCGCGACCAACGCGAGTGTGCGCTCCTTTCCCTTCTCCCCAATAAAACTGTGAGTAACGTTACGCGAGTGGGTCCTGTTTCCTGTCCTTACCCTGACCGAGGGCTTTTAGAGCAGGTTGGAATTCATCATCTGGGGTTTGGGCTCCCCCCTGTTCTCTTTGCAAGTTCCATTGATGTCTTTTCTCCTTATTTTGAGTGTCTACTCTAACTATAAACTCAAGAATGACACTAACATTGCCATTATGAGTTGAATGTTTGGTCTCTGTGCCTTGCAATCTCTATCAAGTAAGTAAGTAAGTATTCTAAGTATGTATTATAAGTATGTATTATAAGTATGTATTCTAAGTATGTATTCTAAAGTATGTATTCTAAGTAAGTATTCTAAGCATGTATTCTAAGCTAGTATGTATTCTAAGTATGTATTTTAAGCAAGTATGTATTCTAAGTATGTATTCTAAGCAAGTATGTATTCTAAGAATGCATTCTAAGTGAGTAAGTATGTATTCTAAGTAAGTATTCTAAGTAGGTATGTATTCTAAGTAAGTATGTATTCTTGGTATGTATTTTAAGCAAGTATGTATTCTAAGTATGCATTCTAAGTAAGTAAGTATGTATTCTAATTAAGTATTCTAAGTATGTAAGTATTCTAAGTAAGTATGTATTCTAAGTAAGTATGTATTCTTAGTGAGTAGGTAAATAAGTGTTCTAAGGTGTACTACAGCATTGCCTTTTGTAATATGATGCCCTCGCATTTCTTTCAAATGTTGGCACCGGAAGACAAGTCACCATAGGCAAATCATCCCCATAATTAGCTTACAAACTCATGCACGAGAAAAAAATCCAAATGCGCTTTCTTCATGAAGCGCATTCCAGCGAGGCGAGCAAACCGTCCGGAATGCGATCCTCGCCAGAATCCTCATCCCGGTCGCAGTATTTCATAACCGCCGCAGATCAAAACGAGAAAACGGCTCCGGTGGTGGTGACGTCACCCGAGCGGCTTATAAAGCGTCTCACCTGCGCTGTTGACGGGACAGGACGCCATCTCCGCCGAGTCGCGCGATCATCCGCGCCACGAGTGTCCCTAGCGGGCGCGGAGGAGGTTATGTAACCGGCAGCTTTTACGTAATCCGCCGAAGCCCGCGTCCGCGTAAGGCGATGCCGCGGCCGGCGCGCGCACGGCGGAGGAGGATGCGCGCATTCACACGGTGTCCTCTTTCCATTTGATTTTCAAGCTATTGAACTATTTGTGTGTCTGAAGAATAGAATTCTATTTTACCTTCTAATCCAAATATAAATACACAAATGCTAAATGGTCTGCATTTCTTATAGCGCTTTTCAAGTCAATTCTGACCTCCCAAAGCGCTTTACAATCTGTTTTACACTTAAAAAGAGAAAGAAACAGAGAAAAATAAAACGAGAGAGAAAGAAGGTAAGAGAAATCAAAGAGAAAGCGTGAGAGAAAGAGAGCACAATAGAGAATAGAGAAAAAAAAGCCAGACAAATAAAAGATAAAGAAATGAAGAGCAAAGTGAGATGGAGAGAGAAAGAATAAGAAAAGGAAAAAAGACAGCGAGAGAAAGAAAGGGAATGAGGAGATGAGAAAAAAGAGAAAGAAATATAAATAGGAAGACAGAGTGGGTGAGACAGAAAGGGAAAAAAGAGAGAAGATCATGAGCAAGAGAAAGAGTAAAAAGAGTGAAAGAAAAAGAAATATAGAGAAAAAAAAGAGGAAGAAAGAGGGGGAGAGAACAGGGGAGAGCATGTTGGTTTAAGATCAGGTCATTGTGTCATTGTAATCCTGTGCAGTCCTTTGAGACATTTTTGTGATTAAGGGCGTCAGAAAGAAATTTGACTTGACTTGGGAGAGAGGAAAGGGAAATACAACAGTTGCTTTGCTATTCTAACGACAACTCATTTTTCTCTTGCGCTTCTCTCAGATTTGTCTTGTGGACCGGACACTTTGCAGGTTCTCAACTAGCAGCTTGGTGAAGTCGTACCCGCAAATCACATAGATACAGAAAAGGGAAGAAAAGCGGTCCGTCTGCGAACCTCAGTGTATACTAAGCAAGCCTTTTTTTGAGCCCGACTCCCACCGGTGCCGTTTTTGCTCCCGTCTGCCTGCGGCGACGACCTGTTTTGATCCTGACCACCTCTGCTCCACGTGATGTTAATTCTATCAATACTTTTGAAATAACGATTATTCTCTTTAAACAAACCCACATTTGATAAATACAGTCATTCTAAAATGTCTGTCACTAATTCAGACTGAAGTGAAGGACCATGGGTAAAATTCACAGCACGCTACTGGTGATTGGTCTTTGATTTCAAAACAGGTTTTGTGCTCCCGCAAAATGAGTGGACACTGAATTTTTACTCTCAATGAGACAAAAAAAAGCAGCCAAGCAACGCTCATATCTTATGCTATGGTAAGGCGGACCCAAGCGCAGACACACAAGCTAAATGACAGGGAGTTTAAAGCAGGGATCTGCGACCTTTTCTGTACCCCGGGCCGGTCTAACGTCTGACTATTTTCTCACAGCCCGGCCCAATAATAACATTTGCAATAATAACAAACAAAATAACGATATTAAGCCCGAATCCACTGTGTAATTACCAGACTACTAGTTGACATAGGAGAAGGCATTCGATTTGATCTCAGTAGATGTAGTCGAAGACAAAAAAAGGTCGTAAGGCAGGACGGGAGAGCAGACTTGGTCAGGATAAAAACAGGTCGTAGCCGGAGACAGACGGGAGCAAAAACGGGACAGGTGGGAGTCGGGGTCGAAAAAAGGCTTGCCTAGTATACACTGAGGTACGCAGACGGGCTGACAACAGGGGACAGACAGGACTGGGTTCTCATTACACTATTTTATTCACCTTTACACATTACACAACATTGTTTCCCTTGTTATTAGCGATCTTAGTGGTTCAGACTAGGCGCTGTCACTGCTGTGATTCAGGTTCAATTCTTGTTTATTCTGATACTGAGTAATTATGGTCGATTGAGCAATCTTTGCTCGTTTACGGTGATACACTTCTGTAAAACCTTACCTAAACTCAAAAATGTGAGGATGAATGAATCTAGTTTTTTCTTGTTTTTCTTTTATGCAGCCCGTTTTGGAGCGGACGTCGTTGGGCGTCGCCTCAAAACATAAACAGAGACGAGATGTGACAAAAAGGGAACCTGGTTTATTTCATCCATACGTTCATTCTCGTTCGAGCCAGGTTCCTCAGACGCTGGGTTTATATACTGTGTTCGACAACATCGGTGAGCGATGACAGTGTTTTTACCGCCCTGACTCGGCTCAGTCAACCTTGCTATTTCCTGCATCAACGTTGCTTCAAAACATCCAGATGTTTTCCATCAGGGTGACCTGCAGTTCATCCACAACACCCACCACCAAAGACGTACCCAGTGGTCGCTGAGGACTGAATTATATGGGTTTAACAAAAGGCGCTTCACACATAGAAGGGGGAGAAAACAGATTAGAAAACGACTGCAGCCGGCAAAGCTCAAGAAGTCCAGAATCCATCGAGGACCAGTATACTCAGACAAGAAATCCGGAACATCAGAGGCAAGCATCCATCTGACAGCTTTTGCTGTCGGCACAGTTCTGAAGTACTGGGTTCCTGATTAGAGTCATTCACAGGTCTGGTGTCCTCCATTTTGTCTTCGCGTTGGTCTAGAAGACCATGGCGTGCTGGATCCAAAGAGCACTGACAAATCATGGTAGTTTATGTTTTTGGGTCATTCTAACACACCTGAGTAGCCAGCGAACAGGTTCTGAAAATAGCTCACCAGTGATGGGTCATTGCGATTTTCTAGTCAATTTGAATTCCAAACTGATGTTTTTGTGGTTAACACAGTAATAACGAGTTATTTTCAAACTGTCACCCAAAATAGTGGCCCTTGGAGCCAATCGGAAACAAAAAGTAGCTCTCAGCGTCAAAAACCTGATGATTCCAATCCATTTTTGAGACACAGTTCAGAGTCCCTCAAAGCGATGAAGCGTCGAAGACCCCATGGAAGTGGTAGGGGACGTTGACCGGCACCTTGGCTCTGCCCAGTTCTTCGAAAGTCCTGGCGTCCAAGACCAGGACAAAAGTGCTTTTGTCCTGGTGTTTGAAATGCACCAAAATGTGAAGTTCTTGATATGATGCCAACCACATTCCAATGTAGAGAAAAAATCTGACTGTGAGCTCAGAGTGTCAAGAACCAGAACAAGATCAGGACCCAAATGTGTGACGTTCTCACACAAGCCTTTTATTTTAGGGGAAATGGGGAGTCATGCACGTTAGGCAGCGGTCTGGCGTGGAAAGACAGGAAGCCAGAGACCAACGAGATCGATTCCAATTGCCCGAGTTGGTATCGGACAGATGGGGTCGATACCGGACAGGACGGGACGGACAGGATTGGTATTAAGACAGGATTTTAAAATTAAACAGGACTAGACGGGAACGAAAACTGGAGAGAATAATAGACAGGACAAAAACAGACGCAACCCGAAATTAAACAGTATAAAATAAATGGGAACAACACCGGACAGGAGATACCAACAGGAAAACAGGACAGACACAGAACCCACGTCTTGCGGGGCAGAGGTTCTTTGACGGACTGACAAACGTAGAGTGAGAGCACTGAGCTTAAATAGAAGAAAAGCCAATCCGTCAACGAGCCGCAGCTGGCGCCACACGGGCGGGGCCAATTGGGCGACACAGAGTAGTGCCCATTTGCTGAAATTGGAGGATTTACCTTGGAGGGAGAGAAGACCACCGAGAGGATGACCCCGTCGTCTTCCTCGGTGCCATTCGGTGAGGGTACGAAGACCGGCTCGGATGGGAAATGACCTTTCCGGTGCCACACCTGCGTTCATGTCATTTCATAAAATGTTTTAAGGAGATGACGCTCTTGAGCAGAGCTCTCCAACCTGGTTCCCCCTGAGGTGCCTGTTCTGAAAATACCCCACCAGTGCTGGGTCATTGTGATTTTCTAGTAAAAGTGTTTTTTTAGTGTCGGACTGAGGATTTAACCCTACTTCCTATTTTGCTCTATTTTTCTCTTTCTACCTTTCTTGCCTTCCTTTCTTCCTTCTTTCCTTCTATCCTCCTTTCCTTCCTTCCTACGGATATATGTATTTCCATTACATTTTGTGTATGTTTACATAACCTTTTAATGCGTGTTTTCATACTCTTTTGTGTGTTTACATACATTTTCGTGTGTACCTACCTATGTTTTTGTACGTGTTCACATACATATTGTGTATATTTGCGTTTCTTTTAGTGTGTTTTTTACGCACGTTTTCGTGCATTTGTTTATGTATAATTTTGTGTGAATTTTCGTGTTCACGTACATTTTGTGTACGTTTACACAAGTTTTAATGCGTGTTTTGTATTTTTTTGGGTATGTTTATATAAGTTTTAATGTGTTTTTACGTACATTTTTGTGTGTATCTACCTACGTTTTTGTGCGTGTTCACATACATTTTGTGTATGTTTGCGTACCTTTTTTGTGTGTTTTTACGGACCTTTTCTTGCATGTGTTTATGTACATTTTTGTATGTGTTTACATACGTTTTTCTGTGTTGTTGCGTATGTTTTCACGTAGGTTGTTGTGTGTTTTTACATACGTTTTCGTGCATGCGTTTATGTACATTTTTGTATGTGTTTACATATGTTTTTCTGTATAGTTACGTTTGTTTTCATGTGTGATTTTACGTAGGTTGTTGTGTGTTTTTACATACGTTTTCGTGCATGCGTTTACGTTAATTTTTGAGCGAATTTAGGCACGTTTTTGTGTGTGTTCACATCCATTTTGTGTATATTTACACATGTTTTAATGTGTGTTTATGTACATTTTTGTGTGTATCTACCCACGTTATTATGTGTGTTCACATACATTTTGTGTATGTTTGCGTACCTTTTTTGTGTGTTTTTACGGACTTTTCTTGCATGCATTTATGTACATTTTTGTAAGTGTTCACATACGTTTTTCCGTGTTGTTACGTATGTTTTCGTGTGTGACTTTACGAGGTTG
Source organism: Urocampus carinirostris (assembly GCF_059441175.1). NCBI lineage: Eukaryota > Metazoa > Chordata > Actinopteri > Syngnathiformes > Syngnathidae > Urocampus > Urocampus carinirostris. Next base: position 967,549 of record NC_142365.1, read on the forward strand.
TTGTGTGTTTTTACATACGTTTTTGTGCATGCGTTTACGTACATTTTTGTGTGAATTTAGGCACGTTTTTGTACGTGAACACATACATTTTGTGTATGTTTAAACAAGTCTTATTGCGTGTTTATGTACATTTTTGTGTGTATCTACCTACGTTATTGTGTGTGTTTACATACTTTTTTGAGTATGTTTGTGAATGTGTGTTTTATGTACGTTTTTGTGCGTGTGTTTACGTACATATATGTATGTGTTTATGTACATTTTTGTAGGTGTTTACATATGTTTTTCTGTACGTTTTTGTGCGTGCGTTTACGTACATTTATGTATGTGTTTATGTACATTCTTGTACGTGTTTACATATGTTTTTCTGTGTTTTTATGTATGTTTTCGTGCACGTGTTTACGTACATTTATGTATGTGTTTATGTACATTTTTGTACGCGTTTACATATGTTTTTCTGTGTTTTTCCGTACGTTTTTGTGCGTGCGTTTACTGACATTCATGTATGTGTTTATGTACAGTTTTGTACGCGTTTACATACGTTTTTCTGTGTTTTTCTGTATGTTTTCGTGCGTGCGTTTACGTACATTTATGTATGTATTTATGTACATTTTTGTACGCGTTTACATACGTTTTTCTGTATGTTTTTGTGCGTGTGTGACGTCCATTCTTGTGTTTTTACATAGGTTTTGGTGTTTGTTTAGGTCCATGTTTGGCATGTTTACGTATGTCGTTGCGTGTGTTTACGTACCCTTCCTCGCGTGTTGACCTATGTTTTTACGTATGAAGGTTTCACGCGATGCTCCTTTTTTTGTTACCGTCACCAAAGCGGCATCAAAACAACGTAAACGCCGACGAAAGGGAAAGTCGTGAACCTGACCTTGAAGGTTTTATGGCGGAGGTCCATTTTGATCAAGGAGTCGGCGAACAAGTGTCGAAAAGCGCAGCCGTAAAAAAAGCGGTAGGGTTTGGCGTTGTAGCGCTCGTAATGGATGCGGGGACACTCGATGCCGCCGTACCGGTAGAGGTCTTCCCCGTGGAGATCCTCGGCTCGGCAGAAGACCTGAGGAGAAGCGCGATTCCGGTCGGCGGATCGGAAGGGAAAGGCCGTCCCGGCGCCGCTTTTTACCGCCGCGCTGCCGGTTTTCACGCAGGTGGCGGAACTGCCGGGACGAGTGTTGAGGTTCCGCCCGGTCGGCGTTTCCTCCGTCACCTCCAGCGGTAGAACGAAGCGACGGGGGAGAGCCCTGCTCATGCTGTTGTACACCTGAAGGGTTAACAACGAACGGCCTGCGTTTGTCAATCCAGTCGTGTTTATTTGTCTACCTCTTAAGAGACAGATATACCCCTTTTTTGCTCCTGTCTGTCTATGGTATCTATCTATCTATGGTATCGATCTATGATATTTATCAATGGTATCTATGGTATCTATCTATAGTATCTATCTATAGTATCTATCAATGGTATCTATCTATGGTATCAATATGGTATCTATCTATGGTACCTATGGTATCGATGGTATCTTTCAATGTATCGATGATATCTATCTATCTATGGTATCTATCTATGGTATTTTTGGTATCTATGGTATCTATCTATGGTATCGATGGTATTTATCTATGGTATCTATATCTATGGTATCTATCTATGGTATCATTGGTATCTATGGTATCTTTCTATGGTATCAATGATATCCATCTATCTATCTATGGTAGCCATCTATGATATTTATCAATGGTATCTATGGTATCTATCTATAGTATCTATCTATGGTATCTATAGTATTTATCTATCTATGGTATCTATATGGTATCTATCTGTGGCATCTATGGCATCTATTTATGGTACCTATGGTATCGATGCTCTCTCAATGGTATCGATGATATCTATCGATCTATGGTATCTATCTATGGTATTTATCTATGGTATTGATGGTATTTATCTATGGTATATATATCTATGGTATCTATGGTATCTATCTATGGTATCATTGGTATCTATGGTATCTTTCTATGGTATCGATGATCTGTATCTATGGTATCTATCTATGGTATTTTTGGTATCTATGGTGTCTAGCTATCTATGGTATTGATCTATGGTATCTTTAGTATCTATTGTATCTATCTACTGTATCTATCTATTGTATCTATGGCATCTATGGTATCTATCTATGATATCTATGGATCCCAAAAGGTGGGGAGTAACGGCGATTGGATGTCCCTGACCTGGTCCAGAGCTTCTCCCGACTTGCGCAAGTTGTGAAGGAAGTAGACATCGAAGGCTCTGCCGTCGTCGGAGCAGACCAGGTCCAGGATCAAGAACTGGTCTTCTTCGTAAGCATTGATCTGATGTAAGTTGGCGAAGGCCTCGGCCTGGTACTTCACCGGGCTGACCTGGGCACAGAGGAGGCCAGCTTTTACGCCTTCGATGCCGCGGACGGATTTCCACGTCAAAGCTCTAAACTGTAGTCAAGAAAATCTGACTTCCTTGTCAGTTTAAGTATGTTTGCTTTTGTTCTGGCGGGGAAAAAAAGTAAACATATACCTATTTTGCTAGAAAATAACAAACTGGAAAAATAACACCTAGAATTTGCCAAAATATAGTCCCAATGATGTTTACACTGCAAAAAAAAAAAACGGAACAAATAAAGTCCCAAATTGTCATTTTAAGGATATTTGCTCTTGTTCTAAGATATATATGTAACGATTGCCATGGCGCCCAATTGGCCCCGCCCGTGTGGCGCCAGTTGCACCTCATTGACATTGGCTTTCCGTTCATTTAAGTTCAGTGCTCTCATTTTTCCTTTGTCAGTACGTCAACGAACCTCTGCTTCGCTAGACGTGGGTTTTGACTCGGTCCTGTTTCCTGTTGGCATTTCCTGTCCGGTATTGTTCCCGTTTATTTTTTGTCCTGCTTAATATCGGTTTCCAGTTTTCTTCCCAGCTATTTTTGCCCAGTTTATTATTCTCTCCAGTTTTCGTTCCCGTCTAGTTTGTCCTGTTTTATTTCAATATCCTGATTTATTATCTTCCTGTCTGTCCCATCCTGTCCGGTATCGACCCCATCTGTTTGATATCTGCTCGGGCAATTGGAATCGATCTTGTCAGCCTCTGGCTTCCTTTCATGCCAGACTGCTGCCTAACGTGCATGACTCCCCATTTCCTGTAAAATAAAAGGCTTGTGTGAGAAATGTCACACGTTTGGGTCCTGATCCTGTTCCGGTTCATGACAATGTCATCCAGCTTCTCAAATTAAATAAGGAAAAAGGAATTCTAGAATGAGAAAAAAATGTCTTAACAAGTAGTCAATATTTATTCTTAATTTAAAAAATATTTTCTCCCCCCCCCAAAAAATATTGGCAGGATTTAGAAAAAATTCTTATTTTAAGGATGCACTTTCCTATTTTGCCTGAAAATATCTTGAACTGGAAAAAAATACACCTAAAATTAGACAAAATACAGTCCCTTATAGTCTGTACACTGCAAAAAAAAAAAACTTCGACACAAAAAGTAGTTGTTGGTTGTACATGTATTTTGTCAAATTTTATGATAAATTTTCAGTAGAATGTAAAAAGCTGAATAAACATATGTTCATTTTATGTCGATAATTACTTGATTTAAGATATTTGATGTCATGATTACTGATGTGACTCAGCTGTGCCCGCTTATTTGGCGCCAACCGGGTTCTGATCGGCTCCCTGTCACTATTTGAACCCAGTCCTGTCAATCCCCGGTTGTCAGTCCGTCTGGGAACCTCCGTGAACACTAGGCAAGCCTTTCTCGATCCTGACTCCCACCCGTTTTTGCTCCCGTTCTGATCCTAACCTGCTCACCCGTCCTGACTTACGACCCGTTTTTGATCCCGACCACGTCTGCTCCCCCGTTCCGGTTTATGACCCGTTTTCTGACCCTGACCACGTCTCCCCCAGACTACCGACCAGTTTTCCGCACCTGACACAGACATTTTTTTTCTCTGTGCAAGAATTTTTCGGTAAAAGTGTTGAAAGTGCAGGGAAGAAGCCCCTCACCTCCCCCGTCCGCTTGTCGACAAGATGCAGGACGGTTTTGAGTTTGGGGTCCCAGGAAACGGCTTTGCAGAGCGCGTCGCCCTTCACCACGCAGGCCAAAATTTTCTTCATGTCTATTTTAACCGGCTGCTCGATCATCACGATGTAGTTCTCCGTCATGCCTGGAGGGGGCGGTACAGAAGGATGAAAAACTGTCGGGAAAGAGCCGCTCCGCGCTCCCGTACCGAAGCTGTGATAGTACGAGGGGTGGGCCTTGTCGGTAGGCGTTATGGAAGAGAGGATTCTGGCACCGTGCAGGGTGTCTTCGGGATTGGACTTGACGGGGGGGACGGTAATAACGTGGTAGGTTCCTCCTGGACAAATCCGAGCGGTAACAAAAAAAATGGGCGAGACAGGAAATCCCGTCACCGTACGAATCGTACCTGTGATGCTGAAGGAGGTCCCGATGTTGAAGCTGGTACCGTCGGGGTCATAATGGGGGTGCGCAGTGGCCGTATTTACGCCCACAAACGTGCTCCAGTCCACCTGCCGGGACGTGACCATAGTTGCTATCGTATTGAGCTATTTGGGCTGTGCATTTCACACCCAGGCCTTCAGATATGGCATCAGGGGCGTGGCTTTGAAATTGATTCAGAATTATTTGACGGGAAGGAAGCAATATGTGAAAATGGGAGGATTGTCATCTGAATACTTGGACATCTGTTGTGGAGTACCACAGGGTTCTATCCTGGGTCCAAAGTTATTTAATTTTTTAATGTTTCAAAACCATTAAAATTAGTAATATTTGCAGACGACACTAACATTTTCTATTCAAATGATAACTATATTGATTTGGTAACCTGCATTGATCAAGAATTAATTAACCTAAAGTATGGATGGATATGAATAAATTATCATTAAATTTATATAAAATCAAAGTCATATTCTTTGGTAATCGCAAGGTTAATCAAGATTTAGAAGTAAAAATGGATGCTTCTGCAATAGATTCTGTATCAGGGGTCATAATAGACAATAAATGAAGCTGGAAAACACACATCAGACACATACAAACACATACAAACTAAGGATTCTAAAAGCATTTCAATAATTCATAAAGCCAAATTCATTTTAAACTATAATGCGTCGTATTTATTATATTGTTCTCTCGTTCTGCCATACTTCACATATTGTGCAGAAGTCTGGGGCAATCATTACAAAAGTTCACTTTTATCCTCCAAAAACGTGCAATAAGAACCATACACAGGGTAGGATATGGAGATCATACTCATATTTTATTCCTGCAGTTCAAATTGATAAAAGTAGATCATTTTGTAAATTTTTTTACTGCACAACTGCTATTTAAGGTCAACAAAACCATAGTGCCGGAACACATCCATAAATGATTCATTCGGAAAGAGGGAAATTATGATTCAAGGGGCTGTAGTGAATTTATAATCCCAAAGGTGAGAACCAGCAGGAAAAGGATGTGTGTGTCTGTGTGCGGAGTCAAACTTTGGAACAATTTACAAGACCAGATCAAACAATATCCAATTCTTTACTTGTTCAGGTTTAGATACAAAGAAGAATTCCTGGTGGAATACAGAGATGAGGAGATTAGGGTATGAGTAACTAGTGTCATTATGACGTTGAGGGATGGGTACTATGGTGATAAGTGTATAAAATATGCGACTATTGTTATTATAATTTTTGATATCTGACCTATGTAATATGTATGTCTGTGAGATTTTGTTCTATTTGGACACAAAAGAGGAGCTATCTAAAATGTAATTAACAGGGAAGATGAAGGGGTAGGGAAAATAAGCATCTACTTCTTACTACCCCTTTTTGAACATGTTATGTTAACATTATTTTTGCTGTTGAGTCATTCTTTTTGTCTTGTTCTTATTTTCTATCTATCTATCTACCGTGGTCACATCCCTCAAAAGGGGTGACCGACAGCAAGAAAAACACATACAATAACAACTTATTTTCTAATGTTCGAAATAAAGTTTTCATTCATTCATTCATTCTTTCAGTCATTGGAATGATAACTGTTTGATGGCTATAATACATTTACTGCATCTACAGATGGGACACATATAAAAACATCTCTAATAACCTCATGAAATGATTTAAGAAGGCTTGCTCATGTGATATACAGGTGCAGGTCCGAGGACCAGTCGTTCCCCCGTAAGGGACCAAGTGCACACATAGGATTTTTTGGATCCACACGCAGTTGACTTTTAAGGCCAGCTCAGCAGAGGGAGTTACAAACTTTAAAAGCTCCATTTTAGTTGAGTGACCCGAGGCCACTCAAACAGGGGGGGTTGTTAGATTAAGCCTCTCGAATAATAGAGAAAAGAAAAAGGTCGCTGTGATTTGTTGTTGCTTTGGCGTTTCTCCATATTTAAAAGCACTCTTACACACATTATCCAAAGCAACAGCTTATACATTCATTATTTTATATTTTATTTTGAATATTATTCCTTGTTAATGTGATTTCCATTTTGGCTTGGTCATTATGGAAGGGGGAAGGCTTTTTGAGTTTTTCTTTGCCTTCATGTCGGTTTTAGATCAGGGGATGGCGTTGTAATAGTCTGCGGTTTGCAATAATCTGTGGTCTGTGCAGCCCTTTGAGACTATACAAATAAATATGACTTGACTTGATGTTCAGGGCCTGCAGAACTGAATCTGAAGGCCTCCAGGTAGATTGCTGACCCTGGCAACAAGTAATAACGGGAATTGACTTGACGTTCAGGGCCTGCAGAATTGATTGTGAAGGCCTAGGGGGGTAGATTTCCGACCCTGACAGCAAGTAATAACCAAATTGGCTTGATGCTCCTGGCCTGCACAACTGATTGTGAAGGCCTCAAGGTGGATCTATGACTCTGGCAACAAGTAATAACGCAAATTTACTTGATGTTCAGGGCCTGCAGAACTAATTGTGAAGGCCTCCAGGTAGATCTTTGACCCTGGCAGCAAGTAATAACAGAAAATGACTTGATGTTCAGGGCCTGCAGAATTGATTGTGAAGGCCTCCAGGTAGATATTTGACCCTGGGAGCAGGTAATAACCAAAATTTACTTGATGTTCAGGGCCTGCAGAACTAATTGTGAAGGCCTCCAGGTAGATCTTTGACCCTGGCAATAAGTATTAAAGGAAATTGACTTGATGTTCAGGGCCTGCAGAATTGATTGTGAAGGCCTCCAGGGAAATTTCTGACCCTGGCAGCAAGTACTAACTGAAATGTGATTGGGTAAATGTTTCCATATATCATTAGCGTCAAGATTCAGATATTTTAGGCCAGCAGAGAAGGCCTCGCTGACCATGACGGCCAACCACCGTTGGAAAGCGCGCGTGATGGCTCGATGAGTAAGCGGAGCTTTGCGTTCATTCGTACCTTTTGTAGCGTTTGCAGGTTTTCCGGGTTGACTTTGTACATGGCGCTGCTTTCTGTGCTGAGATAGAAATCCCCTTTGTATTTCACAATGTTGACGTTGGCGTTGTCTGAAGGCTCTGGAACAGAAACAGCACCAGAACAGTATGCCTTTCTTTTGTCCAAGCACAAAGTCATTGCACTCAAAAAGAAAGAAACTGTTTATTCCTGCTTTCTATTGTTTCAATTTCATGTATGATAATTATTATTATTCTTCCCCAAAAAAATAAAAGATTGCAAAGTATATAAGCCAACCTTTTTCATAAAAACGGTGCCCACTGCAGGACAAACGTGGTACCACAACTTTTAGCATCACATCGGAATTGTCCACACTTTCATTTGCATTGATTGAACGTAGTTAAATCAGATGATACAACGGATTGATGATCTAATTTGTTGCCAATGCTTTGAAACCATTTCAATGTTTAGTTGTTGCAGCCCTACACGAATATACAAAATCATAAAAGATATAATTCACGAGTTAATTAAATGTGTTTTAATAAATTATATGAAATAATATAGAAAATAAAGAAGTCAATCACAATCAAAAATACAACATGATTTGTATGACATAACAAAACAAATTATAGCGTTTTATTTTTAGTAAATTAGCAAAATCACATGCCATATTTGGGATATTAGTTTTCTATTCAAATGAAAGTGGACGTTTTAGAATAAAAGAAAATGTCATGATCCGGGACAGGATCAGGACCCAAACGCGTGACGTTTCTCACACACCCTTTTTTTTTTTTTACGGGAAATGGGGAGTCATGCGCGTTAGGCAGCAGTCTAGTGTGGAAAAACAGGAAGCCAGAGGCTGACGAGATCGATACCAAGTGCCCGAGTAGATATCGGACAGATGGGGTCGATACCGGACAGGATAGGACAGACAGGATTGATACTGAACCAGGATATCGAAATAAAACAGGACAAACTAGACAGGAACAAAAACTGGGTAGAATCATAAACAGGACAAAAATAGACAGGAACGAAACTGGAAACCAATATTAAACAGGACAAAAATAAACGAATACAATACCAGACAGGAAATGCCAACAAGTCAAGTCATTTTTATTTGTATAGCCCTTAAGTTTCAAAGGGCTGCACAGGTTATTACACAGACTATTTTTCAGACTATTATGACACCATCCCCTGATCTGGAACCAACATGAGGGCAAGGAAAAACTCAAAAACCTCAACATGAGGAAAATGAAGAAACCTTGAGAATGGACCGCAGCAGGACCAAGTCAAAACCCATGTCTTGCGGGGCAGAGGTTCGTTGACGGACTGACCAAAAAAGAATGAGAGCGCTGAGCTTAAATAGAAGGAAAGCCAATCTGTCAATGAGCCGCAGCCGGCGCCATACGGGCGGGGCCAATTGGGTGCCATGGCAACCGTGACAGAAAATGTATAATATTTAGATACAAAAAGGAAAAAAGGCTTTCCAAAATTTGGAAATGTTCTACTCGCTGACGCCATCTTCTGGCTTAAGTCATCATTGCGGCCTCTGTCAAGCTCCTTGTGTGGCACGTGCAAGTACATGCATTTCTTAAACGCGCGGATGAACTCTTCGTTTTTCATACTTTTTGCGGTCGGGGTTTGGACTCTACCTTGAAACAGGTCCTTTTCTTACTTTCACCATTTTCATGCTATACTAAGTGGTGAAGTTCCTCTTTTTTGCCTGTGGAAGCATACGCGAGCGGTACATAAAGGCAACAAAAGTAGTCATACTCACTTATAAGGTCAAGACGGGAGAAGAATCTCTGGAAGACGTTTTGAGAAGGGTCAGACGCGCTAACGGTACCGATTTCGGACACGGCGATGCGGTCCCTCTCGCGGTTCTTGGTGTAGGCCTCGCTGCGAAGGAAGCGACTGGAGTAGCTCACCTGACCGTTCTCCATCTTGAACTTGTGGAGCATGGCCATCCCGTCGAACCAGTGCTTGAAGCTGGCGTGCAATTTACAGATCATTTGTTCAATAAGAGCTTTCGAGTGGGCAACAAAAATCGTATCTTTATGAAAACTCATGGTTGGATTAGGGCTGCAACTCATGATTATTTTCTCAATCGGTATATTGATTATTTTTTTATTAAGCGATGAATCGTTTTGAATTCCCCCCACTTTATTCAAATGTTGACGTTTCAGACGGATTGAAAAATAGTGCAAAAATCAACAGAATATTCTGTAATAGAAAACCATTTTTAAAATCCGGGTTCAGAGCCTCGCACGTCTAAAAAATATACCTTACCTTCTCAATAAAAGCATTTATTGACTTGACGCCATTGAGCGCGAGCTTATGTCAACTGAGAACACGGTGTGGACACTCTTATTGTGAAGGGGACATGAATTTCACTCTTTCTCTCTCTACCCGTATTCTATATGGTGTACTGTATACAGGGGGTATACTGTATACCTGTATGCGTTTTTTAAGCATTTTTGAAGGGGCGCCGCTACTTCGCGGATTTTCAGTTTTCGCGGGTGGTCTCGGTCCCCATTAACCGCCGTAACCGAGGGATTACTGTACATGAAAATACATACAAGTATATGCTATTACCTGCAAATATGCAAGTTATTCTTTTTCCTACCATCGTGTTCGAAAATGAAGCTATTTTGGACTTATTGTTTGAAGCAAAAAACAAAAAAAAAAACACATTCAATTTGATATTTTCTATGCACAAAAAATATTTCCAAAATGTAAACCCATGATTAAAGTTTTGTCAACAAATGTGTTTTGGGGGTTAAATATTTGAATATAATACTCATTCCCAATATGAAAATGATATATGCTTCGGGAACTGGCCCTTGTGTAGAAGTAAACATTACTTTTCCTCTTATTTAATATATATTATGTACTTCATTTATGATTTTTTTTCCCCTCTGTACTTCTGCAGCACTTTCTGTTCCTTTAAAAAGTGTTGAAACCTTCATGCCAATTTGGTTTTCAATTAAAAGAAAGATTTCAAAAAATGTAAGCTAACTTTTCCATAAAAACGGTATTGGCGCCCCCTGCCGGACTCAAGTGGTACCACATCTCTCAGCGTCACTCCAGAATTGAGTGCACTCCGTTTGCATTGATTGGATGTACTTTACGCCTCATGAATCCAAATGACTTGCCAGTGCTTTTAATAACGCCTTTTATATCCATTTTATCGATGAGTTGTTGCAGCTCTCGTTCGGATGGAACTCACTGAGTGTCTCCGAATTCGAACTTGGCCGGGCCGTTTCGGAGCAGGTTGCCGCGGATCCAGTCCGGAATGGTTCCTTGTATGTCAGCAGGGACCGGGTCCGGGGTCTCGTCCACAGAGCGGACCAGAGGGGCAATGGTTTCCAACCCCTTCCCGAACCCCGCCGGTTCTCCCGCCTTCATTTCAGGACTGTTTCCTGTACACACACATTTAAAAGTCAATTTCAGATGGCTAAGCTTAACTATACACGAGCTGAGAGCTACTTTTTGTTACTTATTGCTCTGCTCTCCCGTCCCGAATTATGATCCGTTTTTTTATCCCGACCACGTCTGCTATCCCGTCCCGGCTTACTACCCGTTTCTGACCCCGATTTTGTTCTCCTGTCCTGGCTATCGAGCAGTTTTTCGCCCCTGACACGCCAATCGCTCGCTACGGAAGATCTACTTTCGTATTCGGATCACAATCCGAGTACGAGAGAGCAGAACTGCGACTGGCTGGCAAGCAGTTCAGGGTGTCCCCTGCCCATTGCCCGAAGATGGCTGGGATGGGCTCCAGCACCCCCTACTGAGGATAAGCGGTGCAGATAAACTGTAGCCGGAGCTGCAAGAGCAAGACGTGATCAGGATCGGAAACGAGTCTTAAGCCGGGACGGGAGAGCAGACGTGGTCAGGATCAAAAACGGATCGTAATTCAGGACGGGAGATCAGACGTGGTCAAGATGAAAACAGGTTGTAGCGGGAGACAAACAGGAGCAAAAACGGGACAGGCGTAATTCAGGGTCGAAAAAGGGCTTGCCGTGTAAAAACGCAGATTCACAGACGGACTGACAAAAGGGGACGGATAGGAGTAGGTTTAAATAGGGACAGGGAGCCAATCACAGTCCAAGGCCGTTGGCGCCAAAGGAGCGGGCACAGTTGATTCGCAACAGTATTCATTACAAGAGGTGCAAATTATTGATGCCAGGAAAAGAGTATCGATCCGATCCAAGTACTTTTTCTTAGTATCGATGATATCGATATTTGGATCGATATGCCCACTTTTCATTTTTATCATGTGAATTTTTTTTTTTTTAATTTGCACTTATTGTCATAATAACCGATGTGATTCACCTGTGCCAGTTCCTTTGGCGCCAACTGCCTTGGACTGTGATTGGCTCCCTGTCCTTATTTAAACCCACTCCTATCTGTCCCCGGTTGTCAGTCCGTCTGCGAACCTCAGTGTATACTAGGCAAGCCTTTTTCGACCCTGATGCCCACCTGTCCCGTTTCTTGCTCCCGTCTGTCTCCGGCTTCAAACCGTTTTGATCCTGACCACGTCTGCTCTCCTCTCCTGGCTTTCGACTCGCTTCCGACCCCGACCACGTTTTTGCTCTCCTGTCCTGGCTACTGACCGTTTTCCGTTCCCAACACCGCCCGCCGCGGAAGATCCACTTCCGTGTTCAGAGCGACCTGCTTCCTGCGTCCAGCGATCACCGGGCGCTACCCTTTCTCTTCCTTCCAATAAAACTTGAGAGAAACGCAACGCAAGTGGGTCCTGTCTCCGTTCTGGTCTTGACACATATTTTCATTGAATCATCCTTGTTATTATAACTCATATCTCGATTTCACTAAAAATATTGGAAGACAGTAGCCGTATTTTTCAGACTATAATGCACACCGAAAAAAGAAAAGCGTACCTTATAATCAAGTGCAAGGAAAATACGGTAGTATGCCAAATACTTCTACCAGGACACTGGATAAAGCCACTGAAAAGGAAAAAATGGAGGTATCTCTTACCGGTTCGGATGGGGTTCATATCCAAGATGGTGGAATATAAAATGCGTACGACAGTCAAAAGTGCAATTGAATGTTGCCCTGACACAATATTTGAAGGATGACATCATCCAGTCGGCGACGTGTTACCGTTCCGGATGGGAATTTCAACTTCCTGCTTCGCTAGCACGTCAACTGGTTTTGTGAGATTCCGAATGCAATCTAAACCGTGATGCACCCTTTCTGTATTGTTTCACTGTCATTTCATTCTTAATTCTTATGTTTATTTTGAAATTATTTTCAGGATTATACAGTTGTTTTTTTAATCCTAATAAAACGAGTCAATGTAAAATCTTCACCCTTTACATAGAATGCAAATATAGGATAGGGCCGCAACAACAAATCGATAAAACTGTCATGATTACCGATATGCATCACCTGTCCCCGTTCCTTTGGGGCCAACTGCCTCGGACTCTGATTGGCTCTCTGTCCCTATTTAAACCCTTTCTGTCACCTGTTGTCAGTCTATCTTCAAACCTCAGTTTACACTAGGCAAGCCGTTTTCAACCTTGACTCCCACCCGACTTTTGCTCCCGTCTGTCCCTGGGCTTCGACCCATTTTTGATCTTGACCATTGGAGACCTTCAGAATAGGTTCTGCAGGCCCTGAACATCAAGTCAATTCAGTTATTACTTGTTGCCAGGTTTATAAATCTACCTGGAGGCCTTCACACTCTGTTTCAACAGGCAGGCCCTGAACATCAAGTCAATTTTGGTTATTACTTGCTGCCAGGGTCAGAAATTTACTTGGAGGCCTTCCCAATCAGTTCTGCAGGCCCCAGAACATCAAGTCAATTCAGTTAATATTTGTTGCTAGGGTCATAGATCTACCTGGAGGCCTTCACACTCAGTTCTGAAGGCCCTAAACCTCAAGTCAATTTTTGTTAATACTTGCTGCCAGGGTCAGAAATCTACCTGGAGGCCTTCAGAATCTGTTCTGCAGGCCCTGAACATCAAGTCAATTTGCGTTATTACTTGTTGTCAGGGTCAGAAATCTACCCTTAGGCCTTCACAATCAATTCTGCAGGCCCTGAACATCAAGTCAATTTCCGTTATTACTTGCTGCCAGGGTCAGAAATCTACCTGGAGACCTTCACAATCAGTTCTGCAGGCCCTGAACATCAAGTCAATTTGGTTAATATTTGTTGCTAGGGTCATAGATCTACCTGGAGGCCTTCACACTCAGTTCTGAAGGCCATAAACCTCAAGTCAATTTCTGTTAATACTTGCTGCCAGGATCAGAAATCTACCTGGAGGCCTTCAGAATCTGTTCTGCAGGCCCTGAACATCAAGTCAATTCAGTTATTACTTGTTGCCAGGTTTATAAATCTACCTGGAGGCCTTCACAATCAATTCTGCAGGCCCTGAACATCAAGTCAATTTCCGTTATTACTTGCTGCCAGGGTCAGAAATCTACCTGGAGACCTTCACAATCAGTTCTGCAGGCCCTGAACATCAAGTCAATTTGGTTAATATTTGTTGCTAGGGTCATAGATCTACCTGGAGGCCTTCACACTCAGTTCTGAAGGCCATAAACCTCAAGTCAATTTCTGTTAATACTTGCTGCCAGGATCAGAAATCTACCTGGAGGCCTTCAGAATCTGTTCTGCAGGCCCTGAACATCAAGTCAATTCAGTTATTACTTGTTGCCAGGTTTATAAATCTACCTGGAGGCCTTCACACTCTGTTCTGCAGGCCCTGAACATCAAGTCAATTTTGGTTATTACTTGCTGCCAGGGTCAGAAATTTACCTGGAGACCTTCAGAATCAGTTCTGTAGGCCCTGAACATCAAGTCAATTTGGTTAATATTTGTTGCTAGGGTCATATATCTACCTGGAGGCCTTCACACTTAGTTCTGCAGGGCCTGAACGTCAAGTCAATTTCAGTTATTACTTGCTGCCAGGGTCATAGATCTATCTGGAGGCCTTCACAATCAATTCTGAAGGCAGGCCCTGAACATCAAGTCAATTTTGGGTATTAATTGCTGCCAGGGTCAGAAATCTACCTGGAGGCCTTCAGAATCTGTTCTGCAGGCCCTGAACATCAAGTCAATTCAGTTATTACTTGTTGCCAGGGTTATAAATCTACCTGGAGGCCTTCACACTCAGTTCTGCAGGCCCTGAACATCAAGTCAAGTCATGTTTATTTGTATAATCTCAAAGGGATGCACAGATCACAGACTTTTGCAAACCACAGACTAATATGACACCATCCCCTGATCTAAAACCAAAATGAGGGCAAAGATAAGTGTGTCTTATATTTTCTTTAAATGATTTTTTTTTTTTGACCATTGCATCATTCCAAACAAAATTGGCATGAAACACTCAAACACTACAAGGTTGAAAAAATTCAAGGTAACAAGAACTCTTATCAGAATAATAAAGGAAAAAAATTCAGAACAGGGGCAGCACGGCAGCGCAGTGGCTAGGGCGTGTGAGGCACAGTTCTAAGGTCTCGGGAACCTCCTGTGTGGGTTCAAATCCAGCTACCGGACTTCCTGTGCGGAGTTTGTATGTTCTCCCCGTGCTTGCGTGGGTTTCCTCCGGGCGCTCCGGTTTCCTCCCACGTTTCAAAAACATGCATGTCGGGTTGATTGGCCGGTCCAAATTGTCCCTAGGTGTGAATGAGCGAGTGAATTGTCTGTCCCTGTGTGCCCTGAGACCAGTTGAGGGTGTCCCCTGCCCACTGCCCGATGATTGCTGGGATGGGCTCCAGCACCCCCGCGACCCTACTGAGGATAAGCGGTGCAGCTAATGAGATGAGATCATCAGAAAATTAAAGGCCAAATGCAAATACATTGCAATCATTTGCTATTCCTGCGGATATATGTAGTATTTCCGAAAAAAAGATTGATTTTCTCAATATATATATTTCTATAATTGGAACTTATTTTGTATAGATGTTTCTTTCCAAATATACATTTGTGAGTGCCATACCTCGCCCGGATCCAAGGTCCAGTAGCCCACAAGAAAATCAAGCTTCAGACATTGTTTGTCTTGCTGTGAGTAAATAGGTGCCGCCTTGTGTTCGTATGGTTTATGATGCTAGTAGGGGAGCAATTGGCTGAGGTTGGCAGCCACAAAAATGTAACACTATAACGTTTTTTTTTTTAAATAATTTTTTAAATATGAATAAATTTATTAGACTTGAAGAATATTTGAACATCGTTTTTTTTTCAGGACTGCAGTTTAAGTTACATCCGCTAGGGAGAGGTATTTACTCACTGCACGATAGCTATCTTGACTTTCTCCCATTCTTTTCTCATCTTTTCTACCAATATGTGGGCAATTGCCCACCCAAGGACATGCTCTGCCCACCCCCAAAAAAAACTGGATGTAAGGGTGAGAATAGTCAGGAAAAATGGAGAAAAAAAATACTATCAAAAGACGAAAAAAAATGAAAAAAGGAAAAGAGAAGAAGGAAATAATCAAGAAGTAAAAAGCTGGAGGGAAAGAAACAAACGAGTACTCTACAATGAGAAAAAGAAGAAGAAAAATGCCAAAAAAATAAAAAAGAGGAATAGCAAGAAAAAGAAGAAAAAGAAAACAAAAACTGAAAAAAAGGAAGGAAAAAATGTTTAGAATCAAGCAAGAAGAAATAAGTAAAAGGCTAGGAAAAGAGAAACAAAAGAATACAAGTAAAGAAAAGGAAAAAGAGAGAACGAAGAAAAAGAAAGCTAGCAGGAAAAAAAGACGAAAAAGTAAGAAAAAAGAATTGATGGGATGATAAAAAAAAATAAGAAACAAGTAAAGGAAAAAAGACAAGCAGGAAAAGGCACGTTTTGTTGGGGGTCCTTTTGTTTTGGCTATTACTACTAATAAGTAATAATCAGCTCAAAATAAATGAAAGAGTTTGTTTCTAAAAAAAAATATTGTTCTACTAAATTATAACAACATGTATTTTTCACTCAGCCGTGTACTTTCAACTCATTTCAAGTTTTTTATACTAAGCAACTTTAATGTAGAATCCCGCATGACACAACAAAATGCCTGTTCAAAAATTTACTATTCAATGCAACGACAAAGAAACTTCAAAATACAAGAATAAACAGCACATTTTTAAAAACTAGTCGTGTTATGCACCCCTGAGATTCATGCCTGGAAACAGCCCTGCTCGTGAGGGAAAATTTGGAAAAGCTCTTAAATTTGTATTTATTCTCTTCTGTTATTCATATATAGACCACGAAGAATTTTAGTCTGGCAGGTAGGGTGGCCACCTAAAGCGAATTAAGGGTTGATTCCTCCTAATCTTTGTTAGAGGATTAAAAGACGAGAAGAAGAGTTGAAGCTCCAACCTTCCAGGTGACTTTAGAACTCACATTAATTCGACTTTGCTGAAAATTAAACTTGTCTTTGTGACTATTATCTACCTTTTGGTATTTTAACCTCTCCAATAATTAGAAAGCCACATGGACCGGGATGTTGCCATGGTGACAGCGCGTCTCGTTAGAACGAACAAGATCTCGCGAGAATGTAATGAAGCTTTAAATTGCGCTGGGATTTTAGTGCTCTTCTCGTCTTAATCCAACTTTATTTATATAGCACACTAATGCAACTCAAAGTCAGTATAAAACATTCTATTTACTATAAGATAGGAATTGTGCATAAAGTCCCCTCTCCTCAGAGGAATTGTCAGTATTTAAACCTCTTAAGACACAAAGTCCGTCGAAAATGTTTGATTTATTGTACTAGTTTCACGTTTTAAAGCTGCCCAAATTGACAGTATAAAGCAGGGGTGTCAAACTCCTTTGAACTCGGGGGCCACACGATAGAACAAACATTCTGTCGGGGGCCGGACCAGTAGATTCAAGAGAAAGAAAAAGAGATAAAGAAATAAGAGAAAGAGGGAGGGAAAATGAGAGAGGGCGAGACAAAGAAAGAAAGAGAGAGAGAGAGAGAGAGAGAGAGAGAGAGAGAGCGTGAGAAACCAAAAGATAAAAAGTCATGAGAGGGGGGGGAAAAAAGGGAGAGGAAGAAAGAAATCCAAAGAGAAATAGAAAGACAGAAGGAGAGAAAAGAGAAAAGAAAGCACGAAGGGGAGGAAGAGAGAATGAGAAAAAAGGAAAAAAGGAAGTTAGAGCAAATTATTATATATACCACATCCCCCTAGTGGCTAGAGTCATTTCTGACTCTTTTTGGGAGATTGATACAGAGGAGGGGATTCCCAGCCCCCTCGCTCAACCCAACTGAGGTGTTGGGAGTCATTAGGTGAGCAAACCCCCCAATTCCAACCCCTAATGCTGAACGCCAAGCAGGGATGTTTAAGTCTTAGGTATGACTCGGCCGAGGCTTGAACCACAACCTCCCAGTCTCGGGGCGGGCGCCATACCCCCAAGGCCACCGAGCTGATAATGATACATCTATTTTTTCATCAGGGTACACATCAGGGTGCTGTCTGTAATGCCTTTATTCCGAAGTTCTAAAAAGTGGTCCGTATCAGAATTTCTGGGCCAGCGGAGGCGACTGCTGGCCTTCGCAGCTCTGCTGGCCTGGTTGTTCCTTTTCCACTTGCTGGTGAACGTCTGGCTGCTTTGCATCTTCACCAGCCTCCTGGTGGTTTTGGGAGGCTGGCTGGGTTCCCGCGCCATCCTAGATGCCAACAGCCTTCTCCACCTGGAGCACTTCCTGCCCCTGGGCGGCGCGACCCTCCCTCATTCCTCACCCGAACACGAATGGCGGCTCAATCACGAGATCCACAACGCCGTCCACAAAGCGGTGCGGGATTTCGTGTCTTCCTGGTATCGCACCCTTCTGCCAGAGGTGGAAGGTGAGTTTGAGCGAGCGGTACGCAATTCCATGCTGGAGTCTGTGATGGAGCTGAAGGAGCGGGCGAGGCGGGTAGACAGGAAAGCGCTGGTCCAACAACTTCTGGAGTTGTACGGCCGCCACCTGCAAAGCTACATGACGGCCAGGCGTAAGCAGCAAGAGAAAAAAGGCGAAGATGTCAGCCTTTGGCGTCTCTACCAGGAAGCGGAGCCCCCCCATGCGGCGGTGGCCGACGCGACCGCTGAGCTCCGCTACGCCCGAGCGCTGGTGAACCTGGTCTTGCACGTGCTCGTTCCATACCCCCAGATGGAAACCAGGACCGGAGGCTATATGGTTACCGAGCTCATCACCTGCAACGTCTTCCTACCGCTCGTCGGCAGGATTTCGGATCCCGACTGGCTCAACCAGACCATTGTGGACGTCGTTACAAGATCGCGGAAACCGATGTACGTCTGCCCTCTCCACGACTCGTGGATCACCTGCTTGTCGTCTTCGGATCAAGCAAGCCTCGGCAGCGGGAGTGACTCCGGGCTCTTCAGTCCAATGAGTGAATCCATCTCACGTTTGAGCATGCTGAGCCTGGAGACTTCTTCTGGGAGAGCCGGTCTTCTCAACTGCTGTCCCCTCCAGTCCGGAGGTTACTCTCCCCTTTCAGAGTCCAAGACGCCTTCGGAGTACTCATTGGCCCGGTCTGACACAGGGGATGACGCTACCGGACGCTTGTGCGAATGCGGTCCTTCTACCAACTTTTGCAACGCGAGGAACTCCACGGACGACGATGAGGATTTCGGCTGCTTCGGCCCGTTTAAAGGTTTCGGTCCCAGGGCGGCGGCGACGGACTCGAATAGGCCCACATGTCCTTTGATTCCTCCAAACAGGCTTTGTCTCAGTCCTCTAAACTTTGACGGTCCAGGCAAACCATCCCTCGACATCCAAAATGTACAAATCGCAGGAACAGTCAGCGCCAGGCAGCAGCGTGGCACCGGAACGTGTCCGTATACCCTTTACACCATCACGGTAAAGTTTCAGTTTCAGGAGTCTATGACCTAAGAAAAGACGGGGAACATCAACAAAGGACACTGTATTTTTTCTTTTCTAGTTCGAGACCTCTGCATGTCCAGAAAGTGGCAGCCCGACATGCCACTCAGTCAATCGCAGATATAGCGAGTTCCTCAATTTGCAGACTCGTTTGGAGGAGAACCCGGATGTCAAGAAGTTTGTCAAGAGTGAGAACATCTGCCTTGATTAGTAGGGATGTCTCATTCCGATGCTGCTGACCCAATTGCTACCTGATGTTGTCTCATTAGATATAATTTAGACCTTGACTTGACTAGATCGGGACGCTGTAGCAGTATTAGTTTACAGGGTTCATACGGGTACTTGAAATCTTTCAAAATGCTTGAATTTTGGGTTAAGAGCTTGAAAATGATCGAAATTGTTGCCATTGGGACTGTTACCTGGCAGTACGACTTTATAGACCGCACATTAAACGAGGAACATTTTTAAAAAGCGCATGAAAATGACGCCGGCACACCTGCTCTGGTGGCTTGTCATTATGAGGACGGCTCTATTTAGAAAACCAGTTATTTTGACTTGGCTCACTGAGAAGAGCCGGTTCTTTTGCTCCTCAATGGCTCCTCAGATTTTACGTTGTTTTCGAATGTTATGCAGTACTATCAATAATAATGAAACATTATGCACCAAGTTATTTAGTAACTTTTAATTTCATACGCTTTGCAGGGATCCCTGAAACACACATAAAATAGAAATAGAAATTTAAAGTCAAACAACCACAGAAAATCCCTGAATATGCGAAACAAGAAAACAAAAAAGGAAAATATTAACTCTTCGGTGCTGTAAATCAATTATTAAATGCAAGAATTTTTACTATTTTAACCAATTCAGACGCAGATCCTCTGAAAAACACGCATAAAATATAAATCAAAATTATTAAAACAAAAAGTAAGAGATTAACAGTCGATTTAGAGATTGAATGCACTCTCCTTCGGAGCAATCTATATTAAAAGGAGTCCAAATTTGGCTATTTTTGTTCTGCTTTTCATACAAACAGTACTTATTTCTTCTTTTGTCTTCGGTATTGAACTCTGTTATTACCCCTATACAGGGTTGGGTAGGGTTACTTTAACTGGATTACTTTTAATGACTTTTGGATGACTCCAATACCAAATATGCTAATAAAAGACAAAAGAAACTAAATATGAATAAAAAGATGACTCACAACACGTGTTAAGCTTTCTCTCCTGGCTTTGATCTCTTTGATCTACGGAAAAACTAACATCAAATGCGACAGAAACAAAATGAAAATAAATCCAAACATCATTTTTGCCGTTCCGTGTATTCCGTTACTCCCCGAGCCTGCACAAAATTTGGTCATTTTATTCATATTGAGTGTCTTTTGTCATTTATGAGCATATTTGGTATTGGAGTCATCCAAAAGTCATTGAAAGTAATCCAGTTAAAGTAACCCTACCCAACCCTGCCCCTATAACACCAATAGAGCTCTTTCAGTCTTTATGAACAAGTGTGACCTAGCCAAGATGTGTGTGCATCGTTGAAGCATTACGGCAGAATTCATGTCAGTTTATTGCAGCCCGTTGACACAAAAAAAGTAAAAGATTCTAGAGTATAGGTAAGAACAGCTCAGAATAGCACAAAGTAGGTGCTTGCGGCAGATAGTGTCAGGACCAGAACGGAAACAGGACCTAATTGCGTACGTTTCTAGCAAGTTTTATTGAAGGAAGAGAAAGGGTTGCCCCCACGATCCGGTGATCGCTGGGCGCGGGAAGCAGGTCGCTCTGAAGGCGAAAGTGAGAGCGATGGGGGTGTCAAGAACGGAAAACGGGTCAGTAGCCGGGACAGGAGAGCAAAAACGTGGTCGGGGACAAAAAAGATCGAAAGCCGGGACGGGAGACTAGAGGTTATCAGGATCAAAAGCCGGGGGACAGACAGGAGCAAAAAACAGGTTGGAGTCAGGGTCGAAAAAAGGCTTGCCTAGTGTAAACTGAGGTTCGCAGGCAGACTGACAACAGGGGACAGATAGGAGTGGGTTTAAATAGGGACAGGGAGCCAATCAGAGTCCGAGGCAGTTGGCGCCAAAGAAGCGGCGGGCACAGGTGCTTCACAGTAACCATGACAGATAGCATCTTTAGTCATCAAAGTCAATGAAAAACACCCATCTTTAGATTAGCGCTGAATTTTTTTCCATTGAAAGTACTGGAAAATGTGAAAACTTGGCTTTGAAAGTGCTTGAAAAGTCCTTGGGTACGAAAAAGGTGTAGGAACCCTAGGTTTAGGTAAATAAGATTGGGACATCCCTACTTGTGAGGTACCTTCACTATACCTTGATCCTTTTTTAACACGAGCGCTACTAACCGTCTTGTATCGCAGATGTAAAAGGTCCAAAGAAAATGTTCCCAGACCTTCCTTTCGGAAACACGGAGGGCGAGAAGGTGGAAGCCCGGAAAGGCCAACTGGACACGTTCCTCAAGGTCCGCATCACGGATGCTAGATTCTGGTTCACATATAAGGAAGGCGCTCATTTCCTGTTAGCATTGGAATGGACTCCTCTATTCACTAGCAATGATTTAAAAGACGCGATGCATTCAGGGAAGTGGGACATTTGTGAAGCGTGTCTTTCACTGTCTTCTAGCAACTCAACAGCATACCCGAGACGGCGAGGAGCGACGACATGCAGGAGTTCTTGTCACTCAACTCGGAAGTTTGCACCTATTTTGGAAAAAGACCTTTCGCTAAGTCAAGGATCGATAAGGTGACAAGGGACACGCGTCTGTCCTTTTTCCATTTTTTCTCAGCATGCATCACCTTGAAGTTTTGGGTTTGGACATATGGAAAGAATGGATGAAGGCCGTTTGACTGGGAGAAGGTGGGAAATAGAATGAGATGAAGGCCCGAATATAAATGGATGGATGGGGATAATTGAGAATGATTTATATCAACACTTTTGATGCAGAGGGGGTAAACCAGTGTATGCTGTTGAACCTCTCCGGCCTGTTGCAGGGCACAGGAACTCAGCCCAACTCAGCTTAATGTTCGGTGTCAGGTTGGGAAGAGCGAAGTAGAATATATGTTTGGTGAATGTGAGTGTGTTCGTGACTGTATCCACCTCCCACTAGGGGTAAATGGCTTCCGTAAATGAATGAATGAATGAATGAATGAATGAAAACTTTATTTCAAACATCAAAACAAAAACAGGACAAAAACAATAACTCAACCACAAAAAATGTGACATAACATGTTCGAAACGGGGTAGTCAGAAGCAGATGCTTCTATTCCCTACCCTCTCATCTTCCCCACCAAATACACCAACGATAATAACAACAATAGTAATAATATTAATAATAACAGTTCTGATATAACAATAGCAACAATAACAACAAAGTTAACCATAGTTGTAAACGCAGTATTTCCAATCTACCCCATTTTCTTCATCTCTGTATTCCGCCAGTCATGTTTTTTTGTATTTAAATCCGTAAATAGTTGGACATTGTTTGATCTGGTCTTGTAAATTGTTCCAAAGTTTGACTCCGCACACAGACACACACATACTTTTCCTGGTGGTTCTCACCTTTGGGATTAGGAATTCACGACAGCCCCTTGAATTATAATTTCCCTCTTTCCGTAGGAATCATTTTTGGATGTTTTCTGGCACTGTTTTTGTGGACCTTAAATAGCAGTTGTGCAGTGAAAAAATTTACTAAATCATCCAATTAAATGGATAGATGGATAGATTTTGCTTTATTTTGAAACATTCCTGATCAATTACTTCTCCCCTAACATATCTCTGCCGTGGAAAAAAACCCTCTTCAAAATTTGTTTATTTTTCAGAAGAATGAAAAACACTTCTATCCCCCCAAATTTCTTTGGATTTTGAATTTTTTCTGCATGACGCAAGAATACATTTACAGCGACATCTAGTGTTCAAATATGACACAGTGTCCCTTTAAATGAGCTTTTCTATACTGTAACTGGCCTGATACATTTTCTTTTTGTAGATAGAGAAAAAATATCTCCCGGTCCAGTTTTTGATGTGTGTCTCTCTGGATTGCCAGCGCAGATGATGGAAAACGCGTTAGACACCCTGAAGACAGCCTTTCCTCACCCGGAGACCATGAGCCCAACCGAGGACCTCGAAGGCGACTCAGACGGGAGAACTCCGGACAGTAGAAAATACAGGTCAGACTTTAGACCAGGGATCACATGCCATACCGAAATTAAAGGGACAGTGTGTACATTTTTTGATTGCCGCTTTGTGTCCTGCAGCCTTTCTTTGTCATGGTTGTCATTGGCGCCCAATTGGCCCCGCCCATGTGGCGCCAGATGCAGCTCGTTGACAGATTGGCTTTCCGTCTATTTAAACTCAGTGCCTTCACTCTTCCTTTGTCAGTCCGTCAACAAACCTCTGCCCCGTAAGACGTGGGTTCTGACTCCTGTTTCCTGTTGGTATTTCCCGTTTATTTTGTCCTGCTTAATATCAGTTTTTAGTTTCGTTCCCGTCTATTTGTTTCCTGTTTATTATTCTCTCCAGTTTTCGTTCCCATCTCGTTTGTCCTGTTTAATTTCAATATCCTGTTTCAAATTCACCCCTGTCTGTCCCATCCTGTCCAGTATCAACCCCATCTGTCCGTTATCAGCTCGGGCAATTGGTTTCAATCTCATCGGTCTCTGGCTTCCTGTCTTTCCACGCCTGACCGCTGCCTAACGTGCGTGACTCCCCATTTCCGGTATAATAAAAGGCTTGTGTGAGAACGTCACGCGTTTGGGTCCTGATCCTGCTCCGGTTCTTGACAGTCTTCCATACATTTGTCTTTTATTTTTCAGTTTTTGCTCTTATTGTAAAAATATATAAACCGGTATGTATAGTGGTATTTCCTGGAACAGATGCACCTGAAAGCATCATTGGGTTTTAATGTATTACCACCAGATACTTCTACTACTACTACTACTACTACTGTATTACTACTGTATTGTGTGAGAACGTCACACATTTGGGTCCCGATCCTGTTCCGGTTCATGACAGTTCTAACACCACGAAGAGAAGGTAAATAACACAGAGTCCCTTTAAGTCCAGCCCATGAGGATTATGGATTCCTTTGGTTGATTTTCACATTCTTTCTACATCTTTTTTAACAATTTTATTTTTAGATCTTATTTTGTAGGGATTTAAAACAAAAAGAGATTTCGTTGAAATCATTTAACAGGGTTTTTTTTTAGATTTTGGTGGAAAACCTGATTCGGCCCAATCCTACTGAGACCCTAGCTCAAAGAAATTGAGTTTGAGAGGCCTAATTCCGACCCGTCCTTCATTAGGAGACTGATGTTCCCGAGCAAAGTGTCCCCGTCCCTCAACACGCCCGACTTGCATCCTAAAGTGACGTACTGCTTCAGCGAAGGCAGCCCGGTGAGCCAAAACGGATTTGCGTTTTGTATTTAATCCAAAAATGAATTTTGAGATCTTGTTTTGGAAGGTGCTGAACGGCATGACCTTGGCCAGGCTGGAAAATTTCGTTCTGGAACAGGAACAGCTTTTATGCCAACCCCCGAGCAAAGAGTTGGAGGAAGAGAAAACGGCTGTGAAAAGTCTTGGTGCAGGTATCAGACAGCTTCTCTACCATTAGTATTTTCACTTAATAGGATAATGTGCCATATTTGACCACTAGGTGTCGCTTACGGTGGAGAGCAGTAGTCGGGAACCATTTTGGGACCTGTAAAAGCAAAAATATTTAGACGGGTGCTTCAAATCCTTCAAAATGCTTCCATTTGAATGTTCTGTTTTCAAGAGTGTTGAGGCTCATTTCGACCGTCAGTTTTGTCCTAAATAATTATTTTAAAACAAGGTGCTGTCACGGTTGCTATGGCGCCCAATTGGCCCGCCTGTATGGCGCCAGCTGCGGCTTGTTGACAAATTGGCTTCCCTGCTATTTAAACCCAGTCCTGTCACTCTCCTTTTGTCAGTCCGTCTGCGAATCTCCGTGTATACTAGGCTAGCCTTTTTGACCCTGACTCTCACCTGTCCCGTTTTTGCTCCCGTTTGTGTCCGGCTACGACCTGTTTGGATCCTGACCACGTCTGCTCTCCGTCCCGGCTTACCACCCCTTTTTGTTCTCGACTACGTCTACTCTTCCGTTCTGGCTTACGACTCGTTTCCAACCCCGATCACGTCTTGCTCTCCCAGTCCCAGCTACTGACCAGTTTTCCACCCCTGACACCGCCATCGCTCGCTACGGAAGATCACAATCTGAGCATGAGCGCGTCTTGCTTACCGCGCTCAGCGAACACTGGATCGTGGGCGCAGCCCTTCTTTTCTCTTTCAATAAAACTTGTGGTAAACATCACGCAACTGGGTCCTGTTTCCGTTCTGGTCCTGACAGGTGCCAGCTAAATTCTTTTTGTAGAAATGTGACAAAATACCGAAAACAACATATTTATCTTCACTCCAGACAGTGCCCTGTGCATAGCTCTGCCCATTCCTACCGCTCACCCAATCAAATTGTTCTGGGTGTTTAAAGTTTGTTCTGTGGCTTTTCATCATAAAGTTCCTCAACAATGAACATGTATTTTTTAATGAGGACTAGATAGCGATTTACAGTCAAAACAGGGTCTGCAGATCCATAATTGGCTCGCAAGCCGTATGTTCCCGACCCCTCGGTGTAATGCAACCAAAAACAAGTGCTAAAAAGCACAAGAATACACTCTAAGGCATGGGTGTCAAACTCATTTGAACTCGGGGGCCACACGGTAGAACAAACATTCTCTTCGGGGGCCGGACTAGTAGATTAAAGAGAAAGATAAAGAAATAAGAGAAAGAGGGAGGGAAAAGGAGAGAGAGTGGGACAATGAAAGAGAGAGAGGGAGACAGGGAGAAACAAAAGATAAAAAGCCATGAGAGAGGGGGAAAAGAAAGGGAGCGGAAGAAAGAATCCAAAGAGAAATAGAAAGACAGAAGGAGAGAAAAGAGAAAAGAAAGTGTAAAGGGTAGAAAGAGAGAGAGAGAGAGAGAGAGAGAGAGAAGGAAAAAAGGAAGTTAGAGCAAAAGAGGTTAAAAGACACAGAGAGAGAAAGAGACAAAGAGCAACAAAGGAAGAGAAAAAGAGAGACACAGAGAGTGAAAGAGACAGAGACAGAGTGGGAGAAAAAAGGTAGAAAAGAAAGAGAGAGAGAGAGAGAGAGAGAAGGAAAAAAGGAAGTTACAACAAAAGAGGTTAAAAGACACTGAGAGAGAAAGAGACAAAGAGCAACAAAGGAAGAGAAAATAAGAGACACAGAGAGTGAAAGAGACAGAGAAAGAGTGGGAGAAAAGGGCTGGAAAAGAAAGAGAGAAGTAAATACCAGTACAATGTGTTTGTTGGAGGCACCTGGCTTTGGCAACATCAAGTTGACCTATTTCAACCTGCGGCTTGTTTTTCTCTTGCGCTTCTCTGAGTGTTGTCTCGCGGGCCGGATTCAATCCCTTAGCGGGCCTGATCTGGATCTCACAAACACACAAATTGACTTCCCTTTTTTGGCCAGCCTTTTTGAGTTTTTTGTGTACCTATAGCACAGCTATGGGTACATTTTTAGAGTTGTATTAGCTTAAAATATTTGGCAAAAGTCTTGAATCCAATACATCTGGCCTACATGGAAAATAATGTCGGGCTATCCATTTTTTCTCATATCATCGCTGCCATTTCAAAACGACATCCCTCTATTTTCTTTCTTCTTTTTTTGCACATCCCGTTCTGGCAAAAATAGTGATGTCTTTTTAGAATAGCAGCATATGTATGCATTTATGAAGAAAGAGACATGCAGACATTTACACAAATTTGCTATATTTCTTTTTATGTTGTTGTCTATTAAATCATTAAATCAAATTGGATTTAAAATACTCACTATGTGCCTTGATAAAATACATTTAAGAAAACTCCAAACGCTATTCGGCTAGCTCAAAATGGTTTTTCCATTACATTTTGTGAATTTCTTGATAAAAAAAATAAATAAATGCATGATAGTCAACAAAAAGTAGATGGCTATTTGGAATTTTTGGCGACACTGGGGACAAGTGTGGCACCAAATCAACATATTTTATTTGGCAATTTTATAAATATTATCATTATATGTTTTTTTTTACATTTTTGTTTGGTAGGCCAGATAAAAAAGCTTGACGGGCTGCAGTTGGCCAGCGGGCTGTAGTTTGCCCACCCCTGCCGTAGCAGCAAGATGGCAGACAATGATGTCAGTTTGAGGCGCATGTTGTGTAAAACAAATGATAAAAAAGCAAGTTTATATGCAGGGTTGGGTAGGGTTACTTTAACTGGATTACTTTTGGATGACTTTTGGATGACTCCAATACCAAATAAGCTAATAAAAGACAAAATAAACTAAAAAGGAATAAAATGACTCCATTTTGTGCAGGCTTGGGGAGTAACCGAATACATGGAACGGCAAGCTGTTTGGATTGATTTTCATTTTGTTTCTGTCACATTTGATGTTCGTTTTGCCGCAGATCAAAGAGATCAAAGCCAGGAGAGAAAGCTTACCACGTGTTGTGAGTCATCATTTGATTCCTATTGAGTTTCTTTTGTCTTTTATGAGCATATTTGCTATTGGAATTGTTTGTTTGTTTGTACATGATTCAAATTGAATCTTTTCTTCCGGCGCCGTCACGAATGGCAGCCACTCCAGCAGCTCCCGTGTTATTTTTCGATTGTTCTCTATGATTGTTCTCTATTGTTCTCAGCTCAGGGATGCTGCTGGAAATGTGAATTTCCCTTCGGGGATGAACAAAGTATCTATATATCTATCCAAAAGTCATTGAAAGTAATCCAGGTAAAGTAACCCTACCCAACCCTCTTTATATGATAGCACTTTTACTTGTTATTAGTTTTCTTCTTTGAGCAGTTTTGACCACTAGGAGGCGCTCAAGAAGGCACACTGTCAAAAACACGTTCTTAATTGCAAAGTTGTTTGGTGTAATTCATTTTTGTGCCACTGGAGAACAGCACGAGTCTACATTTTGCATCGTCTACCTGGCTTCTTTCAATTGTTTTCCTTTTCTTTCTTTGGTTTGCTTTTTAGACACAGCTGTAGCGGATGTTGTGCTGAACATTTTGTGTTTGTTGATGGAGGAGCAGTGGAGCTGGCTTTGCACCGAGAACATCCAGAAGGCCATCCGGCTTATCTTTGGCACTTTTATTGAAAGGTTGGACTCCCGTCTTCCATAATGTCTTCTCTTTTTAACGAAGCGTTTTTGTTCGAATATCTGAACGTTTCATTTCCATGACATTGCGTACTACAGGGTTGGGTAGGGTTACTTAAACTGGATTACTTTCAATGACGTTTGGATTACTCCAATTGCAAATACAGTAAACCTCGGATAAGTCGGACTCGCATAAGTCGGATTCTCGGATAAGTCGGACAAATTGCGTGGAACGTTTGTTCTCTAGGCTTTTCTGTAGTATTACACCTCGCATAAGTCGGATTTTATAAGTCGGATCCTCGCCTAAGTCGGATGGATTTTTCCGTACAATTGACCCTTTTTAATGGTTTTCGCCTCTGATAAGTCGGATCGGTATCAGGTCGCCTAGGACATCTCCCAAATGCTCTAAATTTCAGCCTCCAGTGGCAGTAAGCGATGGAATTTTCCGGGAAGATTTTCACTCCTCACAGATTTTCCGGGAAGATTTTCACCCCTCCCAGATTTTCCGGGAAGATTTCTTGATGTGACGTGGCGTTCCGTGATTGGCAGAGGCTATTCATCAAACTCCTCCTCAGTGTTGAATGATAGCACTCTCAATCACAGCACGCGGTCATAGAACAAAGCCTCGTAATCATAATCCCATTGTTTCTTATTACAGTAGTGCTAGCATTCAAATTGAATTTGTGTGAATTTCTTT
The DNA here is from genome assembly GCF_059441175.1 of Urocampus carinirostris. Taxonomy (NCBI): domain Eukaryota; kingdom Metazoa; phylum Chordata; class Actinopteri; order Syngnathiformes; family Syngnathidae; genus Urocampus; species Urocampus carinirostris. The sequence continues at coordinate 996,658 of NC_142365.1, forward strand.
GGACTTCCTTGCGGTCTGTGCGGTCTACGGTGTGGCGATGGCCTCAAGTTCTAAAACCAAAGGCAGGAGTCTCAAGACTAGAACGTATGAAGAAAAGCTCGCTATCATTGAATTCCAAGAAAAGAATCAGCACATGAAGCAAAAAGACATCGCGGCGAAGTTTGGAATGAGCCCTCAAACTTTGAGCGACATTCTGAAAAGCAAGAAGAAGATAAAAGATATGTGTGCGACAGATTTTAGAGCTCCGACCGCTAAAAGGCAGAGGGTAAATGATCATCCAGATGTCGACAAAGCACTGATTTTGTGGTTCCGTCAAAAATCATCGAGGCCTTCTTAGTTCGAAATTTTGCGACCTCGGATAAGTCGGATCCTCGGATAAGTCGGATGAAAATGACCGGTCCATCTGGATCCGACTTATCCGAGGTTTACTGTATGCTAATAAAAGACAAAAGAAACTCAATAGGAATAAAATGATGACTCACAACACGTGGTAAGCTTTCTCTCCTGGCTTTGATCTCTTGGATCTCCAGAAAAACGAACATCAAATGCCACAGAAACAAAATGAAAATCAATCCAAACATAATTTTTGCCATTCCGTGTATTCTGTTACTCCCCCAGCCTGCACAAAATGGAGTCATTTTATTCCTATTGAGTTTCTTTTGTCTTTTATGAGCATATTTGCGATTGGAGTCATCCAAAAGTCATTGAAAGTAATCCAGTTAAAGTAACCCTACCCAACCCTGGATACATTTAAATATGGCCAGAATTGCGTTACTGTCTCAGTGTTCATTGGTCCTGTGAAAAGTGATGGGTCCCAGGAAATCTATGGGTCCCAACAGAGATCTATGGCCCCCCCAAAATTGAGTGTGCTCCATGCCCTTACAAACTGTCGTATTTTCCCTTACAAAATACATTTTTTTTTCCCAAACATGTTTATTTATGTAGTTTAACATGTTATATTGTACATGTGTTTCCTTATATCATATACCGTATTTTCCACCCCCAAAAATAGATTTTGGTCCTATATTTTCCATACATAAGGCGCACCGGATGATAAGGCGCTACAATGGGAACGTGGACAAAACAGTCAGATAGTTCAGTCCAACTTCTTACCCCCTTAATATTCCCAAAGCTTGCAAAGAAGCAAATACGTCTGGGATTTATAGTTCTGTAATTATTTTTATTATTAAACTGTAAAGTATAAATGTATTCATTGTTTACAAATATTTAAATCACTTTCTTATTATTTTGGTGTAACAGTACACTGTACAGCCCTTTCAGAGTTAGTGTGATTAAGGGCATCACAACTAAACATGACTTGACTTCATAAAGGGCAGGATAGGCTTCAACAAAATGAAATATAGCTAAAATATATAAAACGGAGAAGAAAACACGAATGTGAACAACGGAAAACGGAAATACCCCACTGCCTTGGAATGGTTCTGTGTTTTTGATTCCTAGCACCGCTGTCGTCCCTTTAAGCCAGCCGCGTGTCACTTGCGCCATAGCGGCAGAGTCTGTGGAGGCTTCGGTGTATTACAGTAAGAGAATGTTATTAAGGAACATTCAATTGATAAAAACAGCCTTAAAACGGACATTCAATTGATTTAAAACGACCTTTTGAAATAAAAGCCTTTAGCAAAATATTTTAATTAAAATGTGACCATTGAATGTTACATGTTATATCACTTTAAGTGAAATGAAAAAAAATGTTTTTCACCAGCCAGACACTGAACACTTGCAAAGAAGATTGTTTCTAATGCCAGGGTTGGGTTATTTTGACCGTTATTGAACACTTGGGCAACGGTGTTCTCTATTTTGATGATTTATCACTTGCAAAGAAAATTGCTTATATTGCCAAGGTTGGGTTATTTTGACTATTATTTAGCGTTTCTCCTGTTCTTCTTGCAAGCTCAATCTTTATCGTAGTTTTCTTTCCTTTTTTGAGTGCCTATTAAATTATAATCCTATCACCAGTCTTCCTGAATGCAAAAACCGGGTTGAAATCTAAAGCTGTCAATGGCAGTAAAATTAAAACTGATCTTTGACGTCTATAGCCGTCATTGGCGGTAAATGAGATTTAAACATCAACATTGGGTTGTAGATATTCTACAAAGGCTACGAATATTTTTTTTAAATGAGATACGTGTCAGGACCAGAACAGAATCAGGACCCAATTGCGTAACGTTTTCCCTCAAGTTTTATCGAAAGAGAGAGGAAGGGATGCGCTCACGATCTGGTGTTCGCTAGGCGCAGGAAGCAAGACGCGGTCATCCTCGGATTTTGATCCGAACACGGAAGTGGATCTTCCGTAGCGAGCGATGGCGGTGTCAGGGACGGGAAAACGGGTCGGTAGCCGGGACTGGGAGAGCAAGGCTTGGTCGGGGTCGGAAACGAGTCGTCGGCCAGGACGGGAGAGTCGACTTGGTCGGGAACAGAAATGGGTCGTAAGCCGGGACGGGAGAGTAGACTTGGTCGGGATCAAAACAGGTCGTAGCCAGAGACAAACGGGAGCAAAAACGGGACAGGGCTGGGTTTAAATAGCAGGGAAGCCAATCTGTCAACAGGCCGCAGCTGGCGCCAAACGGGCGGGGCCAATTGGGCGCCATAGAAACCGTAACAGCACCTTGTTTTAAAATAATTATTCAGGACAAAAATGACGGTCGAAATGAGCCTCAACACTCTTGAAAACACAACATTCAAATTGAAGCATTTTGAAGGATTTTAAGCACCCGTCTAAATATTTTTTTACAGCTCTTTAGGTCCCAAAATGGTTCCCGACTACTGCTCTCCACCGTAAGCGACACCTAGTGGTCAAATATGACACTCTGTCCATCTCATCTCATCTCATCTCATTGGCCACACCGCTTATCCTCAGTAGGGTCGCGGGGGTGCTGGAGCCCATCCCAGCAATCATCGGGCAGTGGGCAGGGGACACCCTGAACTGGTTGCCAGCCAATCGCAGGGCACACGGGGACAGACAACTCACTCGCTCATTCACACCTAGGGACTATTTGGACTGGCCAATTCACCTGAAATACATGTTTTTGGAACGTGGGAGGAAACCGGAGTGCCCGGAGGAAACCCACGCAAGCACGGGGAGAACATACAAACTCCGCACAGGAAGTCTGGAGCTGGATTTGAAGCCACGCAGGAGGTTCCCAAGACATGAACTGTGCCGCACATGCGCTAACCACTGCGCTGCCGTGCTGCCCACACTCTGTCCAATTAAGTAAAAATACTAATGGTAGAGAAGCTGTCTGATACCTGCACAAAGACTTTTCACAGCCGTTTTCTCTTCCTCCAGGACGGGAGAGTCGACGTAGTCGGGAACAAAAATGGGTCGTAAGCCGGGACGGGAGAGCAGACATGGTTGGGATCAAAAACGGGTCGTAACCGGAGACATACAGGGGCAAAAACGGGACAGGTGGGAGTCGGGGTCGAAAAAGGCTTGCCTTGTATACGCAGAGGTTCGCAGACGGACTGACAACTGGGGACTGACGGGACTGGATTTAAATTGGGACTGGGAGCCAATCAGAGCGCCAAATGAGCGGGCACAGGTGATTGAAATCGGCAATTATGACGCATGAGTGACAATACAATATTATAAACCTCGCGTTTTAATAGCAACTGAAATCTTTTCTCCTTACAGACGATCCCCTTCATGCCTTTTCATCAGTAAGCAAATAACATTCTCTGAAGTTGCATGGCATAAGCTCGTATTTCCCTTCCAGCTTTTGTTTTTTGTTTTATTTCAAATGCAAATGAGAAATTGAGATCTCAACAAAGGCATGTCTATGATTAAGACCGGGCTGTTGTTGAGGCTCCAGTCTTCTCCGATCATTAACATCATGTGTTCAACCGGTCACTTGGTAATTCGAGCTGCTGTTTTTTTTTCCCTGATAATTGATGTTTTTATTTTCGGGGTTTTAGCTTGCTTGTTTGGCTTCACTTTGCCTATAATGTCACGTTACATACGCCTGATGTATATGTAAGGTAATCCTTCGCTGAATTCGCTACTTTTTGCATTTTCGTTGTGCTCTGCGTTCTGATTCGCTTAACAGTGGCCCCGCCCCTTTATTGCATGTGTGTCAATAGCGCTCTAAATTGTACACATATGTAAGACAGCTTGCCAAACCCACATTACGTATGCTAAGTCTTTTTCAATTTCAAGTTTCTTTAAAAGCCATCGCGTCAGCAAAACATTCTGGACAAATGCAGAGGAAGATGCTTGGTATCGCCAACAAACTCGCACTTCTCGATGAGTTGAACTTGTTTTGGAGCCACAGGCAGCTCTTTGGCGCTCCCTAGTGGTTTCCTGGCACGTTTAACAATGGCAAATTATATGGTTTCTGTAAAATGGCAAACAGGGCACATTCTTTACATTTTCCAATTAATATATGTGGATTACAGTTTGCATTTCCTTCCTTATAAGGCTTTTGATTTTTTTGCGGCTATAGACATATATATGTGTGTCTGTGTATATATATATATATATATATATATATATATATGCACTGTATAAAGTGAAGTCTGGTCATGAATTTGTTTATGTAATAAAACAGCAAAATTATTTTTAAAATTATAATTTGACAGTTATTTGTACTTATAAAGTACAGTCCTTGTATTCGTTAAACAAATATTTAAGCCTGTAAATCGGTTTTGGTCTTGAGCAGGGGTTAGAACCTAAAACTCGCGAGCCAGATGCGGCTCTTTTCATGAGTTTATATGGGTCAGAGCTAAAACTTTACCAGTGCAAATTTTCGCTGTATCATTCCAGTTGGCTTGTTGTATTATTAAGGTTTCGGTCCAGTATACATAGAGCAGAGTTTCAACTCTAGTTTGCAGTTAGGGTGCCTCACCAACATCCCCCGTTTTGTCTGTATGTCACTAAGGAATACTTTGTACGGAATCTCATTAAATTATGCATATTCACTATTGATCACTTCATTATGAAAACCCACAGAACAAACTGTAAACACCTCAAAAACAGCAGCCAAGCACCCAGAGCAATTTGATCTGGTGAGCAAAAGGGTGTGCGGACCTATGCACAGGCGGCACGCTCCCCAGTCTTGCATGTGTTAATTGCACGGAAGTGAAATAGATCTAAAAACCTTTCATTTGCAGTATTTTGCTGACATTTTTTCAAAAGAACTCTGCTCGCACCTTGTTTTGAAAGTAAGTAGAGAAAAAAATCAAGGTCAATATGAGCCTCAATGATCTTAAGTAATTGCTGGAAGGAGACAAGTTTAAAGTGGTATACTTGTTGATGTAGAGCTTAGGTTTGATTATTATTATTATTTCATAAATATTATCAAATCATCAAACTTTAAACAGTAAAATAGAATGCTCCCAAAATTAAGTTTGTCTGGAATGTGGGTCTGGCAATTTGTAGAATATTGTCTCAAATCTCTGGTGTGTTTCTCTCTCTCTCTCTCTCTCAAAAATGGATTTGCTTTAATGGCTCTTTGGGTCAAAGGTGTTCCAGACCCTAGTTTTTGAGTACTAAATAAAGAATTACTGTATTTTCCGCACTATAAGGCGCACCTAAAAGCCTTTATTTTTTTCAAAAGCTGACCATGCGCCTTATAATACAGTGCGCCTTATTTATGGAACAAAATTAATTCGCAAAGTCTTGCAACTCAGGCAAGCAGCCGCCGACTCGATTTTCCCCCGAAGGCCAAGTCGTCCGCGGTGTATGCTGGGATTTATTTAACGGCGTTTCATTGGCTAACCAATGTGTCAATCATCATTTGAATCAGTCACTATTGGCTAAAGTAATTCGGAGGTAAAGGGGGCGGATCCTTTTTTATCATTTACTGGCTGGCATTGGCTTGGACGGCAAAACAAAGCCTGCAATTGGCCGAAAAAGACGTGTCAATCATCAGTTGAATCGATCACTATTGGCTAAAGTTATTCGGAGGTCAAGGGGCGGATCCTTTTTATCATTTACAGGCTGGCATTGGCTTGGACGGCAAAACAAAGCCTGCAATTGGCCGAAAAAGATGAATGCGTATAGCACGTGGCTGACGGCATACAGAAAGCATTTTTTTACTATTTTGCATTTGTAAATATTTTATTCTCCTGGATTTACTAAACTCACGGATATAAGAGGACCACGGTTGCACATTATTATGAACACAACGACTTCAGTGAGCTACTCCGGCTATATATCTTGTTTCAGACTGAACTCGATGTTTCTGTGATAAGCGGTTAAGATAATGGATGGAATGGAGTGTCTATTTTTAAATTATACTCAATTCCAAGTGTTTAGTGTCATATATACAGTAAAGTTGCGAGCGAAAAAGAAAATAGAAACTAAGGAATGGTTGGCATTTCTTGGATCCCAAGACTTTAACCTTCCGAATGATGGAACGATGCATTTGAGTGACATCGTACGGACACCGCATCCGCACGTGTTCTCGACACGTATTTGCGTCTTTGCAAACTTTGGGAATGTTAAGGGGGTAATAAGTTGGACTGAACCATCTGACTGTTTTGTCCACGTTCCCATTGTAGCGCCTTATCATCCGGTGCGTCTTGTGTATGTCAAAAATAGGACCAAAAACTATTTTTTCGGGGTGCGCCCTATAACCCGGTGCGCCTTATAGTGCGGAAAATACGGTACATAAACTTTGCAGATCTTCTGCCCCCCATTGACCAAGGTAATACCGTATGTATTTTCTTGTGCCCCAGATGGATGGACATCGGCGTGGCCCACCTGACCAGCGCCTCCTGTTGGGTCATTTACCTGCAAGTTCTGCAGGAGGCGGTTTGGCCCGGGGGAACGCTTCCCAGCCAGCCTCAGCCGGAACGCAGCGCCGCACAGAGAAAAGAAACCAAAGAACGATGCCTTCAATGTCTCCTGCGGCTTCTCCCGGGTGGGTGGCTGATTGTAGACTCGCCTGGCGTCCCAGCCAACCCCTGTTGTCTCTCTGATCCCGACCGCGTCTGCTTTGTGGCCGCAGAGCTCGTCACTGACATGCTGGGCAGTGACAAATACAAGATGAGCTTGGAGACCATGCTGGAGTCTTTGCAGGATCAGCACATTAACAAGTGAGTCATCAAGCATCAAAGTGCTTTCTGATTTGATGTCCGGTAAGTCCGACTCAAAATGAATCATAGGGAGCGATTAACGCAAAACAGCTCCAAAGCTTTAATCACTAATGCTTAGACAGTGGCCAAAGGCCGGGTCAAAGCGGGTATTGCAGATTAAACTTGAGTTCTATCAGTTTTCATTCTCCAATGGGAATAAAAATCAATTTAAAACGGGTTTAAAACCTTCAATCAAGGTACTGTAACTTATGTTACCTTAAGCTTTAACTCAAGTTAAGATGAAACAGCAACAAAGTTTTAATCACTAATGTTCAGTCAAAAGCCAAAAGTCGAATTGAAGCTGCTTTTGAAGACTTCACAGGAGTTAACCTAGTTTAATTCTTCAAAAAATGGCTGAAAATCAAGTCAAATCCCTTGATTTGTTTTAATTGTCCTATCCTTTTCTCCTTGTGCACTATTCTGCATGTCTTTTGTGTGGTCCATCGGTACCATACAGTAGACTGAGCGGGAAGGGGACACGAAGAGCATGCAGGGATTCACTCATACGTATTTCTGACCTTGTATCCTGAAACGCTTTTGTAACTTTAAGCAATATTTTCCCCTTCAGGTACTTTGTAACCTGAATATTTCGTACGTACGTTTGTAAGTAGAGGAATTCATGTATTTGGTGGCCTTGAAACGCCATCGGAAAAGAAAAAACCGATACAGATCCTGTCGAATATGAGGCGAAATAGCAACAACCTGGATTTCAACATTTGTTGGCGCCGGACTGTGTGCAGGCATCTGGTTTACCGCATCTGCGACTCGCTGCTGGAATTTCTGGTCCCCGAGTCGGACAGCCATTCCTTCCAGAGGTCTCTCCTGCAGAGCCTGTGCAAAAATCCTCCCATCTGACGCTCACGTTTGACCACAGCTGGATCACAGCTGGAAGCCCACGCTGCTCATACCTGAAGCCGTGTGGCGTGAGGACTCTCTTCTCTAACACGATCGGAAAAAAGGAAAAAACGACGGCGTCCCATCTTGGCTTTGCACCGGGGGATTTTCTCAAACATGTTTTCTGGAATTTGCTCGACGTCTCCGCAGAATTGAACGAAAAGGAAAACAATCGAGCAAAACATGCTGGTGGTGATCAGAAACATATTTTATTGTTATGAGACTTCCATTTTTGCTTACTCGTCAAATTCAAACACTCTTTGTTTTGACAGGCTGTCGCCTGTATGTTCTCTTCGGAGTTACGTAACGCTCGACGTAGAGGAGATTTACGGTTCAGGTGTCGGGAGGCTCGCCGTTGAAGTTTCCCTCGTAAAACCAGGCTCGCCGACGCGTCGGGTCAGGGCAAAGGCGCTTCTGGGCTTTGCTTTCGTGCTCGTCTTTGGTCGGGAGAGGGATCTTCTTGTGTCCATCCATTATCTGCACCGATTATCCTCAGTAGGGTCGCGGGGGTGCTGGAACCCATCCCAGCTATCTTTGGGCAGTGGGCAGGGGACAACTGTTCACTCGTTAGGGACAATTTGGACCAGCCAATTAACCTGACATGCATGTTTTTGAAATGTGGGAGGAAACCGGAGTGCCCGGAGAAAACCCACGCAAGCACGGGGAGAACATGCAAACTCCACACAGCAGGTTCGATCTCATGAACTCAGAACTGTGCCGCACACGCGCTAACCACTACGCCGCCGTGCTATCTTCTAAAGTCCAGAAACACGTAGTTATTCAATGCAGGCTTCCGATGGGCTGCAAATTCCCAAATGAACCGAAATGCCGAAATTTCCAAAGCGAACGAAGATTTAGAAATCAGAATAAAGCAAACGTTTGATTTGAAATGTTTTTTTTTTTCATTTTTTTATTTAAAAAAAATATATATTTCCTTGAAAACGGAGACGTTTTGTAAGTTGTACGCCAGACGTAAAAGATGCACGCCCCGGGCGTCCGGGCAGACCTTATTTCAGACAAAGGGATACCATTCCAAATCAGGCTTAGAAGCTTGCCCATCTCACAGGAACTATTCACCATGCTAAAAAGTGGCGGTTCTATCTTCTGTGGCGGTTGTCGGTCTTTGTTTCAACCCTACTGCGTCATTCACTGCCGTGCGCTCGAGTGCCTCCTGCCATCCGTCGTGGCACTCATTCTGCCAGAAAAGGCAACGAGACAACACGTGCAAAGGGCCAATAGAGTTGAGATGCTACTGTTTTGTTGGGATGGACAATGAGGCCATCAATGGGGCGGCAGTCGCTCAGGAGGTAGAGCGCTCGTCTTGGGATCAAGGGATCCCAATTCGAATCCCGGCTCGTCCGTGTTACATGTGGAAGTGTCCTTGGGTAAGACACTGAACCCCTAATACCCCCAATAAGCAGGTGAGCGCCTTACATGGCTGCAAGGCCGCTATTGGGAAATGTGGAGCACATTGTAAAGCGCTTTGAGAAGTCATTGACTTGAAAAGCGCTAGAGAAATGCAGATCATTTCAATTTTCATTTCATTTCATCAATGAGACATTTTGACCTGGCTCTACAAAATTTGTCACAGGAAGTCTGCTGCAGTCATTCAAGGGGGTGTTCCAAACAAGACGTCGTTTTTTTTGTCCGTCAACATTCATCGTGGCAAATAGCTTCCGTTTGCCGTCTTCGGGATCCAGATCGGCAAAGAATTCTCCCTGGACGAGAGAGTGTTTGCCGGCTAGCGACTGAGAAAGTGAGCGCTCCTCTTTCACATAGTAGGCCTCCTCACTGTAATATGGCACAGAAGCTGGAATTTTTCTTGCCCGGGTGTGAAAGACGTGCAGGATTTTTTGAAGTTTGATGAAGCAGAAGAGGAAGATATTTGTTCATTTTCACACTTTTGTCCGTCAAAAGTTTTGTGCAGCTCTCCTTTGGTGAAATTCAAGCTGTTGTAATGTATTTTAACTGTTCATATGTACATGATGTCACATTTCTGCAGAGCTTTCATATTGTTAAGTAGAACAGCATCGAAGAAACATCGCTCTGACATAATAAAAGTGTCAGTACCAGAACAGAAACAGGACCCAATTGCGTAGCGTTTTACCACAAGTTTTATTGAAGGAAAGAGGAAGGGCACTCTCGTACTCTGATTGTGAACCGAACACGGAAGTGGATATTCCGTCGGGAGCGGTGGCAGTGTCGGGGACGAAAAAAACGGTCGATTGCCAGGACAGGAGAGCAAAAACGTGGTCGGGGACGGAAACCGGTCGTAAGCCAGGACGGGAGAGCAGACATAGACCCCAGGGATCAGAACAGGTCGAAGCCGGGGACAGACGGGAGCAAAAAACGGGACAGGTGGGAGTCAGGGTTGAAAAAAGCTTGCCTAGTACACACTGAGGTTCACAGACAGACTGACAAGAGGGGACAGACAGGACTGGGTACTGGGGACGGAAAAAGCGGGTCGGTAGCCGAGACAGGAGAGCAAAAACCTGGTCGGGTCGGAAGCGTGTTGTAAGCTAGAAGAGGAGAGAAGACGCAGTCGGGGACAAAAAGAGGTCGAAAGCCGGAACAGGAGAGTAGACTTGGTCAGGATCTAAAACAGGTCGAAGCCGGGGACAGACAGGAGCAAAAAAAGGGACAGGCGCAACCCTTTCTCTTCCTTCCAATAAAAACTTGAGAGAAACGCAATACAAGTGGGTTCTGTCTCCGTTCTGGTCCTGACAATTTAGCTTTTTTTATGGTTAAAAAAATTGTCATTGTTTTTTTTCTCTCATTTTGATAGAGGAAGAAATTAAACATTTAGTAAAACAAATGAAAATAATATAATGAGCATTCTTTTCCACAACGTGGTACGAATTGATTTTTATGTAGTGACTTTTTACTGAATACACAAAACGTACAAGATAAAAATATCGGAATTATCCTCCATTATTGGAAGTTGGAACAAAAAAGAAAAATTGCCACGGTTGCCATGGCGCCCAATTGGCCCCGCCCGTGTGGCGCCAGCTGCGGCTTGTTGACAGATTGGCTCTACGTCTATTTAGGCTTACTGCTCTCAGTCTTTCTTTGTCAGTCCGTCAACAAACCTCTGCCCTGCAAGACTTAGACTCAGTCCAGTTTCCTGTTGGTATTTCCTGTCCGGTATGGTTTATTTCGTCCTGTTTAATATCAGTTTCCAGTTTCGTTCCCTTCTATTTCGTCGTGTTTCATTTCGATATCCTGTTTCGATATCACCCTGTCTGTCCCATCCGTCCAATAGCAACTCGGGCAATTGGTATCGATCTCGTCAGCCTCTGGTGTCCTATCATTCCACGCCAGACTGCTACCTATTGTGCATGACTCCCCATTTCCCGTCAAATAAAAGGCTTGTGTGAGAAACGTCACGCATTTGGGTCCTGATCCTGTTCCGGTTCAAAAAGAAGCAATCCTGGTGTGTGTCTTTGCACAGTCAGCTCAGTCGAGCTGACTTTCTTCAGGCTAGTGAAACGGACTCGACCACGATCAACTTTCCGAAGCCGCATGAATGACAAAATATTTTTCGGACGGACCACGGTGACTCATTTACATCCATTATGATCACAACCCTCACTAACTTCTGTACAATGGTGCCTTGTTGACGAGTTTCTGTGGATCACAACTAGAATAGAATAGAATAGAATCTACCTTTATTGTCATTGTTACAAAATGGGTTGAACATATTGTGACAACGGAATTGGGCATGGCACTCCAGGGTCACATTTAACAGTGAGGATAAAAGAAAAGAAGATAAAGGAACAAAGAAGGTAAGGTTATAGTTATAATTGACACAATATTTACACAAGAATGTGGGCATGTAGGATGCAACACCTGAAATGAATGTTTTTTGGAATGTGGGAGGAAACCGGAGTGCTTGGAGGAAACCCTCGCAAGCACGGGGAGAACATACAAACTCCGCACAGGAAGGCTGGAGCTGGAGGTTCCCAAGACATGAACTGTGCCGCACATGCGCTAACCGCTGCGCCGCCGTGCTGCCTCGGCGACAATTATATAATATAAATCTATATATTCATTCAGTTTTAATCATCAAATTATGAATTCATTTTCTGCATCAAATTATTGTTGGTAATATACCGATTCAAGGGATAACCACAAACCTGTCTTGTTTTCATTTTCTCCTTTTCTACTTCCTTTTTTTCTTAACTTTATACAACATCATCATTCGTAATAGAATACATCAAAGCAAGTGAGCCGTTGGAGGGCCGGCTCTCTTGAACGAGTTGAGCCGAAAAAGCCGGTTCTCTAAAAAGAGACGGACTTTCCACTACACAACTCGAGATCGGCGTGTAGACGAAAACTCGAACCGCGAGACCAAAACAACAATGGCGGATCTGCCTGACGAAAAGTTTGGAGTGCTGTAAATCTTTGTTTAAAAAAAATGTCATCGGGTGATAATGACAATTTGGTGTCCAAAAAGTTGCTTCCCGGGGACGCACGTTGATTTGAGACGATGCGTCCCCAGCAAAAATCACGCGTCTAGGACGCAGGGACGCGGGCAAACCAGAACACTGCTGTATGAGGTAGTGTGTTTGCAAGAGTTTCCGTTTTTTGTGCGGTGTGTGTTAAGGGTGGTAATGGCTCCGGGTCTGTTTGTTTTTGTTTTGTGTGACCTGTAGCGCTTGCCAGAAGGCAGCGGGTCCAAGAGGTGGTGGCCGGGGTGAGAAAAGTCCTCGATGATGTTTTCTGCTCTGCTGAGGTAGCGAGAGCAGGCGATGTCCTCCAGACTGGGCAGAGAGCAACCGATGATTCTCTGGGCTGTGTTGATGTCCCTCCGAAGCGTTTTCCTGTCTGCTGCCGTGCACCCGGCATGCCAACTCAAATGACGTCAGATGCAAATGAGGATGAACAAGCGATTTACTGCAATTAGGCGAATGGCAACGAGGAACGGTACACATATGGGATGACCAAATAAGGTCGATAAAAGCCAAGTGGTGTGAAATGGGTGGTATTTGTGCCTGCTCATGTGCAATTGAGTTTGAAGAGTGAGCATGGGATGAATCATCCCGCAAAGATGTCCTACGTCCACAATGTTCTCGTCCCCTTACAACATTTGGTTTTGCTTTCCAGGGATAAAAGCCGGAGGGCAAGAAGCCAGTTGAGGTTTATCACAGATGCTGGAACTGCAGTGTGTTTTTTGGTGCTTTGATGACTCTTTCTATCCCAAGTTTTGGAAACGGGCCGTTGTGACGTGAGTCCGTGACAGCTGGGCTTGGGGTCGGTCTCCAAAAACACAAAGATGGATGCTTCGGGCCTGAAAAACATGGCTGCTCAAACGGGAGGTTTTAATGTCACGGTGACCGTCGATTTCTTGAAGACAGCAGTCCAGATTTGAGATGTTTCTGTTCCCCGACGCACCTGGATCAGTGTTCCTAAAGATTCTTCAAAAAACGAGTACGTTACGAAACTTCTTGGAATCATGATGTTTCCTAGGAACTGTTGGGAATTAATATCAAAATGGAGCGTTTACCAAATTGTTCAAATGAGTTATCTGACTTCATTTAACCGAAAAAAACACCCAACAATCTATGCGCGCTCGTTTCTTGACGGTCAGGAACAGGAAAGCCGACATTTCCACACAGAAGCAGATTTCATCTCATTTAACAAAGCGTACTCCATCGAAAACGGCCAAATTAGTGTCGTCGGAGTCTCTGGGAAGCCCTCTTCTGAAGTCCTTTAGCTCTCCCTTCTTGGCCCACGTCTCCCCGCGAGATGGCGCCTCGGCTCCTCCCATGGGCGTGCCCATGAAGCCCCCTGGGCTTCACCATCTCGGAGAAGAGCGTCGCGATGTCTGGAACGCTCAAAACGACACCGAGCGTTTCTACGTCATCAGGGCCTTGTTCTCAAAACAACGCCTGCCGTCCTCCGTCAGAGTCCTGTTATCAAATGCCCTAGTCAAAATCTTCTGCATTTGGAACGGCGTGCCCCGTCATTGAACTAAAGCCCAGTCACTGAATATCTTGCATTAAACTCAATAAATGTAACTTGTATTCAATCGTATAAAATCCTTTATAGTCAAATATATAAAATCCTTCAGAACGCCGCATTAAAGGTGACGAGTCGATCATAGTAAAGATGAAAGCTATCCATGAAGAATCCTAGTTTTTTTCATCATCGGGGATCTTTTCCTAAAGATTCCGAGACTCCCTTTCAAGAAACCTAAATTGTTAGTATGGTATGAATTATTTTATGTTTTAGACAGGATTAAATGTTCAAAACCGGAACAGGATGAGGACCCAGATGCGTGACGTTTCTCACACAAGCTTTATTTTACGGGAAATGGGGAGTCATGCATGTTAACACAAAACGCCAGTGATTCAGCAATCGTTGGGTGGAAGACGTAAGGCGGCAGTCTGGCGTGGAATGGCAGGAAGCCAGAGGGCGACGAGATCGATACCGACTGCACGAGCAGATATCGGACAGATGGGGTCGATACCGGACAGGACGGGACGGACAGGATAGATATCAGGCACTGGAGACTGTTGTCAGGTCGTAACCGGAGACGTTCAGCATGCAGTGACCACGTCTACTCTCCCGTCCCGGCTTACGACTCATTTCCGACCCCGACCTGTCCTTTCCCGGCTAGCGACCAGTTTTCTGCCCCTGACACCGCCATCGCTCGCTACGGAAGATCCACTTCCGTGTTCGGATCACAATCCGAGTACAAGAGCGACTTGCTTCCCGGGTCCAGCGAACACCGGATCGCGGGCGCAGCCCTTTCTCTCTCTTTCAATAAAACTCGTGGTAAACATCACGACAGTGGGTCCTGTTTCCGTTCTGGTCTCGACAGAGTCCAAATACACATTTTGAAACTGTTAGCAATCTGCAGAAGCGTCATGTGTGTTCGACAACAGAGACATCTAAAACCTGCAGGATTCCAGACCTTCAAGACTTGGAACTGGCAAACTGGTCGCATTATAAGCAATCAGTCAACCCCTTCAAGACATGTGCAAGAACCTCCAGGGTGCAAAACTCATTTAAATCAGTAGGAACTGGAAGGTCGGACTGGATGTGAATACTGGAGAAACAACTGAGAAGTTCTGGGCTCACTTGCCTTCTGGGATCAGCTCATTTATCTTCATTACAGAAGGAATTGATGGCTGTGGCAATTTCATCTTAGGAACATTAGCAGGACGGAACACATTTATTGGCGAATCGTTCAGCATGCAGTGAACCAAAAACAGATCGTCGCTGACGGACGGATGGGAGAACTCTGAAAAAGACGAGGCAATGACTGGGTTTCTCAACATCGGGTTAAGAAATGACCATCCTCTCATTCCTTCACTGACAGACGCTTTTGTAGCTTGCCATGTTTGGAACTGGTATAAAGAGCCCGCATCATTGGGAAAAAATATGGTTGCTCCTGTAGTTCTTGTCAGGACCAGAACAGAGACAGGCCCCACTTGCGTACGTTTCTCTCTGTTTTACTGGGAAGAAGGGAAAGGATTCGGTGATCGCTGGTCGCGGGAAGCAGGTCGCTCTGAACGCGGAAGTGGCACTATCGTGGCGAGCGATGGCGGTGTCGAGAGCGGAAAGAACAGATCAGTAGCCGGGACAGGAGAGCAAAAATGTGGTCGGGTCGGAAATGAGTCGAAAGCCAGGAGAGGAAAGTAGCTGTGGTCAAGATCAAAAAATGGGTTGAAGCTGGGAAACAGACAGGATCCGAAACAGGAGTGACTCATGGTCGAATAGCTTGCCCTAGAGTAAACTGAGGTTTGCAGACGGACTGACAACAGGTGACAAATAGGAGTGGGTTTAAATAGTGACAGGGAGCCGATCAGAGTCCGAGTCAATTGGCATCAAAGGAGCAGGCACAGGTGATTCACATCAGTAATCATGACAGTATTGTTCAGATCTACAAATATATTCACGATTTCTCACAAGTTTTATTAAAGGAAAGAGGAAGGGCCACGCCCACGATCCAGTGATCGCTGGGCGCAGGAAGCAAGTCGCTCTGAACGCGGAAGTGGAACTTATGTGGCGAGCGATGGCGGTGTCGGGAACGGAAAAACGGGTCAGTAGCCAGGACAGGAGAGCAAAAACGTGGTTGGGGTCGGAAACGAGTCGTAACCCAGAAAAGAAGAGTAGAAGTGGTTGGGGAGAAAAGGGGTCGAAGGCCGAGACGGGAGAGTAGACGCGGTCAGGATCAAAAACGGGTCGTAACCGGAGACAGACGGGAGCAAAAACGGGACAGGTGGGAGTCAGGGTTGAAAAAGGCTTGCCTAGTGTAAACTGATGTTTGCAGATGGACTGACAACAGAGGAGGGATAGGAGTGGGTTTCAATAGGGACAGAGAGCCAATCAGAGTCCGAGGCAGTGGGCACCAAACGAACGGGCACAGGTGAGCCATGACAGTTCTACTGTTGACAGTAATTGAAACTTCGCTAAAACAACAGCAGCAGTCCCATCGGACAGTCGTACGCTTTGATTTCGCAATCGAACTATTTTCCACGCAACTGTCTCTAACTAGTACGTTGGTCTTTAGCACGCTCTCTCTCATCGAAGGCCTTCATAAATCCACCCGAGCCGAATGAAAGAACTCTAACGGCAGCCTTCCGCTTTTACGACCTCAATTCCAAAATACGAGTCGTACTGCCAGCGATGACGCAATGGCCGACCCGGCTCACGTCGGTAAGGATCGTCTCGAAACTTCGAGGACTCTGCTCGTCTGCGCTCGAATCGTAGCTCTCCCCGGCAAGCTTCCGTGACGTAACGTCCAACCTGCCGTGCCATATATCATGCTATTAACACGCTACGCTGCACGTTTCCTGACAAGCCTCAGTACTTCGTTTTTTTATGACCATTCGTTGAAGATAAAACCCAAAGTACTTCGCCTCGTCTGTGAATATGAACATACCTGTGGCGCTCCAGGGCTCCATGCCCTTACAAACTGTCGTATTTCCCCTTACAAAATAATCTGACTGTCATGTAAGCATGGTTGCCGTGGCGACCGGCTGGCCCCGCCCCCTGGGCACCAGCTGACGCAGATCAGCTAATTGCGTGTGTGCTACTTAAGGGTGGCTTGTGGGTTTTGCGGGTGCTGGCTCATTGCACTTTCTGTTTTGCATTTTCTGTCTGCATTTCCCATTCTGTTTTGCTCTGTCCTGTTTGGTTTGAGTCAGAAGAAACCTGTGTTTGCACGTTTTTTTGTTAAAGCCTGTTTGTTCTGTCTTGTCCCTGAGTTTTGGACGACTTTTATTTTGGTAAATAAAAGTTTGGATCGTCAACGCAATTGAGTTCTCCCTTCCTGCCTCCTGCCTCCGTTCTGGTCCGGCCCACCTCGTGACACTGACACCCTATTTTATTTTTCAAACGTGTTTATTTATGTAGTT
Organism: Urocampus carinirostris; assembly: GCF_059441175.1. Classification (NCBI taxonomy): domain Eukaryota; kingdom Metazoa; phylum Chordata; class Actinopteri; order Syngnathiformes; family Syngnathidae; genus Urocampus; species Urocampus carinirostris. The sequence goes on from NC_142365.1 coordinate 1,014,015, forward strand.
TAACATGTTATAGTGTACATGTGTTTGGTTATGTGTTTGGTTATCATCCATCCATCCATGATCTGCACCGCTTATCCTCAGTAGGGTGGCGGGGGTGCTGGAGCCCATCCCAGCTGTCTTGGGACAGTGGGCAGGGGACACCTGGGACAATTTAGACCGGCCAATGAACCCGACATGCATGTTTTTTGAATGTGGGAGGAAACCGGAGTGCCCGGAGGAAACCCATGCAAGCACGGGGAGAACATGCAAACTCCGCACAGGAAGGTTGGTAGCTGGATTTGATATTAGAATAGAATAGAATATACCTTTATTGTCATTGTTACAACATGGGATATATTGCGACAACGAAATTGGACGTGGCACTCCAGTTCCACATTTTACAGTGAGGATAAGGAAAATAAAGAGATGAAGGAACAAAGAAAATGTTTGTACTGCCCTTGTTGTATAGGCTTTGTTTTCCTCCAGAAGGGGAGTGTATGAGGGGGTGAGGGACAGACAGAGATGGGCGGATCCAACTAGATGTTTTGTCTTTCTGTACACACGGTCCAGTGTTTTTTTCCCTAATTGCTCAGTCCACGTATTGAATGGATTAGGGAAGCACAGTCCTTAAACATGCCCGATTAAAGGTGCTGGCGACGATAAAAGCTTTATTATATTATTATATTATATTACCTTTATTAAAGAGAGAACATTTTTCATTTTCTCCTCTTATACTTCCTTTTTTTCTTAGCTTCTTTATACAACATCATCATTCGTAATAGAATGCATCAAAGCAGGTGAGCCGTTGGAGAGCCGGCCCTCTTTAATGAGACGGACTTCCTTTCACTACACAACTACCGCATGGAATCCGATATTTTTTAAGACTTTGTTCACGTGTGATCGGAATGATGCATGATGGGAAATCCCCAGGCGGCAGACGCACGCGCACAGTAGCATCAAACCGCCGGCTTCGTTTGCAACGAAAAAAAACGATACCGAGATAGAGGCTACCGCGGCGAACTCGTTTGACTCGATGGATTTGCCGTTTGGTGAATCGTCGGTGTTTACCGGATGGTACCCATCATTGACAAATTTGCGTTTTTCCGTACAGATTTTCTCGTACGCGTCTTAAAATGCATCATCAACGTACTTTGTACGACAAAAACTCGGCAGGTACGGATAGGAATGAAAAGGAGGTAGACGCGTGTTCTCGGTGACCGGGATGGGCGGACGCTGCCGGGAAAGAGACGCATTTAGGCAAAGAGCCTGAGCGGGACAAAACTGCTGGATGCTGTTTTATGAGTTTGCTGTCAGCGCAAAAGACGGAACACTTCATTCGGGGACTGTCAGTGCTTTCAATTTAAGAGGCAGCCGTCCAAGCTGGGCTGCAGCCGGGACACGTTTTGACATGTGTGGGGGACACGTGCGCTCCAAACTAAATTCATTATTACCAGGAGGGGATACTCAATGGTTTTGCTCAGTTTTAGTGGTATTTTCGACAATGATTAGAAAAACAATTACGAAAAAGAAAAGCAAAAATAAGTTGAAATGTATTTTTCTTCTTATTTGAAGAAGCCAACAAAGAAGCAGTATAAATTGACTGTACTGCTAAGATTCTTCTATAACCTGTCCTGATTACTGATGTGAATCACCTGTGCCCACTCCTCGGACTCTGATTGGCTCCCTGTCCCTGTTTAAACCCATTCCTTTCTGTGCCCTGTTGTCAGTCCGTCTGCGAATCTCTGTTTTTACACGGCAAGCCTGAGTCCCACCTGTCACGTTTTTTGCTCCAGTCTGTCAACCTGTTTTGATCCCGATCACGTCTGCTCTCCCGTCCTGGCTCACGACCCCTTTTTGTTCCCGACTACGTCTACTTTCCGATTCTGGCTTCCGACTCGCTTCTGACCACATCTTGCTCTCCCAGTCCCGGCTACCCACCAATTTTTCGCCCCTGACACCGCCATAGCTGTGTTCGGATCACAAACCGAGTCAGGATTGAACACCGGATCGTGGGCGCACCCCTTCCTCGTTTCCATCAATAACAGATCCAGCGATCACTTGGCACGGGAAACAGGTCGCTCTGAACGCGGAAGTGGGATATCTTGGCGGTGTCGAAAATGTACAACATTGCTGCACAAAATAACAATGCCTTATTTTTCATTTATTTTATACACAATATATGCAAGGGTGTGTGCTAGGGATATATGCATATATATATAAGTGGTGAAGGATATGATGCGGAGGGGGTAAACCAGTGTATGCTGTTGGGCTTTTCTCCTGATGACTGAGTGTTGCATCGGCGGCGCAGTGGTTAGCGGGTGTGCGGCACAGTTCTGAGGTCATGGGTTCAAATCCAGCCACCGGACTTCCTGTGCGGAGTTTGTATGTTCTCCCCGTGCTTGCGTGGGTTTCCTCCGGGCACTCTGGTTTCCTCCCACGTTCCAAAAACATGCACAATAGGTTAATTGGCCGGTCCAAATTGTCCCTAGGTCTGAATGAGCGAGCGAGTTGTCTGCCCCTGTGTGTCCTGTGATTGGCTGGCAACCAGTTCAGGGTGGCCCGGAGATGGCTGGGATGGGCTCCAGCACCCCCGAGACCCTACTGAGGATAAGCGGTGCAGATAATGGAAGTGTTGCATGGCACAGGAACTCAGCTCTTGTGCTGTGGGCTTAGTGTTCTGTGTCAGGTTGGGAAGTGCGAAGGGAAATGAATATTGAAATAAGTATATTGATTGATTGACAATCTGAAAAAAGAAACGGGCTTTTGGTGGTGTCACTTCATCGGTGGAAACCGGTAATCTCGGCATGCTTCACTTAGGAGCAGGTGCTTTCAATCTGCTTCCCCGCGAGATAAAATGTCCTTACATGGAGCTCCTCTGGGTCCACAGACGACTATTGTGTCATTTATTTCTTCATAAACGGCGAAATCAAGCGCGCCTCATGGCCAGGGGTTCCCATTTAATGGAAACTGCCTCTCTCTTTTAATGAGCGTCCTTCCACTTTGGAGTCCTCCGCGCTTTCAGCCGAGAAGAAATGGAAATAAACAAACTCTTCCCTTCCTCGTAGAGGTTTTAGCAAACTTAATGTGAGGTTTAGCGTTCTTTTAAACAAACGGGTTTTTAAAAGGACTCAATGTCATGATTACTGATTTGACTCACCCGTGCCTGCTCTTTTGGCGCCAACTGCCTCGGACTCTGTTTGGCTCTCTGTCCCTATTTAAACCCACTCCTATCTGTCCCCTTTTTTCGGTCCGTCTGCAAACCTCAGTGTACTCTAGGCAAGCTTTTTCGACCCTGATACCCACCTGTTTTTTGGTACTGTCTGTCCCCCGGCTTCGACCCGTTTTTGATCCTCATCACGTCTACTCTCCCGTCCCGGCTTTCGACCTTTTTTGTCCCCGACCACGTCTACTCTCCTTTCCTGGCTTACGACTCGCTTCAGACCCCGACCACGTTTTAGATCTCCTGTCCTGGCTACTGACCCTTTTTTCCATTCCCGACACCACCATCGCTCGCCACGGGAGATCCACTTTCGCGTTCAGAGCGACCTGCTTCCCGCTTTCCCTTTCTTCGTATAAAACTTGTTAGAATCGTTACGCAAGTGGGTTCTGTCTCCGTTCTGGTCCTGACACTCAAATGTTGCATATACAACGTTGAGGTTTTTCGGTTAAAGTCACTTGTGGCAGGTGATGTAACATCTCGACGTGGAACTAAAAATATGAATTGAAATGTAAACAATAGGACAGATTTTCTTCTTTTCGTTCATGTCTCTTCTTGAAATGTTTTTAGCGAGTACCCAAGTCCCAAATAGAACAAATATCTCCTTTTAAAAGGTTCAGGATGATTGTGTGACAATGCAGTGTATAATGTTGGTCGCAAGATGGCGTGCGAGTATAATGAATGAGTAATAAGGACGGTGAAACTTTGCAACACAATGCGTCTGAGTAATGTAGGGAGGCAAGCTCTCGAGGAGACTTGGAATGTGGGAGGCAACCTCTCAAGCACACTTTCCAGCACTAAAAATGAAGGCCATCTTGATTCATAATGAGCAGGCCCCAAGAGGCATTAGGAGTAGCCTGAGAAACTGTTAGTGACCCTTCAAGTTTTACCTTTTTAATTAGAGACACATTTCTTATTCATTTGACCTTGAGTGTGCCTGCCTCTTAACACAACTCAAAATCGTAAAACCATAGTGCACTACTGCACTAGACAATGTCGAGTTTGGTCTTCAAGGGTGAACGTTGAACATTTTCTAGAAAAACTGAAAGGATACAAAAAAATGGGAAATAAAAACCAGACACTTTCGACTGATGAAAGCACAGTTCACAACATCAGTTCTTGGCAAAGCACCAACACGGTTTGGCCCTGTGCTCCGTGGAGCCTCCTGCCTATATGCAGACCAATGTTCCCTGTCATTTTCCTTACGGGTCTGAGCGTTCACGCAGTCGGTGAGCAACGTTCGAAACAACAGTGAGCAACGGCAATCCCAAGTGTGGCAAGATAATTAATCATCAAACATGTCCAAAACTTGACATCAAGTTACATTTTGCAGAGTTTCCGGCAACGCAAAATGATTTTTCTCTTTTGAATGAATTGACTCATGTACTATTGCAAAGATTGTACGGCCTACAAACGTCATTTGTTTTTACAACAATTCTTTCACAAGATTTCCATTTCTTTTTCTTTCCTGCTATCTTTTGTCCCATAATATTAACATTTTGGGGGGCTTATTGAGTCGGTTGCACGATACAGAACTGTACTTAATCACATTTTTGAGTGGAAGTACAATGTTGGAAACACGATTCACTTGATATCATTGGAAATGATTTGAATGCAACACAAACTTTTTCTTGGTTTTCCCTGTTTTTTTAATTCCTTTCCGGGGCAGCAGGTAGAGCGCTCGTCTTGGGATCAAGGGATCCCAGTTCGAATCCCGGCTCGTCCGTGTTACATGTCGAAGTGTCCTTGGGTAAGACACTGAACCCCTAATACCCCCAATAAGCAGGTTAGCGCCTTACATGGCTGCAAGAAAATTGGGAAATGTGGAGGACATTGTAAAGCGCTTTGGGCAGTCATTGACTTGAAAAGCGCCATAGAAATGCAGGTAATTTCATTTCATTTTAAAAAATCTCATTATGTTTATTTTTTTCTAGCTGTTTTTTTCTTTTTGTTCTCTATTTACCTTTTTCCTTTGTTTCTTTATTTTCTTTTTTCCTGGCTTTTTTCTGAATTTGTCCTTTTTTTCTCTTCCTTTCGTTTCTTTTTTTTCTCAGCTTTTCACTACTTTTTCATTTTGGTATTTTTTTCTTTTTGTTCTATTCCCCCCTTTCCTTTAAGTCATTTTGTGCATAATTTCACATCATATTTGGTCATATAGGGATGAAAGAAGCAAAAACAACCCGAAAGAGCCGGTTCCTTTTAGTGAGCCGAGCCGAAGAAGCCGGTTCTCGAAAAACTCGAATGACTTTACTCAACTTCGTTCTACTTTGACCTTGACTTCAAAATACAGCATTTAGAACACAACGTCAGGGGAACCCGTGTATTTTGACCTTCATGCACTGTAACTTTGACTGAATTGGCTTCTTAATGAGCAACTTGGAGCCCTGATTTTTGTGAGCTAGCTAGATTTTCTTGTGCGCTGAGAATGTGCGGACAGTGCGCGATCCCTTAGAGGGAACGTTGATGCAGAGCCGTAGATTTCTCACCCAATCGCCCACTGGGTATGGCATGCATGTCCAGCTCTCGTTCCTATTTATTCCGGCTACATGTTGTGGTGAAATGAGAGCACCAACCCATTCCTTTTCATGGACTGACACATGACACGTGAGGCTTATTGCTTCCATATTTCGCTGGCGCTCACGGTTCACCTTTGGATGTCTTCAACTTTCGACTCGTGTTTTTCCATCTTTGAGCAAAGTCCGCTTTGGTACACGTCCCGAAATCCCACCCAAAACCCGATACTTGTTATGAGGCAAATAAAACAGAACGGAGACAGGACCCACTTGCGTGAGTTTCTCTTTGTTTTATTGGGAAGAAGGGAAAGGATAGTACACACAGATCGGTAGCCGGGACGGGGGAACAAAAATCGTGGTCGAGATCAGAAAAGGGGTCAGAGCAGGGAAACGGACGGGAACCAGAACAGGAGAGAGTCAGGGTTGAAAAGCTTGCCTAGCGTAAGCTGAGGTTTGCAGACGGACTGACAACAGGTGACAGAAAGGAGTGGGTTTAAATAGTGACAGGGAGCCAATCAGAGTCCGAGGCAGTTGGCGCCAAAGGAGAAGGCACAGGTGCCTTGCATCAGGAATCGTGACAAAAACAGACCTAGAGGGACAATGACTTACTATGATTATTATCAACAACTGACATTTTTTTTTAAGATCGTATCCATCGTAAGCGTTCCTAAATAAAAGGATTTGGAATTATTAAAGAAAAATAATTGAATTCACAGTTCATGCTAAGACCATTCTAAACGCGCCATTTGATGGTAGACTGCTTTCTGATCCCGATCGCAGCAATTAGAAGGCAGTCACGAACAAATTTGTCGAGAACTTCCAATTTCGACCGCATCGGAGGAAATAAAATGAGCAAATGCTGAAGATCAAAGGAAGAATCATTAATACTCTGGATGAAATCTTGGAGCTGTTATATCAGAAGAGGGGTCAGAAGCAGAAATCATGGCCGGGATAGCGCACTTGCCAGTCTTCAACCCATCCGGAGGGACAGGTGCTGCGATATTTGGACTCTCACAGCAAAACTGGAAGTGAAAATCCGAGGCCATGAAGGAACCATGTGCAGGAAACTTCTGGACATCAGCTACAACGGAAACAGAATCCACTTGCGTTGCGTTTCTCACAAGTTTTATTGGAAGAGAGAGAAAGGGTTGCGCCCACGATCCGGTGATTGCTGGATGTGGGAAGCAGGTTGTTCTGAAGGCGGATCTTCCGTGACGAGCAATGGCAGTGTAGGGAACAGAAAAACGGGTCAGTAGCCAGGACAGGAGAGAAAATGTGGTCGGGGTCGTAAGCGAGTCGTAAGCCAGTAAAGAAGAGTAGACGTGGTCGGGGAAAAAAAAGGTCGAAAGCCAGGATGGGAGAGTAAACGTGGTCAGGATCAAAAATGGGTCGAAGCTGGGGGACAGACGGGAGCAAAAAACAGGTGGGAGTCAGGCTCGAAAAAGGCTTGCCTCGTGTAAACTGAGGTTCGCAGACAGACTGACAACAGGTGACAGATAGAAGTGGGTTTAAATAAGGACAGGGAGCCAATCGGAGTCCGAGGCAGTTGGCGCCAAAGGAGCGGGCGTAGGTGAATCATGTGACAAATCAAACCATCAGAGGGAACATTGGACATTGAAATAAATGTATTTTAATATATTTGATTTTGGGGAATTTACATTATATTTTTATAATATTTACATGTTTTTAACCTCAAACTGTCATGGTTGGCATGGCGCCCAATTGGCCCCGCCCGTGTGGCGCCAGCTGCGGCTCGTTACCAGATTGGCTTTCCGTCTATTTAAGCTCAGTGCTCTCACTCTTCCTTTGTCAGTCCGTCAACCAACCTCTGCCCCGCAAGACGTGGGTTTTGGCTCGGTCCTGTTCCTGTTGGTATCTCTTGCACGGTATGGTTCCCATTTATTTTGTCCTGTTTAATTTCGGTTTCCAGTTTTGTTTCCGTCTATTTTTTTCCCGTTTATTATTTTCTCCAGTTTTCGTTCCCGTCTCCTGTTTTTTTTCGATATCCTGATTCATTATCTACTCGGCAATTGGAATCGATCTCGTCGGCCTCTGGCTTCCCGTCTTTCCACGCCAGACCTCTGCCTAACGTGCACGGCTCCCCATTTCCCGTAAAATAAAAGGCTTGTGTGAGAACGTCACGCGTTTGGGTCCTGATCCAGATCTGGTTCTTGACACAAACGGTAACATTTTAGGGGAATTTGACCTATTTGTGTTTTAAAAACCAACCCTTTCATTGTTAAGAATCATTATTAATCAAGTAAACAAAATCACTGACATTTTTGTACCAGGCTAGGTTACTTCATATTATACCTGGAGGGATTATTACATAAGAAGAGGATGCTAGTTTTTTGGCAGACAAAATCCAGTTTTCGACAAGTTATTTTTCAGCGTCGAAGAAGTTGATTTATGCGGCATAAGACATTATGGAGCATGTGCGCGCACGGCTAAATGACAGCCGGCAGGCAATTCTGCGGCTTCGCACTCGGAGAAAAACACAGAGCGGAGAGTGAAATTTCCCAAATTGCCAGCGCGGAGGTAAAAGATCACAAAACGGAGAAATGGGGAATTTGGATTAGGGGTTCATTGGAGGTTGGTGCTTGCACCTGCAACTCCCGGACTGAAAATCATTATTTGTGTGCTCCCATGTTTGTTGACGTTCTGTAAATGTTTGTACTTCTAAAATCTAATCTAATCTAATCTAATCTAAAGGAATAGAAAAGTCAGGGATTTGGCTCAATAATATCTCCGACTTTTGAATATGCTTCAACTGTCATGATTACTGATGCGGACCCTGATTGGTTGTTGGACGCTTTTTGAACTCCCGTCTTCTTGAAAGAACCCGTCAGATCGTCTGCGAACCTATGCTCCCAGCTAGGCAAGCTTTTCTGACTCTCTGACTCTATCCTGCCCTGTTTTCTGTCTGACTCCTCTGCCCCGGCCATCGACCTGTTTTCTCGCTCTCAACGACGACCTTCGCTCAACACAGAAGTCCCAGTTCCGCGTTCCTGCTATCTGCTCTCTGCTACCCGTGACCGACAATCATCAGATCGTGGATGAAAGTCCTCTTTTCTCTTCTAAGTAAAAATGAGTAAACAAACGCAATTGGGTCCCGTCTCCGTTCCTGGTCCGTGACACCAACTGCAAGTGTCAGGACCGGAACGAAGACAGGACCCACTTGCGTGCTTTTCTCTGAGATTTATTAGGAAGAAGGGAAAGGGTAGAATACAGGATTCGTAGATCGTTGATCGTGGGGAGCAGGTTACTCAGACGTGGAAGTGGAATTTACGTGGCGAGGAAGGCAGCAGGGGAAAAACAGATCGATGCCCGGGACGGGGGAGCAAAAATGTAATCAAGTTCAGAAAAGGGGTCGGAACGGGGAATCAAACAGGAATCAGGACAGAGTCAGGGTCGAAAGAGCTTGCCTAGCGGGAGCTGAGGTTTGCAGACGGACTGACAACGGGTGACAGGAAGAGATGAGCAGCTCATCAGCGTTTAGACAAGATATGTGAAGTGTCTTCGGAGTCAGATTTCAGTCCAATAAATGTTACACTATATCTAACAGAGAACTTTCAATTTTTTAAGGACACGTGAAATGACTCATGCCTGCTTTAATTAAAGGGGTAACGCACCATTTTGTAACTAGAGTAGTGTTTCAAAATGTTATGAATAACGCCTTAGAGTACTTCATGCAGAGAAGCGTGTTTCTTTGCTCCCAACACTGAGAAAAGTCACGGAAATAACGTGCCTCAGGACAAAGTGTTTCACGGGGGAAGAGAAAGTCGATTTCAAAGGGGGCCAAATGATGAAGCGATTAGCAAAATAAATCAGAGTATTGCCTTATCAGCACTGTCAAAATCATACGAATGATATCTTTTTATTCGCCGGGAATGCGACCGGGAAGCCAAACTGGGATTGCGAAAGCCCTGGCTCGATTATTTATTGCTTTTCACGGAACATGTGAGATTTTGGTGCAAATTCCTTCAGGTTTTGAGATTATTGCTCGCGCTTTTGTTTTTGGTGGGGTGACGAGGAGAGAGGGGGGTGAGGGGGGACTGATCATAAAAAACAAACAACCACGGCGGTCCCTTTCAGTGTTCCAAGCTGCGCGGGTGTGCAATTGCGCACTGCTCGCACATTCTCAGCGCACGAGAAAATCTAGCCAGTGCACAAAAATCAGGGCTCAAAATGACTCATTAAGAAGCGACTTAAGTCAAAGTTACAGTGCGTGAAGGTCAAAATACACGGGTTCCCCCGACGCTGTTTTCTAAATGCGGTATTTGGAAGTCAAGGTCGAAGTAGAACAAAGTTGAGTAAAGTCAGTTTTTCGAGAACCGGTTTCTTCGGCTCGGCTCACTAAAAGGAACCGGCTCTTTCGGGTCCTAAACGGCTCTTCGGGTTGTTTTTGCTTCTTTAATCCCAACATGACCAAATATGATGTAAAATGATGCACAACATGATTTAAACGAAGGGGGGAATAGAACAAAAAAGAAAAAAATACCAAAATGAAAAAGGAGTGAAGCGCTGAGAAAAAAAAACAAATGAAAAAGAAAAAAAGAACAAAGAAAAAACGCCAGAAAAAAAGAAAAGAAAGAAATGTAGAAAAAAAGTAAATAGAGAACAAAAAGAAAAAAGTAACAGCTCGGAAAAAATAAACCAATGACATTTTTTTAAAGGAATTAAAAAAAAAAGTAGAAAAAAAACACGGAAAAAAGAAGAAAAAGTTTGTGTTGCATTCAAATCATTTCCAATGATACTAAGTCAATCTTGTTGCCAACATTGTACTTCCACTAAAAAATGTGATTAAATACCGTTGTGTATCGTGCAACCGACTCAATAAGCCCCCAAAAATGTTAGGATAATGCGACAAAAGATACCAGGAAAAAAAAGAAATGGAAAGAATTGTTGTGGAAAAAAATGACGTTTGAAGGCCCTGCTATCTTTGCAATCTTACACGAGTCAATTCATTCAAAAGAAGAAAAAAAATTTGCATTGCCGGAAACTCAGCAAAATGTAACGTGATGTCAAGTTTTGGAAGTGTTTGATAATGACTCAGTTGCCACACTTGGGATTGCCGTTGCTCACTGTTGTTTCAAGCGTTGCTCACCGACTTTGTGTGAATGCTCGGACCCATACGGAATATGCGCCGCTTTGTTTCGTATGGAGTGAGTGTCATGTCGGTGTTGTAACTATTGAGGGAGTGGGAATAATCCCCGGAGTCGGGATCTTGACGCAGTCAGCTTTTTTTAGGGTTGGGGTGGTGGGGGGGTTTTGAATCCTGATAACCACATTCCATGTGCAAGGTCTGGCTTGCTGCAGGAAGACCAGCGTGCAGCAAAGTGTCACAAGCTTTCAGAACATTCCGAAAAAACATGCTCACCATATACATTCATCATCGTGTACTATAATGAAGAATTTTGGCAGCATTGACAACGTTACACAACAATCGAGCAGCCACGGATTCATTTTTTTATGTTTGCAGAAACGGTTTCTCTTTCATCCGCTTTGTTTTTCAGCGCTCGACGCCAGTCAGCCACAATGTTATGACCGCCGGCCAAAAATCGAGCGATATGAACATATTTATGTCATTATATCGGCTATTCTTGCGGTGAATGCTAAAAGAAAATATCTTATTTCACAATCCTGCCACATCGGGTGCGCCAAAAAAATAGCGTTTTCTTCTACGCTGAGAAGGAGCATCATCTTCTTCTACCTCAGAATGTCAAGACCAGAACGGTGACAGGACCCAATTGCGTTATGTTTCTCTCCGTTTTATTGGAAAAAAGGAAAGAGTCGCACCCGCAATCCGGTGATCGCTGGTCGCTCTGAACGCGGAAGTGGGACTTCCGTGGCGGGCAATCGTGGTGTCGGGAACGGAAAAAAACGGGTGAGCTGTTGGGATAGGAGAGCAGAAACGTGGTCGAGGTCAGAAACGAGCGCAGTTGCTGTGTTTTGCGGAAACGCGGTTCACGTTTAGCATTCCGGACGCTAACGTGTAGCCACCCGGAGCTATCCGGCTTCAACGCCGCTATACAGAGACACGAAAGCCGGGGGGAATCGGAGAGGAGGCGGACTTGCTAACACGAGGTGGTGTATCCCTGGATTTTCACAAAGAAAAGATTTCCATCTGCCCCAGGGATGTCGAACTTTTGGACGAGCGTGACGTCATCCGCTCCGCTACAAGCACCCCTAGGGCATCATGTTCATCTGTTAATAAACAACGGGGTAGACTGCTGGAAGTGTGAATTTCCCTACCCGGATGAATCAAGTATCTACCTACCTACCTACCTACCTACCTACCTACCTACCTCAGAATGTCAAGACCAGAACGGAGACAAGACCCACATGCGTTACGTTTCTCTCCGTTTTATTGGAATAAAGGAAAGAGTTGCACCCACGATCCGGTGGGCGCAGGAAGCAGGTCTCTCTGAACTTCCGTGGCGAGCGATGGAGGTGTCGGGAACGGAAAAAAACGGGTCAGTAGTTGGGATAGAAGAGCAGAAACGTGGTCGGGGTCGGAAACGAGTCGAAAGCCAGGAGAGAAGAGTAGACGTGGTCTGGATCAAAAAACAGGTCGAAGCCGGGGAACAGACGGCAAAAAACAGGTGGGAGCCAGGGTCGAAAAAGGCTTGCCTAGTGTAAACTGAGGTTCGCAGACGGACTGACAAAAGGGCACAGATAGGAGTGGGTTTAAATAGGGACAGGGAGCCAATCAGGCTCCCTGCCTCTTTTCAAACCCCCGCCTTCCTGACAACACCCGTCAGATCGTCTGTGAACCTACGCTACACGCTAGGCAAACTTTTGTGACTCCTGACTCTATCCTGCCCTGTTGTTCCGTCTGATTCCCGTTGCCGACCTTTTTTCTGGACCCGTTTATGTTTTCCCTCGCTCTCGACATTGCCTGCGCTCGACACGGAAGTGTCACTTCCGCAATCCCAGCGATCTGCTACCGTGACTGACGATCCCCGGACGGTGGGTGCAAGTCCTTTCGTCCTTCTAAATAAAACTGAGTAAAACGAACGCAATTGGGTCCCGTCTCCGTTCCTGGTTTGTGACAGAAAGTGCTAAGGAGATGTCAACAATGTTTTTCGGACGAATGAAAAATTTCTGCTGGTTGAACACAAACTACTTCTGCTTCAGCATTCTATTCTATTCTTGTTATTTCCATATTCTTTCTTTTTAAACTATTCTATATAATTACCTTGTACTATACACTACAATATATTTTTACTCTATTCTTTTTTTTCTTTTAAAGCTATTATTTGATCATTATTGAGTATTCGCGTGTCAAATGATTTCTTGTATATATCATGTTTATGGTTTATACTGGCTGAATAAATAAATACAATACTTATTTTTTCAAAATAAGAAAGTCAATCATGTGGGAAGTGACTCATTGTCCTCCAAAACACAATCCATTTCAACCCACATTGGCAAACACATGAAGTATTTTCATGTCTACAACACGCAATTATCTCTGCTTGTTATTTGTTTTGATACTTTGAAAGGGAGCGGTTTTTTTTTTTTACGTGCGCAAGCGACAGGGTTGGGTTACTTGAACTGGATTACTTTCAATGACTTTTGGATGACTCCAATACCAAATATGCTAATAAAAGACAAAAGAAACTCAATATGAATACAATGACTCAATTTTGTGCAGGCTTGGGGAGTAACGGAATACATGGAACGGCAAAAAGCTGTTTTGATTGATTTTCATTTTGTTTCTGTCGCATTTGATGTTCAAAGAGATCAAAGCCAGGAGAGAAAGCTTACCACGTGTTGGGAGTCTTCATTTTATTCCTATTTAGTTTATTTTGTCTTTTATGAGCATATTTGGTATTGGAGTCATCCAAAAGTATTTGAAAGTACCGTATTTTCCGCACTATAGGGCGCACCGGGTTATAGGGCGCACCCCGAAAATATAGTTTTTGGTCCTATATTTGACATACATAAGGCGCACCGGATGATAAGGCGCTACAATGGGAACGTGGACAAAACAGTCAGATAGTTCAGTCAAACTTCTTACCCCCTTAACATTCCCAAAGCTTGCAAAGAAGCAAATATGTGTCATAGACACGTGCTAATGCGGTGTCTGTACGATGTCTCTCAAATGCATCGTTTCAAATATCATTCGGAAGGTTAAAGTCTTGGGATTCAAGAAATACCAACCATTCCTTAGTTTCTATTTTCTTTTTCGCTTGCAACTTTACTGTCCATATGACAATAAACACTTGGAATTGAGTTGAATTCACTCAACTCATCACAGCAACATCAAGATCGTTCTAAAACAGATACCGGGAAAATATAAAGCCGCATAGCTCACCTAAGTTCTCACGTTCAATAATGATACGCAATCATGGTCTTCTTACAACCGTGAGTGTAGTAAATCCAGGAGAGTAAAATGTTTACAAATACAGACTAATGAAACATGTTTCTTTATGGCGTAGTTTAGCAAGCTTGCTATTCAGTCATCTTTTTCGGCCAATTGCAGGGTTTGTTTTGGCCCTCTAGCCAATCCGAGGCTCCGAATAACTTTAGCCAATAGCGATCGATTTAACGGACGATTGACGCATCTTTTTCAGCCAATTGCAGGGTTTGTTTCGGCCCTCTAGCCTAGCCGAGGCTCCGAATAACTTCAGCCAACAGCGATCGATTTAACGGATGATTGACACATCTTTTTCGGCCAATTGCAGAGTTTGTTTCGGCCCTCTAGCCTATCCGAGGCTCCGAATAACTTTAGCCAATAGCGATCGATTCAAATGATGATTGACACATTGGTTAGCCAATGAAACGCCGGTATATAAATCCCAGCATACACCGCGAACGACTTCGCCTTCGGGGGAAAATCGAGTCGGCGGCTGTTGCGTAAGTTGCGAGACCTTGCGATTAAATATTGATCCATATATAAGGCGCACTGTCTTATAAGGCGCATGGTCAGCTTTTGAAAAAAAATTAAGACTTTTAGGTGCGCCTTGTAGTGCGGAAAATACGGTAATCCAGTTAAAGTAACCCTACCCAACCCTGGCTAGCGAAGGATGTTAGCATGTGTGTGGCTTTGCCCTAAAACATATAACTCATAAAAAAAAATCGATTGCCTCTTCTTGTGTAGTCTTCAGTCTGCCCGGATGAAAATGGAGTCACGGCGGGGTGGACAAGACCGATGATGTTTTTCTACTCTTTGCTAGTTTTCATCTACGGCTCTCTTGTCTGTTTTGGCATCGGGCCCGGAAGCCGTCATCCGCTTCTCAATGTCAACTATTTGTCTAGAAAACAAAATAACAAGAAGTCCGACTTAATTATTGCCATCTGTTTGCTCAATTGGCTTCGTATTAGCTTACCAAGCTAACTAGCATGTAGCAACGTGAAGCAAAATCCTCAATATGAGGAATATGAGTTGTAAATGATGCAGGAATGTTGTCCAAATGAAATATCTCTAGTCAGTCAGGCGGCTGCGGGAAATTATTTGTTTCTAGTGATGTGCAATCAGGGGAGGCAGATGAGGCGGTGCCTCAGCTGTTCTCATGGAAATATAAAAAATATTTCATCAAATCTATGAAAAAATAATAATGCCAGAGCCAGTGTCCAATATCAATTTAAACATACCACTTACCCATAATTACTTCGGAGTTCTATGGCTCATTTTCGTCCTGGATATTGGTTTCAAAACAAAGTGCAAGCAAAGTTCTTTTGAAAAAATGTCACAAAATATAGGATACCAACGTATTTACCTTCAGTGCAGACTGGGTAAAGTCAAGTCATGTTTATTTGTATAGCCCTTAATCACAAAGAGTCTCAAAGGGCTGCGCAGATCAAAGACTATTCCAAACTACAGACCATCGTGACACCATCCCCTGATCTGCAACCTACATGAGGGCAAGGAAAAACTCAAAAACCTCAGCATGAGTAAAATAAGAGACGAGGGCCGCACTTGACATGCTAACGACAACAACATGCTAACGACTACATGTTCATGACTATATGCTACATCCTTTCCGTTCATTTTATTATAACTGTGTTATTACTAGGTTATTACTGTGTCATTACACAGTGTTCATCTTGTAGCTAACGACAGCAAGCTAACAAGTAGATGCTAACAACTACATGCTAACAGCTACATGCTTATAACTACATGCTAATCGCCAAGTCAACTTTATTTGTTTGGCCCTTAATCACAAGAAGTAGCAAGAGCTAGATAGACTATTTCGACAGCATCCCCTGATCTAAAACCTACATGAGGGCAAGGAAAAACTCAAAAACCTCAACATGAGGAAAATGAAGAAACCTTAAGAAGGGAACGCACATGGTTACATGTATTCAGTGTTAAAGCTATTTCTCACTCAACTTTACAATTTTTGTGCTTTTTTCTTGAATTGCTGAAAAAATAGTATGTAACTCATTACTGTATTAAGATTCTGCAGATGGAGAGTGAGGCACGCCATTCTTTTGCCTCATGGCAGAGGGCAGTAGTGAGACCAAGGATTCTCGTTTACCGCAGAGTTAGTAATAGAATTAGCAAGCTAACAACAAGTCAAGACATCCAGTCATTTATTTTGCGTTGCATAGACTTTTTCTCCATTATCTATTAGGGCTTATATTCCAAAAGAGTAGCATATAGACTTCATTTACAAGTTTAAGTGGCAATACAATGTATTTTATTTTCTATACTAGTTATGTTAGGCTTTCTTGCTCTGCCAATTGTTAGATTATTCAAATGTGTCAATATTGTCATGATTACGCGCTTGTTTGGCACCGGCTGCTGCCGGTTGCCTGATTGATTCCCCTCCTATTTATACCCAGTACTAGTGTCCCACCTTGTCAGTCCGTCAGTGAACCTCTGCATACGCAAGGCAAGCACTTTGACTCTGGCTCTCGTCGGTCCCCTTTTCATCCTATACCACTCGTCTGTTTCTGATTCCCCGTTTGTCTCCGGCTATCGACCCGTTTTATCCGTTTGACTACTCTCTGATCTCCCGCTCCGGTTAACGACCTGTGTTTGACCACCGACCGCACTCTGATCTCCCGCTAAGGCTAACGATTCATTTTTGACCACCGACCACACTCTGATCCCCCGTTCTGGCTATCGACCCGTTTCTCCCATTTGGCCACGCTCCGATTTCCCGCCCCGGGAAATCCACTTCCGGATTCCGATCACGCTTGTCCAGCGAGCACCGGATCGCTGGCATTTGTTTCCTCAATATCCCCATAAACTTTTGAGTGAAACGTGACGCGTTTGGGTCTACCATGTGTTCTGGCTCTGACAAATATGAAGTGATTGCATTTGTTTTTAATTTGATCATCATATCAATACTTTAGGAATCATCATTTTTATTTAGTTTTTTAAAAAAAATCCATTTATTTTGTTGAAGTTTTACTTGCTGTATTCACATGATATTTCAATGTATCCAATCATTCAGTGGTTGTTTTCCCAAACCATTCTTCTAAGTGGTGTTCTGATAAGTCTGCCATCATTTTATCATCCCACTTGCAAAATCAAGTTAGATCCAGTCTTAACAAAGGTCTGTTGTGAAGATATGATTGTAATGTTTGGCAGTTGAACCCAAATGTTGACACATGAGCAGTGTTGACAGTTTTGTTTGGGGGGTAGAGGGAGTTAACAAAAAGCGCTCCAATCGGGGAGGAATGTAAGAAATGATCAAAACCTAAACACAGTCCGGAAAAAACTCATGGCTGGAGAAATAAAGGAAGTCTTTCGGGGGGATAGGTGACAAGGAGCCAGGAAATTGGGCAGGCTGGATTGGCTTGAAACACAACAATTTAGCAGTCAATTTAGACCAAATCCTTCAAGAACGGCAAGTGTGAATAATGGGATGCCGGAGCGGGGATTCTCCAGCGCCACCTGGTGAACGATGGCGCGTTAGATCATAACAGTAACTCCCTTACGGTGACTGGAACATCCCATTTCAGTTAAAAGTTTCATTTATGCCGATCCAAGGCCTTTCCCATTATATCAATGCCTTGTTTGGGAGGACTCTGTCCTGTTCAGAAGTCCAGAATATTCGGTTTGTTTCTTATTTTTCCTGATTGTTTTAAAATCCTCTACAGAACTGCTCTCTTCAGCCTTGATTCTTATTTCTAATAGTCAGAATCCCAGAAGTTGATTTCAAAATGCGCGGGACACGGATTGTCTACGCCACAGGTGTCAAAGAGGCGCCCCGCGGGCCAGATCAGGCCCGCTAAGGGATTGAATCCGGCCCGCGAGACAACACTCAAAGAAGCGCTAGAGAAAAATGAGCTGCAGGTTGAAATATGTCAACTTGATTTTGCCAAAAAAACAGGTTCCTCTCACAAAGACACTGTACTTGTATTTATTTCTCTCTCTCACTCTCTCTCTCTCTCTCTCTTTTTCTCCTCCTTTGTTGCTCTTTGTCTCTTTCTCTCTGTGTCTTTTAACCTCTTTTGCTCTAACTTCCTTTTCTCTCTTTTCTCTTTCTCTCTTCCTACCCTTCGCACTTTCTTTTCTCTTTTCTCTCCTTCTGTCTTTCTATTTCTCTTTGGATTTCTTTCTTCCTCTCCCTTTCTTTTACCCCCTCTCTCACGACTTTTTATCTCTTTTGTTTCTCACGCTCTCTCCCTCTCTCTCTTTTTCTTTCTTTGTCCCGCCCTCTCTCCATTTCCCTCACTCTTTCTCTTTTATTTATCTCTCTTTTTCTTTCTCTTGAATCTACTCGTCCGGCCCCCGACAGAATGCTTGTTCTATCGTGTGGCCCCCGAGTTTGACACCCCTGGTCTACGCCAACACAACCAAATGATAAATACGATTAAGGTTCATTTATTTGTAATTGTGAGTGCGCCTCACTCGAAACGAACCTCTCGAACCTTACCCCGCGGCACTGTTTGCTTCCTAAAGTCCTAACAACATCAACATTTCTCCGCTGAGATGGTGTTTAGGACAGACACTAAGTTAAGAGTCTGCGGGACTCGTGTTACTGTTTGAATACATCACCATTTGACACGTGCTTATGAAATCATTTTTCACACTTTTGTGTATGCTAGCATTAGCGCTAAACAACAACTGTGGGTCCAAGAGGCTCCAGTGACACTCATGGTGCCAACACAACAATAACACACACTCAACTGACACCGGTCCACCAATCAACCCGTGACTCATTCCCAGAAAATCCCGATTCCCCTCCACATTGGCCGAGACCTGAATACTCCGTTCTTTCTAACGGACATTTGAATCAGGTTCACATACGCAAGTAAGAATTAACGTTCGTTTAAGATAGTCCTCGTTGTTTATGAGGTGAAGGCTCTTGAAACTGTAAATGTATCAAACCCAGTCCCATCTGTCCCCTTTGGTCAGTCTGTCTGCGAACCTCAGTGAAAACTAGGCAAGCCTTTTTTCGACCCTGACTCCTACCTGTCCCGTTTTTTGCTCCCGTCTGTCTTCGACTCGTTTTTTGAAAGCCACCATAGTCAATGCCAAAAATTAAGTACTTGTTTTATGCTGTCCCTTTATTTTTCATCGAAATCGAGCGTTGTCCTCTTCTACCACCAAAAGTAGTTTCTTACTCTAGACTGATTTCCTGTTACTCTTGAAACTAGCCTCCTCTCATACTCCAAAAAGTACTTCCTCTCTCATGCCCAAAATGTCCGTTTTATTCTACTTCAAAGTGTCATGATTACCGATGTGATTCACCTGTGCCCGTTCCTTTGGTGCCAACTGCCTCGGACTCTGATTGGCTCCCTGTCACTATTTAAAACCCTTTCTGTCACCTGTTGTCAGTCCGTCTGCAAACCTCAGTTAACACCAGGCAACCCTTTTTCGACCCTGACTCCTACCTGTCCCGTTTTTTGCTCCCGTTTGTCTACGGCTACGACCTGTTCTGATCCCGACCACGCCTGCTCTCCCGTCCCGGCATAGGACCCATTTTCGATCCTGACTACAACTATTCTCCCGTCCTGGCTTACGACTCGTTTCCGAACCCGACCACGTTTTTGCTCTTCTGTCCCGGCTATCGACCTGTTTTCCTGACACCGCCATCCCCCGCTACGGAAGATCCACATCCGTATTCGGATTACAATCCGATTGCGAGAGCGACTTTCTTCCAGAGTCTAGCGAGCACCGGATTTTGGGCGCTGCCCTTCCTCTCTCTATCTCAATAAACTTGTGAGAAACGATCGGGTCCTGTTTCCGTCCTGGTCCTGACACCAGAGTAGAGTGTAAGCTCTGAGTAGGAAGTGTAGATACAAAGTGGAGCAGCACCTCAACAAAACCCCGCCTTCCGGTCACATGTCTAAAGCCAAACCAAACCTTACCCCATACCAGCAGGTGGCACTGTTGGACTCATCATTGCAGGACACTTCTACAGAAACTATACAACACATTTCAGCAGGAATTTCAATAAAACAAAAGTTTTTATGACACCCGTTACATACGTATATAAATACATATATATCGAATACCTTTTGAGGGCATTTGGAAATGTCTTTTCTTCTCTAGAAATGAGACCCGCATTTCGGTCGGCATTCTCACTGAAAAAAAAAAGAATAAATCCTGGAAGAAAATATATGGTCCCTTCTACCTGCCCCGCTCTTTTGCTGATACATCATTTCAGCCGTTTTTCAGCAGTGACGCACTTTGGAAAAGGAATCTCCATCTTGGAGAGCTGTTTTCACGGAACGAGTCAAAAGGCCACGACCGAAGCCTGCTGAGATGATTGGTGGCAGGCCTGATGTCCCGGCTTGATCCTATTTGATGGAAATCAGAGCTTCCCCCGAGCGAAAGTTGCTGTAGAAAGCAGAAATATTCGCGCAGGGACGTTAAGCAGAACCCCACTCACCACGCTAGTACCAAAACAAGGTGGCGCTGGTGCTTCTGTCAGTCAAACATGCGCTCCATCCGTGAATCCTAGTGGTAATGGCTGCCTCGTGCCGGGAAGCAAAACAAATATGTCAATCCATTGCTCTTAAAGCGACCGGGAAGAGTGTCGAGTCCGTCGTCGTGGTAATTACCGAGCCAATGAGGTGAAAATGGCCGGCAATGTTGGGAATAACAGCGTTATTTACGTAACGGGGTAATATAACTGCATGCCTGACGCCGTTTTCAGCGGCACGGTTTTCCTCTCTCTTCCGAGTTGTTTACATCGCATCTTTTCACCATTCAAAATAGCCACTGCCATATAGTTAGATCCCTGGTGTCAAACAGGCAACCCGCGGGCCAGATCAGGCCCGCTAAGGGATTGAATCCAGCCAGCCAGACGACACTCAGAGAAGCGCAAGAGAAAAACAAGCTGCAGGTTGAAATAGGTCAACTTGATGTTGCCAAAGCCAGGTGCCTTGAACAAAGACACTGTACTTGCATTTCTTTTTCGCTCTCTGTCTCTCTTTTCCACCCCTTTTCTCCCACTCCGTCTCTTTCACTCTCTGTGTCTCTCTTTTTCTCTTCCTTTGTTGCTCTTTGTTTCTTCCTCACTCTGTGTCTTTTTAACTTCTTTTGCTCTAACTTCCTTTTTTCTTTTTCTCTCTTTTCTCTTTCTCTTCCTACCCTTCGCGCTTTCTTTACTCTTTTCCCTCCTTCTGTTTTTCTATTTCTCTTTTGATTTCTTTTTTCCTCTCACTCATGACTTTTTAACTCTTTTGTTTCTCACGCTCTCTCCCTCTCTCTTTTTCTTTCTTTGTCCTCCCCTCTCTCCTTTTCCCTCCCTCTTTCTCTTATTTCTTTGTCTCTCTTTTTCTTTCGCTTTAATCTACTCGTCCGGCCCTCAACAGAATGTTTGTTCTATCGTGTGGCCCCTGACTTCAAATGAGTTTGACACCCCTGATTTGGATACAGTGTTCTGGTTTGCCTGCGTCCCTGCGTCCTAGACGCTTCATTTTTGCTGGGGACGCAAGGTTTCAAATCCACACGCGTCCCTGGGACGCAACTTTTTTTGACACAAAATTGTCATTATTAACTGATTCCTTTTTTTTTAAAGAAAGATTTACCGCACTCCAAACTTTTCATCAGGCAGATCAGCCATTGTTGTTTTGGTCTCGCGGTTCAAGTTTTCGTCTGCACACTGATCTCGGTGCTTGTCGTCGAGGGAAGGTGAAAATCAACACAAAATTGGTCGTTTCTTCAGTCTCAGTAATAAATCGAAACATAATGCAGAAAGTGATAACAACGGCAATAATTCAGGCAAAAAAAACGGCGGAGAAATTCTTCGGAAGATGGCAGAGGCAAGGAAAACACGTGTGTTGAAGCCAACGGTTCGACGAAAGAAAATAAACAAAAGAATACTCCTAGCAAGAAAAGGACTATTCTGCCAAAATGGACTCAATTATATTCCTGGTGACGCTATGAGGAGGATGATAATGGATTGGACCTTGAAGAAGGCATTACAACTGTGGCGGGACAGCAAACCATGAAGAATATATGAACTGAAAAATCTGAAGTGATAACTGCTTTGTATTACCAATGAACTGTGATGATAAAACAGCATGAATATATAGATTCATATTTCAGCAATATTATTTTGTATAATGTAAAATATTTTTGTGAACTGAAAAATCTTGAAGTGATAACTGATTTGTATTACCAATAATGATTAAAACTGAATGAATATATGGATTTATATGATATATTTGTCGCCGATTTACAATTTCAACCTGGATAAG
The DNA here is from genome assembly GCF_059441175.1 of Urocampus carinirostris. Classification (NCBI taxonomy): domain Eukaryota; kingdom Metazoa; phylum Chordata; class Actinopteri; order Syngnathiformes; family Syngnathidae; genus Urocampus; species Urocampus carinirostris. The sequence continues at coordinate 1,036,344 of NC_142365.1, forward strand.
ACTAAACTTTGGGGACCCTTAGATCTCTGTTGGGACCCATAGATTTTTGAGCATGCGAGTCCCCGGGATCCATTACTTTTCAGAGGTATAATGAACACTGTAGATATAAATTACGATGCTAATGTTTAGTAAAGCACCTGAAACCTTTGTATGTAGAGACATTTGTAAGTAGAGGTACCACCGTATTTAACGACATAACACACTACTTCTTGGTGTCAGTACTCAACAGGGCAACTGAAATACTTTTTCAATGAAGTAACTTGTCCGTGTAAGTAATTGGTGTCTTTCAGTCAAGCGCCAAAAGACTTTTTGTAGTAAACATCTGATCGACGGATGAAACTACCCCCTGTGAGTTAACAGAACCGATTTGTAGGCCGAGACCTTCTCTCAGTAAGGGGAAGCAGCAGTTTTTCATCAGTAAACAACGTCGCCTCAGGGAACAGAAGAACCATAAGGGACGGGACGGAGGGACTGATGTGAAACACATGGAGATGCTTTGGAGAGGATTCGTCCGTTCCGTTTTTAGCGCCGACCGGTCATTTGCCCTAATGAGCAGATGTTGCCATGCGAAGCAGAGCCAAAAACAAGATCAATGGCATCAAAGCGGGCCAGGTGGAAGATGGCTGCCGACCGACCATGATGGCCGGCGCCTGAAAACTCCAGGTGTGCGTTATGCGGACCTGTTAAATCGCCGCGTAAACAGGATCCCCGAGGACCGAGGAAGATTAAATTGGGGGACTTCCCGACAGAGTTTGGGTGGGTTACTTTTAAATTGTAATCCCATACAGTTACTAGTTACGTCAAGGAAAAAGTCATTAGTAATATATAGTGTTGGGCATGCTACATTGAAAAAGTCAGTAGTTATAGGTACTCACTAACCAACCAATTCATTTTGCCTTTGGTCAGTCCATCTAGGCAAGCCTTTTTTTTGACCCTGACTCCAACCAGCTTTTGCTCCCGTCCGTCCCTCAGCTTCAACCCGATTTGATCTTGATCACGTCTACTCTCCCGTCCCGGCTTTCGACCTTTTTTGTCCTCGACCACGTCTACTCTCCTTTCCTGGCTTACGACTCGCTTACGAGCACGTTTTTGCTCTCCTGTCCCGGCAACTGACCCGTTTTTCCGTTCCCGACACCGCCATCGCCCTGCGCCAGAGTCCCACTTCCGCGTTCAGAGCGACCTGCTTCCTGCGCCCAGCGATCACTGGATCGCGGGGGCAACCCTTTCCTTTCTTCCAATGAAACTTGAAAGAATCGTTACGCGAGTGGGTCCTGTCTCCGTTCTGGTCCTGACATTATAGGCATTACAAAATAAAGCTTGAACCCTCATCTTTTATTCGTAACAAAAGTATGTTTTGAGCGCTCATCATTGTTTAGTAAACAACAGTTGACCATTGCTACGTTTATTGATAAATACTTGTTTCCAAGAAAACTTTTTGTAAAAGGATGCATTTCAAGCAGAACTTGGACTTCTGTTCTTATTTTTCTGCATTTCTTATAGCTATAATATCGAAACAATACCTTGGATAAACACAAGGGGCACTGAACTTATGCATGAACTTTGCAAGAACATTTTAGCACCCAATGGTTACAGTGACGTGATCAACCTGAGAGAACTGGTCAAGTAGACATAGGCCACTGCACCTCAAAGATTTTGTTCACAACATAAGTCAGCACTAAAACAATATAAAGTGACTATCCAATCCCTCTCTCTACGTGATGTTATAAGCTTAATAACATAAGAATTACATTACCCATAATGTCACAAAATAACGCGGTTAATTATAATGTCGTTATTCCCAACACTGGTAAGGTAATCCTACTACCATTATATTGCAATGTAATGTAATGTAACTTGATTACTTTCAATGGCTTTTGGATTATTCCAAGACCAAATATGCTGTTGGCCCGAAGAGGGATTTTACAAATTTTCTTTGGTTATAACACAATTTTAGGCCTTGTTTGTCATAAACCGGAACAGGATCAGGACCCAAACGCGTGACCTTTCTCACACAAGCCTTTTATTTTACGGGAAATGGGGAGTGACGCACGTCAGGCAGCAGTCTGGCGTGGAATGATAGGAAGCCAGAGGCCGACGAGATCGATACCAATTGCCCGAGTTGATATCGGACGGATGGGGTCGATACCAGACAGGGGGGGAGAGACAGAATAGATAATGAAACAGGATAACGAAAATAAACAGGACAAACTAGACGGGAACGAAATTGGAAATCGATATTAAACAACAGGACAGACAGGATTGATATCAAAACTGGATATCAAAATTAAACAGGACAAACGAGACGGGAACGGAGCTGGAAACTGATATCAAACAGGACAAAATAAACGGGAACAATACCGGACAGGAAACACAGTAAGGGAACCGGACCAAGTCGAAGCCCACGTCTTGCGGGGCAGAGGTTTGTTGACGGACTGACAACCGGGGATTGACAGGACTGGGTATAAATAGAGCCAGGGAGCCAATCAGAGCCGCAAGCAAGTGTCAAGGGCATGAGTTCTAAGAGTGACAAAACCTGCAGAATCTTTTTATTTTGAATGTCTTTGATAACAAAATGTTCTTCATTTATTTAAAATTCTGCATTCCATCTTCTCATTTTTGACAACTGATTGTTAGTCTTGGAGGGGACTCCACCAGCAGCACATCCGTTTCTCTTATTTTCTTTCGTTTCTCCAAAAGACCCCCCGGCGCCCCCTACCTGTCTGGAGACATCAAAAAGGAAGAGGACATTTCATCGCCTCTCTCCAGGAACTCAAACTTGACCCTACATGCATGACTAATGCGTCTGTTCTTGTAAATGATTTTTCAGCGAAACGCAACTTGTTTGCGTTTTGCCCGGAGCACCTCAGGGCGCTGTCGTCGAGACCCTTTTTTTCAGTGGGATGGAAGAACGCTCATTATTCATCCCTTTCGTCGCCGTCATCGCTCGGGCCGGCCTCGGGAGTTTCGCAATCTCCTGAATACACCTGAGAATCATTTATCAAGCTCGCTTTCTGCTTTGCACGCGATTCCAACTTGGAGAAACATCGGAATCGTAGAATCCGATCGAACGATCCGCTTTGCGCTAGGATGTTTTCGTCTTTTTTTGGGAGACGGGAAACGTAAAATTAGGAACAGGGACGCGTGGGTTTTGTAACGTAGGCTTAAAAGGTGTTTTCCGATGGATGACCAGCGTCGCTTCTCAGATCCCAATTCCGGTCGACCCCGTGCTGACACTCGGACCCCGACAGGAAGTGTTTCACGTTGTTTTCCCAGTTTGTCTTCGCGTGGGCTCGGATTTCGCTTCGTTTTGCTCGTCTCCCGTCCCTTGGCAAAATGAGACGGTCCAACATCTTCTCGTGCCATGTTTGTATTCCTTGGAAACCTAACGGGTCAAATTCCCGGAACGTGCTCCATGGGCCAGATGCGGCCCTCGGGGTGATAGGTTGAGCAACCTCCCCCCCTTAATATGAAAGTTAAAAACAGTATTTATGATTTGACCACTAGATGTCGCTGTTTTATGTCCAGCAGCCAAAAACGAGTGTTAAAAGGAGACTCAAAGTGACCGAAAAGAACCATTTTTTTGCCCAGTCTTTCTCAACATTTTTGTTTTTTCGGCCGCCTGTAAAAGCAAGATGGCACACAAATGTGAGGTTCATGTTATGTTAAAGAAATAGAAAGTATTTGAAAAAATCCGCATTTATAAAGAATTTCATGTATTCAAGTATTGAACCCTCCTGTGTCATGATTACAGATTTGACTTACCTGTGCCAACTGGTTCTGATTGGCTTTCCGTCAGTGCTCTCACTCTCCCTTTGTCAGTCCGTCAACGAACCGCTGCCCCGCAAGACGTGGGATTTGATTTCCTGTCCGGTATTGTTCCCGTTTATTTGGTCCTGTTTAATATTGGTTTCCAGTTTTGTTCCCGTCTAGTTTGTCCTGTTTAATTTCGATATCCAGTTTCCATATTAATCCTGTCCGTCCCGTTGTTTAATATCAGTCTCCAGTTTTGTTCCCATCTAGTTTGTCCTGTTTATTTTCAATATCCTGTTTTGATATCAATCCTTTCTGTCCCGTCCTGTCCGGTATCGACCCCGTCTGTCCGATATCTGCTCGGGCAATTGGTATCGATCTTGTCGGCCTCTGGCTTCCTATCATTCCACGCCAGGCTGCTGCCTAACGTGCACGACTCCCCATTTCCCGTAAATATAAAAGGCTTGTGTGAGAAACGTCAAGCGTTTGGGTCCTGATCCAGGTTCCGGTTCTTGACAGTCCATTCAAGTAGGTCTATGGAGAGTTATTTTTTAAAATTAAGACAGATTAGGTTTCTAGTTTCGTTCCGGTCTAGTTTAATTTCGATATCCTGTTTCATTATCTATCCTGTCTGTCCCATCCTGTCCGGTATCGACCCCATCTGTCCGATATCAACTTGGCCAATTTGTATCGATTTCGTCGGTCTCTGGCTTCCTGTCTTTCCACGCCAGACTGCTGCCTAACGTGCATGACTCCCCATTTCAGGTATAATAAAAGTCTTGTGTGAGTAACGTCACGCATTTGGGTCCTGATCCTGTTCTGGTTTTTGAAACCTCTTTCTCTTCACTTACGAAATAGCGTCTTCTTCTACACCAAAAACAAGCGTCTTCTTCTTCAACACGTGTTTATTTCAACGTCAAAAAAAGGAAAATTTTCATACGCACGAAAACTGACCTTCTATTCTTCTCCTTTGGAAAGTATAATAATCAAAAATAATCCCATTCTGACATATATTTGTTTTTTGTACTTAATTGGGTATTTTGGGGCTCAGTGCAATGTATACTCCAACGCAATTTATTGTCTGGAAAATATGATAATTATTCCAAAGAGTTTATGCAATTCCCAATGTTTATTGGCTGCCATTTCTATGTAATACTAATCTGTGCAAGGTTTTGGGGTACCGTTCAGGGCCGAAAAAAACATCAGGAATTTCTTCTCTGATTCCCTGATATCTTCATGATTACCGATTTGAATCACCTGTGCCCGCTCATTTGACGCTCTGATTGGCTCCCTGTCCCTATTTAAATCCAGTCCTGTCAATCCCCTGTTGTCAGTCCGTCTGCGAACCTCTGTTTGTATAAGGCAAGCCTTTTTCGACCCTAACTCCCACCTGTCCCGTTTTTGCTCCCGTCTGCTACGACCTGTTTTGATTCTGACCACGTCTGCTCTCCCGTCCCGGCTTACGACCACTTTTTGTCCCCGACTAGGTCTACTGTCCCGTTCTGGCTTACGACTCGTTTCCGACCCCAGCCACGTTTTTGCTCTCCTGTCCCGACTATCGACCTGTTTTTCCGTCCCTGACACCGCCATCGCTCGGTACGGAAGATCCACTTCCGTGTTCAGATCACAGTCCGAGTACGAGATCGACTTGCCTCCCGCGTCCAGCGAACATTGGATCGTGGGCGCTGCCCTTCCTCTATCTTTCAATAAAATTGTGAGAAAACGTTACGCGATTGGGTCTCCCCTGTGTGCTGGTCGTGACAGATATTAGAATTGTAGTTTTTTTGTCACGCAGCCTAATAGTGCCGTAACCGTCAGCAAAATAAAACTGGTTTATTTCAAATAATACTAATCTGTTTAAATCACTCAATACCAACCAATTCTTTCAAACGCAAAGTGCGGGTGCCAGCCCATTTCGGCCATTTTGATGTTTTTGTTTAGTTCTGTAGCTTTACAGGCATTACCAAATAAAGCTTGAACCCTCATCTTTCATCAGAAACAAAAGTATGTTTTGAGCGCTCACCATTGTTAAGTAAACAAGAGTTGACCATTGTTAAGTTTCTTGAAAATTCTTGAGCCAGCACTAATGAGCTATTTTCAGAACAGGTCCTCGAGCACCTCAACCGTCCTTAAGGGCCCCACGTCGGAGACCCCTGGTTTATGCTGACCAAAGCAGGGTCCAAAACTATTTTTTTGTTTATTTTATACATATGTTAAAAAACCTGACCTAATCCTGGTCTTTCGACCGCCAGCTACGAATCAGCCTCCGAGGAGCGGACCCAAACGCAGACGTGACGGCGCAAAGGTTTCTGTACTTTCGTGAGCCCGTCTGACATTAATTTGCGTTTGGAGGGCAAATGAATGGTTTTTCCTCCGGCGTGACGTCAGGGTTCCCGGCCAGGGCCGATCATCCGCTCTGTTTCAAATCACCACCTAGAAATTGGCCCCAGCCGTCTTGCTGCCGGAGATTAGAAGGCTTTAGGAGTCGTTTGTTTCTTGTTTCAGGGGCGATGAAGTCATCTCGGGATGAATCGAACTCAATTTAACAGAAGCATCTTCAAATCTTTTTGATTATAATCGCGATAAGGTCAATCTTGAGAGTTATGTCGGAACAAAATGTGGGCATGATGCCGCTAATCCGAACCTGCTGTCGGCGAAGGTTGGAAAATGCTTCGAATCTGTCTTGTTCAAGGCTCACTATGTTTTGTTAATTTTAGTAAGCCCCTTTTTTTTCCAACTCATTCAGTTCCACAACGTATAAACACGTTTTCAGAAGCCAAAAAGTAGAGTTTGATTCTGTTTTTCTTTAAAAACTATTATATAAATGTGAGCACTGATGAACTGTAGGTATCAAGCCTCTGGCAATGATTTCAGAATGATAATTCAACAGTCCACACATGTCAAAGAGTGCCCATTTCTCTTATGTTGCTTTGCTTCCTCTATCCAGCGATTGAGAGTGTGTGAGCGGCCCCTGAGTGACTGATATTGTGTGATCACATCAAAGCTAGCTAAAGAGGAGGCCAAAACTTAGCTTGATAACTAGCAAAAACAGATTAAATAATAGCTAGATAGCATGCAAAAAATATAAAAAGCTAGCTAGATAGCTTGCCAAATAGCTAAAAATGTAGGAAGATAGCTTTTAATTTGAATAAAATATTCTAAAGGCTTTAGCACTGTGAACAGTAAGTATCAAACCCCTGGCAATGATTTCAGTATGATAAATCAGTAGTACATGGCGGGAATGGCGTTGATCAAATATTTGTCCAAACCCCCCAACTCCAACCCTTAATGCCGAGCGCCAAGCAGGGAGGCAATGGGTACCAATGTTTAAGTCTTAGGTGTGACTCGGCCGAGGCTCGAACCAGCGACCTCCCGGTCTCGGAGCGGGCGCCCTTCCATCTAGGCTACCGAGCTGGTATCCAGCGATGGAGAGTGTGTGGGTGGCCCCCGAGTGAACAATATTGTGTGATCAGGTCACCCGAACTATTGGGTGCTAAAAAGTTCTTGCAAAGTTAATGAATTAGTTCAGTGTTCTTGGAATAAAATGGTATTTTGCAAGCAAAGTGCCCCTGTTAAAGTATTTGTCATGATTACTGATGTGACTCAGATGTGCCTGCTCGTTTTGCTCTAACTGCGGGTTCTGATTGGCTCCCTGTCAGTATTTGAACCCAGTCCTGTCAGTCCCCTGTTGTCAGTCCATTTGCAAACCTCAGTTTACACTAGGCAAGCCTTTTTTTCAACCCCGACTACAACCTTTTTTTTTCTCCTGTCTGTCCCCCGGCTTCGACCCGTTTTTGATCCTGACCACGTCTACTCTCCTGTCCCGGCTTATGACCTCTTTTTGTCTCCGACCATGTCTTCTCCCCTATTATGGCTTACGACCCACTTCCGACTTTATAGAAACAAGAATTTTCAAGAAACTTAACAATGGTCAACTCTTGTTTACTTAACAATGGTGAGTGCTCATTGTGGTTTTCTACCATGACTCCTGCCCTGTTTTCGCTCTCATCTGTTTCCCGGCTTCGACTCGGTTTATTTATCCTGACCACGTCTACTATCCTCTCCTTGCTTTCGACTTGTTTCCGATCCCGACCACGTTTTGCTTTCCTGTCCCGGCCACTAACCCGCGAACGATGGCGGTGTCGGGAATGGAAAAAGTAGTCGGGACGGTAGAGCAAAAACGTGGTTGCGGTCGAAAGCGAGTCGTAAGCCAGGAAATGAGAGTAGAAGAGGTCGGGGACAAAAGAGGTCGAAAACCAGGGCGGGAGAGTAGACGTGGTCAGGATCAAAAACGAGTCAAAGCCGAGGGACAGACGGGAGCAAAAAACAGCGGGGAGTCAGGGTCGAAAAAGGCTTGCCTAGTGATAACTGAGGTTCGCAGACGGACTGACAACAGGGGACAGATAGGAGTGGGTTTAAATACTGACAGGGAGCCAATCAGAGTCCGAGGCAGTTGGCGCCAAAAGAGCGGGCACAGGTGATGAATATCGGTAATCATGACAGGGAGAACTGTATGTTGAATTGTCTGAATAGAGTAGCTGAGGTTTTGGTTTGATTCCTAACCACTTCTCCATTTTTCTTGTGTTCTCCGTGCGTCTACTTTGGAAAATGATATGCAAACGCGCAACCTTATAACGCTCGGAAAAGTCCGGAAGCACGGAGGTATTCGATGCGGGCTTCTGATTGACCGCCGAGGATGCAAATTGCCAAACGAACCGAAATTCCGAAATTTCCAAACCGAACGAAGATTTCGAAATCGGAATAAAGCAAACGTTTGTTTTGGGCAGACGTTTTTTCAGACACTGCGAAAAGTTACAAAGCAGCGCATTAATATTGCAACTGTCACAAATGGGATCTGCAGACAGGGATTTATTGTAAAATTTGGTTAGGAAAAAATAGCAATTTTCTTTCAGGTAACGCTAAACAATACAAGCTGTCCAGTAATATTCGATATTTATTTTGGCGCAAAGTGTTTTGAACATCTTCCAAGAATGGAAATCCGAACCTGGAACCTGGATGCGTTCAATTTTGAATTTGTCTTCCGAAGGACGGAGCGGGAATAGCTTGTCTTGCGCAATTATCGGCATCAAACCCGAGATCGGGCTGTGAACTCGGTCAAGAGGCCATCGAGGGATCCGACAAATATGTCCATTGGCCGGCCTCCAGTTTTTTCTTCTTCTGTGTTTATGTAGGTCAGACGAGTGAGCTCGGTGTGATGTATTTACACTTGCCTCAAAACGCGTTCCAAAACAAACAGAGACACAGACGCGGCTGCCCTGATTTTGCTTTGCATGGAAATGAACCCTGTCATGACCAGAACAGAGACAGGACCCACTTGCGTACGTTTCTCTCAGTTTTATTTGGGAAAAAGGATTGCACACACGATCCGGTGATCGCTGGTGGCGGGAGAAGGTCGCTCTGAATGCGGAAGTGGCACTTCCGTGGCGAGCGATGGCGGTGTCGGGAACGGAAGAGCAAAAACGTAGTCGGGATCAGAAAACAGGTCGAAGCCGGAAACAGACCGGAGCCAAAAGAGGAGTGAGTCAGGGTCGAAAAGCTTGCTAGAGTAAACTGAAGTTCGCAGGCGGACTGACAACAGGTGACAGAAAGGAGTGGGTTTAAATAGGGACAGGGAGCCAATCGGAGTCCGAGGCACAGCTGAGTCACATCAGTAATCTTGACAAACCCTTTAATATTCGGAGCATAAATTGCATGTAAGAAGTTAGCAGGGTTGGGTAGGGTTACTTTAACTGGATTACTTTCAATTGCTTTTGGATTACTCCAAAACCAAATATGCTAATAAAAGACAAAAGAAACTCAATATGAATAAAATGATGACTCACACCATGTGGTAAGATTTCTCTCCTGGCTTTGATCTCTTTGATCTCCGTCAAAACGAACATAAAATGCGACAGAAACAAAAGGAAAATCAATCCAAACAGCTTTTTCCCGTTCCATGTATTCCGTTACTCCCCAAGCCTGCACAAAATAGAGTCATTTGATTCATATTTAGTTTCTTTTGTCTTTTATTAGCATATTTGCTATTGGAGTCATCCAAAAGTACCGTATTTTCCGCACTATAAGGCGCACCTAAAAGCCTTTATTTTTTTCAAAAACTGACCATGCGCCTTATAATACAGTGCGCCTTATATATGGATCAATATTAAGTCGCAAAGTCTTGCAACTAATGCAGCAGCCGCCGACTGGATTTTCCCTCGAAGGCGAAGTCGTCCACGGTATACATATGCCGGCGTTTCATTTCCCAGCCAATGTGTCAATCATCATTTGAATCAATCACTATTGGCTAAAGTTATTCAGAGGTAAAGGAGGCGGATCCTTTTTATCATTTACAGGCTCGCATAGGCAAAAGGGGCAAAACAAAGCCTGCAATTGGCCGAAAAAGATGAATGTGAATAGCAAGTTTGGTTGTCTACGGCATAGATAAAACATGTTTTACTATTCTGTATTTGTAAATATTTTACTCTCCTGGATTTACTACACTCACGGATATAATAGGACCATGGTTGCACATTATTATTGAACGCAACGACTTCGGTGAGCTACTCCGGCTATATATTTTCCCAGTATCTTGTTTCAGAGTGATATTGATGTTTCTGTGATGGGTCTTTTTTGAAATTCAACTCAATTCCAAGTGTTTATTGTCATAGGCACAGTAAAGTTGCGAGCGAAAAAGAAAATAGAAACTAAGGAATGGTTTGCATTTCTTGAATCCCAAGACATTAACCTTCCGAATGATTTTTGGAACGATGCATTTGAGTGACATCGTACAGACACTGTTTCCGTATATGTCTGAGACACGTATTTGCTTCTTTGCAAGCTTTGGGAATATCAAGGGGGTAATCAGTTGGACTGAACTATCTGACTGTTTTGTCCACGTTCCCATTGTAGCGCCTTATCATCCGGTGCGCCTTATGTATGGAAGATATAGGACCAAAAACTATTTTTTGGGGGTGCGCCCTATAACCCGGTGCGCCCTATAGTGCGGAAAATACGGTAATTGAAAGTAATCCAGTTAAAGTAACCCTACCCAACCCTGGAAGTTAGCATCCTCCAAAAACAGCAAAAAATCACTCAAAAACTTTTCAATCACGGCTTTATTTGGAATAAATATATCCAAACATTTGATTTGCATGTAAAGGAAAACATTTCACAAGTATTTACATGAAGATTTGCGCAGAACTGAATCAATGTATACATAGTATACAGTACAGCCCGTAAAGGTCACCATTTTCTTTTGCAATACAAAGTGCAAAAGTTTTTAAAAAAAGACAAATTTAAGTCAGACTATGAAAGCATCATTCCTGGAGCATGGTGTGGACGGTGTCGTGAGAACATACGTCAAAGATTTATAGGATTAAAAATAAGTCCACAGGAAAAATCTTGGGCAGAAAATGGGGCGTGAGATTTTTTAAAAAACAAAATCGATTGAGAAAAAATTAAAATATAAATTCCAAACTCTAGTTATAAAAATCCAGGTCAACTTTTAGCCCTTAGCTCGAATGCTTGATTTAGCTTGATAATAACTTTGGGAAAGTCCTCTATTGCCAGAAGTGGATCCAGATGTTTTAGTTTCAAACATACAGCACGCCTGTCGGCTGATTTAATCCATCCCCCTATAAATGTCTGAGTAAGTCAAAAAAAGAAGAGAGTTTTCAGGTCATTTCCATTAAAAAGTGTTGACGTTTTGAATAAACGCAATGCTCTCTTCGGCCACTGGTGTTGAGTTCGTATAGTGTGGTGAGTTGGTTCAGGCTTGGAACTGCATTCATGAATATCTGGTTTCCCTATTGTTTTTGATTACATGTGTTGGAAAAGATCCCTTGTCATCCATTATTAGAATATGTAGGCTGATTGATAAAGCCTAATACTGAAAAAGAAAGCTAACATTTTTGGTGTCGACGTTCTTTTACTGACCAGGCCCGCCTGAGAACCGAAAAGCTAGATCTAGCCCCAGAGCCAAACTGAGTTTGACATCCCTGGTTTACACAATGGGGACGATACTTGCACAAAATCTTTAATTGTTTCGTGATGCGTGTGAAAAAAATCTGCCGGCTCAGGTCCAGTAACGGGGAAGCATCTCACGTCCTTAGCAAGGCTTCAGTCTGCAGAAGTCCAGCTCCTGTGGTTTACGTAAGCCGGCACAATGGTTCCTGGGGAGCAAAAGTCCCGTTTTGGCTCTGCAGATCACCGGCCGTCTCTTGAAGCCTTTCCCGCAGGTGGCGGAGCACAGAGACCACTGGCCGGCGTGCCACTCGGGGCAGGGATCCCCGCAGGAACGGGTGGCGGCGGGTCTTTTGGAAGGGTCGCAGTTGGTCGCAGGTCTACCGTCCGTCCTCAGGCATTGCACCAAACGCCTTTGGAAACCGGCCCCGCAGGTCACCGAGCATTCGTCCCAGTTCGAAGACGTCCACTGCTCCCGGAGCGGCTCGTCTTTGCCGTAAGGTTTCCCGGAGGCGGGCTTGGACCTGGCCCCGTCCTCGTCCAACACGCTGTTGTGGAAATTTACTCGCTTGTCCTTGTCTTCTTTGGTGTTGTAACGGGGCTGGAAGTAGGAATAGCGTATGCGGGGAGGCGTCAAGTTGCCGGCGCACAGCACTTCCACCGTCAACGCCTCCCCCAAAGGAGTCACCGACCGCAGGGTCTCGGAAACGCCGGCGGGGCCGCTATAGTGCAGGAGGCTCCCCTTCACGATAATGTCTTGCTCGCCGGCGGACACCATGTAGTCTCCGTTGAGAATGTAGCGACCCTCGGCGTTCTTGACGGCCAGGTAGTTGTCGTCGCGCTGCATCCCCTGGTAGCCGCGTTGGCGGATGTCGATGTTGGTGGCGCCCACCGGTAGCTTCACCACGAAATTGTAGCCGTGCCTGCGTAGCAAAAAACGCAATGATAGATTTTAAAGACATTGTCCAAGCTGTTCTGGTTTAAGATTGAGCTCAGGTGTGTCATTTGTTGTTTAAGTTTTTTTGGAATGAGTGGAGAGGTGTTGTCAAAGGATAGTGGTGTGTTTGGACACGTTCTAAGGGATGGGCAGGGCACCCGTATGATGCGGCAGGGGTAAACCAGTAAAAGCTGTCGGGCCCTGCTGTTGAAAAGGAGAGTGTGTTGTGTCACCCAGACCCGAGTGACACGGCCGCTTTCTGGTGTCCCGTTTCATCCGGAGGGACGAAAGCTTGACCGACTTAGGTGCCGAGGTGCCTAACTTGTTTGGGTTTTGGGCATTTGGGTTGGCCATGGTCCACAAATGGTTGTGCGTGTTTTTTTCCCTTTTTTATTTTCTTTGTTATTGTATGTGTTTGTCTTGCTGTCGGTCACCCCTCTTGAGGGATATGACCAATGGAGATCGATAGATAGAATAGACGTTTTTTAGGCGGCAAATATCAAATTAACAAAACAAAGTGTTTTTTTAGTAATTTGCCAGGCAAAATTCAAAGTAACTTTGACTATGGACCTTGACTTATCATAGTACTCTTTTTCTATATTTTCAGTACTATAATCTACCCCTTTTTAGATAGGTCGGCTCTTGATATGATGGCTACTACTTGAATGAATGAAAACTTGATTTCGAACATTAAAATAAAAGCAGAACAAAAACAAGGACTCAACAACAAAATAATGTTACATAACATGTTCGAAAAGGGGTAGTAAGAGGCAAATGTTTCTATTCCCTACCCCTTCATCTTCCCTGTTAATTACATTTTAGATATCTCCTCTTTTGTGTCTAAATAGAACAAAATCTCACGGATATACATATTACATAGGTCGGATATCAATAATTATAATAAAAACAATAGTCACATATTTTATTCACTGATCATCGTAGTACCCATCTATTAAGGTTATAATGCTACTAGTCACTAAATATTGTGACACCAATGATAACAACAATAGCAATAATAACAGTTCATCTCATCTCATCTCATCAGCCGTACCGCTTATCCTCATTAGGGTCGCGGGTGGGGCTGGAGCCCATCCCAGCCATCTCCGGGCAGTGGGCAGGGGACACCCTGAACTGGTTGCCAGCCAATCGCAGGGCACACAGGGACAGACAACTCATTCGCTCATTCACACCTAGGGACAATTTGGACTGGCCAATTCACCTGAAATGCATGTTTTTTGGAACGTGGGAGGAAACCGGAGTGCCCGGAGGAAACCCACGCAAGCACGGGGAGAACATACAAACTCCGCACAGGAAGTCTGGAGCTGGATTTATGATATAATAATAGTAACAATAACAACAAAGTTAACTATAGTTGTAAACGCAGTATTTCCAATCTACCCCATTTTCTTCATCTCTGTATTCCCCCAGTCATGTTTTTTTGTATTTAAATCCGTAAATAGTTGGACATTGTTTGATCTGGTCTTGTAAATTGTTCCAAAGTTTGACTCCGCACACAGACACACACATACTTTTCCTGGTGGTTCTCACCTTTGGGATTAGGAATTCACGACAGCCCCTTAAAGTTATAATTTCCCTCTTTCCGAATGAATCATTTTTGGATGTTTTCTGGCACTATATTTTTTGTTGACCTTAAATAGCAGTTGTGCAGTGAAAGATTTTACTAAATCATCCAATTTTAAAAATTTGGACTGCAGAGAAAGTGTGCATATTGCTCGAGGGTCTTAATTTCCATCCACGATGTAAGCTAGTTCAATCTTATTCCCTGCTAGAATCCAGCAATACTTCACAAAAAGCTAGTTTCCTTTCCGCAAAATAAATTGTCTTTCTCTCTAACAAAAGCTATTTTTCAACCTCTAAAACGGGCATTATCTTATTCTGTGTGGACAGCTAGCCTCGTCTTCTTCTGTTCTGACGAATAACATAGTCTACTTCTTCGTATTAAACTAGCTTTGAGTGATTCTTAAATGCTGATCATAGTGTACTTCTACACAGAAAACGTGTTTCTTCTTTTTTTTATCTATAATCAGAATTGTCTTCTTCTAGGCTGAAAACAACATCTTCTATGCACATAATCCTGTTTGTATTTATTTAGACTAAAAACTGGATTTTTTAGTGAGTGTAAAATGCTAGGGTCATGTTCTTCTAACTCTTGACTAGCAACGTTATTGTCTCCTAAGTAAAAAAATGTCTCTGGCCAAGAACTAGCACCTTCTTTCACGCCTAAAATGTTCGTCTTTTATCCCTGAAACGTGTTTCATGTGGGAAACTCGCATCATCTTTCTCTGTAGGCTACTATTACTGTCCCGCTCTGTACTTAAACCTTGCGATGTCTGCTTCTGCATGGAAAACTAGCTGTCATCTTTTGAGCACTAAACTATCATTTTCTTCTCGTACACCTAAAACTTGAGTTGTCTGCTTCCACTGGACGGCCTGACAACAGTAGCTGGGAGACGGGCACTGAACAAGCTGCCGTCAATCATGGACAATTCATTCCATCCACTACACGCAATCATCTCCAAACAAAAGAGCAGCTTCAGCGACAGACTGCTGTCACAGTCTTGTTCCACAAACAGACTGAGGAGATCATTTATTCTTCATGCCATGAGGCTCTTTAACTCCACCCGGGGGAGTAAAAGCCTACATTAAACCCCACCCGTAGCACTATTTAAATACTAGTCTATATTAACACGTTACATTGGGTATTTTTGTATTCTATATCTTTTATTTCATTTTTCAACACAATGATACTACTGGAAGTGTGAATTTCCCTATCTATCTATCTATCTATCTATCTATCTATCTATCTATCTATCTATCTATCTATCTATCTATCTATCTATCTATCTATCTATCTATCTATCTATCTATCTATCTATCTATCTATCTATCTATCTATCTAAAGCTAACATCATCTAATTACGTGCTAAGATGTAGCATAGTGTTTTTCAACTATTACACCATATCGTCAGAAAAAATATGACTTATATTCCAGTGCGGTTATGTGTATATCATGATAACTGATGCAGGGCATCCGAGTCTGCCCCGTTGGCGTCAACAGCCACGGACCCTGATTGGCTGTTGGACTCTTTTTAAACTCCTGCCGTCCTGAAAACACTCGTCAGATCGTCTGCAAACCTATGCTCCCCGCTAGGCAAGCTTTTGTGACTCATCGACTCTATCCTGCCCTGTTTTCTGTCTGATTCCCAATGCCGACCTCTTTTCTGGACCCGTTTACGTTTTTGCTCCCCGGCCTCGGCCATCGACCTGTTTTGTCTCGCTCTCGACAACGACCTTCGCTCGACACGGAAGCGCCACTTCCGTGTTCCAGCTATCTGCTACCCGTCCTTTCCTCCTAAATAAAACTGAGTAAAACGAACGCAATTGGGTCCCGTCTTCGTTCCTGGTTGGTGACAGTATATATTTTTTCGTCCTGAAATAAGTTTTTGGGCGGAATTACGTGGTGTTTCAAAACATATAAAACAGAGGAGACATGAGTTTTAAAAATGCAAGCAGGCGAACATGTGTACTCACTTCGGCTTCGTGAAGATTCCCGTCACCTTCTTGCAGCTTTTGTTGTGACCTCCACAAATTCCGCACATATTAAACTTTTTGTTGGATCCGATTTTTCCATCGCACCCGGCCTTGATGCATTTTCCTTGAACGCACACTCCGGTGGATTCCGGCGAGCACCGGGTTCCATCCACGACCTGCGGTATAGACGACACATCGTAGCCAACGTTAGGAAACCATTCATTACTACTTCATTTCTGTCACTTTAACGTCGCGCGGTGATATTTTGGGATGGCTTCTAAAATCCGAGACGAGTGTATTTTCACAAAGCTGCGGAACAGGATGCGGTGTCAAACAGTGTTCCCCCTAAGCTGCGCGCGTGCGCAATCGCGCATTGCTCGCACATTCTCAGCGCACAAGAAAATCTGGCCAGCGCACAAAAATCAGGGCTCAAAATGACTCATTAAGAAGCGACTTAAGTCAAAATTACAGTGCATGAAGGTTAAAATACACGGGTTCCCCTGACGTTGTGTCCTAAATGCGGTATTTTCAAGTCGAGTCGAAGTGGAACGAAGTTGAGTAAAGTTAGTAGAGAACCGGCTTCTTCGGCTCGGCTCACTAAAAGGAACCGGCTCTTTCGGGTCCTAAACGGTTCTTCAGGTTGTTTTTGCTTCTTTCATCCCAACATGACCAAATATGATGTAAAATGATGCACAACATGACTTAAAGGAAGGGGGGAGTAGAACAAAACAGAAAAAAATACCAAAATGAAAAAGTAGTAAAAAGCTGAGAAAAAAGAAACAAAAGGAAGAGAAAAAAGCAGGAAAAATTTGGAAAAAACGCCAGAAAAAAAGAAAATAAAGAAATGTAGGAAAAAAGTAAATAGAAAAAAAAGAAAAAAGTAACAAAAAAGAAGAAAAAAAAAACACGGAATAAACATGACATCAAGTGAATCTTGTTGCCAACATTGTACTTCCACTCAAAAATGTGATTAAGTACAGTTCTGTATCGTGCAACCGACTCAATAAGCCCCCCAAAATGTTAATATTATGGGACAAAATATATCAGGAAATAAAAAGAAATAGAATTCTTGTGAAAGAATTGTTGTAAAAACAAACGACGTTTGTAGGCCGTACAACCTTTGCAATTGTACATGAGTCAATTCATTCAAAAGAGAAAAATCATTTTGCATTGCCGGAAACTCGGCAAAATGTCAAGTTTTGGACATTGTTTGATAATGAATTATCTTGCCACACTTGGGATTGCCATTGTTCACTGTTGTTTCAAGCGTTGCTCACCGACTTTGTGCGAACGCTCGGACCCCTAAGGAAATTTAGAAGGAACATTGGTGTCAAATCATATTCTGTTCAGATGTTTCGAAGGAGCACGCAGCTGCCTGATG
Source organism: Urocampus carinirostris (assembly GCF_059441175.1). NCBI lineage: Eukaryota > Metazoa > Chordata > Actinopteri > Syngnathiformes > Syngnathidae > Urocampus > Urocampus carinirostris. Next base: position 1,053,926 of record NC_142365.1, read on the forward strand.
ATTCAATGCGACACGTCCCCCGAGTCTTCGTGTCCTCTTAAGTAAATATGACGTGGTGTGAACTTTCTCTCACGGCCGCTCGTATTCACTCCACGCCCGGATTATCTCTGTTTTCCTTCAGAGGCACGCATTTTTCCAAAAGCAGGAAAAGTTGAGCTAAGGTCAATGACCAGGATATTTCAGTTTCTCAAAGGTTTGTCAGGATCATCTGTGCCTGCTCCTTTGGAGCCAACTGCCTCAGACTCTGATTGGCTCCCTGTCCCTATTTATACCCTTTCCTATCCATCCCCTTTTGTCAATCCATCTGTGAACCTCAGTTAACACTAGGCAAGCCTTTTTTCGACCCTGACTCCCACCTGTTTTTTGCTCCTGTCTATCCCCTTTTTGGATCCTGACCACATCTACTCTCCCGTCCCGGCTTCGATCTCTTTTGGTCCCAGACCACGTCTACTCTCCTTTCCTGGCTTTCGACTCGCTTCTGACCACGTTTTTGCTCTTTTTTCCGTTCCCGACACCGCCATCGCTCGTCACGGAAGATCCACTTTCTCTTTCTTCCAATAAAACTTGTGAGAAACGCAACGCAAGTGGGTCCTGACAACACAGACCTGCTAATCAATGGGCTGATAAGGTAATAGAATCATCTGTTAGCTAAACATACGAACAAAACCCGAGGGGACAAGCATAAAAAGAGTCTTAAAACTAATAAAGCCAAAGAAACGACACAATGAAAAGAGCAGAAGGAAATAACGAAGCTGTTAAATTCTTGGTTTGGCATGTAAACGCGGATCTATCAAAACGCAGCTTTGACCCGTTTTTGAACCCGACCACGTCTACTCTCCCGTCCCGGCTTTGAACTCCTTTTGTCCCCGACCATGTCTACTCTCCTTTCCTGGCTTTCGACTCGCTTCCTACCAGGTTTTTGCTCTCCTGTCCCAGTTACCGAGCCGTTTTTCCGTTCCCGACACCGCCATCGCTCGTCACGGAAGGTCCACTTCCGCGTTCGGAGCGACCTGCTTCCAGCAATCACCAGATCGTGGGCGCAACCCTTTCTCTTTCTTCCAATAAAACGCAACGCAAGTGGGTCCTGACAACACAGACCTGCTAACCAATCAGCTGATAAGGTAATAGAATAAGCTTCTGAAATAACAAAGCTGTTAACTTCTTGGTCTGGCATGTAAACGCCGATCTATCAAAAGGCAGCTTTGACCCGTTTTTGATCCTGACCACGTCTACTCTCCCGTCCCGGCTTTTGACCTCTTTTTGTCTCCGTTTGACTATTTCTTTCCCAAGACACACTGGCTCTTTTTCAAACTTGAATAATAGTTGATCCGATTGTCCAGAAATGACAGGATTTCCAATTGTTTCAATAAAATACTTTCTTTGGAAACATGAAACATGTCCAAAAGGTTAAATGAAGCCCAAAGAACTTTCTCAGATAAATCTGAAAGTAAACATTAGTGATTAGCATAGCATAGAACTGAGGTCTCACCTTAAGCGCCATGACATGGAAGTATCCGGTCCCAGTGGCCCGGCAGATGAGTTTGCATCGGTCTTCAACACTCACGCCGGAGTACTTGGGGACCCATAAGGTGGAGGGGGCGATATGGTTATTGCTGAACCTACGGCCGTGGAATTCGCATTGCTCTTCGCGGAAAGTCTCGCCTGCGAACAGAAAAACAGAACTATGGTGAGGTACTGGAAACCTTTTTGGACCTTACGGAGAGACATCAACACAGGCCTCAAAATCAACGGCTGATCTCGGCCTAGTCTGAATAAAGTTGCAGTCTCAAATTTCATGAATAATATACTCTTTTTGTAATCAATGACAACTATTTTTTGTGTCTATTGAGCCTTCTCCCATCAGAGGGGCCAAATGGGTTTGGAATTGGGACAGGTGTGTCCAATTACTACACGCCAGTTCATAATTATATTAAGATACCTGTTCCCAGGCCATCCATTTTTACCATCTACATCACCTCTGCACTGTTTACCACTTACATTCTTGTTTTTTGGTGAGGCTATTTTGTTAAATGTTCATTAAATATTGGTTTGTTACTTTGTTGACAATTTTGTTATTAAATAACATTTTTTTAGCACGTAAGCACGATGACTGCTTTCCTGCGTTTGATTGTGCCGCAAAATCTGACAAATGATATTCCTTTCTGTTCGATTGAGATGATAGGTATTTAAGGGCTACTTTCCCACTTAGTGGTGGGCTTCTTTGCGATCACGTCCAAATATGGGCATTTCCAGAATAAGTGTAAAGTAGGCTTAAACGTATTTGCTCAAAGGTGTGTATTTCTAATCAGTCGTATGGCCCTTTTTGGCATATCCCAGTTTTCCTGTCTGTGTTTAAAAGTATTGGTATTGTCCCAGGGGGGTGGTATTTTCTCTTTGTCTCAAACATTTCACTCTTGTGACTGCAATGAAACACAGCGCAGGAGCGGGGAGGTTTTTCACAAGGAGGTAGATTCCTGGCTCCGTCTGACTTTCTTCTTCTCCAACTGCAGTTGTAAAGAAAACTCAACAAGTCTCCTGCCTGGTGTATTTTCTAGCGTTAGCCAACTTTTATAGATCTCCCACACGTAAGTGGTCGTTTTTGGACCCCACGATAAGGCATGAAAAGACAACAAGATTGTTTTTGAGGACGAGTCCAACCTGTATTAAGGCAGCGATTGAGATTGCAGGAGCGGTATTTGATCCGAGCCCCTTGGCAGTATTTCCCCCCGTTTGAGGGAAGCGGGTTGTTGCACATTCTTGTGGCGAGCTGGACGCCTCCGCCACAGGTGCGAGAGCAGAAACCAAACGTACCCCATCCACCCCAACGCCCATCCACCTGCAAAATACACAAACAAGAGAACAATCCAAATGAAATACTCATTAAAATACTTATGGTCATTCCTTCCATTTATTTTTTTCAACTCGGAGTCAATCACGATAAGAGAACAGTGATTTACGATGGGACGAAAAGCATTTCAAAGTGACACCCTAGTGGACATCTAAAGTGCAAAATTGGTCGAAACAGGTTTTGAAAGAACATCAATGTCAAACGTTGACGGCTTTAAAATGACCCAGAGGGCCAATAATTACCATTCTTGAGCTTGAAAGAGCACAAAAGTGCCTTAAAACTCAAGTTTTGCTCTTAATTGGTTCGGGTTCGCGCCCCGGCCGAGTCATTCCTAAGACTTAAAAAGTGGTCGGCGGCGCCCTCTGTTGGCTGCGGCTGCATCGGCTCGCTACAACGGGTCAGGTGCAATCGACATTTCGTTCTGTGTACATTGTTACACAGAATGACAATACAAGGAAATTATTATTATTATTATTATTATTAATTGCAGTATTTAGCCACATTTTTACCCAAGAACTCTGGTCAGACTTCATTTTTTTAACCGGCTTACACTCTTACGACAAAAACGAATGTCTGAGATCTTATGTGAACGGTGAAGAAGGACAAAATCTAGGTGGGCAGACTTTTTTTTTTTTTAAAAAATAAAAAACTCTGCAGGACTGAGTGCTTTGGTCGTGGAGTTTGATAGAGTGTGTAAGAGAAGGAAGCTTAAGGTTAATGCCGACAAGAGTAGGGTTTTGAGGTGTTCGAAAGGTGCTGAGATAGGTGGATTAGAGATTATGTTGAATGGTAAAGTTGCAGGAGGTTTATGGTTTTAAGTATTTGGGTTTGTATGTGGCAGCAGGCGCAGGATGTGAAGAAGAGGGTGGGTGAAGGGTGCAAGGCAATGGGTGTGCTAAACGGATTGTTTAAATGTAGACATCTGCGAATGGATGCAAAGTGAGGATTGTATGAAGGAATGGTGGTACCAACAGCGATGTATGGCTCAGAGGCATGGGGTTTGATCGTAAATGAGCGTTATAGGTTAAATATCTTCGAAAGGAGATGTTTGCGTAGTACGTGTGGAGTGGCATAATGGATAAGGTAAGGAGTGAAAAGGTAAGGAGAAAAACTTGCTGAGAGGGTTGATGAAAATGTTCTGAGGTGGTTTGGATATATGGAAATAATGGATGAAGGCCGTTTGACTCAGAGAGTATGTAGTGAAGAAGTTGTGGGAAATAGAATCAGAGGAAGGCCCTAACATGGTTGCAAGGATGGGCTAAAAGGTACTCTCGATGTAAAATTGCTTAATTTAATGGATGGAAGAGTGTGCGTTAGGGATAGATGTGAAAGGGAAAAATTGGTTAAGAATGACTGATATTGACACATTTGATGCAGAGGGGGTAAACCAGTGTATGCTGTCGGGCCTCTCTGCTGATGAAGGGTTGCATGGCACAGCAACTAAGCCCTTTTTGTGCTGTGAGCTTATTGTTCAGGTTCAGGTGTGGAATGAATGATTGGTGAATGTGAGTGTGTTCTTGACTCAAGCCACCCTCCACAGGTGGCTTTGGTAGATAGATAGATAGATGGATAGATAGATAGATAGATAGATAGATAGATAGATAGATTATTGTACAATACTACACCTAAAAAAAAACCTACTACTGTACTGTCAAATAATTATAAGCAGGGGGACTGTTTACCCAAAGGCTGTCAACCCCGCATGTGCCATTGTCAATTAATGGTAGTGAGGTGGAACTGGTCCATCATTCAAGTTTCTGGGTACTTACTTGTCAGCTGACCTCACATGGAGCGTCAATGCTATTGATATTCTAAAGTCAGCCAGACAAAGGCTCTACTTCCTTCGTCAACTCAAATCCTTCGGAGTCCGTCAATCCATTCTAGTCAATTTTTACGGTGCTATCATTGAATCAGTTTTAACGAGGTCAATCCCAGTTTGGTTTGGTCGCGTCAATCAAAAATAATTTTCAAAGATGGAATCAGTAGTGAGTACGGCAGAGGAAATAATAGGTACTGGCCTCCCGTCCCTGCAAAGTATCTACATCGATCGAACTAGAAAACAGACACTAAAAATTATAGACAATCCCATTCACCCTCGCAGGAACTTTGATGACCTGCCGTCAGGTCGCCGTCTTCTCTCCATTGCGAGCAAGACTTCACGTCTTAAAGAGAGTTTTTACCCTTCCGCTATCCGTATGTTCAACGGGAATTGATTTAGGTTATTACGTGTAGTATTATTATGCCAACGGCGTTCCTCCGACCTATTCTACACTAGTCTTGTTATTTACATATTCTTTCTTTTTAAACTATTCTATAGAATGACCTTGTATTATACACTACAATATCTTTTTTACTCTATTCTTTTACATCTATTATTTGATCATTATTGAGTGTTCACGTGACAAATGATTTCTTTACATACAGTGGAACCTGGGTTTTCAAACGCCTCTCAGTTGGAACAAATGGGAGTCCGACCCAAAATTTCGAGAAATTCTTGCTTTGCTGTTCGGTCAAAAAATCGGAGTTGGAACGCCGGTAATGCGTGAGTGCGTACGCTAGGGTGCCATGCTGAGTGGCGTACGGGTGTTTTAGCCCCTAATTATGCCTCCGAAGAAATTCAGTGCAAGCAGCAAAGTTGCTACAGGTGAAAAAAGAAAAGTAGTGCGTACAACTATTGCATTTAAGAAAGAAACGATAGCGAAATATGAAGGAGGCGTGCGAGTGTCTGATCTTGCCTGCGCCTTCTGCTGACCACCACAAAGGTAAGAAATCCTATTCATAATTATTTTTGTTATCCTTTTTTTTATTTTTACACGTTCATGTTAGCGTCATCTTTCGTACGGAAGATTACAATAATGCGAACACACGATTAGCCTGGGTTAGCATTGTGTTTACGTTGAACATTGAGGTAAACATTGAGGGTGTTGGAACGGAGCCCCTTTTCCAATGAACCGCTCACCACTTGTTGTGGAGACCCGGGTGCTAGATGACTTGTAAACGACCTGATTTTTTTTATTTTTACACGTTCATGTTAGCGTCATCTTTCGTACGGAAGATGACGATAACGCGGACGTACGATTAGCCCGGGTTAGCTTGATGTTTACGTTAAACATTCAAGGTAAAGATTCAGGGTGTTGGAACGGATTAAAAGGATTAACATTATTTTTAATGGGAAAAATGATTTCGGTGATTGAACAAATCGGTTTTTGAACAGGGTTCTGGAACGGATTTTGGTCGAGAATTGAGGTTCACTGTATCATGTTTATGGTTTATACTGGCTGAATAAATCAATAAATACAATACTATTATGTTTAAGTTGCTCACCTTGCGGGCTTGCTCCCATTTGGGGACGCAGACCCCCTGGTTGCAGACGTTCCCGGCCCCGCAGGGGGTCCCGTCCGCCCAAGGGAAGTGTCTGGTCATGCACATGGAATGACCGGTGGCCTTGCCCATGCACCAAAGGCGAGAGCAAGGCTCCTCTAAGTAGGGGCAGGGCTCGAAACCTTCGCCGTAAGCCAACTCGCACTGACGCTTCAGTTGGTAGGGGGCTCCAGGAGGTCCCTTGGGAAGGCTTAAGGGTCTCTGGGGATGGTCCAGCAAACAGTCCCCTAGAAGAAAACCTTCTCATTAATTTTTGTACACATTTTACTCCAGCAAATGTTCCCTATTTTATCACAAATACTAATTGTAGCAGATGTGCTTCTGAAAAACGTTTTCTGTGATCAAACCCCAAACGACCTTTTCATCTGTAAACTCAAAATTTCCCTTCCTTGCGTTAAAATGACATAATTACAGTTTAAGAATACTTTCCAATTGAGTTTTAATAGCGTAAAATGTTCCGCTGAACTCAAACTGGTCAAATTAAATCCAGATTCATTTAGAAAATGAACGGCACTTCCAGAATTTGAAGAAGAGTTGCTTGAAAATCACTAAAGATGGCCATCCATCAGAAACAACTTCTAGGAGTACTATTTGAAAAATCAAACCTTGGGTTAATAAAAAGAGGGACACAGGACAGAGATTGGTAGGTTATTTGTCACGATTACCGATATGCATGAGCTGCGCCCGCTCCTTTGTCGCCAACTGCCTCGGACTCTGATTGGCCCTCTGTTCCACTCCTAACTGTCACCTTCTGTCAGTCTGTCTGCGAACCTCAGTTAACACTAGGCAAGCCTTTTTCGACCTGTTTTTGCTCCCGTCTGTTCCCCGGCTTCGACCCATTTTTAATCCTGACCGCGTCTACTCTCCCGTCCCGGCTTTCGGCCTCTTTTTGTCCCCGACCTCGTCTACTCTCCTGTCCCGGCGACTGACCCGTTTTTTCCGTTCCTGACACCGCCACATCGCTCCCCATGGAAGTTCCACTTCCGCGTTCAGAGCGACCTGCTTCCTGCGCCCAGCGATCACCGGATCGTGAGTGCAACCCTTTCTCTTTCTTCCAATAAAACTTGAGAGAAACGCAATGCAAGTGGGTCTGTTCTGGTCCTGACAGTTATTGTGGTTTAAAATGCTCGCGTCTAAGAGACTCTTCTTTGTCTGAAAGGAGCAATTGAATTTAAATTTAAAACATGTTGCTCAAAAAATCCATAAAATGCCTTAGAGTTTAAATATCACGTTCATTTTGTATGGGAGGAAAAAACAATGATTAAACCACAGAAATACGACAGAATACTACTACAGGAATGCTAAGATAATAAAACAAAAATACTACGAAATACTACAAAAATATATCTACTAATACAACAAAATACAACTGAAATACTGTACTACAAAAAAATCCTTCCATAGAAATGCGACAAAAAACACCACAAAAATACTACAGTAATACAGCTAAATTAAATCTCCAATTTAGTGCTTCAAACAGGTACCTATTATATTATTTTGCTTTTATTCTGAAAATAAATACTCGAAAAATACTACTAGAGTGACACTATAATTGTGATGATTACTGATGCGGGGCACCTGAGTCTGCCCGTTGGCGCCAACAGCCACGGTCCCTGATTGGCTGTTGTACTCTTTCGAAACCCCCGCCTTTCTGACATCACTCGTCGGATCGTCTGTGAACCTACGCTACATGCTAGGCAAACTTTTGTGACTCCTGACTCTATCCTGCCCTGTTCTTTGTTTTTTTCCCATTGCCGACCTTTTCCGAACCCGTTTATGTTTTTGCTCCTCCGTCCCGGCCATTGACCAGTTTTTTCTCACTCTCGACATTGCCTTCGCTAAACACGTACCCGGCGATCTGCTACCTGTAAATAAAGTTGAGTTAATCGAACGCAAATGGGTCCCGTCTCCGTTCGTGTTTCGTGACAATAATACAGGATTCCTACTGCAGAAATTCATATTCAGATTCAGATCTACTTTATTGTCATTCTAGTACCTGGTATACAGAACGAAATGTCGATACATCTGACCCGCACAATTTCCTTGAATGTACAGATATAAATAAAATGTTGTATTGAGTTGGAGTATTGAAGTACTAATAATATACTCAATAATTATAGCTATGTATAGTATATAAAGTAGTGCAAAGAGTGCAAGAGGAGCAGCTCACCAGATGTGCAAAATGGGCAGTCAGGTAAAGAAGTCACTATACAATAACAATAACAATGGAGTACGGTAGTGCAGAGGAGAACAGATGTGCAAAGGAGTGGCTAGGTACTGAAAAGAAATGTAGTAAAGAAATACTACAAAGGTACATCTATAGTTTTTTAAGTGTGCCTTATAGTGCGAAAATCACGGTCATTCCGAATGGGAGAAGAAACTACGATTATACCAAAAAAATACTGCAGAAATACTACAAAACATCTACCAAATACTACAAACGCGAGAGAAGAAAAGTATGATGAATTATACGACCACCAAAAGAATAATCTCTACTTGTCTGTCAAGAGACAATTAACTGCGGTTAAAGGGGCCCCTTAAGTTGCCCCGACATGTCTACATTCTCCAAGCGACGCTGTCACTCAAGACTTATGATGTGAAAAAAAAACTTTAAGACCGAGCGTCAAAAAATGTGTGTGTGGGGGGCAGTGTTCCCTCTAAGCTGCGCGCGTGCACAATTGCGCACTGTCGCACAAGATAATCGAGCCAGCGCACAAAAATCAGGGCTCAAAATTACCTATTTAGAAGCGACTTAAGTCAAAGTTACAGTGCATGAAGGTCAAAATACACGGGTTCCCCCGACGTTGTGTCCTAAATGCGGTATTTTGAAGTCGAGTCCAAGTGGAACGAAGTTGAGTAAAGTTAGTGGAGTATGTCGAGAACCGGCTTCTTCGGCTCGGCTCACTAAAAAGGAACCGGCTCTTTTGGGTCCTAAACGGCTCTTCAGGTTGTTTTCGCTTCTTTAATCCCAACATGACCAAATATTAAGTAAAATGATGCACAACATGACTTAAAGGAATGGGGGAATACAACAAAAAAGAAAAAAATACCAAAATGAAAAAGTAGTGAAAAGCTGAGAAAAAAGAAAAAAAGGAAGAGAAAAAAGAAGTAAAAATTGAGAAAAAAAACTGAAAAAAAGAAAAGAAAGGAATGTAGGAAAAAAGTAAATAGAGAACAAAAAGAAAAAAGTAACGGCTCGGAAAAAATAAACACGATGAGATTTTTTTTAAAGGAATTAAAAAAAAAGTAGAAAAAACACAGAAAAAAGAAGAAAAAGTTTGTGTTGCATTCAAATCATTTCCAATGATATCAAGTGAATCTTGTTGCCAACATTGTACTTCCATGAAAAAATGTGATTAAATACAGTTCTGTATCTTGCAACCGACGAAATAAGGCCCCAAAAATGTTAAGATTATGTGACAAAATAGATCAGGAAATAAAATAAAACGGTGTTTGTAGGCAATCGTACATGAGTCGATTCATTCAAAAGAGAAAAATCATTTTGCATTGCCGGAAACTCTGCAAATGTTACTGGATGTCAAGTTTTGGACATGTTTGATAATGACTTAGTTGCCACACTTGGGATTATGGTTGCTCACTGTTGTTTCAAGCGTTGCTCACCGACTTTGTGTGAACGCTCAGACCCCTAAGGAAAATGACAGGGAACATCGGGGGGGACCCTCCTTCAAAAGCAAGAAATCGGCGTCCATTCAACCTGCAGGGGAAGCCCCGGCCGGTAAAAAGCCATTTTCTCCCAACCACGGCGGTGATGCTCCTCCAAACAAATCCCCCAATTAAAGACAGATGTGCAAAACTTTGGAAAAAGAAGAGCTCTGCAGTCCAAAGCAGCCCGATTCCCTTTTCGCTCTTCTGGGGAAGGCCAAAACTCAGTCGGGCATGTAACAGACGTGATTGTAGCGTTTTGGAGATGAAAAGGAAGTACGCAATAATAAATAGGTGAAAATTTGCCGTCCTTCACCGCAAACAGAGTCGTCATTCGCCACCAAACATGTGTTTTGTGAATGTGCTCATCGTTGAAATATTTCAGCGGTGAAAGCCTCGCCGTGCCCAAAGGGACGATAAAACAGGTTGCGTCCAATTTTGCTTTCCCGTTCGTCTAAAATAGGGTTGGCAAACTGCGGCCCGGGGGCCACATTCGGCCGGCGGCAGGCTTTTTAATCTGACGTCCTTTTCTCGTGGCCAGATTCGAGCACTTTTCAACTCCTTTAAGGACGATTTTTCAATTTATCCAGCACCAATCAAAATAACGTTTTTTTGTATTACAGTCATCCCTCGGTTATCAATGTTAAGGGGGGGACCAAAACCACCCGCGAAAAGTGAAAATCCGCGAAGTAGCGACGCCCCTTCAAAAATGCTTAGGATGTATTTATTATTATTTTTTTTTTATTATTTTATTTTATTATTATTATTTTTTTAGACCCGGTAAAGGGGACCAAAACCACCCACGAAAAGTGAATATCTGAGTAGTAGCGACGCCCCTTCAAAAATGCTTCAAAAAGAAAAAATTACAATTTATTATTATTATTTTTTTAGACCCGCAAAGCTCTGAACCCGCGAACGTGGAACCGCGAAGTAGCGAGGTCCCACTGTATTTGACATTTATGACTAAAATAATGACACTATCTTGCTGCTAGCACATATTTTGTGCTATTTTGCGCAGTTCCTATCTATGATCTTGTCACGGTTGCCATGGCGCCCAATTGGTCCCCGCCGTGTGGTGCCGGGTTCTGTCACGGTTGCTACGGCGGCCATTTGGCCCTGCCCATGGACAGCAGCTGAAACTTCTCCCTGACTAGTTAAACACTGTCTGTGAGTTGACTGGTGTCGGAGTGTCTGCGAAACTCCTGCTAAACTCTGTTGTGATACAAAAAAAAATAAAAAAAAGACTTGATACGTCAAGCCTGTGAATCCCCGTTTTTACCCGTGTTTTTGCTCTTGTTTTTGCTCTTGTTTTGCCAAGCCCTGTGAATCCCCGTTTTCGCCTGTGCTTTGCTCCTGTTATGTTCTCGCCCCGATCTGTTTGATTTCAATCTACCTTTGCGACCAACGATCCCCGGATTGAGTGTGCGATCATTCCTCTTCTCCCCAATAAACTGTGAGTGACGTTACGCGAGTGGGTTCTGCTTCCTGTTTCCTATCCTGGTCCTGACAGATCTAGGATCGTTTGGTGTCAACAGACTGCTATAAACTGAGATAAATTCTGCTTCAACAATCCACGCGCAGCTTCAGTACGTCACACTTGTTTACAAAGACGGAAAAGGGCTTTATGGGAGTTGGCTATTATTGGAGTTCAATACAAAAAAAGACAACGTCTCGGGGGCATTAGAGGTTCAGTTTTCTTGCCAAAGGACACTTTGAGAACTGAACCTGCGACCTGCTCTACCTCCTGAGCAAATGCTGCCCAGGTCTCCAGGCCAAACGTTTTAACCTAATGATTCCACTGAATGTTTGCTACTCCTCACATTGTTTGGAGATGGATGTGGTCCTATCTATAAACTAAGATCTTTTGGTTGCAATGGACTGCTATAACCTGAGATAAATTCTGCTTCAACAATCCACGCGCAGCAACCCCGAATGTTTGCTACCCCTGACATTGTTTGGAGAGGGGCGTGGTCCCGGAGACTTACCCTGTCCCGCGTCCAGAAACTCGGTAATGATGGCGGCACTGCAGGGCGACCAAGGGCTGTTGCGGTTAACCTGAACGAGCGTCGGCGACATCATGTGGTTATCCGGCAGCTTTCCAAAAACGTCCTCGCAGGCCTTCACGTTGTCGTGCGGCATGTTGAAGACGTGTCCTGCGGACCGAGGACAGGGGGACGGACGTCTGTTAGGAACGCTCGGGAGGAACAGGTTTTATGGGAGCGGGCGTGGCTTACCGAGCTCGTGAGCTGTGGTGAAGGCAGAAGCTAAGCCGTCGTCTTCGATGACGGAACAGCTCAGTTTGGGGTTGCACATGGTGCCCACGTCGGCCATTCCCAGGGTGTCGCAGGTAGTAGACCCGCACAGGTTCTATAAAATTAAAAAAGAGCTTGAAAAAGTTGGACATATCGGACTATGGCAGGCATGTCAAACATACCGTCCACAGGATCCGCCCTAAAATTCCGAGTATGTCAGAATAAGAAACGAGTCTCTAAGTAATTTCTATCAAAATCATTTGAAATAAATGGAAACCAAATTCTATCTCTGACTGCTAAAGGGAGGAGTTAAGTTTGTGTAGCGTGGTGAGTTGGTTCAGGTGTAACATAACATCAAAGTCGAGCGGCAGCCTCTCCAGCAGCTCCGTGTTATTTCGTTTGACAACTACACTTTGGATGAATTTCTGTCCTATGGTGTTGGGTTTTAACGCACAAAAATGCATTAATTCGAGGAATCAACTCCTTGACCTGAAGATTTCTCGTGCCGGCGAGGTGAGGGGGCCCTATTGTGGCTGCAGAGCCGGAGCTAAGGTGAAGGCTAAGCGGCTAGCGGTGATATAAGCCTTCGGTACTGTAGGAAATATGAACTCTCTACCAAATAAGACCGACCAACTGGCTGTGCTGGTGAAAAACATCAAAACGTACAGGGAGTGCAGTTTGTTGTGTTTTACGGAAACGTGGCTCACGTCTAGCATCCCGGACGCTAACGTGGAGCTACCCGGGTTCAGCGCTGTTAGGGCAGACAGAGACACAAAAGCCTGCAGGAAGCGGAGAGGAGGCGGACTCCCTATCTACGTGAACACGAGGTGGTGTAACCCTGGGCCTGTAAACACAAAGATTTCCATCTGCTGCAGGGACGTCGGACTTTTGGCCTAGCGTGTGATGTCATCCACTCCGCTGTGGCTAAACTACAAACACAGCACCCCGAGGCCATCCTGTTAATCTCTGGGGACTTCAATCACATGACTCTGGATACAACACTGCCTGCTTTCTTTATTTTTTTTTATTTTTAACACAAGGATACTGCTGTAAGTGTGAATTTCCCTACAGGGATGAATAAAGTATCTATCTATCCATCTAAAATGAATGTGGTAGATTTGACCTCGGACACATGAAACACAATCCGTCTCCAGAATACTAAAGAATGTAAATTAACACGAAGTGGCAAAACTTTTACGAAAGTGTAACTCTATTGGATCGTTGGGGAGGTTTATTCAAGCACTAAGACTCAAAATCAAGCAGCCATAGACCAAAATTCTGGTCTTGAGTCAAGATATGTGTTTAGTTTAAATAAAAGCGGTAAAGGTAGTTTTGGAAGGTATGTAAATGTGTTGAATTTAGAAAAGCTCTCCTATCACATGAGATTATAATATATAGAGTAGGTTACTTATGTAGGCTGAATGATAAAGCCTAATATTGTCATGATTATCATGCACTGTGAGTATGTGAAACTTGAGTGCCATGCCCAATTTCGTTGTCACAATATGTTAACCCATTTTGTAACAATGACAATAAAGGAAGATTCTATTCTATTACTGATTTTGGGCACCTGCCATGGATGTTGGACTCTTTTGAAACTCCCGTCTTCCGAAAGGAACCTGTCGGACCGTCTGCGAACCTATGCTCTCAGGTAGGCAAGCTTTTGTGACTCTCCGACTCTATCCTGCCCGGTTGCCTGCCTGATACCTGCTGCCGACCTCTTTTCTGGACCCGTTTCTGTTCGACCTGTTAGACCTGTCACTTCCCACCCGTGAAATCGATCCAGCTGATCTTCCCTTTTGTCTCATAGTCACGTCGTTACACCCCTAGTTTAAAGGTATATTCGGCGTAATGCCGTTGGGTTTTCTCAATCAGCAAGTTGGCTAAGCTAATACCTGAACACAGACTGAAGTCAGGAATGGACATGGTTTTTATCAGCTGTGCACAAATGATGGCGGGCGAACGCTAGCTTTGCATGAACTACCGTATTTTCCGCACTATAAGGCGACCATAAAATCCGACTTTTTTTTTTTTTTCAAAAAGCTGACTATGCGCCTTATAATCCGGTGCGCCTTATATATGGATCAATATTAAATTACAAGGTCTCGCAACTAAGATAATGAGCCACCGATTCTATTTTTCGCGTAGAAGAAGAAGTGCGCTGTGCATACTGGGAAATATTAAACAACGATTCTCTTTTATTTGTGCGTTTGTATAAAGACCCTGAAATGGCTCCTATTAAGAGACACGCTTACAGAGTTTAAACTCAAGGCGATCGGTCACGCAGTAGAACACGGAAATAGAGCAGCAGCGAGAGAGTTCAACATTAATGAATCGATGGCAGCAAGTTCAAGTGTCAGTACAATAACTATTTGAATGAAGGCAACAGCGCTGGCACGGGAACTTAACATTAAAGAATTCAGAGGTGGTCCTACTTGGTGTGTGTTTACGTTTTACATTTTACAGTTATTATGTTATTGCTTTATTGTTATTGTTTTGCACTTGTTGTTTTTGCACATTACGAGTGTCACTATATTACGATTGCACTAACGTTTCATTTACCATAGCAGTATCGGACGTTTTATTTGCGTGTCGACTAAATGGAGGAAAAGTAAAATGTTATGCCTTGCTGTTGTTCAAAGATGTTAAAGATGTGTCACGAAATTGCTTTACCTCAGAGAAAATAATAAAACAGCTGTTTATTCATTTTGGGAGTGAATGAAGATTGTGGAAAGCTTGTTTGTTATCTATTAATAAAGTTTGACTGACCTATCCGACTGTTTTGTTGACATTCCCTTTAGCGCGGCACCATCTAACGGTTGCATAACGTAACTACATCCTCTACTGTAGCCAAGTCAAGTTAAGTCCCATTTATTTATGACGCCCTTAATCACAAAAATGTCTCGAAGGACTGCACAGGATTACAATTACAAAATTGCACAATTACCTGATCTTAAACCAGCATGCACTTATAGCGCCTTATAATGGGGTGCGCCTTATGTATGGAAAAAGTTTAAAAATATATCATTCATTGAAGGTGCGCCTTATAACACGGTGCGCCATATAGTGCGGAAAATACGGTACTTTGACTGAGTTTATTTGGGTTGTGTAAACTTTCGAACTCAACTCTTGAGTGTCGAAACAAACAGGAAATTATGAGAATAGCAGAAATACGGTGATGGCAGCTTGCACTCTTCTGGGAAGGCTTCCTACGAGATTTCAAACCGTGTCTTTGGAAACTTTTGTCCGTTGGTCCAGATGTCTGAGGTCAGAGGTGACTCATGTTGGAAGCAAGAGAAAGCCTGGCTAGCAATCTGTTCTACTTCATTCCAAAGTTCGGCGCCCCCTAGAATGGTTCTGCGCAAAACGCCAATGTATTCCTTGGCAACTTTGTGCATACAATTGACTCAAAGCAGGACGAGCTTCAAATTTGTTTGTTAAAACCTGTCTGTTCAGCTAAATATTTGTTTTGTGTTCTTCTTCGCGTCGCCTTTCCCTTACTGGGATTTTCACTAGACAAGATAGAAAACCATCACAAGGGAATCACCGCAGATTTTTTTAGCTAGCTTCACGTCGGTTTTAGATCAGGGGACGGTGTAATAACAGTCTGTAGTCTGTGCAGCCCTTTGAGACTTTGTGATTAAGGGCCTCAGAAATAAACATGACTTAAGTGATGGGTCTTTGGTAGCATGCTGTCCCATGTGATGTCATGCGACTGCGTTTTCCTGAAGAGATGTTTCTAAGAGTTTTTTTGAGTTGTCAGCAGACAGTTCCAGAACCTAATCTTAGATTCGACTGAGCCTCCTAACCACAGGACCAGTACACAATTTTGACCGCACAGAACCGCCCAGCCGCCTACTCTCGTCTCTCAAAGCAAAAATGTCTTACTATAACTATGACAATGTTGGAACGAAAAAGGAAATTCTTGTTTGGTTTAAACCCCTCTGAATGTCTTCATGAGTTCTGTTTGTGTCATCAGTGAGAAAAAACGTATGTCAAGGCAGACGCAAACATCTATCTATCTACCCTGGTCATATCCCTAGAGAGGGGTGACCAACAGCAAGACAAACACATGCACAAAAACAAAAAAAAAGAACGAAAAAGTAGCAAAATCACTAAAAAAAATGTGACCATGGCCGACCCAATTGTCCAAACAAGTCTGGTTTACCCCCGCGGCATCATACAGGTGCACTGCTCGTCCCTTAGAACGCGTCCAAACACCCCACTATCTCATCTCATCTCATTATCTGCACCGCTTATCCTCAGTAGGGTCCTGGGGGTGCTGGAGCCCATCCCAGCAATTATCGGGCAGTGGGCAGGGGACACACTCAACTGCTTTCCAGCCAATCACCCCACTATCCTTTCACATAACACTGTAACACAAAAGGTCGGGTCAAACAAATCCCCTTAGAGTAGATGATTCAAATTTGGGCCTGAAGCAGGAAAACCCTCCACAGCATTTTTCTTCATTATTTCTCCAGTCGTTTTACAAGGTTTGTTTTTTTTGGTACCCTTCATAGCAAAACGATATCAACTCGGGCAATCGGTATCAATCCCGTCGGCCTCTGGCTTCCTATCATTTCACGTCAGACTGTTTCTAACGTGCGTGACTCCCCATTTCCCGTAAAATAAAAGGCTTGTGCGAGTAACATCACGCGTTTGGGTCCTGATCCTGTTCTGGTTCATGACAGGTAATCATTTCTTTTTTCCAGTTTTCTTCTCTCTTGTTTTTCTCTATTTTTTTGCTTCATTTTTCGCCCTATTAAGTCATTGTGTGCATAATGTTACATAACAATTGGTAAAATATGGATAAGAGCCGGTTGAGTGCCGAAAAAGCCATCTCTTTTTAGTGAGCCGAGCCGAAAGAGACGGTTTTTCAAAAAAGAGCTTGCACGGCAACATTGACGTAGTCACGTAGATAAGAAAGGTCCCATAGGTAGGCGTCCTAACCGTGCTGGCATAATTAGGCTAAACCATAGTTGACTCTCTATAGTTTAATGTCTTAGTGCAGTGTCGGAAAGTCATGAGAACAAGTTTGCGGCCACCAGGGGGCAGACAACAGTTGCCTGCCCCATTTTTCCCCACTTGAAACACAACACGACGACTCATCGCAAAAAAAAACCCTAGTTGCAAAGTATTAAGGATTGATTATCAGAATATATAACAGAACGACACTTTAAATTTAAGTTTATTATCAATCTACTTATAACATTCATTGCATGTTCTCCCTCTGCTATCAGTATGTACCTGTATTGACTCATCTTCATTCATGCAATGTTTGCGTTGCGTCGTCTTCTACAAGCCACGTGAACTCCTCTTACCACCATGCTTTACGTTTTGTAGCGTCATGCATTTTGTTAGCTTCTTTTGAATCTTTCTTCTATGGCTGAGGTTTTTGGCTTGATTCCTAACCACCTCTCCATTTTTCTTGTGTTCTCCGTTCCGTCTATTTTGGAAAATGATAGGCAAATGCATGACTTTATAACGCTCGGGAAAGTCCGGAAGCACAGAGTTATTCGACGCAGGCTCCTGATTGGCTGCCGAGTATGCAAATTGCTAAACGAACCGAAATTCTGAAATTTCCAAACTGAGGAGAGATTTTGAAATCGTTTTGAAAGTTGTACGCCTGACGGGCGTCCGGGCAGACCTTATATCAGACACTGCTTATGTCATGTCCTGCACGATTGTCATGGCGCCCAGCTGGCCCCGCCCCTTGACACCGGCTGAGACGCATTGGACTGATTGCTTTTGGAGTACTTAATCGCTCCTTTCGGGACTGCCCATTGCCAGTCCATTGCTTTACCTTGTTGAAGACCTGTTCATGCCTGTTTGATCTGAGTCATGCCTAGTTTGTAATTTTGATGGCCTTTGAACCTGTTTTGTTTTGTTTTTGGTCCGTTTGTGTGTCGGACAACTTTTCTTTCCTAATTAAAGTGACGGATCGTCTACGCAAATGAGTTCCGACTTCCTGCTTCCCGGCCCGTTACCTGACTGCTTAGTGATTATTACAATAATTACTCGTTTTATCAAAGCAAACTTCTCCCTTGACCTGAGTGTTTAAAGTGAAAAGACCAGAAACGGCGAAGTTGACTGACCTACTTCCCACATCTGTCATCTCGTTTTTGCCACGGAGGTGCCTCGCTGTAACGTAAACACAATTTGCAAATTGAACCCGAGACGAAACATGTCAGTGTTTCCATCTTGAAAACCAGCAGGCCCTCTGGCATTTGGTTTTGATCTAGAAGCAAGGTTCTTCTTCATTCGAATAACTCCAGCCACGAGTGACTCAGGCTAAACCTATTGTGAGGAAAGACGCAATAATCGAGTCGTCCTGAAGGGGGCCGGAAAATGAAGCGGTGACGTGGTGTCTACGGACTACAGCTGTGCGCAAGTGACCACGTTGAGGTTTCCGACTTGCGCAGCTGCAAGACGGACCGAAAAATTGCAGCTGGGGCTGTGAGAACGTTCTTCTCGGGATGCTACTTGTTACTGCTGAAGTTGCAGGGTCATCTACCGCCAGGGTTGGCTAGGGTTACTTGAACTGGATTACTTTCAATGACTTTTGGATGACTCCAATTCCAAATATGCTAAAAAAGACAAAAGAAACTCAATATGACTCTCAACACGTGGTAAGCTTTCTCTCCTGGCTTTGATCTCTTTGATCACCGGCAAAACATAAAATAAAATGCCACAGAAACAAAATGAAAATCAATCCAAACAGTTTGCCAACATCATTTTTGCCCTTCCATGTGTTCCGTTACTCCCCAAGCCTGCACAAAATTCAGTCATTTTATTCCTATTTAGTTTCTTTTGTCTTTTATTAGCATATTTGGTAGAGGAGTATTCCAAAAGTCATTGAAAGTAATCCAGTTAAAGTAACCCTACCCAACCCTGTCTACCGCTCATTGTTTTGACCTGGAGCCCTAATTTGGACACCATTTTGTAGGGAAAATAGTAGACCCCCGGGTTACACTGTCGCCCCCTACCCCCCAAATACGGCATTTCCTACTTAAAAACCTCAACAACAAATAATTTTGCGCACCCAAAATTGTAATCAATTCAAACTTTACGCGCATGACGATGCAAGTCAAGTTCCCCGTACGTCTTTAAGATGCCTGTCTGGTATTGGTCGACATCGTATAAGGTGCTAGGCTACTATTGTCACGGTTGCCGTGGCGCCCAATTGGCCCCGCCCGTGTGGCGCCAGCTGCGGCTCATTACCAGATTGGCTTTCCGTCTTTTGTCAGTCCGTCAAGGAACCTCTGCCCCACAAAACTTGGGTTCTGACTTGGTCCTGTTTTCCTGTTGGCATTTCCAGTCCGGTATTGTTCCCCTTTATTTTTGTCCTGTTTAATATCAGTTTCCAGTTTCGCTCCCGTCTATTTCTGTCCTGTTCATTATTCTCTCCAGTTTTCGTTCCCATCTTGTTTGTCCTGTTTATTTTTGATATCCAGTTTCATTATTTATCCTGTCTTTCCCGTCCTGTCCGGTATCAACCCCATCCATCCGATATCTACTAGGTCAATTGGTATCGATCTGGTCGTCTTTCCACGCCAGACTGCTGCCTCACATGCATGACTCCCTATTTCCCAAAAAATAAAAGCTTGTGTGAGAAACGTTACGCATTTGGGTCCTGACCCTGTTCCGGTTCTTGAGATCCTGTGGTCCTTGGGACAAAATGACCCACCCCTTTGTGGTCACCAACCCAGAAAAAAATCCCTGTGATATTTTTTCAACTTTATATTTTATGACTTTTCTTGGACTGGACGCAAAATTAGAAGTACTGTTTCTATTTACATTTACATGTAAACTGTACAAAAAGTACAACGATGCCCTTTTAAAATGAGAACATCAGGAGGGTTCATTTAATACTTTGTTTCAATGAATTACCTTTTTTACCACTAGGAGGCACTGATACACACTGTTCTTTTCAGTGCAACTTTAGAAGATCTTGTCTGTCTCGTCCTGTCCGGTATCGACCCCATCTGTCCAATATCAACTCGGGCAATTGGAATCGATCTCGTTGGTCTCTGACTTCATGTCCTTCCACGCCAGATCGCTGCCTAATATGCATGACTCCCCAATTCCCGTAAAATAAAAAGCTCGTGTAAAAACATCACGCGTTTGGGTCCTGATCCGGTTCTGGTTCATGACAACTATTGGTTTTTGTTATGGCATTGTGTAGATCCCGATATGCTACTGGCTGAATTCCCTCCTACAACGTCTTTTTCTCTCTTGAGTACAGAGTTTTGTGAGCTTTGTAAAAATTAATTTGTGCAATAGAGTGCTATATTTATTATACTGTATTTATTTGCTATGCCTTGCAGTGATACTTGAGGGAGAAGCAAAATATGATGACCGTGGAAAAAAAAGCTTGCGATTATTAGGAAATACGCTACCCTCGCTATTGAATATGACCATAAGTAAAAGTTGTAAAATCAGTTTTCATTGTAATCGGCCGTCTCCTCCCCTCTCTGCATCCACTCGCTGACTCTACTATACCAGCCGAAAATTTGTCAGGCCAAAGCAAAATAAAACAGATTCAACTTTAAATTTAAATGGTCTGCATTCATATAGCGCTGTTTAAGTCACTGAAGACCTCTCAAAGAACTTTACAATGTGCTTCACACTTACCCATGTGTTGCTGTATTGTCGTGCAACCAAAAACGAGTCCTAAAAAGCACAAACTATGACTACAAACTAAAGGTGAGTTTTTTGGTTTTCCGTTGCCACAAGATGGCAGACCATCATGTCAGTTTTCAGCCTGTGTCCACTATCAACAAACACACCAATTTTGACTTGCCTCCTTTCAACGATTACTTAAGATCTCGGAGGCTCATTTTGACCTACATTTTTTTCCCACAAATCATGGTTTCAAAACAAAGGTGCAAGCAAAGTTCGATTGTAAAAATGTCTCAAAAGATTGCAAACTAACATATTTACCTTCGGGGCAGACAGCGCTTGGGAGAGAGAAGTGCGCTGTGTGCATAGCTCCGCCCATTCCTACAGCTCACCCAATCAGATTACTCTGTATGCTTGACTGGCGTTTCCGCCTGATTACACTTTTCAAGTCAAGTCAAGTCACATTTATTTGTATCGCCCTTAATCACAAAAATGCACTTTTCTGTTGCTTTTCATCACACAGTTTCTCAATGGTCAACCTTAATTGTTTAATGAGCTTCCATACAAAGGTTTTTTTCCTGGGGACTGAACCAATTACACTATTTGTGCTTATGGACTCATGAAAGAGCCATAAGTTCTTGACCCGGGTGTTAAATAGTAAAAGTCGACGGCAAACTTGAAAAATACCCTTCCGAAAAATCAATGTACCTGTCTGGTGAAGAGGATGGCCGTGTCCCAATACTCTGGATGCTTGTCGCTGTTAAAGTTGATCTTCCTTTGCCACGCGCAAAAATTCCGCAGCGTCATAGCTGCGTTCCCGGACACTTTGGGTCCTTTGTCCCCGTCTGACAGAACCAGAATCTTCACAACCACGATATTGATGCAGTTCAGGATGCTCGGGTGTTTGTAGAGTCTCGCGGCCACCGACATGAGCATCAAGAGATAACGTTTCAGGTCTTTTCCGTGGAAGTCGACCATGGTCTGGTCGGCCACCAGCAGCGTCTCCACGAACCTCGGAACCGACGCAAAGCGTTTGCTTCTGCCCACCCCTCGAGGTGCATCGCCCCCACCTCCAATGTTTTTCAGTACGTTCGCAACGTGGCGGCTCACGTCATTGTCGACCGCGCATTTGGAAGTGGAATTCGGCTGCAAGTCGCTGCCGCTGCTCCTGCGCCGGAGGAGGTGCGCGCCGTCCGCGCGCACGGAATCGTTGCGCAGCGGACTGATGAAATACTCCCAACCCTGGTAACCAAACGCACCTTGCACCCCTTTGCAAAGACTCAGGGCGGCATACGAGAGGGGGTCGCCGTTCACGAGGCCGGAATAAAAACAACGACTGAGCTCCGTGGGGACCTCCGTGCCGGGGAACCAGGACGCGTTCTGGTGTTTTATATTAGCGCCGATGAATTCAGAGTCTCGCCGTAAGTCCATCACGAACTCCAGGCGGAAGGCTTTAATTCTCAGCACCGTATCTGCGCCGTTGTCATCAAACTGTGTTTTTTGGTCTTCCGTGGACGGGAAGCAAATCTCGCTTTCCATGCATCGAACGAGTTTGCAGAGCGACAACACGACGTGGAGCAGACACGTAGTTCTGAGCAACATGACGATGCGCGCATTGGAGAGCATACCCGACGCGCTGCCTTCTAAAAGAGTTCCAAGTCCTCTTGGTCCTGACCCATTCCCGGCTTGCACCTGTGTGCTCGCTCCACGGCAAACCTCGGCGCCCTTTATGCGTTCTGGTCCCGTGTGGAGGGACGGAAACTCGATCTGACTTGGGGAGGGGGCTGTCCGTTGGAGGAGACGCCCATTGGATGCAACGTGCTGGTTGCCGCGTATTGCATCTATCTGCTGAAATACGTCCCAATTAATTAATGAAGAACCTCAATTCATTTCTCCACTTTTAGCATTTTCCGGCATGTAACCAAATGATGGGGGTGCTGTATCTCAGTCCGATTAGGAAGCTTCTCTCTTGCAACTGGTATCCAGGGAAACCAGTACTGTTTCATGGTGGAGAGCGTACTCCCCAATACCCAATAAAACGGTATGTCACCAAGTGATGAGGGTGCTGTATCTGAGTCTGATCAGGAGGCTTCTCTCTTACAACTGGTAACCATGGAAACCAGTACTGTTTCATGTGGGAGAGCATACTCCCCAATACCCAATAAAACGGTATGTCACCAAATGATGAGGGTGCTGTATCTGAGTCTGATCAGGAGGCTTCTCTTTTGCAACTGGTAACCATGGAAACCAGTAGTGTTTCACGTGGGAGAGCATATTCCCCAATACCTAATAAAACGGTTTTGAGAGGAACAGGCGACCCAGGCTGTACTTGCCCAAGACACACCACAGGAAGTGGTATTTCCTATTACCCTCGTGATTAAGGGATCTGTGAACCGAGTATTTATACATTCGTCCAAAAATCTGTGCATAGGAGGTTCCTTTTTTTCCTTCAATATTATTCCAAAAGCACTCTCTTTTCTATTTTTCTAGTCGAGCAGAATGAATTAAACTCCAGAGGTGTGGTCCATTTGTGGGCCATGTTTTAGGGCCTGCAGCGCATACTCAAAATACTTGCGCCCAAAAAATGTTGTTTCTCTACATTGAAGACATTTTTTCTAAAAACTCATTGACAGCGAGCAAATTAAAACTATAATTGCTTCCAAAAAATGTGTTTTTTTTTTAGAAAAATGTAGCTCAGTGACGTTCCCAGCTGTC
This sequence comes from Urocampus carinirostris, assembly GCF_059441175.1. NCBI lineage: Eukaryota > Metazoa > Chordata > Actinopteri > Syngnathiformes > Syngnathidae > Urocampus > Urocampus carinirostris. The sequence goes on from NC_142365.1 coordinate 1,077,407, forward strand.
ATTGGTAATAAATCAGTTCTACGTGACAAGCTTTTAAGTGACACTGAAAAAAGCATTTTAAGCATTTTAGAAATTCCAAACTTTTTGGGGGGTTTCACGGCAAACCAAAAAAACAAAAAACACAACGACACAAATTCTTGTATAAAGTGAAGAAGTTCGGCCAAAACAAAAGCTGAGAGATGAGTAGTTCCTTTGACGTTTTTATTACAGAATATTCCGGGCACAAATGAGCTGCAAGACCACGGTTGTAGAAATTCACTTGAACAAAGACAAACATGGCTAATAGTCACTTTTATACGAGAGTTCGGGTCCAAACCAAACCTTAAGTAAAAGCAAAGTGGAAATTCCATGAACAAGGGTCTTTATTCAAACTGGTTCTAACAATGTCATGATTAGCGATGCCTGCCCCTTTGGCGCCAACTGCCTCGGACTGTGATTGGCTCCCTGTCCCTATTCAAACCCACTCCTTTCTGTAACCTGTTGTCGGTCCGTCTGCAAACCTCAGTTGACACTAGGCAAGCCTTTTTCGACCCTGACTCTCACCTGTTTTTTGCTCCCGTCCGTCTCCCGGCTTCGACCCGTTTTTGATCCTGACCACGTCTACTCTCCCGTCCTGGCTTACGACCCCTTTTTGTCTGCGACTACATCCACTCTCCCGTTCTGGCTTACGACGTGTTTCCGACCCTGACCATGTCTTGCTCTCCCAGTCCTGGCTACCGAACCATAAGTACTATAAGTACTGATATGATGACAGCTATGTTTTCAAGGCTACTTCTGGTTACAAAATATGACAACTGAAATAACGGGAACCTGTATAATTAAGACTGAATAGATGGAGAAGTTATAAATAACTGCAATAAGGAAGTAGTAAATTAACTAATTATACAAATGTGGCTAAATATGAGCACCGACGCATTTCAATATTACTGTAAATCAACTGTTTAATATATATAAAGTGGCTTGCAAAACTATTTGCCCCCCTTGAACTATGTAACCTTTTGCCACATTTCAGACTTCAAACATAAAGATTTGAAACTGCAATTTCTTGTGAAGCATCAACAATAAGTGGGACACAATCATGAAGTGGAACACACTTTATTGGATATTTCAAACTTATTTAACAAATAAAAAACGAAAAATTGGGTGTGCATCATGATTCAGCCCCTTTACTTTTAGTGCAGAAAACTCTGTCCATAAGTTCAATGAGGATCTCTGAATGATTCAATGTGGATCTAAATGACTAACAATGATAAATGGAATCCACCCGTGTGTCATCAAGTCTCTGTATAAATGCACCTGCACTGTGATAGTCTAAGATGGTCTGTTTGAAGCGCAGAGAGCATCATGAAGAACGAGGAACACACCAGGCAGTTCGGAGATACTGTTGTGGAGAAGTTTAAAGCTGGATTTGGATACAAAAAGATTTCCCAAGCTTTAAACATCCCAAGCAGCACTGTCCAACCAATAATATTGCAAATCTACCAAGATCGGCCCGTCCCCCTAAACTTTCAGCTCATACAAGGAGAAAACTGATCAGAGATGCAGCTGAGAGGCCCATGATCACTCTGGATGAACTGCTGAGGTGGGAGAATCTGTCCATAAGACAACAATCAGTCGTATCCGGCACAAATCTGGCCTTTATGGAAGAGTGGAAGGAAGGAAGCCATTTCTTAAAAGTGTTGTTTAAAGTTTGCCTTAAGCCACCTGGGAGACACACCAAACATGCGGAAGAAGGTGCTCTGGTCAGATGAGACCAAAATCCAAATTTCTTGGCAACAATGCAAGACGTTAAACATGGTGGTGGCAGCATCTAAGTTTGGGTTGGCTTTTCTTCAGCAGGGACAAGGAAGATGGTTAAAATTGATGGGAAGATGGATGGAGCCAAATACAGGACCATTCTGAAAGAAAACCTGATGGAGTCTGCAAAAGACCTGAGACTGGGACGGAGATTAGTCTTCCAACATGACAATGATCCAGAACATAAAGCAAAAGCTACAATGGCATGGTTCACCAAAAAACAGATCAAGGTGTGAGGATGGCCAAGTCAAAGTCCAGACCTCAATCCAATTGAGAATTTGTTGAAAGAACTGAAAACTGCTGTTCACAAACCTCATCCAACCTCACTGAGCTCGAGCTGTTATGCAAGGAGGAATGGGCCAAAATATCAGTGTCTCCATGTGCAAAACTGATAGAGACATACCCCGAGCGACTTGGACCTGTCATCGCTGAACTCAATGGGGCTGAATCATTTTGCATTTTGCATTCGATTAATGACCTAATTCAGTACAGTATGTAACTCATTTTAAAAGTACACAATTTCTTATTTATAAAAAAAAATGTAAATACAAAACTCTGTATTGTTTTCTGTCAAAGCAGAAATGGCTTTGATGCCGAACCGTTGCATAACATAGACAGCCGAAATCAAAGAGAATCCCCTTTGTGATGGCGCCACTAAGACTCCAGCCACCTCAGAACTGGATTTGCTTCTCGAAGCCAGACTGTCAAGATGGAGAACTACCACGTTTTGGCTCAAGTGGGACAGGGATCCTTCGGTCGCGTTCATAAAGGAATGAAAAAATTCACAGGCCAGGTAAGTCCGTCCTCCGAAGGGGATACCGGATCCTTCCGTTGACTTCTCGTCCTTCAGTCTGTGGCTCTCAAGTTCATGCTGAAGATGGGACGTTCCAACAAGGAGCTGCAGAGTCTCAGGAAAGAAATCGACATCATGAGGAACCTCCGCCATCCTAATATCGTAGAGCTTTACGACAGCTTTGAAACCCAAACCGAGGTGCGTTTGTCTCCTGAGGCCAAATCGCGGCACACCACGGCTATTTCTTATTCGGGCAGGTTGTCGTGGTGACCGAGTATGCCGAGGGACAGTTGTTCCAGATCATCGAAAGTGATGGAAGTCTACCGGAAAGTCAGGTAAAACACACAATTGTAATCATCGTCTCTATCCCCTTAAGACTTAAGACCGTTCGGTCATGGTTTTTCGTCCCTTGAGGTCCGTGAGATCGCCTGCCAGCTGGTATCGGCTCTGCATTACTTGCACTCTCGCCGCATCCTTCATCGAGACATGAAACCGCAAAATATCCTTTTCGATAAGAACGGCGTGGTTAAACTCTGCGACTTTGGGTAGGTCCATGACTATTGTTTTTCTGGTTTTACTACATTATGTCGGTAAAAATCGTTGAAAACCATGCATTGGGATTTCTGGGTTTTTCTTTTTAGTTTATCTCTCTCACAGTGGACATGCACCTACAATGAAAATTTCAGACCCCCAGTGCGAGTAATAGCAAAATAGCAGGGTGTTGAATTATGAATTTTCTTCACTGTGGATATATACATAGGGTTGGGTAGGGTTACTTTAACTGGATTACTATCAATGACTTTTGGATGACTCCAATACCAAATAGGCTCATAAAAGACAAAAGAAACCAAATAGGAATAAAAATTGTGACTCACAACACGTGGTAAGCTTTCTCTCCTGGTTTTGATCTCTTTGATCTCCGGTAAAATGCGACAGAAACAAAATGAAAATCAATCCAATCAGCTTGCCGACATCATTTTTGCCATTCCGTGGATTCCGTTACTCCCCAAGCCTGCACAAAATTTAGTAATTGTAATCTTATTTAGTTCCTTTTGTCTTTTATTAGCCTATTTGCTATTGGAGTAATCCAAAAGTCATTGAAAGTAATCCAGTTAAAGTAACCCTTCCCAACCCTGTATATACATATATATATATATATATATATATATATATATATATATTTTTTTTACTGAAATGAGAAAAAGAATACTTCTGTCATCTGCTATCCTGTATTTTGAATTTGTCTTTCTAGTACTATATAAAATGTCTAAAATGAAAAAAATATTTATAAGTAAAAATAATTCTACATAACAATCAGTGAAACAATTTTTTTGTTCATTGTATTTTTCCTATTTTAGTAAGAAAATAAAGATAAAATAAACAAATACAAATTGACTATCCTCTCCCTTGTGACACGTTATATTTGTTTTAGGTAATATTTCTCTTTTTTTCTACCATCCATCCATCCATGATCTGCACCGCTTATCCTCAGTAGGGTCGCGGGGCTGCTGGAGCCCATCCCAGCTATCTTCGGGCAGTGGGCAGGGGACACCCTCAACTGCTTGCCAGCCAATCGCAGGGCTTTTTTCTACTAGACAAAAACTAAAACAATCTGATAATAAGCAATATAATACCAGGCTACCTTTTAGGTACACCATATTGTCAGGACCAAAGCGGAAACAGGACCCAATTGCGTTACGTTTCTCACAAGTTTTATTAAAGGAAACAGGAAGGGCTACGCCCACGATCCGGTGTTCCCTAGGCACGGGAAGCAAGTCGCTCTCGTACGCGGATTGTGATCCCAACACGGAAGTGGATCTTCCGTAGCGAGCGATGGCGGTGTCAGGGAGGGGAAAATCTGGTCAGTAGCTGGGACAGGAGAGCAAAAACGTTGTCAGGGTCAGAAACAGGTTGTAAGCCGGGACAGGAGAGCAGACGTGGTCGGGATCAAAACAGGTCATAGCCAGAGACAGACGGGAGCAAAAACAGTTGGGCATTTTTATCACATACTTAATAGAGAAAATGCGGTCAGGATCAAAAACGGGTCGTAGCCGGAGACAGACAGGAGGAAAAACAGGGAATTTTCATCACATATTTTATAGAGAAAATATATTTTACTTTCAGCTTTTTAAGGACACCAAAAAACGACACACCCACTTTTAACTAGTAAACAAAACAAACAAAAAAAGATTAATGAAAATATCTGACAAAATACCTTAATCTTACCAAAGAATCTGTCTTAATACCAATAAAATACCATTATCTTATCACAATTCTCTGCCAATGTGGCAAGACCTTTTTTAAACGAAAGCTTGGGCATGTGTCAAGACCAGAACGGAGACAGGACCCACTTGCGTTGCGCTTCTCTCAAGTTTTATCGGAAGAAAGGGAAAGGGTTGAAGCCAGGGGACAGACATGAGCAAAAACGGGACAGGTGGGAGTCAGGGTCGAAAAAGGCTTGCCTAGTGTTCACTGAGGTTCGCAGACAGACTGACCAAAGGGGACGGATAGGAGTGTGTTTAAATAGGGACAGGGAGCCAATCAGAGTCCGAGGCAGTTGGCGCCAAAGGAGCGGGCACAGGTGATTCACATCGGTAATCATGACACTATTCTAGGTTTGCCCGGGCAATGAGCATCTCCACCATGGTGGTGACGTCCATCAAAGGGACGCCCCTCTACATGTCGCCCGAGCTGGTGGCGGAGAAGCCCTACGACCACACGGCCGACCTCTGGGCGCTCGGATGCATCCTTTACGAAATCCACACGGGGGCGCCACCCTTTTGCGCCGACTCCATCTTCCACTTGGGGCAGCTCATCGTCGGGGAACCCATCCGATGGCCTGACCACATGAGCAGCACGTGCATGGTACCGCTAAGGAACCTTGAGGAGCAGAGAGTACATTGAGATCTTATATTTCTGTTTTAGAGTCTCCTGAAAGGCTTGCTCATCAAGGATCCTCAGAAGAGGTTGTCATGGCCGGAACTCCTGCACCATCCTTACATTGCAGACGGTGTTCGAGGTGACATTGCCAGAAGGTTTTGGTGAACCAAACCGCCGTAAATGCTACATATTTAGGTCTTTTTTTCAGTGAGAGCACCACCATATATTTTAAGACGACATTAAACACCTTATCTCTAGACAAAAACAAATTCTTCAGTGCATTTCACTTTACTATGTGACATTTGATGATTTCATAAAATATATGAGATCGTATCGTCAAGAACCGGAACAGGATCAGGACCCAAATGCGGGCAAGGGAAAACTCAAAACCTCAGCCTCTCCAGTGGCACATACAGTCAAGTGTCATCTGCATAGCAATGGAAACTATCATTATTCTTGCGGATAATCTCACCAAGCGGAAGCATATAAATACTAAAAAGAAGGGGGCCAAGTACAGAGCCCTGTGGAACGCCACGGGGGACATTAGAGTGTTTAGAGGTTTTGTAATCAACACATTGCATCCTGTCTGACAGGTAGGACCTAAACCACGGGAGTGCAGTTCCTGAGATACCAATGCATTCCAGACGAACAAGTAACATGTAAAAAGCCACATTTTCCTGACCCCGCTTTACTGCTGTGCTTCCAGTCTTTCCAGACGACCAGGTTTCCAGTCCACTGACAGCTACCCTTGACCCGGACATGCAGGCGTTGAAACTCAAGCAAATTGCGGAGAAAATGTCGCCGGACTCGGGAGAGAGCAGAATATTTCGAAAGATTCGAGAGCACAGGAACAAAAGTAACGTGAATAAAATGGTCGACAGTGCTAAAGTAAGCAGGATTTGACAGGTTTCCATGTACTGTACTGTATGGCACATTTTTAAAAAAAGGATCTGGTTTACAGGAGAAGAAGGAAAGACCAGAAGAACCTTTAGTAGCAGTAACTTCGCTTCTGGATATGTTACCTTCTGCCGATGTCACCTCAGATAAATTGAGGTCCTCACAGCCAAGTATTGATCAGGTGCAGGCTACACAAAGTAACCAAGACAGGTTAGTGTAAATCAGAGCTTCTCAATTATTTTCTGTCACGTCCCCCCTCAGAAGAAGAAATCCTCTCGCGGCCCCACCACCCCAAGAAGTCTGTCTCCTCATCTGTGTTAACTATTTTTTCATGGGGTCACTTGAGGTTCTGCTTCACTTTGTATCCACACTTCCTACTCAGTGCTTACACTCAACTCTGGTGTCAGGACCAGAACAGAAACAGCGGCCAAGATCCAGTGCTCCCTAGACATGGGAAGAAAGTCGCTCTCGCAATCGGATTGTAATCCGAATACGGAAGTGGATCTTCTGTAGCGGGCGATGGCGGTGTCAGGGACAGAAAAACAGGTCGATAGCCGGGACAGGAGAGCAAAAACGTGGTTGGGATCAGAAACGAGTCGTAAGCCAGGACGGGAGAGTAGATGTAGTCGGGATCAAAAATGGGTCATAAGCCGGGACAGGAGAGCTGACGTGGTCGGGATCAAAACAGGTCGTAGCCGGAGACAAACGGGTGCAAAAAACGGGACAGGTAGGAGTCAGAGTCGAAAAAAGGCTAGCCTTGTATACACAGAGGTTTGCAGACGGACTGACAACAGGGGACAGACAGGACTGGGTTCAAATAGTGACAGGGAGCCAATCAGAGTCAGAGGCAGTTGGCACCAAAGGCGCGGGCACAGGTGAATCACATCTGTAATCATGAAATCTTGAGGTTAAATGTAAACAAAAGACAGACAATGACAGCGCCACTGCTCTCTAGTGTAGTGGAGATGCAATTGCACTTGATTCTTTCCAAGGTAGAAAAAAACGCACCTGCGCCCCCTTGAAGGAACTTCAAGCGACCCCCAATTTTCACAAATGACGAAGACGATGATAGCTTTCCAAACAGTAGCCATATACGCTATATTTAAGTGTAGAAGAAGAAGCTAGTTTTCAGCATACAAGAAGATGACATTTGTTTTGGAAAAAGAAGAAAACAACATAAGGTTATTAACCTAGCATTCCGCCTGCAAACGTGTCTCTGCGAAATTGTCAATTTCAACCGTCGATTAAAATATTTTCATTAACTTCAACTCTGGCGTTAATCTCGATTTATCTGAATTCAACACTGTAACGTGAACACACTCAGCATTCGCAATCTCAGCCTAGCACAGAGATCACAGAACGAGTTACAGGAAGTTGAAAGAGCCTTACACAGGATGCCCCATGGTTCAACCCTGACTCACACCTGTTTTTTGCTCCCGTCTGTTCCCCGGCTTCGACTCGTTTTTTGATCCTGACCACGTCCACTCTACTCTCCGGGCTTACGACTCTTTTCCGACCCGAGCACGTTTTTTCTCTCCTGTCCCGGCTACTGACCCGTTTCCGTTCCCGACACAGCCATCGCTCACCACGGAAGTCCCACTTCCGCGTTCAGAGCGCCCTGCTTCCTGCGCCCAGCGATCACGGGATCGTGGGGGCAACCCTTTCCTTAACGCAAGTGGGTTCTGTCTCCGTTCTGGTCTAGACACAAACCAACGATGAAAGCGTGAATTATAGTCTTAAAAATACGCTACATATGTGTTATTTTTTTCTCATGTGCTTTTCCACAGCAGGGGTCCGATCAGTCAAGACTACGAGCTACAGTTGACCTCAGCAGAAGTCAGGCCTCGACGTCACCAAAGGACAGCCAAAAGTTTCACAGTAAAACTTTCGATATTCTCTTTGTGAAAAGTACAGGCAATATATTCCTGACCAGTGCTCCCTCTAAGCTGCGCGCGTGCGCAATTGCGCACTGCCCGCATATTCTCAGCGCACAAGAAAATCGAGCCAGCGCACAAAAATCAGGGCTCAAAATTACTAATTAAGAAGCGACTTAAGTCAAAGTGACAGTGCATGAAGATAAAAATACACGGGTTCCCCTGACGGTGTGTCCTAAATGCGGTATTTTGAAGTCGAGTCGAAGGAGAACGAAGTTGAGTAAAGTTAGTAGAGTTTGTCGAGGACCGGCTTCTTCGGCTCGGCTCACTAAAAAGGAACCGGCTTTTTCGGGTCCTAAACGGCTCTTCAGGTTGTTTTTGCTTCTTTTATCCCAACATGACCAAATATTAAGTAAAATGATGCACAAATTGACTTAAAGGAAGGGGGGGGGAATAGAACAAAAAAGAAAAAAATACTAAAATGAAAAAGTCGTGAAAAGCTGAGAAAAAAAGAAACAAAAGGAAGAGAAAGAAGGACAAATTTAGAAAAAAGCCAGAAAAAAATAAAAGAAAGAAACGTAGGAAAAAAGTAAACAGAGAACAAAAAGAAAAAAGTCGTCTCGGCTCACTAAAAGGAACCGGCACATATTAAACTTTTTGTTGGATCCGATTTTTCCATCGCATCCGGCCTTGATGCATTTTCCTTGAACGCACACTCCGGTGGATTCCGGCGAGCACCGGGTTCCATCCACGACCTGCGGTATAGACGACACATCGTAGCCAACGTTAGGAAACGCGCAGTGATATTTCGGGATGGCTTCTAAAAGGTCAAAATACACGGGTTCCCCTGACGTTGTGTCCTAAATGCGGTATTTTGAAGTCGAGTCGAAGTGGAACGAAGTTGAGTAAAGTTAGTAGAGAACCGGCTTCTTCGACTCGGCTCACTAAAAGGAACCGGCTCTTTCGGGTCCTAAACGGCTCTTCGGGTTGTTTTTGCTTCTTTCATCCCTACATGACCAAATATTATGTAAAATGATGCACAACATGACTTAAAGGAAGGGGGGAATAGAACAAAAAAGAAAAAAATACCAAAATGAAAAAGTAGTGAAAAGCTGAGAAAAAAAGAAACAACAGGAAGAGAAAGAAGAAGGAAAAATTTAGAAAAAAGCCAGAAGAAAAGAAAAGAAAGAAATGTAGGAAATAAGTAAATAGAGAAAAAAAAGAAAAAAGTAACAGCTCGGAAAAAAGAAACACAATGAGATTTATTTTAAAGGAATTAAAAAAAAAGTAGAAAAAAACGGAAAAATAAGAAAAAGTTTGTGTTGCATTCAAATAATTTCCAATGATATCAAGTCAATCTGGTTGCCAACATTGTACTTCCACTCAAAAATGGGATTAAGTACAGTTCTGTATCGTGCAACCGACTCAATAAGCCCCCCAAAATGTTAATATTATGTGACAAAATATATCAGGAACTAAAAAGAAATGGATATCTTGTGAAAGAATTGGAAGAACAAACGACGTTTGTAGGCCGTACAACCTTTGCAATAGTACATGAGTCAATTCATTCAAAAGAGAAAAATAATTTTTGCATTGCCGGAAACTCTGCAAAATGTAAGGTGATGTCAAGTTTTGGACATGTTTGATAATGACTTAGTTGCCACACTTGGGATTTCTGTTGCTCACTGTTGTTTCAAGCGTTGCTCACCGACTTTGTGTGAACGCTCAGACCCCTAAGGAAAATGATAGGGAACATTGTTCCTAACACATCTATTTTTCAATCTTTCAGACAGACAGTCAGGAAATCTGGGACAGATTTGTCGAGGAGTCAGATCCAAACCGGCAAAACCGTGAACCGTTAAACTACAACGCTATTACCTCAAGACTGAAATCCACTTTTTCAGTCTTTCAGTGGCAGGTGACCATGTCCAGTTTTCAAGCAAGAACCGCATTCGGTTTCCTCAAACTCATTGGGAAACATTTGCCTTCCAAGATGAGTGACAGCCTGCTAAAAGTGGCCTGTCACATGAATCATCCGTTGAAGGTCCTGAAAAACCTGATTCTGACCTCGGACCCCGCGGTGAGGAACCAGGTCGGCAAGGACCTGGGACTGCCGCGCCTCCTTTTTGACCTGATTCGAGACTCTGTCGAAAACTCAGCTTTTATTCGGGTGGGGAAAACAGACGCAAAGTCCGTACGTTCTCGGTATTAAAATCCGATTTTTGTTCCCGATCAGCAACCGTCGGGTTTGGACACGATCGGAGAAATAATTGCGGTACTTCTGATCTACGGCGAGCAGAACAGCGATTGGTTGATGGAAGAAAACAGGTTGGATAGTTGACTGTCTTTCTGCAAACATGTGTCCTTAAAAAAAACGGTATCTGTTTCCAGACCTGAACAACTTCTCAAGCCCTTCATGACGATTCTTCATCAAGACATTTACAGTCCTTTAGTTGTAAGTATCACATGTAAGAATCGTGAATTAAACCAAAACTTATGGTTCCAAAATGGCAAAAGAAATAAAAACACATTTTCCCACAGTGACTAAACTGAATGAAACGTTAGTTGTTCCTTAAAACAAAGAAGAATGATAAGAGAATCCAGTTTACTCTGACTACGGAATTGTCAGGACCAGAACGGAAACAGGACCCGCATTTGCGTGACGTTTACCACAAGTTTTATTGAAAGAAAGAGGAAGGGCTTCCATAGCGAGCGATGGCGGTGTCAGGGACGGAAAAACTGGTTGGTAGTCGGGACTGGGAGAGCAAAGCGTGGCCGGGGTCAGAAACGATTCGTAAGCCAGGACAGCAGAGTAGACGTAGTCAGGGACAAAAAGAGGTCGTAAGCTGGGACGGGAGAGCAGATGTGGTCAGGATCAAAACAGGTAGTAGCCGGAGACAGATGGGAGCAAAAACGGGACAGGTGGGAGTCAGGGTCGAAAAAGGCTTGCCTAGTATACACTGAGGTTCGCAGACGGGCTGACAACAGGGGACTGACAGGACTGGGTTCAAATAGTGACAGGGAGCCAAAATTGTCTACATTTGTATTGTTACAAAAACATCTAAGGAGAAACTAAAAGAAAACTGGAGACTGGAAGTAGAAAAGACGCTGACTCACCAAAACCAACATTGCTGAGTCAGCTTTTTCACATCCGGGGTAACCTACCTGAATGCCTGTGGAAGATGCTGGTCATATCTAAAATAAACTAACATACTTAAAGTAATATAAATATGTATATACATATTATATATATATATATATATATATATATATATATATATATATATATATATATATATATATATATATATATATATATATATATTTTTTTTTTTTTTTTTTTTTTTTTTTTTTTACTGAAAAGAGAAAAACAATACTTCTGCTATCCTGTATTTTAAATTTGTCTTTCTAGTACTATATAAAATGTCTAAAATGAAAACAAATATTTATAACTTGTTACTCTTAAGTATTCATTCTCTCACTTGAATAAAAAAAAATTCTACATTACAATCAGTGAAACAGTTTTTTTGTTCATTGTATTTTTCTTGTTTTAGTAGTGGCGGTGTCAGGGACGGAAAAACAGGTCAGTAGCTGGGACAGGAGAGCAAAAACATGGTTGGATCAGAAACGGGTCATAAACCGGGACGGGCGCACAGACATGGTCGGGATCAAAAACGGGTCGTAAGTCCAGCTACTGGACTTTCTGTGCGGAGTTTGAATGTTCTCCCCGTGCTTGCGTGGGTTTCCTCCGGGTTTCCTCCCACATTCCAAAGACATGCATTTCAGGTGGATTGGCCGGTCCAAATTTTCCCTAGCTGTGAATGAGCCAGCGAGTTGTCTGTCCCTGTCTGTCCCTGTGATTGGCTGGCAACCAGTTCAGGGTGTCCCCTGCCCACTGCCCGAGGATGGCTGGGATGGGCTCCAGCACCCCCGCGACCCTACTGAGGATAAGCGGTGCAGCTAATGAGAGATGAGATGGATTATTAATCTTGTTTTGTTTTTTGTCTTCAGCCCCTGGCGGCCTCTGTTTTCTCCCAGTTCTCTCGTCACGGTGTTGCAGTCAGCGTGGAAGTGGACACGCTCAGCCGCTCGCTGAAAAACCTCCTATGCGGGTCGCACCAGGTACCAGGATATCCTAATCCATTCCATATGACTTCACATTTCATCCGTCTCTTGTTGTCCCAAAGCTTCAAGTCCAACTCCCATCGGACCGGGGACTCAGTGACGGCCTTCTGTATTTACTCCAGCTCAAGCTGTCTGAGGTCAGCCGAGAATTTGTCTTATTCGTGTCCATGTGGAACTGCCGTGTAGCCGTCTCACCGAGGATCCACATTCAGGGTTGGGTAGGGTTACTTTATCTTGATTACATTCAATGACTTTTGGATTACTCCACTACCAAATATGCTAATAAAAGACAAAAGAAAGTAAATAGGAATAAGATGACTCCATTTTGTGCAGGCTTGGGGAGTAACGGAAAACACGGAAGGGCAAAAATGATGTTTGGATTGATTTTCACTTTGTTTCTGTCGCATTTTATGTTTGTTTTGCCGGAGATCAAAACCAGGAGAGAAAGCTTACCACGTGTTGTGAGTCATCTTTTGATTCATATTGAGTTTCTTTTGTCTTTTATGAGCATATTTGGTATTGGAGTCATCCAAAAGTCATTGAAAGTAATCCAGTTCAAGTAACCCTACTCAACCCCAATGTTCCCTCTAAGCTGCGCGCTTGCGCATTCGCACAATGCCCGCAGGTTCTCAGTGCATAAGGAAATCTAGCCAGCGCACAAAAATCAGGGCTCGAAATTTCTAATTAAGAAGCGCATTAAGTCAGTTACAGTGCATGAAGGTCAAAATACACGGGTTCCCCTGACGCTGTGTTCCAAATGCGGTATTTTGAAGTCAATGTCGAACAAAGTTAAAAAGTAAAGTCAGTAGACTTTTTCAAGAACCGGCTTCTTCGGCTCGGCTCACTAAAGAGAACCGGCTCTTTCGGGTCCCAAACGGCTCTCTAGGTTGTTTTTGCTTCTTTCATCCCTACACGACCAAATATGATGTAAAATTGTGCACAAAATGACTCAAAGGAAGGGGGGAAATAGAACAAAAAGAGAAAAAAATACCAAAATGAAAAAGTAGTGAAAAGCTGAGAAAAAAGAAACCAAAGAAGGGGAAAACAGAAGGAAAAATTTAGAAAAAAAGCCAGAAAAAAAGAATAGAAAGAAACAAAGGGGGAAAAAAATAAATAGAGAACAAAAAGAACAAAGTAACAGCTAGGAAAAAATGAGATTTTTTTTAAAGGAATTAAAAAAAATAGAAAAAAAAACGGAAAAAGAAGAAAAAGTTTGTGTTGCATTCAAATAATTTCCAATGATACCAAGTCAATCTTGTAACCAACATTGTAATTCCACTAAAAAAATGTGATTAAATACAGTTGTGTATCGTGCAACCGACTCAATAAGCCCCCCAAAATGTTTTTATTATGCGACAAAAGATATCAGGAAAAAAAAAAAGAAAGGAATTGTTGTCAAAACAAATGCCGTTTTTAGGCCGTAAAACCTTTGCAATAATACATTCGTCAATCCGTTCCAAAGTGAAAAATGTTTTTGCATTGCCAGAAACTTGATGGACATGTTGATTTAGTTGCCACACTTGGGATTTCCATTGCTCACTGTTGTTTCAAGCGTTGCTCACCGACTTTGTGTGAACGCTCAGACCCGTAAGGAAAATTCCAGGGAACATTGCTCAACCCTGTACACAAACTATACAAAAATATTTCAGCAAGAATTTCAACAAAACAAAAGTTAATATTACACCCGTTAGACATGGATTGACTTTTATTTTGAAATCTTCTAACAGCAGCGTGGTGGATTTTCATGTTTGGATCCACGGACATTTGATCATCTTTGGAAAAAGACCGGATCCTCGTTCGTATGGGCGACGCCGGAGATGGATTTCTGTTCCGTAAACGGTAACCTTTGGAATCTTTTGGGCCATTTTCAAAGTCTACTGGTTTTAATGGTTCCTTACTTTATTCACCCCCACCAGGACTTTACTATCTCATGTCTGCCACCTTGTTGATCTTCTGCAACGATCCGTATTCCTATATTTCACTCTTCTGTGAGAGCAAATCAACATTTGTCTACATTCTTGGCCGGATACTGAGTTCTGAATGGTGCGTGTTCGTCATCCTGTCATATTTTCGAGCAGTGTTTATTAACCTTTCTTGAGCCGGGACACACTGTTTTCATTTTTTTTTTTCACTTTTTAGCATGTATCCATTAGCATAACTCATCAACATGAGTCCGTTAGCATAATTTGTAAATATGAAATCATAAAAATATTGCCATTTTCAAAAAAAAATTGCATGAAGAAGTTAGCATTTAGCCGTTAGCATCACTTTTTAGCATTTATCTATTAGCATAACTCTTTAACATGAGTCGATTAGCATAATTTGTAAATATGAAGTCGTTAAAATATAGCCATTAGCAAAATGTTTTACTATGAAGAAGTTAGCATTGCCGACAGTTTTTACAGCTAGCATGAGTAAGCATAGCATCAACCTCTCATAGCTAATCCTTTTTTTTTTTTTGAGGAACTCTAAAAATCTATAAAAATGAATTCCCAGCACCCAGTTAATTTCTTATTAGCTTGAAATTTACCATATGATCATGTAATACAGGTTATTTATTTTCATTAAAAAGACACTATAATATTTAACTACGAGATGTCGCTGTATTGTGCACCCGAAAACGAGCGCTCCAAAGCACAAGGAAGAATACAAACTTTGGAGACTTTTGTCAGGACCAGAACAGAAACAGGACCCATTTGTGTAACGTTTACCACAAGTTTTTATTTGAAAGAAAGAGGAAAGGCTGCACCTATGATTCGCTGTTCGCTGGACGCGGGAAGAAAGTCGCTCTCAGACTGTGATCCTAACATAGAAGTGGATCTTCCGTAGCAAGCGATGGCGGTGTCAGGGACGGAAAAACAGGTCGGTAGCCGGGGCTGGGAGAGCAAAGCGTGGTCTGGGTCGGAAACGCGTCGTAAGCCAGGACGGGAGAGCAGACGTAGTCGGGATTAAAAATGGGTCGTAAGCCGGGACGGGAGAGCAGACGTGGTCGGGAACAAAACAGGTCGTAGCCAGAGATAAACGGGAGAGAAAACAGGACAGGCGGGAGTCAGGGTTGAAAAAAGCTTGCCTTGTATACACAGAGGTTTGTAGACGGACTGACATCAGGGGATTGACAAGACTGGGTTTCAATAGGGATATACGTATATATTTTAATGAATAAGGATCTTTACCCGTAGAATACACTAAATAATTTTCTTTAATAATTTTGCTGTAATGTTGGATTTTTAACTCTTTTTTTCCAAGTTTTTACTGTATTTTTTATTTGTTTTTATGAAAACCAACCCTAAAATACTGACATAAACAAAAGTAGTCTGCCAATGAATTTTTTTTTTTTACTACATTATAAACTTTTTCATTCTTTGAATGAGGAAAAATATATCAAACTATGTGCAAATTCTTTACATACATTTCTTTTTTTGCTGTGCAATCTTAAAGAAATAGTGTGTAATATTTAGTGTCTCCAAATGGTACAAAAAAACGTTCGTTACGTTAAAAAAAAAACAAAAAACATTGGTCTGAATACTAGGCCAAAATATATGAACTATCATACCAATGTTAGGCAGCACGGCGGCGCAGTGGTTAGTGTGCTGCACAGTTCTGAGGTCATGAGATCGAACCTCCTGTGTGGAGTTTGCATGTTCTCCCCGTGCTCGCGTGGGTTTCCTCCGGGCACTCCGGTTTCCTCCCACATTCCAAAAACATGCATAATAAGTTAATTGGCCGGTCCAATTTGTCCCTAGTTGTGAATGAGCGAGTGAATTGTCTGTCCCTGTGTGCCCTGAGACCAGTTGAGGCTGTCCCCTGCCCACTGCCCGAAGATGGCTGGGATGGGCTCCAGCACCCCGTGACCCTACTGAGGATAAATAGTGCAGATAATGGATGAATTGATGGCATACCAATGTTAATTTTCATTAAAAAAAAAAAAAATCATAGATTAATCTGTATGTCTTTTACATCGTGGAATCCCCACTTGGGTCCCTGCCATGTTTGTCCAGCGTTCCAGACAAAACAGTGCCATCTAGTGGTCAAATATTACACGTTGGGGCTTTAAACATCGTAATCAAACAAAATAAGTCATTACTTATATTCCCCTGTACAACATCACGAGCAGTCGATTAGTATATTAAAATAAATCTCTTGCCCCCTACTGGTATGGATGAATGTTACAGTACCTCATGCTGGTCACTAGAAGAAGGCAAAGCTACAGAACAATGGCATGCATTTTTTTGCAAAAATGAAATTGGGCAAGTTCCCTCAGCACAGAAGACAAGTAGGTCTCACGGCACACTGGTTGAAAAACACTGTTTTTGGAGGTTGATCTTTGCAATATGTGTGTCCCCCCTCCCCCAGTCTGGCTTGGTTTTCTCCAAGCGACGGAGTGAAACTAGATCAAGGATTAAAACGGGAGAACTTCATCCAACTGAGCTGCTACCTCCTTTGCGTTCCCTTTGCTTTGGACTTGAACCAGCAAAACACTTCCAGAATATTGCAGTTGTATGATAGCTGTGATGTCCTTAAAGGCCTTCTACAGGTAACTTACACCGGGGGTGTCAAACTCATTTCGTCTCGGGGGCCACACGATAGAACAAACATTCTCTCAGGGGCCAGACTAGTAGATTAGAGAGAAAGAAAAAAGAAACGAATACAAGAAAGAGAGGGAGAAATAAAAGAGTGAGAGCGGGAGCGTGCAAAACAAAAGAGATAAACAAAGAAATAGTGAGAGGTGGAAAGATAGAGAAAGAATGAAATCCAAAGAAAAATAGAAAGAGAGAAGATAAAAGATGAGAGAATGAAAGAAAATAGTGAAGGAGAAAGCAACAGAGAGAGAGAAAAGAGAGAAAATGGAAAAAATGAAGAGATAGTAAAAGAAGGTAAAAAGACACAAAGGGATAGACAAAAAGGAACAAAAAAGAGAGAGTGACAGAGAGAGTGAAAGAGAGAGAGATAGAATGTCAGGGAACGGACCGGGAAGCAGGAAGTCGGAACTCGAATGCGTAGACGATCCGTCACTTTAATTAGGAAATAAAAGTTGTCCAACACACAAACGGACCAAAAACAAAACAAAACAGATTCAAAGGCAATCAAAGTGACAAACTAAGCATTACTCAAATCAAACAGGCATGAACAGGTCTTCAACAAGGTAAAGCAATGGTCTGGCAACAGGCAGTCCCAAAAGGGGCGTTTAAGTACTCCACAAGCAATCGGTTCAATGCGTCTCAGCCGGTGTCAGGGGGCGGGGCCAGCTGGGTGCCATGACAACTGTGCAGGTGTAGCGACCCTCTTTCATGCACGACACAAGGTTTCACAGTCTCTGGGTTCATTGCTTGCATTCAGTAAACAAAACAGTACAAAAGTCAGGGGCATCATCGTTTCAAGCTGTATCGCTTTACTTCTTATTTAGTGCTTTTTTAATATACATCATTTAGCACAACTTATATATCTTTATATACTAAAATAATTTGCGAAAGCAGCTCATATGTCTAGCAAAATATGCATTTTTTAATCCAACTGATATTGGGCACATCTTACCTTCAGCGCTTACAAATTCACTAAAGCTACGGCAAGCGCTGAAGCCCATAAAGTGCCAAACGAAAAAGACAGTCGCAGACGCCCATGACTTAACAACTGAATGAGGTACCGGAATATTAACGGTAATACAATAAAAACACAGATTTTGTGAGAATTCAAAAAATTACACAAGACATGACAAAGAAAGTGAGAGAAAAAGGGAGGAAGAGAGAGAGTGAGAGAGAGAAATAAATAAATACAAGTACAGGATTTGTGAGAGGCACCTGGCTTTGGCAACATCAAGTGGATATATTTCAACCTGCACCTCTTTTTTCTCTTGCGCTTCTCTGAGCGTTCTCGCGCGGGCGTAATCCGGCCCGCGGGCCGCCTGTTTGACACCCCTGACTTACACCGTTCTGATGATCGTTTTTCTTGTAATATCTGATTTTGAGATGTGTTTTTTCTTGGCAGGTGATCCAAATTCTTCCGCTTTCGTTTACGGAGCTTCCCATTTCCCTCCTGCGCCGCTTGTTGCTATGTGACCGCCAGCGCTGCGTTCCTCGCCTCGCTAAAGCCGCCGGTGGATTTTTCTGCTCGACGGCGCTCGCCCCGTCGGGTCAGAGTGCTCCCAACAGAACCGCCAGTTCTTTGCTTTTTGATCTGCTGCAGCAGGACCAGACGGGGGATTCCGCCGTAGAGTTCCTCTCTCTGCTGTATCTCGTCCGTCGTTTTTGCTCTCGGGTGGGTCCGAACCTCCCCTCGTCCGTGTTTTACCAGGCGCTCGCCCACGCTTACGAGCCCATAAGGGCCGCCGCTTGCAAAGTTTTGGGTGATATGAATCCTTTTAGGTTGCCCGAAATGCCCAATTTGCATCCGGACCTCTTTAGAAGCATGATAGACCTTCTTGAAGATTCTGACACGCGTGTGCGACGAGCGGCTTGCTCGGCAGTAGCTAAATGGTCGGGTTGCATTGCCGCGGAGGTAACGAGGCCAAACGAAAACGGGGGCAAAACGACCGACGGGTCGAGCAAGGACGCAAATATCGCAGAGAATTTTTGGGCCCACGACGAGATGAGAAGATGGCTTAAAGAAGCCAGGATGACGGTGGCTACGCTCGCATCGCTCACAGGTGACCCCGATGACGGCACTCGTTTTTCCGCTTGTGCGGCTCTGGCAAATCTGCTCAACGTTCAAAGCCACGTTCCCGAACTCCTGGAAGAGAGAGTTTCTGGATTACTTCTTCAAGCCGCCTATACCGATTCCTCACAGGCAGTGAGAGAAGCTGCTGTTGCAACTTTAAACTTGTACACACAGCAAGATTCATTGCTAAAGCACTAGTAAGGGTTCATTTTATGAACGTCAGCATTTATTTTGGCCTTCCTGGGGAAAGAATGATCATGATTACCGTATTTTCCGCACTATAAGGCGCACCTAAAAGCCTTTACTTTTTTCAAAAGCTGACCATGCGCCTTATAATACAGTGCGCCTTATATATGGATCAATATTAAGTCGCAAAGTCTCGCAACTAAGGCAAGCAGCCGCCGACTCGATTTTCCCCCGAAGGCGAAGCGGTCCGCGATGTATGCTGGGATTTATATACCGGCGTTTCATTTCCTAACCAATGTGTCAATCATCATTTGAATCAGTCACTATTGGCTAAAGTCATTCGGAGGTAAAGGGGGCGGATCCTTTTTATCATTTACAGGCTAGCATAGGCTGAAGGGGCGAAACAAAGCCTGCGATTGGCCGAAAAAGATGAACGCGAATCGCACGTTGGTTGGGTTGCACTACGGCATAGAGAAAACATTTTTTACTATTCTGTATTTGTAAATATTTGACTCTCCTGGATTTACTACACTCACGGTTGTAAGAAGACCATGGTTACGTATCATTATTGAACGTGATGGCTGCAAGAGAACTTAGGTGAGCTATGCAGCTTTCTATTTTCCCGGTATCTTGTTTTAGAACGCTCTTGATGTTTCTGTGATGAGTCTATTTTGAAACTCAATTCAATTCAAAGTGTTTATTGTCATATGCACCGTAAAGAACCCCGTTTCCCTGCACAATCAAATTCTTACTTTGCTGTCTACACAGTTGCCAGCAAAAAATAAAATGGAAACTAAGAAATGTTTGATATTTCTTGAATCCCAGGACTTGAACCTTCTGAATGATATTTGGAACGATGCATTTGAGTGACATCGAAGAGACACTGTTTCCGTACATGTCTGAGACACGTATTTGCTTCTTTGCAAGCTTTGGGAATGTTAAGGGGGGAAGAAGTTGGACTGAACTATCTGACTGTTTTGTCCACGTTCCCATTGTAGCGCCTTATCATCGGGTGCGCCTTATGTATGTCAAATATAGGACCAAAAACTATTTTTTGGGGGTGCGCCCTAAAACCCGGTGCGCCTTATAGTGAGGAAAATACGGTATATATAATTCCATCTCCATGTCCTTTATGTTTATGTTCTGATACCTCTAAATACTGAAAAGGAAATGATACAGGCGTCAGAACGTGCACCTTCAGAATGTAACTATCTTCCTCTCACCAGACAATTAAAAGGCAATCAAGTCATGTAAATGATCTGCATTTCTACAGCGCTTTTCAAGTCAATGAAGACCTCCCAAAGCACTTTACAATGTGCTTCACACTTTTCCTTTTTAACACACAAACTAACCGATAGCTGCATCCGCCATGCAACTAACTACTTGTTATCAGGGGCATTAGGCATTCGGTGTCTTGCCCCAAGACACTTCGACATATAACACAGAGGAACCGGGAATCAAACCTGCGACTTCTTGATCCCAAGACGAGTGTTCTAACTCCTGAGCCAATGCTGCCCAAGTCAAGTCATGTTTATTTGTTTGGCCCTTAATCACAAAGAGTCTCAAAGGGCTGCACAGACCACAGATTATTGCAAACCCCAAACTATTATTGCACCATCCCCTGATCTGAAACCTACATGAGGGCAAATAATACACATATATTGTCAAGATAAAATATAGGTTATTCATATGCTATAGAATAGAAGTGTGTTTTAAGCTTAGATTTAAATTTCCGCTGAGGTTACAGATTCAATCTCAGGGGGAAGAGCATTCCACAGCACCCAGGTCCGAATGGAGAACCCTCTCAAACCTTCAGATTTCTTCTTGGCTCTTGGGATCACTAGTAGACCACAGAGCGAATGCTCCGGACCGGAACATAGGGGGAAATGCAATCTGAAATATATGAGGGAGCAAGTCCTTGCATGATTTGTATACTTCCAACAGAAGCTTAAAATCACATTTTACGCTAACAGGGAGCCAATGCAAGTTAGCTAAAAATCGGGGTCATGTGATCAAACTTTCTTGTCTTAGTTAAAAGCCTCACTGCAGCATTTTACATAACTACTTCCAAAGACATGCATTTCAGGTGAATTGGCCGGTCCAAATTGTCCCTAGGTGTGACTGAGCGAGTGAGTTGTCTGTCCCTGTGTGCCCTGCGATTGGCTGGCAACCAGTTCGGGGTGTCCCCTGCCCACTGCCCGATGATTGCTGGGATGGGCTCCAGCACCCCCGCGACCCTACTGTGGATAAGCGGTGAAGCTAATGAGATGATAGATGAGACTATCAAACCGAGAATGTTAAACACAATATAAAATTGTATTTGAATAAAATATATTCCCTGTGTTGACAGATGAATCCATTATAATTGAAAAGACTTGCCCATCATGAATGCACCGGACTTTTATCCCTGTACATTTCTGACATCTAGTGGACATTGATATATACAACTGGGACAAACAGGGGCGTCCGTTGTATACAATTTAAAACGTAAATTGCTGTTTTGATATATAACTGTATCCAACATGCATACATATATCCAGCAAGCTGGTGTAATCAAAATATTGTTATCTTAAAGTGTGACCAATAACATTTTACGATGGGCAATTGCTTCGTTGTGAATAAATATATATTTAGAAAACATAATTAGCGTTTTAAACGAAAGACTAAGTTGAATTAGTAAACAAGCCAATTTTTCCAATCGGGTTTGGTTACAGTTTTTGTTTACAGGTTTCAGCTCGTTGCTAGGAACGCGAATTTGGTTGCTAGCCTAAGGACCTGTTGATAATGGCCGTCTATGACAAAGCCTGATTTTAGTTGATCACTCTCAAACTTTAATAAATGTTTTATAGAAGCTGGTATTAAATCAAAAGATGTAATTCGGTTTTTTAAATCATATTAACGCTAGAAAATAAAAATGAACGTCATTCTATTTTATTTTGTTATGTTTTTGTTTCACGGCAGTTTGTTTAACACCTGCTTATTTCAAATTGAATTGATGGTCGCCACCAAGAAATGATGGCGTCAGTTTTCCAATGTCACCCACTCTAGAATAACGTCATTTTCCGCAAAAATAAGATTCTATAATTTGAGGGATTGTAAAGTAAAAGAAAGTGAATAATTCAATCAAGCGACATTTTTTTAATCACCAAAACAAATCGAAATGGATTCTTATCACGTTTCAGAACTGGTCGGCGAAGGCTCGTTTGGTCGAGTTTATAAAGGAGAGAAAAAAATGACTGGACAAGTAAGTTTCTCGCTTATTTTATTTTATTTATTTTTTTGTCCAAAAAATCACCTAATCGTTTTTTTCCACGTCCAGGTGCTGGCCCTCAAATTCATGCCCAAAACGGGACGCTCGAATAAAGAGCTGCAAAGTCTCAAAAAGGAAATTGAAATAATGAGTAACCTCGAGCATCCAAACATTGTGAAATTTTTCGACAGCTTTGAAACCGAAACGGAGGTGAGTTGTAAGTCTAAGACATGATGCATTTTGGATTCGAAGCTTCTTTTTTCAAACGGTAAATTGGAATCATTTTGCGGGTTCTGTTTGATAACACATTCTGCCATCTAGCGGAAATAGCTATTACTACACAAAGCCTGCTTAGCTTAAAGAAGTAGGGTTCTCAACACGAGCGATATTGTGGGGCCCAATGTTCCCTGTCATTTTCCTTAGGGGTCTGAGCGTTCACACAAAGTCGGTGAGAAACGCTTGAAACAACAGTGAGCAACCATTATCCCAAGTGTGGCAAGATAATTAATGATCAAACATGTCCAAAACTTGACATCACGTTACATTTTGCAGTTTCCGGCAATGCAAAATTATTTTTCTCTTTTGAATGAATGGACTCATGTACGATTGCCTACAAACGTCGTTTGTTCTTACAATTCTTTCACAAGATATGCATTTCTTTTCGTTTCTTGATATATTTTGTCGCATAATATCAACATTTTTGGGGGCTTATTTAGTAAAATACAGAACTGTACTTAATCACATTTTTGAGTGGAAGTACAATGTTGGCAACAAGATTCACTTGAAATAATTGGAAATGATTTGAATATTACACAAACTTTTTTTTCTTTTTCCCGTGTTTTTTTTCTACTTTTTTTTTAAAGTCCTTTTAAAAAATCTCATTGTGTTTATTTTTTCCAAGCTGTTACTTTTTTCTCTTTGTTCTCTATTTATTTTTTCCTACATGTCTTTCTTTTCTTTTTTTCTGGCTTTTTTTCTAAATTTTTCCTTCTTTTTCTCTTCCTTTTGTTTATTTTTTTCTCAGCTTTGAGCCAATGTCATAGAATGAGTCTTGCGTTGTGCAGCACGGCGGCGCAGTGGTTAGCGCGAGTGAGGCACAGTTCTGAGGTCTTTGGAACCTCCTGCGTGGGTTCAAATCCAGCTACCGGACTTCCTGTGCGAAATTTGCATGTTCTCCCCGTGCTTGCGTGGGTTTGGCACTCCGGTTTCCTCCCACATTCCAAAGACATGCATTTCAGGTGAATTGGCCGGTCCAAATTGTCCCTAGGTGTGAATGAGCGAGCGAGTTGTCTGTCCCTGTGTGCCCTGCGATTGGCTGGCAACCAGTTCAGGATGTCCCCTGCCCACTGCCCGATGATAGCTGGGATGGGCTCCAGCACCCCTGCAACCCTACTGAGGATAAGAGGTGCTGTTTCTGTGTGTTGACTGCACTATGTTTACTGCTCCCCTTGCACAATGTTGACTATTTTTGCACCAAAATGCATATTGTACAACCCTTACGATACCAAACTGTATTACGATACTAACTGTATGTACATCCTACATGCCGTCATTTCTTTGTGTAAATATTGTGTAAATTATATCTATAACCTTATCCTCCTTGTTTTATAACCTTATCTTCTCTGTTCCTTTATCTTCTTGGTTTCTTTTATCCTCACTGTGAATATGTGATACTGGAGTGTCATGCCCAATTTCGTTGTCACAATATGTTAACCCATTTTGTAACAATGACAATAAAGGTAGATTCTATTCTATTCTAAATACACACAAATCTCTTGAGCTAGTATTCGAAAATGCATGTTTATTTCGTGGTTTTTGTATTATTGCTTATTATGTAAAGCCATATTTTAACGAGTTTTTACCGCTAGGGGGCGCTTAAAATTCACCCTTTCAACTTCTACCCCTAATAGCGTGCTTTTTCTAGGTTGTTGTGGTGACTGAGTTTGCTGAAGGTCAATTGTTCCAGATGATCGAATCTGAAGGAAGTTTGCCCGAAAGTCAAGTACGTGTATCTTCCCGCACTCATACTAAGGATCCAAATTTCATGTTTTTAACATTTTTTTTTTCTTCTTCGAGGTTCGTCACATCGCCTGCCAGCTGGTCTCAGCGTTATATTATTTGCATTCACGTCGCATCCTGCATCGAGACATGAAGCCACAAAATGTCCTCTTTGATAAAAAGGGCGTGGTGAAATTATGCGACTTTGGGTATGTACCGTAAATTCCCGTCTATAAGCCGCTACTTTTTCCCCAAACGTTCAACCATGCGGCTTATTCACTGATGCGGCCAATTTAATGTAATTTTTCTACCGCCCGCCATTGGCGCTCGAGTACAAAAGGTAAGATTTAAACTGCAACTTCTTAGCTTGTGCACATATTAAATTAGCGTAGATATATCCTCATCATGCAAATTGCAAAAAGAAAGGCACATGACACAATTTTCAAGCTTTTTAGCTTTTAGCTTTTTTCCTTGCTTAAGGATTTCATGTTTCTGTTTTCTGTTTACAAATCTCACGATGGTCGCCTTAGGTCGGTTCTCACCTTTTGTTAATTGATGGCATGCTTCTATGTCCTCAGCATTGATGGATATGCCTTTTTTGCTCATAAAAGCAATGACCTGTTGCTCAGCAGAATCTTCATCAGCATCCATTGCAATATTTTTATTTGCCACAGCCTTGGCATAGGTCCGGGGTTTGATGTCCAGACCGGTGATAATAATGTCATTTATCCTGGTGTACTGTTCCAGATCTGCTACGCGTCCTCTTGTCTTTCTCCACGTTTTTGTTTTTTAGGTCTTTGATTTCAGCCATTAAACTCAAGCTAAACGCAGTCAAGCAGTCCGATATAGAAGGAAACAGCTACCGCACGTAAACTTTACTTTGCGAGCGTGATACGAGCGTGTTAATGAATAAGGGAGCGTGGGACGACGTCTATATGACAAAGTCTCTTTCCCACACTGAAGGAAGACGACTTTGATGACGTCAGTTATAAGGAGAAAGATTAGGACGGTTCACCGTGCTTACTACAAGCATGGTATGTTTTTTTAACAGAGCCGTTAACTGTGTTGCGAGCGTGTTGCTAGTAGCGTTTTGCTACCCTTCACAGGCACGGTTTGGGCTGAAAGTTATAATATTATTATTAAAGCTTTGAAAACTCTCTCGGTGTACCGTCTTTCTTTGTAAATATGTGTAACCATGTGTAATATGTATTTGCAACTGTATATTTTTGTAATGTATTTATTTTAGAAACGTATTCTGATATGTTTTGTACGAGCAAATGAGAAAGAAGGGGCGGGGCAAACGCGGGCTGACGGGAAGTGGAGTAAAGGTGAGACGTGTTTGTGGACGCGGCCGACAATAGTGAATATATATTTTTCCCACCCTTACCTTTGGGAAATATACACTTTTTTTCCTTGGATTCCTTTCAACGGGCACCCGGACTCTGCGGGTCTGCATCAAACATTAAATACCGGTGTCATTTTCCTCTCATCATGCCGGCTGTGTTTTTTGGACTTTATCGGGTATGGGTTAATTTCCCGTTTGAATTGCGTTTTTTCAATGTGGGCGCATGCGGCTAATATACAGGTGCGGCTTGTGTATGTACAAAATCAGTTTCCCCCCAAAATTGTGGTGGGTGCGGCTTATAATCAGGTGCGCTCTGTAGTCCGGAATTTACGGTACATTCAGTTGGAAATTCTATGATGAAATAATACGAAGCGGATATTTTCTAGATTTGCACGAGCGATGAGCGTCTCCACGATGGTGCTGACTTCGATTAAAGGGACACCCTTGTACATGTCCCCCGAGTTGGTGGCGGAGAAGCCTTATGACCACACGGCCGACCTTTGGTCACTAGGCTGCATTCTGTATGAACTCCACACGGGGGCGCCACCGTTCTACACCAATTCCATCTTCCACTTGGTGCGGCTTATCGTGAAAGACGACATCAAATGGCCAGACACGATGAGCACCACATGCATGGTCAGTGTTGTGCGCGTTACTAATAAAAGTAAATAGTTACTTCGTTACAAATGTAACTCAATCGCCTGACAGATAACTGACACCAAAAAGTAGCACGTGATTCTGAAATTAACTATATGTTAATGTCAAACTCATTTGAACTCGGGGGCCACACGATAGAACAAACATTCTGTCGGGGGCCGGACTAGTAGATTCAAGAGAAAGAAAAAGAGAGATAAAGAAATAAGAGAAAGAGGGAGGGAAAAGGAGAGAGGGCGGGACAGAGAGAGGGAGAGAGCGTGAGAAACAAAAGAGATAAAGAGAAAAGTCGTGAGAGAGGGGGAAAGAAAGGGAGCGGAAGAAAGAAATCCAAAGAGTAATAGAAAGACAGAAGGAGAGAAAGGAGTAAAGAAATCACGAAGGGTAGAAAGAGAAAAAGAAAAAAGGAAGTTAGAGCAAAAGAAGTTAAAAAGACACAGAGAGAGAAAGAGACAAAGGAAGAGAAAAAGAGAGAGTGAAAGAGACAGAGAGTGGGAGAAAAGGGGTGGAAAAGAGAGAGAGAAGTAGAGAGAGAGAAAAAGAAATACAAGTACAATGTCTGTGTTCGAGGCATCTTTTTTTGGCAACATCAAGTTGACATATTTCAACCTGCAGCTCGTTTTTCTCTTGCGCTTCTCTGAGTGTTGTCTCGCGGGCCGGATTCAATCCCTCAGCGGGCCTGAT
The DNA here is from genome assembly GCF_059441175.1 of Urocampus carinirostris. NCBI lineage: Eukaryota > Metazoa > Chordata > Actinopteri > Syngnathiformes > Syngnathidae > Urocampus > Urocampus carinirostris. Next base: position 1,104,541 of record NC_142365.1, read on the forward strand.
CTGGCCCGCGGGCCGCCTGTTTGACACCTGTGCTCCAACATTTGGAAGAAGTGAAAACCTTGTACTTCTGGGCTAGTGCATTCTGGAGAGCTTCTTCATTAAAATTGAGATGAAACAATCCATATCCATTTTGTCACTGGGCTTCTAACCAATCAAAGATTCCTCCATTCTTGAGTACTCCTCAAGACATTTTTTTGTCATGGGCATGGTGTTTTGCAAAAAACAATAAAAAAAAAATAATAGACCACATCCTAGGACACTTATACCCTAAAATCTATGCTCACATTTGCCCCACTGATTTCCCAATAGTTTGTTATACCTGTAAAAGCCACGCCCCCTCCCCCACACGCTGCCTACGATTCGCCACTGGTGACACAAAATAAAATAGCGCATATGATATGACTCCTTGGTATTTTATTTGATAGTTTCAAACCCTGCTTCAATGTGAGTGCATACGGTAGGGTGAATATCTACATGGGGAGAAATTCGGCAGCCTTGTACTCTTGAGGTGGCGCCACCACAACTGAGTACCAGTAGTATTTTGTTGGTAAATCCAAAAACCCCTCAGGGATTATTTCCTCCAGATTGAGGAATATATTTGACAACATAAGTAAGGTCAAAATTGCTCAAAGATCTGATGACACTTTAAATGAATCATCTAAATTGATCAAGTAGCAAAATAATAGCGATGATAGAGTTACAAAATTGTATTGATAATGTGTTTCAGGACTAGTGAGAGAGGAAAGTAAAAATTGTAAAGTAGGCTTAAACGTATTTGCTCAAAGGTGTGTATTTCTAATCAGTTGTATGGCCCTTTTTGGTGTCTCTTAGTTTTTCTGTCTTTGTTTAAAAGTGTTAATACTGTCCCAGGGGGGATGGTATTTTTTATTTGTCCAAATATTTCATTCTTGTGACTACAATAAAACACAGCGCAGAAGGGGGGAGGTTTTCAGAGGGAGTTATGCTGGCTAGCTGAAAGCGGGTAAATTCCTGGCTTCGTCTGATTTTTTTATTCTCCAGCTGCAGTTGTAAAGAAAACTCAACAAGTCTTTGCCTGAATTTCCTTCTACGACGAGCCAATCTTTTTTTAGCCCTCCCACACTTCAGTGGTCGTTTTAGACCCAACAAAAAAGTCCTAACATTGTGCATTGTACAATACAACCACTGATTTAGCCACATGCAGTATACATTGAAATACTTTCTTTTTTTTTCATTTTAGAGTTTCCTAAAAGGGTTGTTGACAAAAGACCCTCAGACGCGACTATCATGGCCAGACCTCCTCCATCATCCATTTGTTGCCGATGGGGTCCAAGGTGACCGAATAATCGTGTTTAAATCCTAGATCTCACATGTGATACGACAAAAGTACTTCATAAAGTCATGTGTTGGCAGTGATTCCAGACACAGGAGTTCCCAGTCCTTTGACGGACACGCCTGACCCGGACATGCTGGCGCTGAAACTCAGGCAAATGGCAGAGAAGTCATTGCCAAATTCTGGGGAGAGTAAAATACTGAGAAAAGTTGAGCAACGGAGACGTCAAAGAAATACAGAACAAATAGTACACAGTCCTCAAGTAAGCCATTTTTTTAGTGTATTTAAAAAAAAAAAAAAATGGAAAAGAACTGTATTTCATTGTTTCCCAAGCTTTTTTGGTCCAAGTCTCTCATTTCTTTCTTTGTGTCTTTGTTTCCTCATCCTCACTGTAAATGTGGACCTGGAGTCGTCCAATTTCGTTGTCACAGCATATCCCATGTTGTAACAATGACAATAAAGGCATATTTTATTCTATTCTAAAGATATCTCGAGGGACATTGTCAAAAATGTTGAAATATGAATTCCTGATGCCAGTTGAATTTCTTTTTTCTTGCTTAAATAACGATCTAGAAAACATTTCCAGTATAAAGCAGGGGTTGAAGCTGACAACTACCTTTTTCTATTCATTTATTTTTTAGTATTTTTTTATGTTTTTTACGTCGGGCGTACAAGTTACAAAACGTCTCCGCCCGGGTGGCCGACAACTTTTTCAAGGGAGAAAAAAAAACAACAAAAACTGAAAGATGTTTTTCAAATCAAACATTTTCTTTATTCCGATTTCGAAATCTTCGTTCGGTTTGGAAATGTCGGTTCGTTTGGCAATTTGCATTCTCGGCAGCCAATCGGAAGCCTGCATCGAATAACTTCATGCTTCCGGACTTTCCCGAGCGTTATGAGGTCGCACATATCATTTTCCGAAGTAGACGCACAGAGAACACAAGAAAAATGGAGAAGTGGTTAGGAATCGAGCCAAAACCTCAGCCCCAGAAGATTCAAAAGAAGCTAACAAAATGGATGACGCTACAAAACGTAAACGTACATTAAAAGCATGGCGGAAAGAGGAGTTCACGTGGCTTGTAGCAGACGACGCAACTCTGGTGTCCGCTAACTTTTTGTCAAGAGTTTCAGACACTGCTTTTTTACTTTTTACTGATTAGCAAGAAGGGCTACCAGTTTAATATGTGTTTCTAATATAATATAACAATGTTTTATGTTGTTACTATGCTATTACTATGTTATTACTGAGTTATTTTTATTATGAACAAGGTTGAAATAGGCTCAAGCAACTACGAAATATGCCTAGTATAAAGACACTGGCGGATTTTCATATATGCATTTAGGCTAAATTAAAAAAATTTTTGAAGGATTGATCATGTTAATGATCAAATTCCTTAGAAAGTCACAATGACCCTGGTGAGCTATTTTCAGAACTAATCTGGGGGCTACTCTGGTCTGGCTGATGCCCGCGGGCACCACATGGCGTCCGTGATAATTATCGGACTAAAAACAAACAAAACGCTCTAATAATACATTTTAAACTTGCAAGGAGAACAGGAGAGCAAGCTTTCAGAAAAGAAATTCCACCCTTTTCTGAAGGCACCGGCCTTAGCCCGTGATTTATAATAAATCTCCTAGTTCACAAATAGACCCGCCCACAAGGGTGTGGTAAATCCAAGAACAGCAACGTGATTGGCTGATAGAGGCAACAATGTAACCAGTTCATTGTCGTCAAAACAACAATGTGCAATACTAGTCGAAATAACAAACTGGCATCCTATTCAATCTCCTTTTCGGGTGTCTATTTTTCAAAACGGATAAATTTTTATCATTGACTCTATTTTAATCTACAGGATACGATCGAAGACCTGGAAAGTGATGTGGCCCATTCCGCATTGACAGTTTCCTCCCCGATAGATTCTTTGTCTTTGAAAACCTCTCCAAGTACGTATATCAGATGTCTGGAACCAGTTTGACACACAGAGCCATAAAAGCCTAGATATTTACAAAAAACTTTGAGAGAGCCACTCCATATATTTGATGAGAAACTGCCAAACCGCTCTCCAGACAAAAGCTAATGCTTCAGCTCATTTTAGTTATTCATATTCGATCGAATCTATGAACTAATTATAATGCCAGAGCCAGTGTACTAAATCAATATAAATATACCTCTTAAAATGTGTCTCCCGTCCTCAGTGACTTAAGGCTCATTTTTGCCCAAAATAATGGTTTCAAAACAAGGTGCAAGCAAAGTTCATTCGTAAAAATGTCACAAAATACCGCAAACAATAAGGATATCATTGTATTCATCTTCGGCGTAGACTGTAGTGAGCAAGAGTGTGCTGTGTGCAGAAATCCGCTCACCCAATCAAATTGCTCTGAGTGGTTTGCTGGCGATTTTATTTATTTACAGTTTCATCAGTGGCTTTTTGTTGGGTCTAAAACGACCACTGAAGTGTAGGAGAGCTAAAGAATATTGGCTAACTGTAGAAGATAATGCACCAGGCAAAGACCAAAGTTTTTAAACCAGTTGCAACCGGGGAGATGAGATCTTTCCATACTCTCTTACTCGATCTCAATCTCGGTCATCCCCCTCTGTTTTATTGAGATCACAAGACATGGAAAAGTACTGGTAAGTTGAGACACAGAGTACCAACACCTTTAAACAAAGACCAGAAGACTAGGAGACGACATCAAACTGATTGGAAATACACACCTCGGGCAAATACGTTTAAGCCTACTTTAATGTTTTTATCAGAGTATCTCAACAATGAACATACATGGTTTAGTGAGCTTCCATTTAAAGGCTTTCTTAACGACCTACCGCCAAAACGGGGTCTGTTGGTGTGACACCCTGACTGTAAGCCATAGGACTAAGTCAAATTTATGGACGGTGCCGCCTCTGTTTTGCATATACTTAAATCAGAACAAAATCACTTAACTTTGGAACTCCACTAAGAAATGTGCAAGAGTTACATTTGATCTCTTGTACCTAGAAAAGATTCATTTATGGCTTGCAAGCCATAGGTTCCAGACCCCTGACGTATACCGTAGTCGAGTGAGGTCCACTCTGGAAGAAAAAAATCAAAATGTTCTCAGTTCCCAGCAGGGGCCCCATCAGTCAGGACTACGAATGCCAGTTCCCCTCGATCGAAGTCGGGCCGCGAGTAGACCGAAAGACCTCCAAGATCCAACCTGAAGCAAACATCTCAAGTTCGACAGTAACTATTGAGGTCCACTCGAATCCCTCAAATTGAAAAAAAATCAAATAAAAGGTAGTGAGTTAACTAAAATTTGGTCTTTCAGACAGCTGAAGACGATAAGTTTTGGTCGGAACTTGTCAAACAGTCGGAAACGCGCCAACAAACATCTGACGCCAACGCCGTTCTGGTGAAACTGAAGAACAGCATTTTCAGATTCAAGCAACAGGTAATCGGGGAAATTTTCACGGTGGCGCAATTTCATTTCATGGTATTTACTCAACCTCGTCCCTGCTAAGCTTCAAGGCGGTGTCCTGAGGAACATCCGACCCATTCACCTTCCATTGAAGGTCCTACGGAACCTGATTCTGACCTCGGACTTGGCCACCAATAGCCACATTGCCGGGGAACTCGGGCTTCCGTGCGTCCTAGTGGATTTGGTTCGCGACTCCGTGGATAATTGGTCCTTCATTGAGGTGAAAACGAGAAACTAATGAAAGAGTTAGATGATGAAAACAAACTTGTTCTTCTTATCAGCAGCAGCCGTGGAGTCTGCCCACTCTTGGAGAGATGATGGTTGTACTAATGATCTACTGGGAGAAGAATGGTCCTGTGTCAGGACCAGAACGGAGACAGGACCCACTCACGTAACGTTTCTCACTGTTTTATTCGGAGATCGCTGGTCACGGGGTGTAGGTTGCTCGGACGCGGAAGTGGGACTTCCGTGGCGAGCGATGGCGGTGTCGAGAGCAGAAAAAAAACGGGTCAGTAGCCGGGGTGGAAGAGCAAAAACGTGGTCGATATCAGAAAATGGGTCGTTATTTGGGACGGGAGAACAGACATTTTCAAGATCAAACAGATCTTAGCGGGAGAAAAACAGGCAAAAACACAGGACAGACGAAAAGGGGCTTGCCATGTAAAAAACGGAGATTCGCAGACGGACCGACAAAAGGGGACTGGCAAGACAGAGTATAAATACTGACAGGGAGCCAATATGTCAACAAGCTGCAGCTGGCGCCCACGGACGGTGCCAATTGGGCGCCATGGCAACCATGACACCTGAGATGAGGGCTATGTATGTGCAATAGATTGCATATAGAAATGGACCCTAAGTGTTAGAATTAAAGAGCTGGAGCAATGTCTGGATATTTTTCGACATCCCGCACAAAATGTTTGTACCTACCGTTTTCCGTAACTCGAATGTTCGTTAGCAGGGGAGCGTTTAGCAGAATTAAAATGAAATAATTCATTGTGTTTTTTGAATGTAGACGCGAAGAAGTCGTCAAACCTTTCCTGACAGTTTTTCATCGAGAAGATCTTGATCCTTTAGCCGTAAGTATTCGGAAAACGAACACAGCATGATGCTAACCAGGGTTGGGTAGGGTTACTTTTACTAGATTACTTTCAATGACTTTTGGATGACTCCAATAGCAAATACGCTCATAAAAGACAAAAGAAACTCAATAGGAATAAAATGACTCCAAAAATGATGTCGGTAAGCTGTTTGGATTGATTTTCATTTTGTTTCTGTCACATTTGATGTTCAAAGAGATCAAGGCCAGGAGAGAAAGCTTACCACGTGTTGTGAGTCATCATTGTTTTCAAATTTAGTTTGTCTTTTATTAGCATATTTGATATTGGAATAATCCAAAAGTCATTGAAAGTAATCAAGTTAAAGTAACCCTACCCAACCCTGATGCTAACTCTGTATTAGTTGATATTTTTATGGATGTCGCCATCTCTTTTCTTGTAGCCTCTGGCTGCCGGGATTTTGTCTATCCTCATCCAGAATGAAATCTCTGTTGAAGTCGATGTGAATCGGATCATTTCCGTGCTGAAAGAACTCGTCTCTGGTTCACAACCGGTATGCTAATCGTTGGATCTTGTGTTTTCCACAAATTTCCGATTTCCTATATTGGCACTTTTCTGATTTTACCAGCTCCTACTTACTCAAGCGCCCGGTTGTGGACTCTGTGACGGGCCTTTGGCTTTACTACTCCACAGTCTGTCTGAGGTGAGTCCAATTCATAAAGAGAAATTGTGAATTGTAAAACTCTAATGGCAAACATAAAAACACAAAATCACAGGTGAAATACAAAAGAGCAAAAGATTTTAACAAATAAATGGTAAATGATTCAAACTGATTTTAAATACACACCTTGAGTAAATGCGTTTAAGCCAACTTTGCAATTTCAGAGAAAATGAAAAAAAACAAGATGCCAAAGAGGATTTTAACACGATCTGACTAAACATAAATGAAGATCTACAACAGATAGTAACTGTGGTAGTACCCTGGATATTTATCTATTTATGGTCATTATTCTGGGGTGCAGGCGACACGATGAATGGGTGGTTAGCGCGCCGCCCCACCGTGCAGGTTTTCAGGATTCAAGTCCAGCTACCGCAGCCTCCCCGTGTGGAGTTTGCATGTTCTCCCCACATTCCAAAAACATGCATTTCAGGTTAATTGGCCGGTCCAAATTGTCCCTAGGTGGGAATGAGCGAGTGACTTGTCTGTCCCTGCATGTCCTGCGACTGTCTGGCAACCAGTTGAGGGTGTCCCCTGCCCACTGCCTGAGGATGGCTGGGATGGGCTCCGGCACCCCCGCGACCCTACTGAGGATAAGCAGTGCAGATCATGGATGGATAGCAGGTCCAAATTGTCCCTTGGTGGGAATGAGCGAGGGACTTGTCTGTCTCTGCATGTCCTGCGACCAGTTCAGGGTGTCCACTGCTGAAGACGGCTGAGATGGGCTCCAGCACCCCTGTGACCCTACTTAGGATAAGCAATCCAGATAATGGACGAATGGACTCTGGGGTGCAACCATAAACCAAAATCCTATGTTGTTGTCCTTCTACCTTTGTCCTAATCACAGCATGCCGATGGCTCCGAACGTCGGGACGCGCTGCCGTTGTCTCAGCTCTGGGAGAAGATCGGAACCGCAGTGACAAAGCCAAAGCCTGACACGGTCTTCTGTTCCATACAAGGTCAACCCGTTTGGAGATCTCCTCAAACGATACATGAATTTATTTACCGTCTTTCTTTTCAGGACTCCATTCCCTTCTGACTGTCTCCCTGTTGGTCTTCTCCAAGGATCCATATTCATACCTTTCTCTTTTTTCATGGAGGAATTCCACGTTTGTGGACACTCTGGGATGGATACTGAGCTCAGAAATGTTGGCGCCCATCATTCTTTTTAGAGGTGGATGTTAAAGTACTGTATATACTACTTATTATTTTCTCCACAGGTTTAAAGTTTATGAAGGCCATTCAGGCAAATTCGATGAAGATCTTCGTCGTGAAAATGTCATCGAGCTGATCTGCCACTTCTTGGGCCTTCCATTCGTTTTGGACTTGGATTCACGGGACATGACTGGGATTTTGCAGTCCTATGATAACTGTGGTGTCGTCAAAGGCCTTCTGCAGGTTAGTACGTCCTGAAAATAAAAGAAAAAAAGAAAAAAAACGCACTAAGGCATCAACAAATCTTTGTTTGAACAAGGCTGCAACAACTCATCGATAAAATTGATTCAAATAAAATATTAAAAGCATAATTCGATCATCAATTTGTTGTATCACGTGATTCATGAGCCACTAAGTACATTAAATTCACACAATTCTGTTGTAACGCTTAGAGCTGTAGTACCACTTTGGTCCATCAGAGGTCACCAGGACCGGTTTTATAAAAAAGTGATCTTACATTTTTTTTAATCTTCTTTTTTTTTTTTTTAAACATTGCTTCGCGACTAACAGAATTGGAATAAAAGTTTAAATTGTTCTAGTGTTTGACTGTTCTATCATGAAACAAGGTAACCATTTTCAAGGGAACAAAAAGCGCTGACAAAGTAAATACAAAGAAAAGTAGAAAATAAGTCCAAAAAAATAAAGGCAGATTCTTAACCATCTTATATATTATTTTCGTATTGTTTATCATATTCAAAGACAAAATTGTTGACAACATTTTTCATTTTTGATATATATTTTTTGAAGATAAAAATAATAGACAAAACATTGAATGTTTCCCTTTTTAAAGACACCTCAATCGACGCACCCCGCCATTAGATCTTTGTGAGGCAAGACATTGATGTGCCTCAAATGTCATCCAGTGACGCATTAAAGGTAAAGGTGGGGTGCGGGATTTGAAGAGTTAAGGCTATAATCATGGCTTAAAACCAGGAGATGGCGGTAAAGAATAACACACGATTACATTGTAATTGTTTATGAATGAAAACATTTCTTAAACGCACTTAAAAAAATATTTTGGGGAATTTGTTTTGGTGTTTAGATTCATCTAGAGGAAGGCTTTTTCTTACATTTAGCGTTTTTATGCTACACTACTTTTCTTACTTTCACCATTTCCTGACTAATGGAATAGAAAAAAAAACAAGCCCCCTTTCCCCGAACCTAATGTGTTATGCCCTGAACAAAGCTGATAGACGCGATGGAAATTGAATCATAGGGGGTCTTTAAACTGAGTTCTGCATTGATTTAAACAAAAGTACCAACAACTTCAAACAAAGACAGGAAGACTAAGAGACGACATCAAACTGATTAGAAATACACACCTTGAGTAAATACGTTTAAGCCTGCTTTACAATGTCAGAGTAAAGGGAAAAAAAAACGGGGCAGCACGGCGCCACAGTGGTAATGAATTTTCAATGTTTTAAAGTCACCTCAAATGATGCACCCCACCTTTAGATGAGGCAAGACACCGATGCGCCTCAAATGTCATCCAGTGACGCAATAAAAGTTGCAAATGGCGTTGCCTCAGATCTGTTGTCGGATTTCCGTGTCATTGTTCGACAGGCGCTTCAAAGTCTTCCCATTTCGTTAGTGGAGCTGCCCCTGTCGCTCCTGCGCCGCCTGCTACTCTCCGACCCTCAACGTTTCGTCGCCCGGCTGGCCGAAAGCGCCTGCGGTTTCTTCTCCGCCCTGGCGCTGGCCTCGTCGGGTCGGCCGGGCAGGACCGCCAATTCTCTGCTCTCCGATTTGCTCCGAACGGACCATTTGGCGGACGTCGCCGCGGAGTTCTTGTCCCTGTTGTACCTCGTCCGCCGTTTTTGCCCCGAGTCCGGTCGCCTCCAGCTTCACCTGGAAGCGTCCGTGTGGCGCCGGGCGCTTGCCCACGCTCACGACCCGGTCCGGGCGGCCGCCTGTAGAGTTTTAGGGAATTTGTATCCCTTCAGGTCGGCCAAATTCCCAAGTTTGCATCCCGGGATATTGGAAACCACCATCGGTCTTCTGGAGGATCCCGACGCGCGGGTGCGGCGGGCGGCTTGCTTGTCGGTGGGGAAGTGGTTGGCTTACATCGCAGTGGGGACAGAACTGGACGCCAACCGGTTCCAAAAGGACTATCCCGACGGCGAGATGAGACCGTGGCTGGAGGAAGCGAGGGGGGCGCTGTCCAAGTTGTCCCGCTTGACTTCCGACCCCAGCCCCCAGACTCGTCTCTACGCCTGCACGGCGCTGGGGACTCTGCTCCACGTGCAGGGTCCGGTACCGAAACTTCAGGTGGAAAACGTTTCCGGGCGACTCTTGACGGCCGCTTGCACGGATTCCTGCGGCGTCGTGAGGGAAGCCGCCATCGCCACTTTAAATGCGTACGTCCGGCAGGACGCGATACGACAGGTGAATTTTTAGCCTTCCGATTTCACTATGGCTTCAAATAATGTCTAATTATCTACAGGTCCTCATTTCAATGGACGCCAGAGGACAACTCCTCCAGGCCCAGCATGCTCCTCTACAATGTGACTATATTCCTCTTCTTCGACACCTCCTGACAGATGAGGCGGAGAAAAATTCGTAACTGTTTTTTGAAAATCTCTCCATGAACCATATCGCATCATTTATGCTACGGGCCTGTGTGGGGTCTAAAAAAGACTATAGAAACTGGCTAACGCTAGAAGAAAATTCAGGCAGAGACCTGTTAAGTTTTTTTAACCAGCTGCAGCCGGGGAGATGAGCTCTTTCCATACTCTCTTACTCAATCTCGGTCACCCCTCGTCTGCCTCTGTGTTTTATTGAAATCACAAGACGTGGAAAAGTACTGGTATGTTAAGACAAAGACAAAAGACCAAAAACCATCCCCCTGGAAAAGTACCAACACCTTTAAACAAAGACATGGCATTCACCAATTTGTTAAATTCAGATTTGGAAGGTTTAAAGTCCCATTTGCTTTTGAAATTTGAATAACATCCTGACTTGTTTCTACGGAAACAGAGACGTTATTCCAGAACGCAATCGAGTGCGGTTTATAGTTGTACTTATCGAGTAATTTCAGCAAGCTTTCGGGTGCGGAGTGCCACTTTCAAATGTCCTGGTAAATCCGTGCGCCGCACCAAGATGAATGACTCGCACAACATTTTATTTGATATCCAACAAAGCTGTCATTTTACACCGATCCAAATATACAACATGGATGGACATTTTAGTCGTATAACTCGGTGTTTTTTCAAGCCTTTTTGAACCAAGGTACACTTTTATTGATAAAAAGACACACGTCCGTCGAAAATCTTTGAAAATGAAGTCATGTCAAATATTTCACTGTACTACTTCATAAGCAGATAATTAGTATATAAAAAGAAAAAAATAATACTTAAATGAACCACATCATTCTTTTTTATTTTGTTTTTATTTTTTACAGTGCAATCTTAAACCACTTTATTAAACAAATTGAGTGATTCAATGTACTGTGCGCAGATATTTAGTATATAAAAAGTAGAAAAAAAATATACTGCCACCTACTGTTATGGATGACTATTACCATTCCAGATAGCAAAAATACTGAATAATAGCCTAATTTTTTGGAAAGATAAAATTGGGCAAATTCCAGTGGCACACTAGACAAGGTCTCACGGCACACTGGTTGAAAAACACTTAAGATGCCAATGGACAGAAAATAACAAAATGGCCGCCGCACAAACACAATATTGATACTCACATATGAATTAAGAAATCAAATTAGGAAATCATTTGAGTTAAGATTTTGCTTGTTATCATGCAAAAAAATGTTTTGGATGGATAGATGTATACTTTCTTCATCCCCTTTGGGAAATTCCCACTTCCAGCAGTATCCTTGTGTTGAAAAATAAAATAATAAAATAAAGATATAGAATACAAAAATACCCAATAGAACATTTTGCTCTAGAGTATTTAAATAGCGCTACAGAAAATACACACTGTCATAAAAATAGGGTCATGTGCAAATGTGGGGGTGGGGTTTCATGTGGGCTTTTACTCCCCCGGGTGGAGTTAAACAGCCTCAAGGCATAAGGAAGAAATGATCTCCTCAGTTTGTCCGTGGAACAAATAAGCTTTTCGCAAATGTAATAGTATTCGAACAAACACACACGCACACGACTTAGAATGCCACATTTTATTTGTAACAAAAGAATGAAATGACAAATATCCTCAATTTGAGATGCAACAAAATTGAAAAGAACATTTGAGTTGCAATATGATGATCGATAAATGTGGAAATGAACTCCATCACATAGGCAAAGCCATGAAATGTCAAATAAATCGTGTCGGCCGATACATACCATTGTCTTCAACAGGGTTGGGTAGGGTTACTTGAACTGGATTACTTTCAATTTTGGATGACTCCAATAGCAAATATGCTCAGAAAAGACAAAAGAAACTAAATAGGAATGAAATGACAAAATTTTGTGCAGGCTTGGGGAGTAACGGAACACATGGAACGGCAATGATGTTGGCAAAGCTGTTTGGATTTATTTTCATTTTCTTTCTGTGGCATTTTATGTTTGTTTTGCCAGAGATCAAAGAGATCAAAGCCAGGAGAGAAAGCTTACCACCAGTGTTCCCGCAATTGCGCACTGCTCACACATTCTCAGCGCACAAGAAAATCGAGCCAGCGCACAAAAATCAGGGCTCAAAATGACTCATTGAGAAGCGACTTAAGTCAAAGTTACAGTGCATGAAGGTCAAAATACACGGGTTCCCCTGACGCTGTGTCCTAAATGCGGTATTTTGAAGTCGAGTCCAAGTAGAACCAAGTTGAGTAAAGTTAGTAGAGTATGTCGAGAACCGGCTTCTTCGGCTCGGCTCACTAAAAAGGAACCGGCTCTTTTGGGTCCTAAACGGTTGTTTTCATTTCTTTCATCCCAACATGACCAAATATTAAGTAAAATGATGCACAAAATGACTTAAAGGAAGGAGGGAATAGAACAAAAAAGAACAAAATACCAAAATGAAAAAGTAGTGAAACGCTGAGAAAAAAAGAAACAAAAGGAAGAGAAAAAAAGAAGGAAACATTTAGAAAAAAGAAAAGAAAAAAAATGTAGGAAAAAAGTAAATAGAGAATAAAAAGAAAAAAGTAACAGCTCGGAAAAAATAAACTCAATGAGATTTTTTTTAAAGGAATTTAAAAAAAAAAGTAGAGAAAAAAAACACGGAAAAAAGAAGAAAAAGTTTGTGTTGCATTCAAATAATTCCCAATGATATCAAGTGAATCGTGTTGCCAAAATTGTACTTCCACTCAAAAATTTGACTAAGTACAGTTTCATCACAACCGACTCAATAAGCCCCCAAAAATGTTAATATTATGCCACAAAATATATCAGGAAATAAAAAGAAATGGATATCTTGTGAAAGAATTGTAAGAACAAACAACGTTTGTAGGCATGAGTCAATTCATTCAAAAGAGAAAAATAATTTTGCATTGCCGGAAACTCCGCAAAATGTCAAGTTTTGGACATGTTTGCTAATGACTTAGTTGCCACACTTGGGATTGCCGTTGCTCACTGTTGTTTCAAGCGCTGCTCACCAACTTTGTGTGAACGCTCAAACCCGTAAGGAAAATGACAGGGAACATTGCTTACCACGTGTTGTGAGTCATCATTTGATTCCTATTTCGTTTCTTTTGTCTTTTATGAGCATATTTGCTATTGGAGTCATCCAAAAATCATTGAAAGTAAACCCGTTAAAGTAACCCTACCCAACCCTGGTCTTCTAACCAATTCGTAATAATGAAGGATAAATGCCCGATGGTAATCTCTAAATTCTAGCGGCAGTAGGATTAAAAGATGCCCATTCAGGAGCAGTGTGAACAAACAAGCTAATGAGGCTTTTTTTCATTTAAATTGCTACAAAGCGAGGGCCACGACACCCTCGGCGCAACATAGAAAAGTACAAATTAGTGCAATCAGCCCGAGGCTCATAAGACGTATTGCCTTCGTAAGAATCTTGATTCATCGAAAAATGTTTTTGCACGGAAAGGCTAACGTGGATTTTTTTCATATCTAAGAAGAAAAAAAAATGCTTATGTAGAATATTTCAGAAATTGCAGGTGATGCATATGAATATTTTCCGGTTGTTTTATTTTGGAAGGACGTGTTTTACCGGGAAGCGACGATACATTCCGAGCCGTATGAGAGAATAGTTTATCGAGAGTAGGGTTGGGCAAACTTTTTGAGTCGCAGGTCGGATTGGGTTGAAAAGCTCGGCAAAGGGGCTGGAAGGAGAAAAAATATATGGATTTTATTTTTGGGGATCTATAGATAAAGTCCTAGAATTTGATACCTCAGAAATACATAGGAGGAAAAGGCTCCCTTTGGCGTTTTTTTTTTTCTTTTTCTTGGGGTCTTTTGAAAATTTTATTTTAGGCAATTTTTTTTTAAATGACCCCAAAAAAATGGAAAAAACGGTTTAAGAAGCTTGAGGGGCGGTATGTGGCTCACGAGCTGTAGTTTGCCCAACCCTGGTCTAAAGGAAGAATTTCTTCATTTTCCTCATGTTGAGGTTTTTGAGTTTTTCCTTGCCCTCATGTGGATTTTAGATCAGGGGATGGTGTCATAATAGTCTAGTTTGGAATAATCTGTGGTCTGCGCAGCCCTTTAAGACTCCTTGTGATTAAGGGCGTCACAAATATACATGACTTGCCGAAACATTTTCCCCTTCACAATAAAATCCAAGAGATCCAGTGTTAGAAAAATCAAAAGTCCAGGCCAATAAACACCTCTATAGAAAAACAAAACTTCAAATGATACACTAGATTCCTCAGGAGGAACGGACTCTCGTTTCAAAAGGCGAAACGTCTACAGAACGTTTTTTTTCAAAATAAAATAAATAAAGAGCTACGGTTGACATCAATTCAAATGTAAGGCTAGTGAAAATCCAAACCCGTGTATTCTTATTTTTAAGAGGAAAGCGCACACAGCATTTTTTTTAACACAGTGATTGTCTTTAGAGCATTTTTCATGTATTGAAGCATGCGTCGCATATTCAAAATCAATGGACCATCGGAGGTTGCCGCGGGAAAGGATATGAAAAGCTTCACAACTTCCCTGTCGCGATTTTGCGGTTTATACGGTGGCGTCCTGCTTCAGCCTTTGGCTTCTGGCCTTGTAAACTTCGATGAGGAGATCTTTGACGTACTGGATTTCGCGCTCCACGGATTCCGCCTTGTCCCTCAGCTCGCGGTTTCTTCCTTCCAGGCACTGCAGTTGTTCTTCCAGCAAATCCAATTCCGCTCGTTTTCTTTGGCGATACCTGCGCGGAAAAAATAAATAAATAAAAAGATTCTTAAAGCAGCTAACCCTTTCATCGACGACTTCGTATAAACTGTTTTTACTATCGAGCAATCGGAAGCAGAATTTCTACTTGCCAGCATGAAATAGTCTTTGGCTTTTATGACAGAAGACCAATTATAAATTGAGTCAGAACAATACATTTAGCTGATATAAATGGTCAAAATTTTTAAACATTGTCTGGTCAGCATGAGTTATTTTTTACAACTGTTATTTTTTACAAGTGTGTTTTGGTTTGTCATGGATTTATTTATTTCTGTAAATACTGATTTCAAGATTAAAGCACGACCATGTAATTAGAAAAATAATAATGTAAATTTTTTTAGATGTCTCATTTCTAAATTAAAAATAAATAATTATTAAGTAATTTTCTGTTTTATAATACACAGATAGCATTTTTTCTAGATCAATGAAATAATTGACAAAATAATTCATAAAATAAAAGATGAGTAGTGTAGCAATATTTAAGCTTGGCCACAATACACATTGTTTTCTATTCTCTATATTTGGGTATGGTCATTTTTATATTATTTTTTTCAATATTTCATTCTTATTTTAAATTCAAATTATTATTGCTCTATAAAGTGTGAAAGTGAAATGATTAAGAAGTCATTCATTTATTTCGATTTTAAATAAGACTGTGTTTTCGATTGCAGGCGTTGTCATTTTTTTAGATTTATCAATAAATTGAGAAAATAATTTATGATCAAGTTATTTTTCTAGAATGGAGTAATCCCCAATATTTCTGTTTGGCAGCAGCAATATCATTTTCTTCTACTCTATGATAAAGACTATATTTGCGTGTAATTTTTTAAAAATGTAGGGTAAATGTATGATTTATTTATTTTCTTCTACTTTCTTCTACTAATGATTGTCAAATTGGTTTGGAAATGCAGAGTAATAAATTGAAAGTCAATATGCAATATGGCGAGCTCAGTTTTTGTGGATTTTTTCCATTAAATTTAAACAACTATCGTGATAAATTAAATAAATACACGATAAAAATAGCATGTTATTTTATCATTTGCTAATGCAACATTCATTGCAGCCTGGTCATCCGTGTAGGATACTAATAATTATCATTGAAAAGGTTGAAGATAAAAATGATTATTAATATATAAGTATATTAATGGTAATGTGACATTATTGTGATTAAGGGATATACATATAAATATGACTTGATATGTTGTCATTATTATTATTATTGTTTGAACAAGTTTTTTGTGTGTAGATTTTTTTGTTTTTTGATCAAATTTCAGTCTGATGATGCTGTTACTTTCTTTAAAAAAAATCAATTATTCAAATATTAATGGTTTGTTGGGATATACTAGCACTGGGCATATCGGGTCAAGGAGAACCTCAGGTTTACCGATGAGCGGCCGTTTTGTTCTGATCTCTCTTCTTCTGCTTGCGTTCTCCTCCGCCTTCCTCCGGGATGACATCGTATTTCACGGCGCAGAGGTCTTCCTTCAACCCGCAGGGTTCCAAATTCAGACCGTCCCTCGCCGTCAAAAGACACTCCGGACCCGGGTCCTCCAGAAAACCGCATCGGAGGTCTTGCTGGGTAAGCGGGTTCTCGGCTTTGACCTGCTCGGCGAAGAAGCCGCGGTACGCCTCGCCCTGGGGCGCCCCCGACAGAAAGCAACTCTCTGCGCTCGGCGCTTTCCAGGACACGGTGGCCTTTGTCATCTCCACGCCGGTTTTGATGCTGGTCAGGAACTCCCCGTTAGCACCGGCGCCGCTCACCTCCCTCATGCTGTACATCAGCAGATCTTCTTTCTTCAGCGAGTCCTCGAAATGGAATCCGCCGGCGCCGACCTTTGAGGTGTGGCTGAAGCAGCAGGTTTTCTCTTCTTTGGCTAGGACGGCGCATTTTCGGAGCTCTGCGGCGCCGCCCGGGCGGTAGCCTTTGCCGACCGGTTGCTCCTCTTCCACGGGGCAATAACCGAGAGAGCGGTGGTGACCTGAGTTGCCGCCTTTGGAAGTGCCGTCGTAGCTTTCGCTTAACCTCACCCCGTCCGGGATTCGTTTCCTGGCGCACGGGCCGGGGCGGGCGCAGGTATACGGGGCCTGGCGGGGGATTTTGGAGCGGCCGGTCGGGTTGCAACACACGCCGAGCAAATCCACCTCTCCTCCGGCTAAAGTGAGAAGAAAGGGGCTGCATTCCGATGGACCGGGCGCAGGAAATGAGGCATAGGGCAGCTGGTTGAAGGGCTGAGGACTTGTCAGAAGCGGACCCCGGTCGCATTTCCCCGGCCTGGGGACTTTTTCCGGCAGCGGCTCGGAAAGGAAGTAGTCTTCCAGTTGGGCCAGTTCCTCTTGCAGCAAGGAGGTCATCACCTCTAAGTCGGAGGGCACCTGGATGTCATTGCGAAGGGGCGAAGGGGGAAGGGACGGATCGGTAGAGGAAAGAGGGGAGGGAGGGTTAGGGAGGTAGGAGGAGAAGTCCACTTCTTCCGTCATCCAGTCGTTGAGAACATCACCTGTTGAACAACGATGGTGTGGGTTATCAAAATAGAGATCTTCCACGCATAAGTGGCCGGAGTGAGTCCGACCGGCGAGGAAGAATGTGCTGCAGTGCCGAGCCCACCTGAGATGCGGCGACATATAAAAAAGGCCACTTAGCGCGACTCACCAATTAAGTGCTGACTCTCCTCTGACACCTCCCCCCTGCACCCTTGTGATTGGCTGCGGTTAGCCTGTGGGTGAGAGAGAGCGAGGGGGTCTGCCGGGCACACAAGAGGCGTTTTCCAAACCGGCATCGCCATCCTGTCCGAGGGCGTTTCGGTTCAGGCCACTCGGGAGCGTTTGACGGATCGGGTCTGAGAGTCGGGCCGCAGAGAGCAGGACTGGGCGGGCATGGCGGAACCTAAAGCGGGGGAACCAGGGCCACGGTGAGGAACAGTCATGGATGGAAAATTCACGGAGAACAGAAAGTGATCGAGATCCCGCGGGGCTTCTTGAACTAATGTGCACTTGATAATCTCAAGTGTCGAGACACTTGGGAACTTGTTGCTAAGGTACTGGCTTTCAGTGAGCCGTGCACAGATTGAGATCATCTCTGGACTAGATCAAATACACACCTGAATCTTTCACACTAAACATTTGAACGATAGCTAAACATGATGAAAGCCAAAACCCCTGTTTTGTTATAACTTTGAAAATCCCACACTGTTTTTTTCATTAAACGAAATGCTGCATGATTCTTGTTTTTTTTCTTTAACCAATAACAAAGTAGGCAAAGTAAGCGTTACTTACTCCATTCTTGCAGAGAAAAGGTGTAAATATGACGAAAGCTAAAGCAGTCTTTACCCCTGTTCTGTGATGAATTCGAAAATCCCACTGTTTTTTAATCCAACGAAAGGCTGCATGATTCTTGTTGATTGTTTTTCTTTATCTAACCAATAACAAGTCGTCAAGGTGAGTTTTACTTACTCCATTCTTGCAGAGAAAAAGCGTAGAGAGCTTGGGGTGCGTTGCAAAAGCAAAGCACGGCGTCTTCTTGGTTCCGACTTGTCGGCGAAGTTTAGAAAGTCATTGTGTCTGCTTGGCGCGGACGAGGATGTAGAATTGGTTGCAGCGAGCCTGGCGGACAATTGTGAAGTGAGCAGTTGCTGTTTGTGCAAAAGCATCAGGTCGTTTTGCACCTAGCAACCGATGACGTCGCCGATGCCAAGCTCCGTAGCTGTGCGCCCTTTCACGCATGCGCAAACGCTAAGGAGTTTCCCCCAAAACAATCACGGAAAAAATATAAGGAGCTATTAATCAGTGATACATGTGATAAATCATAAATTAGAGCAGCTTTGTTTTTAGGGCAACCAAACAATGTCATTTTATAGTATGTCATTGTTATTTTCACGCTGATGATGATAGTTGCGCTGCGCTGTGTTATAGTTTTACCTTAACTTCCGGGAATCAAGCCTCGCGAGAATACACCCTCGCGACCATATTCAATTTGTTTGAAACCTCGCTAAAATGATGATTTTGTTCTCAGAAAGTCGTCCTAATCTCAAACTTCTGTAACAGTACATATGTGAAAAGCTGTTGCGTCTTCCTTGCATCATTGTTCGGTTCTCCACTCCTATTGGCCGAGATACTTCACTCTGATTGGTCGGATCGGCCCGTGTGTGAATTGCGATTGGCTGCTGGTCGTCAAGGCGATGTTGTTTTCATCCTGAGTGCAGCGAGTGCACATGGCTGGCGTAAACAAACCAGAGAAATTCTTAATCCGGCATTAGATCTCACTTGTTGATGTTTAGTTTATCCTCGGGCCACTTTACAACATAAACCACGCTTGTTTGAAATATTTATGGGTGTGTTTCTCAAACTATTATTTAGATCAGGGGTGTCAACAGGGTTGGATAGGGTTACTTTAACTTGATTACTATCAATGACTCCAATAGCAAATATGCTCATAAAAGACAAAAGAAACTCAAAATGAATAAAAAGATGACTCACAACACGTGGTAAGCTTTCTTTCCTGGCTTTGATCTCTTTGTTCTCCGGCAAAACGAACATCAAATGAAAATAAATCCAAACAGCTTGCCGACATCATTTTTGCCGTTCCATGTATTCCGTTACTCCCCAAGCCTGCACAAATTTGAGTCATTTTAGTCATATTTAGTTTCTTTTGTCTTTTATGAGCATATTTGCTATTGGAGTCATCCAAGTCATTGAAAGTAATCCAGTAAAAGTAACCCTACCCAACCCTGGGTGTCAAACTGGTTTTAGCTGGGGGCCACAAATGCTCTAAAAAATCACACGGGGGGCGGACTAGTAAATTTAAGAGAAAGAGAGGGGGAGAAAAAGAGCGGGAGGGAAAGCGAGAGCGATAAACAGATAGGGAGAACAAGGGAGACAGAGTAACAGTGAGAGAAAAAGAGAGAGCAGAATAGAGACATGAATGGAGAAGAAGGGGAAAATGAATATAGAAAGAAAAAGAATAAGAGAAGTGAAACAACAGAAAAAAAAGAGTCAGCAGGAGAAAAAGAGACAAAGTGAGGTAAGAGAGAGAGGTCGAACAAGGGAAAGAAAGGACGAGAAAAAAAGAGAATTAAAGTGTAAATTAGAAAGAGAAAATAGAAAGACAGCAAGACAGAGAAAAATAGAGTGAGAGAAAGAGAGTGAACGGGAGAAAGAAAAAGAGTGAGAATAAATAATAAAGAAGTGAGTCCGAGAGAAATGGAGAAACATTACCACAATCGTTTTGCGAGTTTTACTGGCTTTGGTGACATCCGGTGGAAATATTTAAGTCAAATCAAGTCATTTTTATTTGTGACGCCCTTAATCACAAAGAGTCTCAAAGGGCTTCACAGGTTATTACACAGACTATATTACATAGACTATACTACACAGGCTATTTTTCAGACTATTATTACCCCATCCCCTGCTCTGGAACCAACATGAGGGCAAGGAAAAACTCAAAAAACCTCAACATGAAGAAAATGAAGAAACCTTGAGAAGGGACCGCACATGTGGTATCCCCCTTCCAGAATTACCAGACACCAAAGGATGTTGCAATCCCAAATAATACTTATAATAACTTAAAATAATTTAAAACTGCAGCTCATTTTCCTCTTGCGCTTCTCTCACTGTTGCCTTGCGGGGCCGGATTTAAACCATTGGTGGGCCTGATCTGGCCCTGATCTGTTTGACACCTGTGATTTAGATTTAGGTATTTATTGGTGTTTTTATCATATGTAAATACTAAGAATATTCATACAATTTAAAAAAAAAAAACTACACCTCACAAGTGTCTTCACCACCAAGTGGGTTAGATGTTAAAATTCATTCACAAGAAATAT
Source organism: Urocampus carinirostris (assembly GCF_059441175.1). Classification (NCBI taxonomy): domain Eukaryota; kingdom Metazoa; phylum Chordata; class Actinopteri; order Syngnathiformes; family Syngnathidae; genus Urocampus; species Urocampus carinirostris. Next base: position 1,125,405 of record NC_142365.1, read on the forward strand.
GGTGTGTCACCTGTTTTTTTCCCTCCATTCAGCAAATCCAATCTCCTCTGTTGCTATAGTAATAGTGGACACTGCCCCTATTCTGGAGCTGTTTTCCGGTGGCTGTTGCCAGGGGATTTGCATGTGTCTCCCCGCATGCTGTTTGTCATCCACCTCAACTCTGTTTGTCCTCCTCCCCACCCAACAATCTCCTTTGCTGAGTTGCATCCATGAACCAAAGCCGAAAGCCGAAAGCCTTCCCCCCCACCCTTCTTCTGCAGCAATTAATACATTAACACATTGACAGGATGCATTCATCTTGTAGTTATGCTAGTATTGATTAAAGTTGGGGGGAGGATTGAGTTGGAGTTGATCTACTGTCACAGTGTTCATTTGAGCTGTGAAAAGTGATGGGTCCCGGGGACTGGCATGCTCAAAAATCTATGGGTCCCAACAGAGATCTATGGGCAATCTCATCTCATCTCATTAGCCGTACCGCTTATCCTCATTAGGGTCGCGGGGGGGCTGGAGCCCATCCCAGCCATCTCCGGGAAGTGGGCAGGGGACACCCTGAACTGGTTGCCAGCCAATTGCAGGGCACACAGGGACAGACAACTCACTGGCTCATTCACACCTAGGGACAATTTGGACCGGCCAATTCACCTGAAATGCATGTTTTTGGAACGTGGGAGGAAACCGGAGTGCCCGGAGGAAACCCATGCAAGCACGGGGAGAACATAAAAACTCTGCACAGGAAGTCTGGAGCTGGATTTGAACCCACGACAGGTTCCCATGACTTGAACTGTGCCGCACAAGCGCTAACCACTGGCAATGTTCCCTGTAATTTTCTTTACGGGTCTGAGCGTTCACACAAAGTCGGTGAGCAACGCTTGAAACAACAGTGAGCAACCGTAATCCCAAGTGGGGCAAGATAATTAGTTATCAAACATGTCCAAAACTTGACATCAAGTTACATTTTGCGGAGTGTCCGTCAATGCAAAATCATTTTTTCACTTCTAAATAAATTGACTCATGTACAATTGCCTACAAACGTCATTTGTTTTTACAATTCTTTCACAAGATATGCATTTCTTTTTATTTCCTGATCTATTTTGTGGCATAATATTATGATTTTTGGGGCTTATTGAGTCGGTTGTAAGATACAGAACTGGACTGAATCACATTTTTGAGTGGAAGTACAATGTTGGCAACAAGATTCACTTGATATCATTGGAAATGATTTGAATGCAACACAAACTTTTTCTTCTTTTTTCTGTGTATTTTTCTACTTTTTTGTTACTTTTTTCCTACATTTCTTTCTTTTTTTCTGGCTTTTTTTCTACATTTTTCCTTATTTTTTTTCTCTTCCTTTTGTTTCTTTTTTCTCAGCTTTTCACTACTTTATCATTTTGGTATTATTTTCTTTTTTGTTTTATTCCCCCCTTCCTTTAGGTCATGTCGTGCATAATTTTACATTATATTTGTTGATGTTGGGATTATAGAAGCAAAAACAACCTGAAGAGCCGTTTAGGACCCGAAAGAGCCGGTTCCTTTTAGTGAGCCGAGCCGAAGAAGCCGGTTCTCTACTAACTTTACTCAACTTCAATCCACTTGGACTCAACTTCAAAATACTGCATTTAGGACACAACATCAGGGGAACCCGTGTATTTTGACATTCATGCACTGTAACTTTGACTTAAGTCGCTTCTTAATAAGTAATTTTAAGCCCTGATTTTTGTGCGCTGGCTCGATTTTCTTGTGCGCTGAGAATGTGCGAGCAGTGCGCAATTGCGCACGCGCGCAGCTTAGAGGGAACACTGTCTATGGGTCCCCAAAATTGAGTGTTATCGAGGTTGAAATTGGAAATCGGCGACAAATATATAATATACATCTATATATTCATTCCATTTTAATCATCACAGTTTATTGGTAATACAAATCAGTTATCACTTCAAGAATACAATATTGAACATTATACAAAATATTATTGCTAAAAAAATTATATGAATCTATATTTTCATTCCGTTTTAATCATCACAGTTCATTGGTAATACAAAGCAGTTATCACTTCAGATTTTTCAGTTCATATATTCTTTGTGGTTTGCTGTCCCGCCATAGTTGTAATCCATTATCATCCTCCTCATAGCATCACCAGAAATATAATTGAGTCCATTTTGGCAGAAAAGTCCTTTTCTTGTTAGGAGTATTCTTTTGTTTATTTTCTTTCGTCGAATCGTTCGCTTCAAAACTCTTTTGAAGAATTTCTCCGCCGTTTTTTCGTGCCGGAATTATTGCCGTTGTTACCACTTTCTGTGTTATGTTTCGATTTATTACCGACACTGAAGAAATTACCATTTTTTTGTAGATTTGCACCTAATACCAACTGTTTTTTCAGAGGCATACTTCTCTTTCACTCGACAACCGCCACAACAATGACGTCATCTCGAAACAACGAAATCTCGTTTTCCGAGATCGGCGCGAGACCAAAACAACAATGGCGGATCTGCCTGACGGAAAGTTTGGAGTGCGGTAAATCTTTGTTAAAAAAAAAAAGAAAAAAGTAATCGGGTAATAATGACAATTTGGTGTCAAAAACGTTGCGTCCCCAGCAAAAATGATGCGTGTAGGACGCAGGGACGCGGGCAAACCAGAACACTGCTGTCACATAAGAGCTACCTTGGACTTGAATGATGCCCTCACAACACTTAAACTAAATAACATGAACATCTTCTTCAAGGAGGTGCCTACTCTGAGATTTGAAGAACATCATAAAGAAAGACGCTTTGGTAATGAAGACGAATTTTAGGCGGGTCTGAACCTCCCTGGACGTCGCAGCCGTCGGCATAATTGGTCCTCGGAGAGCTTCCCGTTTGCCCAGAGAGAAAAGACATCCGAAAGAAAATCTTAAAAACAGATCGGCAGTGCGTACGCGGTATATCATTGAAATTAATTCCGGGATTCTTTTTTCTAATCGGTGTTTCTCAACTGGTTGTTCGAGATCCAAAAGTGGGTGGCAGACCCGTTTTTAATGAGTCACAGGCCTTTGCCCTGGAAAAATAATTTCGAGAAGAAAAAATGGAGGGTCAATTATAATCTTTAACCGTACAATCACGACAATTAAATGTGAATTTCCCTTCGGGGATGAACAAAGTATCTATCTATCTATCTATCTATCTATCTATTAGTGCGTTTGAGAGGCACCACATCTCATTTTATTGTGAGTTTGCTCGTTTTATTTCCTTTTTTTTGCCCATAATAATGCGTCCCAAGAAAGTTAGTGATAAGGGGAAGGAGAAGTGGAAAACAGTGACAACAACAATTGAGTCAAAGAAGGAAACGATTGCAAAATATAAAAAATGGCGTATGACTTTATGTAATTAAAGCACTGTTGGAACGTACAGTAAATGGTTTGAACATGTCATAATTTATCAATATTTAAATCAAATAAGATTTATTTTAAAGCACTTTCAAGGCAATAAATCACCACTCAAAGTGTTGATAAAAACTTTCACTGTGCAATAAGAAAATAAAATCCCTGCCTTTTTCCAACCCAACAACCTGAAACGCCCAATAGACAGACACAATCAATGTTTAAAATACAATAAAAACAAAATCAATAGTTTTAGAAATAAAATATGATGATGGCAAGGCACAGACAAACCACGTTTTATTGTCTGCTCCTATCTTCAGTGTTTTTTCTTCCCGTTTTGACTACTACACTATGGATTACTTCTATCCTATGGGACATGGGTTTTAGCGCACAAAAATGCGTGTATTCAAGGAATTTTAACTCCTTGCCCTGAAGAATTCTCGTGCCAGCGTGATGAAGGGGCCTATCGTGGAAGAGGAGCCGGAGCTAGCGAAGCGGCTAGCGGCGTTTTAAGTCTTCGGTACTATCCGTAATCATGGTTAATGCGAACTCACGACCAAATAAGATCATCGAGTGCTGGTGGAAAACATCGAAGCGCACGGGGAGCGTAGTTGCTGTGTTTTGCGGAAACGTGGCTCACGTTTAGCATTCCGGACGCTAACGTGTAGCCACCCGGAGCTACCCGGAGCAATTCGGCTTCAACGCCGCTAAACAGAGACACGAAAGCCGGGGGAAATCGGAGAGGAGGCGGACTTGCTAACACGAGGTGGTGTATCCCTGGATTTTCACAAAGAAAAGATTTCCATCTGCCGCAGGGATGTCGAACTTTTGGACTAGCGTGACGTCATCCGCTCCGCTACAAGCACCCCTAGGGCATCATGTTCATCTGTTAATAAACAACGGGGTAGACTGCTGGAAGTGTGAATTTCCCTACGGGGATGAAGAAAGTATCTATCTATCTATCTATCTATCTATCTATCTATCTATCTATCTATCTATCTATCTATCTATCTATCTATCTATCTATCTATCTATCTATCTATCTATCTATCTATCTATCTATCTATCTATCTATCCACACTGATAGGGATGGCAGCAGATGGTCTCAGGTTCATGATCCCCAAGGTGAGAACCACCAGGAAAAGTATGTGTGTGTATGTGTGCGGAGTATGGTACTTGAAAAAGGTGACTATATTCTGCGAACAATCCTTTCATCGGATGAATTTGAATAGTGGTCATTTATTCTTGTTTGTGTGTCTGCTCGTACTTAGGGTGGACTACTCCTGAAGTCAGACCAGTTGAGGACCACTGATGATGATCCCCGACCGTTGATTTCAAGTCACAAGCTTCGGTTTCCATCTTCCCTGTGTCGCAAATCAGAAGAGTGGATGCCCTCCTGCCAAGTATGGCAAGTCGACGTTAGGGTGGGTTACAACCAATGTTCCCTCTAAGCTGCGCACTGCCCGCACATTCTCAGCGCACGAGAAAATCTAGCCAGCGCACAAAAATCAGGGATCAAAATGACTAATTAAGAAGCGACTTAAGTCAAAGTTACAGTGCATGAAGGTCAAAATACACGGGTTCCCCTGACGTTGTGTTCTAAATGCGGTATTTTGAAGTCGAGCTGAAGTAGAACGAAGTTGAGTAAAGTTAGTAGAGTTTGTCAAGAACCGGCTTCTTCGGCTCGGCTCACTAAAAGGAACCGGCTCTTTAGGGTCCTAAACGGCTCTCCTGGTTGTTTTTGCTTCTTTCATCCCTACATGACCAAATATGATGTAAAATAATGCACAAAATGACTTAAAGGAAGGGGGGAATAGAACAAAAAAGAAAAAAATACCAAAATGAAAAAGTATTGAAAAGCTGAGAAAAAAAAGAAACAAAAGGAAGAGAAAAAAGAAAGAATATTAAGGAAAAAGCCAGAAAAAAAGAAAAGAAAGAAACAAAGTAAAAATTGTAAATAGAGAACAAAAAGAAAATAGTAACAGTTAGGAAAAAGTAAACAATGAGATTTTTTTAAAGAATTAAAAAAACAGGGGAAAAGAAGAAAAAGTTTGTGTTGCATTCAAATAATTTCCAATCTTGTTGCCAACATTGTACTTCCAGTAAAAAATGTGATTAAGTACAGTTGTGTATCGTGCAACCGACTCAATAAGCCCCCAAAAATGTTAATATTATGGGACAAAATATATCAGGAAATAAAAAGAAATGAAAATCTTGTGAAAGAATTGTTGTAAAAACAAATGACGTTTGTAGGCAATACCACCTTTGCAATAGTACTTTAGTCAATTCATTTAAAAGTGAAAATTAATTTTGCATTGCCAGAAACTCTGCAAAATATAACGTGATGTCAAATTTTGGACGTGTTTGATAATGACTCAGTTGCCACACTTGGGATTACGGTTGCTCACTGTTGTTTCAAGCGTTGCTCACCGACTTTGTGTGAACGCTCAGACCCGTAAGGAAAATGACAGGGAACATTGGTTACAACATTTTATTGTCCTCAACTTTCGCCATTCTTTGAACACAAGGGAAGCATTTTCATTGAGTCTCATTCGTGTTTATGTCCAAAAAGTTCTTTGCTGATGTCCATTTTAAAGCATGCTGCCAAAGACGTGGGTGGGGGGGAAGGAAATGGTCCCTTAAGGCGTCGCCATGTTTCCTGTAACACGCCATGAAATCCCAGAGAGCAAACGTCTGACACGTTAAATTCCACACTGACAAGATTCATCGAACTGCGAAATATGTAAACAACCGTTTCTGTAGCATTTTAAAAACTTGACTAGAAAAAGTAACAAAATGTCTACACGACGTTTTTTGAAATTCTATTATTAGTCTCACAAATGTAGAAAGAACTAAAGTCGGCGTATTTTTGGAAATATCGAAAAAAACATGGGACAACGGTGAAGTAGAGGTGCAACAACTTCTTAATTGTTCAATTAATCAACCAAAAATGGATTGATATATTATTTGTCATCAATTCATTGTTTGGACAGCTTTATGATTTAAAAGTTGCACATACTCCTGAATTAAGCTGTAGTTTGCCCAACCCTCGTCTAAAGGAAGAATGTCTTGATTTTCCTCATGTTGAGGTTTTTTGAGTTTTTCCCTTGGGTTGCAGATCAGGGGATGCTGTCATAATAGTCTGTAGTTTACAATTGTCTGTGAAGCTCTTTGAGACCTTCCCTTCTCAAGGTTTCTTCATTTTCCTCATGTTGAGGTTTTTGAGTTTTTCCTTGCCCTCCTGTAGGTTTTAGATCAGGGGATGGTGTCGTAATAGTCTGTGGTTTGCAATAATCTGTGGTGTGTGCAGCCCTTTGAGACTCTTTGTGATTAAGGGTGTCACAAATAAACACGACTTGACTTGAGGTTTTTGAGTTTTTCCTTGCCCTCATGTAGGTTTTAGATCAGGGGATGGTGTCATAATAGTCTATTTTGGAATAATCTGTGGTCTGTGCATCCCTTTGAGACTCTTTGTGATTAAGGGCCAGTCAAATAAACATGACTTGACTTGAGGTTTTTGAGTTTTTCCTTGCCCTCATGTCGGTTTTAGATCAGGGGATGGTGTCATAATAGTCTGTAGTTTGCAATAGTCTGTGTAGCTCTTTGAGACCTTCCCTTCTCAAGGTTTCTTCATTTTCCTCATGTTGAGGATTTTGAGTTTTCCCTTGCCCTCATGTAGGTTTTAGATCAGGGGATGCTGTCGTAATAGTCTGTGGTTTGCAATAATCTGTGGTGTGTGCAGCCCTTTGAGACTCCTTGTGATTAAGGGCCAATCAAATAAACATGACTTGATATATTGATAATTTAGTAAAGAAATAAACTAAATAAGGAGGGAAGTCATTGGTGGATTTAGAATTTGACAAGAACAGGGGAGAGCCCAAACCTCAGATCAGAAATTCCAACCAGTTCTAAGATCATAAGAAAAAGGAATACACTTTTTCTTCACAGTAAATATCACAACCATACAAAAAAATAAATCGTTTAGATGGTAAGATGATGAAGATCTTAGTCTTGAAGAAAAAACATTTAGCTCATGACAGGAGCTGACTTTATAGGACGTAGTTTGATAATGGTCAGCCAGCATAAAGCTGTTATTTTTTTTCCAGATCATTTCAAAAATCTTGACTTTTTGGGAGGGTCTCAATTAAAGTGTTCCTTTTTATATATAATAAATAACATTTGTTATTTATTCTCTGACAATATATAGACCGACCAATGAAGTCCATCCATTAAACTTGAATTCATTTAAAGATACAGTCTGTGTTAATTGACCAGTGTTGCTATATAATGTGCAAGCACTAACAAGTGCTAAAAAGCACAAGAAAGAACTAAGGAGACTCAAAGCGACTGAACTGCACCATGTTTTTTTTTTCACTTTTTTGCCCAACGTTTCAGAAGGTTTTTTTTTTTTCGAGTCATTCTCAACCGGTTTTAAAAAAAATGCACGTATGATACTTTTTGCTTCTTTAAATCAATGTGGTTTTCTTTAATGAATCTTTAAAATCACAGTCTTGTTCCCCGGACAGACTGAGGAGATCGTTTCTTCTTCATGCCATGAGGCTCTTTAACTCCACCCGGAGGAGTAAAAGCCCACATTGAACCCCACCCATGTTACCCTATTTTTATGATAGTGTGTATTTTCCATAGCACTATTTAAATACTCTATAGCAAAACGTTATATGGGGTATTTTTGTATTCTTTATCTTTATTTTATTGTTTTATTTTTTAACACAAGGATATTGCTGGAAGTGGGAATTTCTCTTCAACTTTGTCCCCCTGGCCATTAGACTGTTAAATGGTCAATCACACACACAGTAAGCCTACACAGCTGCTAATCTGTACATCTGTTTGTTTTGTTTTTTGCACTACTGGCAGTTCTCTTATACCTAGCCACTCCTTTGCACATCTGTTCTCCTCTGCACTACCGTACTCCATTGTTATTGTTATTGTATAGTGACTTGTTTACCTGACTGCCCATTTTGCACATCTGGTGAGCTGCTCCTCTTGCACTCTTTGCACTACTTTATATACTATACATAGCTATAATTATTGAGTATATTATTAGTACTTCAATACTCCAACTCAATACAACATTTTATTTATATCTGTACATTCAAGGAAACTGTGCGGGTCAGATGTATCGACATTTAGTTTTGTATACACGTGTAAAAGAATGACAATAAAGTAGATCTGAATCTGAATAAAGTATCTAGACATCTATCTAGATAGATAGATAGATAGATACTTTATTCATCCCCGTAGGGAAATTCACACTTCCAGCAGTCTACCCCGTTGTTTATTAACAGATGAACATGATGCCCTAGGGGTGCTTGTAGCGGAGTGGATGACGTCACGCCAGTCCAAAAGTTCGACATCCCTGCGGCAGATGGAAAACTTTTTTTTGTGAAAATCCAGGGATACACCACCTCGTGTTAGCAAGTCCGCCTCCTCTCCGATTCCCCCCGGCTTTCGTGTCTCTGTTTAGCGGCGTTGAAGCCGGATAACTCCGGGTAGCTCCGGGTGGCTACACGTTAGCGTCCGGAATGCTAAACGTGAGCCACGTTTCCGCAAAACACAGCAACTGCGCTCCCTGTGCGCTTCGATGTTTTCCACCAGCACTCGATGATCTTATTTGGTCGTGAGTTCGCATTTACCATGTTTACGGATGGTACCGAAGACTTATAACGCCGCTAACCGCTTCGCTAGCTCCGGCTCTCCTTCCACGATAGGCCCCTTCATCACGCCGGCACGAGAATTCTTCAGGGCAAGGAGTTGAAATTCCTTGAATACACGCATTTCTTGTGCACTAAAACCCATGTCCCATAAGATAGAAGTAAACCATAGTGTAGTTGTCAAAACGGGAAGAAAAAAACATTGAAGATAGGAGCAGACAATAAAACAATAGGGCAGCTGCTGGAAAAGGCAGCCGCTCGTGGCAGCGCCGCTTTGATCTAGACATCTATCTAGACATCTATCTATCTATCTAAATCACTGATTTATCTTAGAATACAAGAATTTGAATGGCAACTCCAGGTGATCTGATCGTTTGAATTATCGACAGAATTCATAGTAGATTGATGCAATATTAAAATAATTGACTGATGGGTCCAAAAGCAATGGCAACAACAGTGAGCTCAACCTGAGGTGAAATGGAACTTGTTTAAAATCGTAAATATTCCAGTGTCTCCGAACGAGAGTACGGTTTTGCATTTTCGACGTTTTGCAATATGTAGAAGTTATTGGCCCTCCGTCAGAGTTGACCTTACGCTGCTAAGTCATCAACCCTCCACCCCATGGAAAGACGGTTAAGAACGCCGTTGGCCTTGCTTATCGGCCTTTCCACATTTTATGCGCCGTTGCCATTCGACCAAACATTCCTCTAAATTGACTCGTATCATGTTATCAGGACTAAAATATTGAACACACCCCACCTGATGTAAGTGATGGTGTTCCGAAGAAACGTCGGCCGGTACTCTAAAATGAAAAACAAACGAACGCTGCTTCGTCCCGATGATGAATCAGCACAATTATAGAGCTGTATACACCATGATTTAACACCAGTTATTGTAAATGAAATGAAATGATCTGCGCTTTTCAAGTCAATGATTTCCCAAAGCTCTTTACAATGTGCTTCGCATTTCCCAATAGCGGCCGTGCAGCCATGTAAGGCGCTAACCTGCTTATTGGAGGTATTAGGGGTTCAGTGTCTTACCCAAGGACACTTCGGCATGTAACACGGACGAGCCGGAATTCGAGCTGGGATCCCTTGATCCCAAGACGAGCGCTCTACCTCCTGAGCTACTGCCGCCCCCGAAAGTATGTAGCTTCATAATTCAATTTAAATCAGGACCATTATAAAATACTTAAGTAGATACACAAGGTTTGATAGCAGGTATTGATGATGATGCCGATAATGGCCTTGACAGTGGAAAAATATATGGCAATTCAGGTCATGCAGTTTTGAGAATAACATTGTTCTGGGCCCTAAACGTTGTTCTTCTAAAACCACGGGGAAGGATCAATAACATGTATTGATATTGATGTAGATTACGGCAGTGTTCTGGTTTGCCCGCGTCCCCGCATCCTAGACGCATTATTTTTGCTGGGGACACATGGTCTCAAATCAACTTGAGGTTTTTGAGTTTTCCTTTGCCTTCATGTCAGTTTTAGATCAGGGGATGGTGTCGTAATAGTCTGTGGTTTGCAATAATCTGTGGTCTTTGCAGCCAGTTGAGACTCTTTGTGTAACCCTACCCAACCCTGGGAGTAGGGAATAAAGCTCAAAGCGATGTTTCGTTGGCCTCATTAGGTCAGTGCCGAGCGGTGCAAGCGTTAATAATCCCCCCCCCCCAAAAAAACGGCCCTTTGTATCGCAATTTAATGATTTGTGTTTTCGCGTTTGGAATTAATGACATTTATTTAGCTTCGCCTTCAAAAGGAGACGGTGAGAGATGCTTTCATCTGCTGTGTGTGGAAGGGGGGGCATGTCGGGGGCAAAGCATTTCTCCCTAATGACACGATGGAGTTCAAACCAGGGGCGCGACTGGGCTGTTTATGAAGGTGCCCAAGCCCCCCGAGAAAATATAGCATTTTTGAAACTCTCCTTCCCTTAATAAAGGTCCAGGATAAGCTTAAATATGATGAAAAACGTTAGATACTTCAAAAAAATCAATAAAAAAACTACACAAGCACGGGGAGAACATGCAAACTTCACAAAGGAAAGCTGGTTGCTGAATTTGTTCAACTGACCTCGGAACTGTGCCTTTTTAGTGTGTTTTTTGACATTTTGGCTTCCAGGAAGCTGTACGGGATTTGGAAATTTTTAACTCAGCCGTCATTTCCTGGCTTAAAGTCATGATTGCTGCTTAAGTCTGTCACAGAGACGGAGACAGGACCCAATAGCGTTCGTTTAACACAGTTTTATTGAAATAGAGAGCAGTGCTTGATTCCACGATCCGATGATCGTCGGACACGGGTGGCTTCGAGGGAGGGTAGTCGTGGGTGGCAGGAAAGCTGGTCGGTGGCCGGGACAGGGGAGCAAGGGCGGTAATCGAGTCCAGAAAAGTATCAGGTAGGAAACAGGGCAAAACGGGTCGATGGCCGGGACGGAAGAGCAGGACGGAAACGGGTCCAGAAACAGGTCGGCAACGGGTAACAGGCAGGAGAAAACAGAGCAGGAGATTGTCGGAGGGTACGGTGCTTGCCTAGCAAAAGCGTAGGTTCGCAGGACCTTACGTCGGTAACAAGGAGCCGGGGGGTTAAAAAAGTGGCAGGGAGCCAATCAGCGACCACAGCTGAATCAGTAATCATGACAAAGTCAGATCGTTCACGTTGCGCATGCTAGTATGTGCATTTCTCAGACGCGCTCAAGTAAGCTTTTGTTTTTTTTCATCTCTCCTTTTGGACTATATTTGAAATAGGCCTCTTCTTACTTTCACCATTTTCACACTCCACAAACATATAGAAAGAAAAAAAAAGCAGGGATGAGTATGAAAATACTCTCCACCCCTCCCCCCAGTCTCAACCCTCCTACCAAATGTGTTCCATGGCCTGAACAGCTTTGCTAAAAGCAAGATAAAAGCAGATGGCACAAAACAGTTGGGAAAAATCATTGATAGTAGTAAATATGAGATATCATCGGTATCGGCAGGTATTAGGGTGAAAAATGTGGCACATGTCGCACATCCCTGCTAAAAATAATATTTTCTTTTAAAAAATATTTCTATTTTTTATTTATAAATGTGCTTAATGGAATTTGGAACTTTGTTGCTCTCTGCCGCCATCTCCTGGCTTGTGTTATCATTGCACCCTCAGTCAGCTCATTCATGATGCACGTGCAAGTACTTGCCTTTCTTAGACGCAGGGCTTTTCTTACTTTCACCATTTTCTTGCTACACTGACAAATAGAAAAAAAAACAGTATGATCATTCTTCAGCACTCCCCCCAGCCTCCATTCCTCAAATCTAATTGTTCCGCCCCGTACAGCTCTGATAAACGTAAGATGAATGTCGCACGAAAATAAAGCTCAAAGGTTCTTTGAACTCAGTTGTTTACACATGTCACGGTTGCCATGGTGCCCAATTGTCCCCGCCCGTGTGGCACCAGCTGCAACTCATTCACAGATTGGCTTTTTGTCTATTTAAACTAAGGGGGATTACCACTTGTGATGTCCCTTCTCAAGGTTTCTCCTTTTCCTCATGCTGAGGTTTTGAGTTGTTCCTTGCCCGCATGTTGCTTTAAGATCAGGTCATTGTAATTGTGTCATTTTAATCCTGTGCAGTCCTTTGAGACATTTTTGTGATTAAGGGCTCTATAAGTAAATGTGACTTGACTTGACTAAGTGCTCTCATTTTTCCTTTGTCAGTCCGTCAACGAACTTCTGCCCCACAAGACGTGGGTTTCGTTTCGGTCCTGTTCCTGTTGGTTTTGTTCATGTTTATTTTTGTCCTGTTTATTATCGATTTCCAGTTTCGTTCCTGTCTATTTTTGTCATGTTTATTATTTTCTCCAGGTTTCGTTCCCGTCTAGTTTCTCCTGTTTATTTTGAAAATCCTGGTTCATTATCTATCCTGTCTGTCCCGTCCTGTCCGGTATCGACCCCATGTGTCCGGTATCATCTTAGGCAATTAGAATTGATTTCATCGGCCTGTGGCTTCCTATCATTTAACGCCAGACTGCTGTCTAACGTGCTTGACTCCCCATTTCCCGTAAAATAAAAAGCTTGTGTGAGTAACGTCACGCGTTTGGGTCCTGATCCTGTTCTGGTTCTTGACCACTCATACTTAATAGAGAAAATATTCTACCTTTTAAGGACATCTCAAATGACGCATAATACCTTTAAATGTCTTTCTCAGATAGTAAAATATTTCAAGTAAGGTAATTAATTTAAGTACCGTAAATTCCGGACTATAGAGCGCACCTGATTTTAAGCCGCACCCACCACATTTCAAGAGAATAACTGCTTTTGTACTTACACAAGCCACACCTGTATATAAGCCGCTTGTGCCCACATTAAAACATGTAACACAATCACAAAATTAACCCCAACCTGACTTTGTGTCCCGTGATTGTAACTAAATATAAAGTACAAAGTCCAAAAATTGCAGCCGTTAAAATGAACGGAAAATGATACCGGTACTTAAGGTTTGATGCAGACCTGCAGAGTCCGGGTCCCGTTGAAAATAATCCAAGGAAAAAAAAAAGTATATTTCCAAAAGTAAGGGTGGGAAAAATATATATCCACTATTGTCCGCTGCGTCCACAAACATGTCTCACCTTTACTCCACTTCCCGTCAGCCCCCGTTGTTTTCGCCCCTTCTTTTTGATTCGCCCGTGGAAAACATATCAGAATCTCTAAAATAAAATAAATACATTACAAAAATATAGAGTTGCAAATACATATTATACATGGTTACACATATTTACAAAGAAAGACGGTACACCGAGAGAGGTTTCAAAGCTTTAATAATAATGACTTTCATCCCAAACCGTGCCTGTGAAGGGTGGCAAAACGCTACTAGCAACACGCTTGCAACACGGTTAACGACTCTGTTAAAAAAACATACCGTACTTGTAGTAATCACAATAAACCATCCTCATCTTCCTCCTTATAACTGACGTCATCAAAGTCGTCTTCCTTCCGTATGGGAAAGAGACTTTGTCATATAGACGTCGTGCCACGCTCCCTTATTCAAAAACACGCTAGCAACACGCTCGCAAAGCAAAATTTACGTGCAGTAGCTCTGTTTCCTTCTTTATCGGATTGCTCGATTGCTTTTAGCTTGAAAGCTGCGTCATGTGCCTTTCTTTTTGCAATCTGCATGATGAGGGTATGTTGTTGCAGTCTTCCTCTGCGCATATATTCCAGCGGTCTAAATCTTACCTTTAGTACTCGAGCGCCGCTGGCGGCCGTTAGAAAAATGACATCAATCGGCCGCATCGCTGAATAAGCCCCAGGGTTGAACGTTTGGGAAAAAGGTAGCGGCTTATAGTCCGCAATTTACGGTATTTGAGTGCTAAAGACGTTACTGTTGTGTCCAATTAGCCATCGGATGGCGTGGGAGTCCCGAACAGGGAAATCGGCGGCCATGCGTGCTCTTCAGCACCCGTAAGCTCGCTGTCAGTCCGACTTATCCGGCAGCTAATGAGCTCACGCGTCCCGCTTAAAGATCTGTTTGTTATTCTGCCGGCCGCCGCATGGAAGCTCTCCAAGGTCAAAAGGAAGCCTGGAAATGGTCCACAGAGACACTCCCGTGCGTTCGGGATGTTAAGCGTGGATTTCAAATGGATAAATCCTCAATCGCCGTTTTCACGCGCTGGCACTTTAAACCCTCGGCGGTCCGGTCAAATTGGCCTCGAATCCCGATTCGAGGCGTACCCAAAGTCAGTTCAATGCTTTTTTTGAACCGTATGGAGACAATGGACGCTTTAGGTCTCTTGAAAGGTAACACTCTTAAGGGTTGTCTCCATCCATCCATCCGTTATCTGCACCGCTTGTCTTCAGTAGGGTCACGGGGGTGCTGGAGCCCATCCCAGGCATCTTGGGCAGTGGGCAGGGGACACCCTCTACTGGTCTCAGGGCACACAGGGACAATTCGCTCACTCATTCACACCTAGGGACAATTTGGACCGGCCAATCAACCTAAAATGCATGTCTTTGGAATGTGGGAGGAAACCGGAGTGCCCAAGGGAAACCCACGCAAGCACGGGGAGAACATGCAAACTCCACACAGGAAGTTCGATGTCATGACCTCAGAACTGTTCCGCACACGCGCTAACCACTGCGCCGCCGTGCTGCCTAAGGGTTGTCTCAAACTGAAATGATGACTGCTACCATTGAGTCATCTAAGTTGGAACATACAGAAATACAAGCTTTTTATTCTTCTCTGTTCATCTTAGCTGGGGCATTAGCATGAAGCCTTACCTGGTCCCAGGTCGAATTTGATCTCAATCCGAAAAACGAAACATTGTATTTTACACATTTTTCCAAAGGTGTTTCCAAAAGTGCCCATTTGGAGATGACCAGTTTACAGCCCTAAAAACTTTGCATCCAGGTATTTTATATCGGCCAATTTTTAGAAATTGTAAAAGAGTTGTAAATGTTTGAGTTCACTTTTCAGAAGTCATTCCCTGATTGTGCAGTCTTGCACGGGACAATCGCGTGCAAAAAATGGATTCCGGGTTGCATTTACACATTTGTATTTTTGTCTCAAATTTGAATACTATCTATCGATCTACCCTGGTCATATCCCTCGAGAGGGGTGACCGACAACAAGACAAACACATACAAAAACAAAGAGAATAAAAAAGGGTCCTGTGGTGAGGGGGCCCTCTCCCCCTGGGAGGTGTGAGAATTCTCCCACCGTGGTCCGCTGTGTGTCGTAAGAGGCGACTAAAGTGGAGGAAGCGAGGGGACTGGGGATCCTCTCCTCTCTATCTCTACTCCCCTTAGAGACAGCAAGGCACAGAAAGGGGGCGGGAGACCCAAATGTCTCGCAAACCCTAGTTATAGGGTCACTAAATGTGAGAGGATGTGGAAGTAAAGCGACTGAGTGGAAGAAAGAGGAGATCGGCAGGATGATGACTAAAAGGAAGGTTGATGTGATTTCAATACGCCCTGTAAAATTGCGTACACTTAAGTGGGGCGGTAGTAGCTCAGGAGGTAGAGCGCTCGTCTTGGGATCGAGAGATCCCAGTTCGAATCCCGGCTCCTCCGTGTTACATGTGAAAGTGTCCTTGGGTAAGACACTGAACCCCCAATGGCCCTGGCTTAAAGTCATGATTGCTTGGCTGGCGTTTTCAGGGGTGTTTACAGTTTGTTCTGTGGGTTTTCGTCATGAAGTGTCTCAAAGATAGATTATTCAATGAACTTCCATATAAAGGATTACGGAAAGACGTACAGCCAAAACAGAGTCTGTCGGTGTAAAACATCGAGTGTAAACTAGTTGAAACTTTTCCCTATATATTTTGGACTGAGCATATGGATTACCATACAATCACTAAAATTCGATAGTCACAGAGAAAACTACTATGGCCATCATTTTGTCGAGCCAAATGCCCTTGTGAAAAGAGCCATATCCGGCTCCCGAGCCATACGTTCCCGACCCCCACGCAGGGAGGTAGGCGCATGCTGCAATTTATTTGTAATTGTTTTTGATTTGCCGTAAGAAATGGAATAAAACGCCAGTTTGTTGCTATTTGTTTACATCAGCTACTTTTCTTTTGATGAAATCAGGCTCAATTGTATTATTGTTATCTGAAGGAGTGATCTTAACGTTTTAATTAGATTCACAAGGTCGGAAACTCGACGAGGGAAGAGTTAATGGACCCGTTTCTGAAGTGACCTCGTTTTTCGAACGCAAATAGACAAATTGCGACAAACAGAAGATGAATTTGTCTTTTATTTAAAGATCTTTAGATAAACAAAACCTTTATTAGACGCACCATATTTTTTTATACATATGTAGATTCACAACTGCATTATAAGACTTTAAAATTGCTCATTTTGTACATATTTGTATACAAAAAAAATAGTATGAATGGTTATATCTTACTGGCTTCAAAGTAACTGGAAAAAGAAAAAAATGAATTACTTTGTAGGGAGTTTCAAAATAAAACATATAAAAGAACTCACAAAAGAAAACATAGTGTTAAAAATTGTTTACAAATATCCAAAGCCCGACCGACTCCTATTTTTAGAGGCGTGTTTCTCGTGTATTCAAAGGGACAGCGTGTAATAGTTGAACACTAGATGTCGCTGTATTGTGTCCTGCAACCAAAAACGAGTGCTAAAAAGCACAAGGAAGAGTACCAATAACAGAGACTCAAAGTGATCAAACAGCACCAATTTATTCTCAGTTTTTAAGGTTTTAGGGTACCAGGAGCAGCAAGATGTCAGACGATTTTGTCAGCTCCCTTTAGGTGAGGCTTGTGTTATGTAAGTTAAATGCAGTTTCCTCGACCTACGAGTATTTAATAAGTTTATGACCTAATTCATGTATATTTGCTTATTATTTAAATCATTATTGTATTTTTTTTATAATAATATAATACACACTGCCCCTTTAAAGATTTTAAATGTTCAGTTACAAAATAATCATGTGTATTACTTGTGAGTTGCTAAGAGAGCAAAACGGTGCATTCGGGAAACTTCCGTAACATTGCATTAACCTCATGCGAAAAGTGCAAAAATGACATTAATTAGTTTTCGAGAAAAAAGGTAAAAACTGTCGGTTGCACGTAATTAGTCTTATTTAAGAAAACAAAAACCGATAAATCTGTATTGATACCACATAATGCGTTTGTCAAAATAATCGCTAATTAGCGAATAATTAATTAAAACCTTTTTCTATGTTATTATTGTTTACAGATTTCTCATAGGATTAGATAGATAGATAGATAGATAGATAGATAGATAGATAGATAGATAGATAGATAGATAGATAGATAGATAGAGACTTTATTCATCCCCGCAGGGAAATTCACACTGATGGGATAATTTTAAATACATTCATTCTTTGTGCAGCTACGTGTTATTTCGCTCTTTTTGTGATTTATTGTTTTAAGTGTCTGCTTCTATATTCGTCCCGTTTTTCGTCCCGTTTGACAACTACACTTTAACTATCCTATTTTTTTGGGGGGGTTTTAACGCACAAAAAAATGCGTTTATTCAAGGAATCTACTCCTTGCCCTGAAGAATTCTCGAGCCGGCGTGATGAGGGGGCCCTATCGTGGCTGCAGAACCGGGGCTAAGCAGCTAGCGGCATTATAAGCCTTCGGTACCGTTCGTAATCATGGTAAATATGGACTCTCTACCAAATAAAACCGACGTACTGACCGTGCTGGTGAAAAACATCAAAGGGAGTGCAGTTTGCTGTGTTTTACGGAAACGTGGCTCACGTCTAGCATCCTGGACGCTAAAGTGGAGCTACCTGGCTACCCGGCTTCAGTGCTGTTAGGACAGACAGAGACAGAAAAGCCTGCGGGAAGCGGAGAGGAGGCGGACTCGCTATCTACGTGAACACGAGGCGGTGTAACCCTGGGCACTAAGATTTCCATCTGCCGCAGGGACGTGGAACTTTTGGCCTAGCGTGTGACGTCATCCACTCCGCTGTTGCTAAACTACAACACAGCACCCCGAGGCCATCCTGTTAATCTGTTCATAAACAACAAAAGGATACTGCTGGAAGTGTGAATTTTCCTACGGGAATGAATAAAATATCTATCTATCTATCTAAATAAATGCAACATGAATAACTGACATGATCTTTTTACCTCCCATACATAAAACAAAAATTCTGTGGTGCCATTTTCACACGAGGTTAAAGATTGGTATATTTTCTTCGCTTAGAGGGGAAAAAACGGTTATTTGGTCGATCATAATCGGTCGGGCTCTCCGAGAAACAGAGGCGGGTATGAAAAATATCTCTATAAAAAAGAAGAGTTATTAAAAAGAGAGCGTTCTTCGAGTGTTGGTAAAAAAACAAAAAAAACAAATAGAGATAAAAGAGAATGTGACGGATGGAGAGAGGGAAGGCTGATTCCTCCCTGGAGAATTCTTTTCAAGCGTCGGTGTCAGGAACAAAGCCTCAGGCGGCCCCGGCTGACATCCAGTTCACCTTGCGGCCGGGCCGGGGGCCTTCTGTCGTCCTCCCGTCGGGCCCCTCAACTCATGAATTGCGTGTAGCCCTCGGCCCCCGTCACGATGACATCCATCCAGATCCTCATGGCCTCCGGGGACGGCGCCACCATGTAGTAAAGGCGGTCGTGAGTCTTCACGCAGAAGGTCAGGGACGGGTTGGGGCTCTGGAGGAGATCCGGGACAAACTTTAGATTCTTATACTTAGGGGTCTTTGAAGACACTGACTTGTTTTTCCTCAAAGACGAACAATAGCAGTGTTCTGCTTTGCCCGCGTCCTAGACGCATGATTTTTGCTGGGGACGCATCGTCTCGAATCAACGTGCGTCCCCGGGACGCAACTTTTTGGACACAAAATTGACATTATTACTTGATTACTTTTTTTTTTTAAACAAAGATTTAGAGCACTCCAAACTTTTCGTCAGGCGGATCCGCCATTGTTGTTTTGGTCTCGCGGTTCGAGATTTCGTCCGCACGCCGATCTCGGCCAACGAGATTTCGTTGCTTCGAGATGACGTCATTATTGTGGTGCTTGTCGTCGAGGGAAGGTTAAATATGCCTCCGGAAAAAACAGTATTAGGTAAAAATCAACACAAAATTGCTCATCTATCAGTGTCAGTAATAAGTCAAAACATAATGCAGAGTGTGATAACAACGGCAATAATTCCGGCCAGCAAAAACGGCGGAGAAATTCTTCAGAAGATTGCGGAGGCAAGGAAAACACGTGTGTTGAAGCGAACGGTTCGACGAAAGAAAATAAACAAAAGAATACTCCAAGCAAGAAAGGACTTTTCTGCCAAAATGGACTCAATTATATTCCTGGTGACGCTATGAAGAGGATGATAAAGGAGGCTACATGCTCTGTGATGCGTGTACCCAGCGTGACAAAAAAACTGGATTGCATAAATCATTTCGCAATACAAACTTTCAGAAGAGCATTTTCGATCGGCACCACCACAATGAAAACCACAAATTAGCTATGGAAATTCCGTTGCTCCAATTGGACCTTGAGAAGGCATTACAACTGTGGCGGGACAGCAAACCACCAAGAATATATGAACTGAAAAATCTGAAGTGATTAAAACTGCATGAATATATAGAATAATATTTCAGCAATATTATTTTGTATAATGTAAAATATTTTTGTGAACTGAAAAATCTTGAAGTGATAACTGATTTTTATTGCCAATAATGATTACAACTGAATGAATATATGGATTTATATGATATATTTGTCGCCGATTTACAATTTCAAGCTGGATAAGACTAAATTTTGGGGAGCCATAGATCTCTGTTGGGACCCATAGATTTTGGAGCATGCGAGTCCCTGGGATCCATTACTTTTCAGAGGTAAAATGATGCAATAGCGAGGACAAATGTCTAAGAATTTGATGTTAACAGACTGATTTTTTTCTAAACTGAACTGGCGTTGCTACCACAATGTGTATCGGGGTGTCGAACTCATTTTAGCTCGAGGGGCCACATGGTCGAAAAAAAAAAAGATCTTAAACCACATTTCCATATTTGAAGTGTTTTCCGCACTATAAGGCGCACCGGGTTATAGGGCGCACCCCCAAAAAATAGTTTTTGGTCCTATATTTTCCATACATAAGGCGCACGGGATGATAAGGCGCTACAATGGGAACGTGGAGAAAACAGTCAGATAGTTCAGTCCAACTTCTTACCCCCTTAACATTCCCAAAGCTTGCAAAGACGCAAATACGTGTCGAGAACACGTGCGGATGCGGTGTCCGTACGATGTCACTCAAATGCATCGTTCCAAATATCATTCGGAAGGTTAAAGTCTTGGGATTCAAGAAATGCCAACCATTCCTTCGTTTCTATTTTCTTTTTCGCTGGCAACTTTACTGTGCATATGACAATAAACACTTGGAATTGAGTTGAATTTAAAAATAGACACTCCATTTCATCCATTATCTGCACCGCTTATCACAGAAACATCGAGTTCAGTCTGAAACAAGATACAGGGAAAATATATAGCCGGAGTAGCTCACCGAAGGCGTTGTGTTCAATAATAATGTGCAACCATGGTCCTCTTATATCCGTGAGTGTAGTGAATCCAGGAGAGTAAAATATTTACAAATACAAAATAGTAAAAAATGTTTTCTCTATGCCGTAGTGCAACCCGACGTGTGATTCGCATTTATCTTTTTCGGCCAATTGCAGGCTTTGTTTTGCCGTTTAAGCCAATGCCAGCCTGTAAATGATAAAAAGGATCCGCCCCCTTTACCTCCGAATAAATTTAGCCAATAGCGATCGATTCAAATGATGATTGACACATTGGTTAGCCAATAAAACGCCGGTAAATAAATCCCAGCATACATATTTGCGTTCGGGGGAAAAATCGAGTCGGCGGCTGCTTGCCTTAGTTGCAAGACTTTGCGACTTAATATTGATCCATATAGAAGGCGCACTGTATTATAAGGCGCATGGTCAGCTTTTGAAAAAAAGAAAGGCTTTTAGGTGCGCCTTATAGTGCAGAAAATACGGTACTCATTTTGAATTTATTTGATGCATTAAAATCATTTCTTTGAATTTAGTGAGCATGAGGAAGTGGCTGAGGTGACTTTTACCTTGGTAGCGACGCGCAAGTGGTCATAATAAACCTCTTCGATGGCCTGGAAGTAAATCAGGCCTTTCAGCTTGGTCTCGTGTTTGTCTGGGAGAGAGAGAAAAAAAGGAAAATAAAGTCAGCCTTTTTTTATATTATGTTCTCCTCATTTTTATTTTTCCCCAATAAATTAAGTACAAAAACTGCGCTTTTTGATTCAGTACAGTTGGAGGCCGATGGAGGAATCTGCCACGCTCTGAAAATGCCGGTCTACTCGTGATCCCAAGAGCCAAGAAGAAATCCACAGGTTGGAGAGCGTTCTCCTTTCGGGCCCCGGTGCTTTGGAATGCTTTGGCCCCTGAGATCGGATCTGCAACCTCAGTGGAAATGTTTAAATCTAAGCTAAAAACACACTTTTATTCTATAGCATATGAATAACCTAGATTTTATGTTGACAATATCTGTGTATTATTTGCCCTCATGTAGGTTTTAGATCAGGGGATGGTGTCATAATAGTCTGAAGTTTGAAATAGTCTTTGATCTGTGCAGCCCTTTGAGACTCTTTGTGATTAAGGGCCAAACAAATAAACATGACTTGACTTGACATAGGTTTTGAGTTTTTCCTTGCCCTCATGTAGGTTTTAGATCAGGGGATGGTGTCATAATAGTCTGGGGTTTGCTATAATCTGTGGTCTGTGCAGCCCTTTGAGACTCTTTGTGCTTAAGGGCCAAACATGACTTGACTTGAGGTTTTTGAGTCTTTCCCTTGCCCTCATGTCGGTTTTAGATCAGGGGATGGTGTCATTATAGTCTGTATTCAGGAATGGTCTGTGCAGCCCTTTGAGACTCTTTGTGACTAAGGGCCAAACAAATAAACATGACTTGACTTGACTTGTTTATTACTTTGTTCCTTTCATTTTCCATTCTGGTTCGGCACCTAGTTTCTGGTTTGGACGTTGTCAGGTTGGATTTTATACAGGCACGTTATTTATATTCTGCCCCTTTGTTTGTTTGTTACATTGTTCCTGGATTTGTTAATACATGTATACTGGAGGTAAGATCCTGGGCCCGGGTCCTAATTCCAGGCTAGGTTCGGGCACAAAATGTCAATCATTAAGTCGGGCTGGTTGGGCTTCTTGGAGGATCTGCACAGCATGCACGCTGTTCGACGCACTTACTTTTACTCGAGTAATTAATTGGATGACTACTTTTTACTTTTTGTAAACAGCCTTAATCACAAGAAGGGTTGTACAGACTACAGACTACTATTACACCCATCCATCCATTATCTGCACCACTTATCCTCAGTAGGGTCGCGGGGGTGCTGGAGCCCATCCCAGCTGTCTTCGGGCAGTGGGCAGGGGACACCCGGGACAATTTAGACCGGCCAATTCACCTGACATGCATGTTTTTGGAATGTGGGAGGAAACCAGAGTGCATGGAGGAAACCCACACAAGCACGGGGAGAACATGCAAACTCTGGAGGATTCAATTCCATGACCTCAGAACTGTGCCATGGACGCGCTAACCACTCAACCGCCCTACTATAATACCATCAATGATAATATTTCCTACACCCAAAAAGAACAATACTATAGGAATACTACAAAAATACTACTACAGTAATACTATAATACAAAAATACTACGACAGAAATATGACAGAAGGACATCTTTTCAGCCCTGGGGTCTCAAACTATTGACCCGAGGGCCGCCGGAGCCAGGGTCCGGGTGAGGTTGGGCCGAATTGGGATTTCCACGAGAAAATTTCGGATTCAAATAAAATCCACTCTTCTGATATATGTCTTAAGAAGAATGCTACACGAAACAAGATCCAAAAACAAAAAGGTATCCAGAAAAAAAGTGAAAATAAATCAATCCGTCATAAATGAATCTATAATTTCGTCAAAGGGACAGTGTGTATCATTTGACCACTAGATGTCACCACGAAAAACGAGTGCTACAAAGAAAGAAGACAAATTACAGAGACTTAAAGTGACCCAACCAAATCATGTTTCTTTTTTTATGTCCAGCTTTTTGCAAAGAAAGAAAAAAGGGGGGGAGGACAAAAAAGAAAGAAAAAAGATGAAAAAATGAAAAAAACACAAAGAAAGAAGAAAAAAGAAAAGAAAAAGATGAAAATAGGGGAAAAAGGACAAGGAAAAAAATAGATTTAAAAAATTTTACTCAGTTTTGGAGGGTACGTGAAAAAAGTAAGATGGCTGACAATTATGTCAGCTCCATCAAGTTGAGGCCAATGTTATGTCATTTAAAACACGGATGCTTATTTCATAATCTCATCTCATCTCTCATCTCATCAGCTACACCGCTTATCCTCAGTAGGGTCGCGGGGCTGCTGGAGCCCATCCCAGCAATCATCGGGCAGTGGGCAGGGGACACCCTGAACTGGTTGCCAGCCAATTGCAAGGCACTTATTTCATCATGTTCTTTCTTATTTTCCAATCAGTTTTTGATTTTTGAATGAATACAATTTTCCCACCAGGCTCCAAATTATACACTGTCCCTTTAAATCACAGGCATCAAACAGGCGGCCCGCGGGCCAGATCAGGCCCACCAATGGTTTAAATCTGGCCCGCAACACAACAGTGAGAGAAGCGCAAGAGGGAAATGAGCTGTAGTTTTAAATATTTCCACCGGATGTCACCCAAGCCAGTGAACACTTGCAAAACAATTGTGGTCGTGTTTTTCCATTTCTCTCTGACTCACTTCTTTTTTATTTATTCCTCCCTCTTTTTCTTTCTCCTGTTCCCTCTCTCTTTCAATCTCTTTTTCACTTTTCTCTTTTTCTCTCTCACTCTTTCTTTTTCTTTGTCTTGCTCTCTTTTTATTTTCTCTCCAATTTACACTTTAATTCTCTTTCTTTACATTTCTATTTCTTTCTCAACCTCATTTTTTTACCTCTCTCTCGCTCTCACTTCACTTTGTCTCTTTTTCTACTCCTGACTCTTTTTTTCTGTCGTTTCACTTCTCTTATTCTTTTTATCTTTCTCTTTTTTCACTTTCTTTTTCTCTCTCTATTCATTTCCCCCTTCTTCTCCATTCATATCTCTCTTTTTCTCTCACTGTGACTCTTTCTCCCTTGTTCTCGCTATCTGTTTATCGCTCTCTCTTTCCCTCCCTCTCTCTTTCTCTTAAATTTACTTGTCAGGCCCCCGTGAGAATTTTTTTAAAGCATTTGTGGCCCCCCCAGCTAAAACGAGTCTGACACCCCTGCTTTAAGCTTTTGAGACCCCCGATTTAAGCAGAGTCGGGGCGATTCTCTTTCAAATTTGGCCTGGAGTCTTAAACATCCCATTAACCTGACTGGTATTCTTCAGTCAAAGATGCTCCGAGGAGAAAGTCTTCCGAGGCGGAAATGTTTTCATCTTACAGCACTCTTCAAATAAAACCCGCTGAAAAACGAAAGGCAACCTCATGAAACCGTAGCAATGTTTTTTAGGGGGTTTGTTTTTGTTTTTTTGTCATTCAAAAGTGCCCGGTAATGAGATATATGTTTTTTGGGGGTGTTATCAGTCAGAAACAAGCCAGGAGCGAGTCTTCACCCGAGAAAAACATTTCTCGGGAAAGCCTTGCATCTTATTTCATCACCTTCATCATCGCCGTCGTCTTCGTCAGTAGCGCTCGGGTGAAAGGCGAGCCAGCCCGGACGAGTTTTTGCCAAATACATCGGTGCTTCTTAATACATACCGTATTTTCCGCACTATAAGGCGCACCGGGTTATAGGGCGCACCCCCAAAAAATAGTTTTTGGTCCTATATTTGACATACATAAGGCGCACCGGATGATAAGGCGCTACAATGGGAACGTGGACAAAACAGTCGGATGGTTCAGTCCAACTTCTTACCCCCTTAACATTCCCAAAGCTTGCAAAGAAGCAAATACGTGTCTCAGACATGTACGGAAACTGTGTCCGTACGATGTCACTCAAATGCATCGTTCCAAATATCATTCGGAAGGTTAAAGTCTTGGGATTCAAGAAATGCCAACCATTCCTTACTTTCTATTTTCTTTTTCGCTTGCAACTTTACTGTATATATGACAATAAACACTTGGAATTGAGTTGAATTTAAAAATAGACACTCCATTCCATCCATTATCTGAACCACTTATCACAGAAACATCGAGTTCAGTCCGAAACAAGATACAGGGAAAATATATAGCCGGAGTAGCTCACCGAAGTCGTTGTGTTCAATAATAATGTGCAGCCAATGTCCTCTTATATCCGCGAGGGTAGTAAATCCAGGAGAATAAAATATTTACAAATACAGAATAGTAAAAAAATGCTTTCTGTATGCCGTCAAACCACGTGCTATACGCATTCATCTTTTTCGGCCAATTGCGGGCTTTGTTTTGCCGTTCAAGCCAATGCCAGCCTGTAAATCATAAAGAGGATCCGCCCCCTTTACCTCCGAATAACTTTAGCCAATAGTGATTGATTCAAATGATGATTGACACATTGGCTAGCCAATGAAACGCTGGTAAATAAATCCCATCATACACCGCAGACTACTTGGCGTTCGGGGGAAAATCGAGTCGGCGGCTGCAAGTTAGTTGGAAAACTTAATGTTGATCCATAAATAAGGCGCACTGTATTATAAGGCGCATGGTCAGCTTTTGAAAAGAATAAAGGCTTTTAGGTGCGCCTTATAGTGCGGAAAATACGGTAACCCTACCCAACCCTGTTTACTACTGATTGTTATTTTATGATATTGTTTACTGTTTATTTTTGTTGCACTTGGTGTGTAGGATAACTCTGTTGCTGGTAGGGTGCAATGAATACGTTTTATAACACTACTACCTGTCTGTCCTTCTCTATTTAACCGACTTGAATATCGAAATACCGAAGATTCCGAAAGCGGGGAAATAAAGACCCACTGGCTCACCCACGTAATAGCAGAAATTCCTCTTGAGACGGTCGAAAACGAACCAGCGTTTCTTCCAGGATTTGATTTTGCCGCCCATCTTGACCAAATGGCCTTTGCACATTTTCTCGGTGAGGATGACGAAGGGGCAGGTATCCACGCTGTGGCCCGCGGACTCCACGTGGGCTCGCAGGTCGAATTCCTCCTTCAGGTTGGGCAGGTAGCGAGTCATTGGACGAGCCTGCGGGCAAAAAGTTACCCGTTTTGGGTGATTGAGTGGCGTTTTATAGGTATTCTTACGCTAGGGCTGCAACAACTCATCGATACCATCAATGAGTCAAAGTTTTGGTTAACTACAGTAATTCGTGGTATCACGTGATTCATGAACTGCCAAGTACGTTACATCAATGCAAATTTGAGTACGCACGATGTGCGACACTGAGAGATGTAGTACCACGTTTGTCTGGCAGAGGACGCCGTTTTCATAAAAGAAAAGTTTTCTTACATTTTTTTAAAACCCCAAACCAGTGTTCCCTCTTAGCTGCGCACGTGCGCAAATGCACACTGCTCGCACGTTCTCAGCGCACGAGAAAATCGAGCCAGCGCACAAAAATCAGGGCTCAAAATTACTAACTAAGAAGCGACTTAAGTCAGTTACAGTGCATGAATGTCAAAATACACGGCTTCCCCTGACGTTGTGTCCTAAATGCGGTATTTTGAAGTCGAGTCCAAGGAGAACGAAGTTGAGTAAAGTTAGGAGAGTTTGTCGAGAACCGGATTCTTCGGCTCGGCTCACTAAAAGGAACCGGCTCTTTCGGGTCCTAAACAGCTCTTCGGGTTGTTTTTGCTTCTTTCATCCCTACACGACTAAATATGATGTAAAATGATGCACAAAATGACTTAAAGGGAGGGGGGAATAGAACAGAAAAGAAAAAAATACCAAAATGAAAAAGTAGTGAAAAGCTGAGAAAAAAAAAACAAAAGGAAGAGAAAAAAAGACAAACTCAGAAAAAAGCCAGGAAAAAAAAGAAAAGAAAGAAACAAGGGAAAAAAAGGAAATGGATATCTTGTGAAAGAATTGTAAGAACAGACGACGTTTGTAGGCAATCGTACATGAGTCAATTCATTCAAAAGAGAAAAATCATTTTGCATTGCCGGAAACTCAACAAAATGTAACGTGATGTCAAGTTTTGGACATGTTTGATCATGAATTATCTTGCCACACTTGGGATTGCCGTTGCTCACTGTTGTTTCAAGCGTTGCTCATCGACTTTGTGTGAACGCTCAGACCCCTGCAAGATGACAGGGAACATTGGTCTGGTGTTTTTTGAAAAAGGGTGAATACATTCCACTATCCAACCTCCCGTGTGGAGTTTGCATGTTCCCCCCGTGCTTGCGTGGGTTTCCTCCGGGCACTCCGGTTTCCTCCCACATTTCAAAAACATGCATGTCAGGTGAATTGGACGGTCCAAAATGTCCCTTGGGGTGAATGAGCGAGCGAATTGTCGGTCTCTGTGTGCCCTGCGACTGGGGTGTCCCCTGCCCACTGCCTGAAGATAGCTGGGATGGGCTCCAGCCCCCCCGAGACCCTACTGAGGATAAGCGGTGCAGATAATGGATGGATGGATATTCCACTATGTCTGCTTCAAACTGCACAATGCTTTCATTCAATCAATTTGAGAAGTGGATTTCTTCTGAATTTGTGTCCTATTAGGGTGGAACGACGGGTCCTCAAGTCCCATCGGTAGACCGGAACACCAAAATGAAACGGGAATGTTTTTTTTTTTACGGCCTCCACTGACCTGCGCAAAGTTTTTCTCCCTCATCTTGACCTCCTCCTCCACCAGTCTCCTCCTGTGGGCCGTCTCATCCAGGAGCCTCCTCTCGGCCTCCTCGCGCCTCTTCCTTTCCTCCTCCAGGAGATGGCGTCGCGTCTGCGCCTCCCTCTCCTGGGACGGAGAAAAACAAACGGGGAAAGGAGGAGAATACGTTAACGCCGGGCAAATATTGCGATACAAAGTGAGAGGGAACCGCGGGAGAGTTGAAATCCCCCATGCGGGTTTTGTCAAATCCGTCCCTGAAGTCTGCCTAGAAAAGCTTTGCTGATGTAAAAGACGCCTTTGCTGTTGGGTGAGCATCGTGTCAACACGTGGTAACAATTCCAAGCCTTGCGACAGCGTTTCAACACCTTGAGAAAGAATATCGCAATGGTGAAGAGTGACACAAAGTAGGACGGTGTGGAAAATCAATCCTGACATATAGAGAAATACCTGTATGATCAAATAAAAGCCTTGAATTCAATGCCGACTGATTAAATGAACACATAATTCCTTAATCAGATTCAGATCTACGTTATTGTCATTCTAGTACACGTGTATACAGAACGAAATGTCGATACATCTGACCCGCACAGTTTTCTTGAATGTACAGATATAAGTAAAATGTTGTATTGAGTTAGAGTATTGAAGTACTAATAATATACTCAATAATTATAGCTAGGTATAGTATTATACAGTAGTGCAAAGAGTGCAAGAGGAGCAGCTCACCAGATGTGCAAAATGGGCAGTCAGGTAAACAAGTCACTATACAATAACAATAACAATGGAGTACGGTAGTGCAGAGGAGAACAGATGTGCAAAGGAGTGGCTAGGTATAATATGAAATGAATACAATTTATTCATATATGTATACGTTTTGTTATTTCCTTATTCTGCCTTTTATTTTGTCATGAATTTTGTCACACAAAAAAACAATTTCTTATTCATTTCATGGTTCATTCTAGCTCGTTTGAATGACATATTGCTTTTACAAAATACACAAAAGAATAAGAAAAGAAATGCACCAAAAATGATAAAATACAAGACAAAATACATAACGTGTCACGGTTGCCGTGGCGCCCAATTGGCCCCGCCCGTGTGGCGCCAGCTGCAGCTTGTTGACGGATTGGCTCCCTGTCGGTATTTATACTCTGTCCTATCAGTCCCCTTTTGTCGGTCAGTCTGCAAATCTGTTTTTACACGGCAAGCCCTTTTTCGACCCTTTTTCACGTTTTTTTGCTCCTGTTTGTCTCCCACTACGAACTAATTTGATCTCGACCACGTCTGCTCTCCCGTCCCGAATTACGATCTGTGTTTTATTCCGACCACGTCTGCTCTCCCGTCCTGGCTTACGACTCTCTTCCGACCACGTTTTAGCTCTCCTGTCCCGGGCACTGACCCGTTTTTCCGTTCCCGACCCCGCCATCGCTCGCCACGGGAGATCCACTTCCGCGTTCAGAGCGGCCTTCCTTAATCCGACCAGCAATCGCCGGATCGTGAGCGCAACCCTTTCTCTTCCTTCAATAGAACTTGTGGTAACATTACACGAGTAGGTCCTGTTTCCGTTTTGGTCCTGACATGACGCACTAATGACAAAAATATAACAAAATAAAACAGCAAAGTAAAATATAAAATACGTGCCAAATACATGACAAAATACACGACAAATCATGTCCGTCAAGGAATAGGAAGAAGCATTTGCGTATTTCAGCCAACCTCACAAATATACATATTTACATAGATTCTGTGAATGCACCGTCACTTCATCATCACCATCACTATTTTCCCCGTCATCACCATCATTGCTGTCTCTATACTTTTTCAATAGTATACTATTATAATAACAATAATTCTTATTGGTGCTCATGGTGTCAGCTCCCATATCACGCTCCCACTTGTCTACCCTAACTATGAATTGTGCGGGCTATGACTGTTTTGTTCTCTTAGTAAAAATGTCTCTATGTGATTGCATCCCTATTTATTAAGTTTTTGTTTAGTTTTAACGAACATCACCAACTCAATGTTTTGTGGTGTGTGTTGTCCATCATACAAAATATCATTGGACCTGCTGCTAGAGAGGTTCTGACCACAGGCAGCAGGGACATTGCTAAGTGTCCTAGACTGTGCATTTAAAAGACAAGACATGGGATCTTGAGCCGGATGCTTCCAGCAACACGCTCCCGCTTGTCTACCCTAACTATGAATTGTGCGGCCTATGACTGTTTTGTTCTCTTATTAAAAATGTCTCTATGTGATTGCATCCCTATTTATTAAGTTTTTGTTTAGTTTTAACGAACATCACCAACTGACCGTGTTGTGGTGTGTGTTGTCCATCATACAAAGTATCTTTGGACCTGCAGCTAGAGAGGTTTTGACCACAGGCAGCAGGGACATTGCTAAGTGTCCTAGACTATGCATTTAAAAGACAAGACATGGGATCTTGAGCCGGATGCTTCCAGCAACACGCTCCCGCTTGTCTACCCTAACTATGAATTGTGCGGCCTATGACTGTTTTGTTCTCTTGTTAAAAAATGTCTCTATGTGATTGTATCTCCATTTATTTCGTTTTTGTTTAGTTTTAACGAACATCACCAACATATTTATTCACCTCATTGTTTTTATCATTAATATAGATACAAATCGAGATGAATTTGCATATTATAACAGTGACAGCAAAATAACAACAATAACAATGTTCAACAATAAGAATAGTTATATAGTTAATGATAATAATCGTAATGACAATAAAAACCACAAAAATAATAGTCATGATAATAGTTATAATAATAATAAGCTTAATTATTAGCATGACCCTTCCATTGACTGTATATGGCTTCTGCTCACTGACATTATTTGGATACCAATAATGTTCCTTTGATTGATTGAAAATTTTGTGTTCTAGGATAAAAATACAAAATACACAGCAAAATATATGACAAACTAATGAATATACTGTAACACATGACAAAATAATTACTGAAATCAATTTAAAAACTGCAAAAATAAATGAATACAATGCATATTTGCATATACATCATATATTTAGGTTGAACTCGATTCCTTTATGTGTTCATTTATTCACATTGCCTATATTTGGAGTTATGTGCTTGTACATTTATTCCTACATACGGCAGGTTCACTTCTCCATAACATAGGAGTGAAGTATACTCTTTAGATCAGGGGTGTCAAACGCATTTTAACCGGACGAGTCGATTGAGGAGAAAGAAAAAAGAGAGAAAGAAATAAGAGAAATAGAGGTAGAGAAAAAGAGAGAGTGTGGGAGAAGGAAAGAGAGAAATGGAGAAAGAGAAAGAGAGAAAAAAAGACAGAGAGAACATGAGAAACAAAAGAGATACAAAGAGAAATAGAAAGAGAGAAGGAGAGAAATAGAGAAGGGGAGATCAAGAGAGAAAGAGAGAGAAGAGAAAAAAAAGAAGAGAGGAAAAAGAAGGTAAAAAGAGACAGAGAGAGAAATAGACAAAGAGGAACAAAGAAAGAGAACAGAGACAGATGGTGAAAGAGAGATAGAGAGTGAGAGAAATAGGGAAGAAGAGAGAGAGAGAGAAATAAATACAAGTACAGTACACCGGTTGGACATATTCCAACCCGCAGCTCGTTTTCCTCTTGCGCTTCTCTGAGTGTTGTCTAGTGGGCCGGATTCAATCCCTTAGCGGGCCTGATCCGCCTGTTTGACACCCCTGCTTTAGATTGTTCTGCATCGCTAGCTCCGTTCCCCAGCGAGGAACATCTCCAGCTTACCCGATGCTCAATGAGCTTGGCTTTCTCCTGCTGGGCCTCCTTCAACATCTTCTCCATCTCTTCTAACCTTTGTGCCTCCAACCCGGACACGCTATAAAGACACACACCACCATTTTTTTTCCCATACTTTGGGGCAGCCGGGCAGATCCGTTCTCACCTTTCGGATGCGTTCTCACCTTTCGGGGGTGCACGCTGAGTTGCTGGTGGAGATGCTGGTCTCCAGGCTGTCTGAGCTCTCCAGGCTCAAGGTGTCATACGCTGTGATGCCACTAGAGGGACACTGATGGTGCAAAATGGAGTGATGCATGGTGGGGGAAGGATCTGGCCGAGAGAGAAGAGGTTGACATGGAAGTTTAGCGCCCTCTATCGACAGCGTCGAGTCATTGCTGTGACGATGACAAATATCAAGTTGATGAATTCTCTTGTTAGGGTCACAAAACCCTAAAACTAAATAATATTATTATTTATTTACAAAGAAAATATCAACGATGTAAACCCCACTTTTTGAATTTGTTTTCTGGGTTAAATCTTTGAATATAATAAGCATTCCCTATATGAAAATATTATGCTTCAGAATCTCCCCCTTGGGTAGAGTTAAACATGTCATCATTAAGATAATTTTTTCTCTTTATTTGTTTATTTTCACATTTTCTTTCTCAGCATTTTCAATTCCCTTGTAAAATCGTTTACATTTTAGTGTTTAACTGTAACATGCCAATTTTGTTTATAACTTATTTCGAAAAAAAATGTAAAATCTCTTCTCATAAAAACGGTCCCAAGCGTCCTCTACCAGACAAAGTGGTACTGTCAAGAATTAGAACAGGATCAGGACCCAAATGCGTGACGTTCTCACACAAGCTTTTTATTTTACAGGATATGGGGAGTCATGCATGTTAGGCAGCAGTCTGGTGTGAAATGAGAGGAAGCCATAGGCCGATGAAATCGATTCCAATTGCCTGAGATGATATCGGACAGATGGGGTCGATACCGGACGGGACAGGACAGACAGGACAGATAATGAACCAGGATATCGAAAATAAATAGAAGAAATTAGACGGGAACGAAAACTGGAGAAAATAATAAACGGGACAAAAATAAACGGAAACAAAACTGGAAACCGAAATAGAACAGGATAAAATAAACGGGAACAGTACCGGACAGGAAATACAGACAGGAAACAGGACCGAGTCAGAACCCGTGTCTTGTGGGGCAGAGGTTCGTTAATGGACTGACCAAGTAAGAGTGAGAGCACTGAGCTTAAAAAGACGGAAAGCCAATCTGTTAATGAGCTGGAGCTGGCGCCACCTGGGCGGGGCCAATTGGGCGCCATGGCAACTGTGACAGGTACTACAACGTCCTTCGTGGCTCATAAATCACATGACCCAATGAATCAATGATCTCATAACTTTCCAATGCATTCAATAACCGATTTGAATCGTTCTTATCGATTTTCGCCATACTTTCTTGCTCTGCCAATCAAATGATGAATAAGATCATTTATTCGTAAATCTGACTGTGCCTCACCACACACGTACCTTTATTGGGTTTCCCCGCGTCCATCAGGGTTGAAAACTCCTTCAGAGTCAGCTGCAATCCCTAAGAAACGAGAGGAAGCAACCTACTCAAGTCATACTGAGGAGACGAGTCGACGTTTGCAAATTCTCACCTTGGTGGTTTTGTCGCGCGCGAGGGTGGAGGTATGCGCGGTCAAACTGCAACTTGCAGGAGGACATGGGGTGGGTTGAGCCACGTCACCGTCTGAAATGGACTTCAGCATCTGAAAGAACAAAAGCGGACGTGGAAATGTTGCATTTTTGTAACTGGGCGAGTAGAAGAGCGGATATGGACGAAAATCATTCCGTATATCACGCTTGAAACAACAGTGAGCAACGGCAATCCCAAGTGTGGCTACTAAGTCGTTATCAAACATGTCCAAAACTTGACAACACCTTACATTTTGCTGAGTTTCCGGCACTGCAAAAGATTTTTTCACTTTTGAATGAATTGATTCATGTACTATTTATTGCAAAGGTTGTACGGCCTACAAACGTCGTTTGTTCTTACAACTCTTTCACAAGATATCCATTTCTTTTTATTTCCTGATATATTTTGTCGCATAATATGAACATTTTGGGGGGCTTATTGAGTCGGTTGTGAGATACAGAACTGTACTTAATCACATTTTTAGTGGAAGTACAATGTTGGCAACAAGATTCACTTGATATTATTGGAAATTATTTGAATGCTACACCAACTTTTTCTTCTTTTTTCTGTGTTTTTTTCTACTTTTTTGTAAAATTCCTTTAAAAAAATCTCATTGCGTTTATTTTCTCCGAGCTGTTACTTTTTTTTGTTTTTGTTCTCTATTTACTTTTTTCCTACATTTCTTTCTTTTATTTTTTTCTGGCTTTTTTCTAAATTTTTCCTTTTTTTTTCTCTCTTCCTTTTGTTTCTTTTTTTCTCAGCTTTTCACTACTTTTTCATTTTGGTATGTTTTTATTTTTTGTTCTATTCTCCTCTTCCTTTAAGTCATTTTGTGCATCATTTGACATAATATTTGCTCATGTTGGGATTAAAGAAGCCAAAACAACCTGAAGAGCCAATTGGGACCCGAAAGAGCCGGTTCCTTTTAGTGAGCCGAGCCGAAGGAGCCAGTTCTCGACAAACTCCACTAACTTTACCCAACTCCGTTTTACTTCGACTCGACTTCAAAATACCGCATTTAGGACACAACGTCAGGGGAACCCGTGTATTTTGACCTTCATGCACTGTAACTTTGACTTAAGTCGTTTCTTAATGAGTAATTTTGTGGGATCTTTTTCATACATAACACGTTTATTCACAAACAAGGAAAAGATTTTCACGTTTGTCATTGAATGTGTCAATTGTTTTGTTTTTAACAATTGAGTGAATGCGGTTTTACACCTACACCATTTCACCACGCTATTCTAACTTTACACTCTACTCTGGTGGGCCAGAAATAGCCTTTTGTTGGCATTTATTTAAAAAAAAAATCAAATGACCTAAAGACTTGTTTTTCTTTCCATGACGGCCTGGATTACATCATCCAACTGGTCCAGATTTGGTTTGCGGGCCATATGTTTGACCTGATTAGAATCTTTCAATGATAGGTGACAATTTCTTCCTGTCGTGAACTGACTAGTAAAAGATTTTATACATTTTGACTATAAAGGATTTTATACGATTGACTAATGCAATGAAGCACTGAGTGGGCTGAGGGCAGGCTGTTCGAAATGCATCATGTTTTGTCTAGGGAATTTTGATAGCGGGGCTCTGACGGAGAAAGGCTCGGCGTTGTTTTGAGAAGCCAGACATCAAGGCGTTCGTGGGTGAGATTGTGAAGCCCAGGGGGCTTCCTTGGCACGCCCATGGGAGGAGCCGGTACAATTTGGTAAACGCTACATTTTGATAATTAATTGCCAACACTAGACATGAGAAGAATTTTGTCAAATTTTAGCGGGGACCTCATGCAAATTGCGGGAAATTAATATAATTTAGCAAAGTGGTCATATTTCGAGCACCGATTGCAGCAGCATAAGAAGCAGAAAGAGAATGCAGCGAGTCCTGAGTTTACCTGCCCGTGCCTGCGTGCAGAAAGCGATTTAGCAGGCAGAGGTGGAGGGCATGAAGGGGGCTCCCCCGCAGCCATGATGTCCCGGTACCAACGCTCCAGATTCATAGGAGGCATTGGGTTCCTGTTTAGCTCAGGCTGGCTCTAAAGTGAAGGAAAGCAGACCGGCCAAAGGAGAAAACAGTGAAGCAGCGGAAGAAGAAAAACAACAAAAACGGCAAGGTTAAGAGATGGAGAAGGACACGAACCTTAGCAGCGAGAAGAGAGGAAGGGCAGCCTGATTGGCTGGTAAAAGTGGCATCCGAAGAGGTAAGTGGGAATAACGCGACGGGAGAAGTGGAGGTGCCGGGTCGCCGCACCGCGATCATGTGCCTCAGCTGGCCGAACGTGATGTAATCCTTCACGTGGACCCGAAAGCAGAAAGCGGAAAGTGGGAAAAGGGAGGACCCCCATAGGTGGGGGGCATCGGGGAGGGAGGCAAGCTTTCTACCTCACGTGGAACAGCTTCAGCGGCTGCGAGGCGGTCACAGGCAGCAGGGGTAGTAGGCGGGGGAGGGAGCAGGCAAGCGTTTCCATACATGGCATAGACATCAGACATCTTCAGGTACTCCTGCATCGACAGCCGCAGGTGAGCACACTACCGAATACCTTGGCTCGTGAGATGCAATGCAAGGGTCGTGACTATTTTACTTAAATATGTCCAAAAAAAGCATGCCGCTCAGTCGACAAAATCACCCTGGAGTCGATGAAGGGGTTAAAAGGAAAAACTGTTTTTTTTATATATAACATGCGGGTTAATAGCACGGCTCGATTCACTTCCCTTTTGAAAAGATTAAAAAATAAAAAAATATTGATTCAATATTTTAAAAGTAATAAAA
The DNA here is from genome assembly GCF_059441175.1 of Urocampus carinirostris. Taxonomy (NCBI): domain Eukaryota; kingdom Metazoa; phylum Chordata; class Actinopteri; order Syngnathiformes; family Syngnathidae; genus Urocampus; species Urocampus carinirostris. The sequence goes on from NC_142365.1 coordinate 1,161,891, forward strand.
AGTAAAAAAGGAAAAATAATGAACAAAATGATGTCATGAGCTAAAACGTCAGCATCAAGGCACCTGAGCAGATAATCCTAAAAATCGATCTGCCGCCATCTACCGAAACAGAAGAGTATTGCAGTCAATATTCTGAACCGCTTACTCAACAAGAGCACTGCTGCCAGGGAGGAGTCAAGACCAATGTTCCCTGTCATTTTCCTTAGGGGTCTGAGCGTTCACACAAAGTCAGTGAGAAACGCTTGAAACAACAGTGAGCAACGGAAATCCCAAGTGTGGCAACTAATTCATGATCAAACATGTCCAAAACTTGACGTCACGTTACATTTTGCCGAGTTTCCGGCAATGCAACATTTTTTTTCATTTTTGAATGAATTGACTCATTGCCTACAAACGTCATTTGTTTTTACAACAATTCTTTCACAAGATATCCATTTCTTTTTATTTCCTGATATATTTTGTCGCACAATATTAACTTTTTTGGGGGATAATTTAGTCGGTTGCACGATACACAACTGTATTTAATCACATTTTTGAGTGGAAGTACAATGTTGGCAACAAGATTCACTTGATATCCCTGTTTTTTTCATTTTTTTTTTCAATTCCTTTAAAAAATCTCATTGTGTTTCTTTTTTCTGAGCTGTTACTTTTTTCTTTTGTTCTCTGTTTACTTTTTTCCTACGTTTCTTTCTTTTCTTTATTCCTGGCTTTTTTTCTAAATGTTTCCTTCTTTTTTCTCTTCCTTTTGTTTCTTTCTTTCTCAGCTTTTCACTCCTTTTTCATTTTGGTATTTTTTTCTTTTTTGTTCTATTCCCCCCTTCCTTTAAGTCTTTTTGTGCACAATTTTACATCATATTTGGTCATGTTGGGATGAAAGAAGAAAAAACAACCTGAAGAGCCGTTTAGGACCCAAAAGAGCCGGTTCCTTCAAGTGAGCCAGCCAAAGAAGCCGGTTCTCCACAAACTCTACTAACCTTACTCAACTTCATTCTACTTCGACTCGACTTCAAAATACCGCATTTAGGACACAACCTCAGGGGAACCCGTGTATTTTGACCTTCATGCACTCTAACTTTGACTTAATTCACTTCTTAATTAGCAATTTCGAGCCCTGATTTTTGTGAGCTGGCTCGATTTTCTTGTGAGCGGAAAAGCTCTGGGCAATTACGCACACACGCAGCTTAGAGAGACCATTGGTCAGGCCACAAACCGCAAGCAGAAACAAAACACTTTGAAACTCAAACAAGCATGCTGAGAAGGAACTCCATATTTTGTTCATTCTTTGGCTTGTACCTCCTGCAGTCTAACAGGGTGGACTTCCAGGGAAGGGACAGTAGAAGTAGGAAAAAGACCAAGTGAGGGTTGGTCTTCAGAAAGAAGCTCAGGTTCGTGGATGTGGAGCAAACCCTGTTCCAAAAAGGGACCGACCGGTTGAAAGCGCAGAACAGGTGTCGTCGTTTGACTGTAACTCACCTCTTTGGTTTCTCCGTCGCTCTTTGAGAAGTTCTTGGCCGTTGTGCTCTGGTTCCTGTTCTCCAGCGCGTTTAACTTCTCCTGCTCCTACGATAGAGGAACTTTTTGAGATCATCTATAAAGGGACGGCGTTTCACTTGAAGTTCCGACCTTGAGTAATAGCTGCAGGGTGGCCGTTCTCTCTTTGGCCACTCTCTCGCTGTCACGAGTGGCTTGCAATCCCAGTTGCTTGACTTGAGCGTCCAGGGTGGCCATTTTCTCCTGAAGAGAGATGATTATATTTATAGCTAATCAATACTTCTTCCAAAAAGTAACTAATGGAATAAATACATGACAACAGCATATCCAAAAGAGTATTCTCTTTTCCATTTACACGTCAGGTCAAGGCATGTTTATTTGTGCTGCACAGACCACAGACTGTTGCAAACTGCAGACTATTATGACGTCTTCCCCCGATCTGAAACCTATATAAGGGCAAGGAAAACTCAAAAACCGCAGGATGAGGAAAATTAATATGTCGCTTGGGACATCTCTATCAGTTTTGCACATGGAGAAACTGATATTTTGGCCCATTCCTCCTTGCAAAACAGCTTGAGCTTAGTCAGGTTGGATGGAAAGCGTTTGTGAACAGCAGTTTTCAGTTCATTCCACAGATTCTCAATATGATTGAGGTCTGGACTTTGACTTGGCCATTCTAACATCTTGATCTGTTTTTTGGTGAAACAATCCATCGTAGCTTTTGCTTCATGTTTTGGATCATTGTCTTGTTGGAAGAGAAATCTCTGTCCCAGTCTCAGGTCTTTTGGGGACTCGATCAGGTTTTCTTCCAGAATGGTTCTGTATTTGGCCATCTTCCCTGTCTCTACTGAAGAAAAGCAGGCCCAAACCATGATGCTGCCACCACCATGTTTGACTGTGGGGATGGTGTGATGAGGGGTGATGAGCTGTGTTGCTTTTATGCCAAACATATCATCTTGCATTGTTGCCAAAAAGTTGCAGTTTGGTCTCATCTGACCAGAGAACCTTCTTCCACATGTTTGGTGTGTCTCCCAGGTGGCTTAAGGCAAACTTTAAACAACACTTTTAAGAAATGGCTTCCTTCCTGCCACTCTTCCATAAAGGCCAGATTTGTGCCGTATACGACTGATTGTTGTCCTATGGTCAGATTCTCCCACCTCTGCAGTTCATCCAGAGTGATCATTGGCCTCTCGGCTGCATCTCTGCTCAGTTTTCTCCTTGTATCAGCTGAAAGTTTAGTGCGACAGCCCGATCTTGGTCGATTTCCAGTGGTCTGATACGCCTTCCATTTCAATATTATTGATTGGACAGTGCTCCTTGGGATGTTTAAAGCTTGGGAAACCTTTTTGTATCCAAATCCAGCTTTAAACTTCTCCATGACAGTATCTCGGACGTGCCTGGTGTGTTCCTCGTTCTTCGTGATGCTCTCTGCGCTTTAAACACACTTCTGAAACTATCACAGTGCAGGTGCATTTATACAGGGACTTATTAATACATAATAATATGATATATAACGATATATAATAATATAATAATATATGTATATATATGTACGGGTGTTTTAGCCCCTTATTATGCCTCCCAAGAAAGTCAGTGCAAGCAGCAAAGTTGCTACAGGTAAAAAGAGAAGAGTAGTGCGTACAACTATTGCATTTAAGAAAAAAATAATAGCAAAATATGAAGGTGTGCGAGTGTCTGATCTTGCTAGGGAATACAGCATGGCTTCTGCTGACCACCACAAAGGTAAGAAATCCTATTCATAATCATTTTCCTTATCCTTTTTATTTATTTTCACACCTTCATGTTAGCGTAATCTTTCGTACGGAAGATGACGATAACGCGAACGCATGATTAGCCCGGGTTAGCTTTATGTTTACGTTGAACATTCAAGGTAAACATCAGGGTGTTGGAACGGATTAAAACGATTGACATTATTTCTAATGGGAAAAATGATTTCGGTGATCAAACAAATCGGTTTTCGAACAGGGTTCTGGAACGGATTATGGTCGAGAACCGAGGTTCCGCTGTATATGATAAAAAATACCAGAAAAATCTTCTTTTCCCAAAATGTTACCCAAATGTTTGTTTTTCTCACCTTCCTTCTGGCCACGCTGCAGTGATGCTGGGTTCGCTGGTGAAGCAGCTGCGAGCACTGGTTCTCCTTCCGTTCCTCCAGACGACTTTCCTCCTCCAGCTGGCAAAACTCCAGTTCCTCGAATCGCTTGCTGCCGGCTTCCAGAGCTTCGGCTTTCTGCCCGGACAAAATGTCGGATCAAACATCCCATTCTCTGTATCGTCGGACGGCATCGAGCCAGTTTTTGACATTCGGCCATAAAATCATTCCGATGAAGAGGGATTGCATGCTGAGTTATGGAGGATACGCGTTAATAGCATGAACGACGGGAACAGCTGAGAGAGGAGCGGGAAAGCGAAGCCTGCAGCATCGTACTCACAAAAGAACAGTGAGATTTTTTTTTTTTTAAAGAACGACAGAACAGAACGGAAGAAGAGATATATCATCATGAGAAGATCTCCGCATGCCTCTTTTATGGAGGACCCATTCTGCCATATTTAGAAATAAATGCATATAGAAATATATACATGCAAATAAATGCCATATAGGAACACTTGAATGAAGTAATACTTATAGGACCAGGGTTGGGTAGGGTTACTTTAACTTGATTACTTTCAATGTCGTGTCCATCATGGTCGCCGTGGCGACCGGCTGGCCCCACCCCCTGGGCACCGGCTGGAGTAGATCAGCTAATTGGCGTGTGTGCTTCTTAAGGGTGGGTTGTGGGTATTGCGGGTGCTGGTTCGTTGCGTTTTCTGTTCTGCCTTATTCTGTTCTGTCTGTCTGGAGGAAACCTGTGTTTGCACGTTTTGAGTAAAACCTGTTTTGTGAGTATTTTTAGTCTGAGTTCCTGTTTTCCTGTAAAGCCTGTTTTGGTTTGTTTTGTCCCAGAGTGTTGGACGAGTTTTATTTTGCTAAATAAAAGTACGTATCATTAAGGCGAATGAGTTCATCCTTCCTGCCTCCTGCCTCCGTTCTGGTCCGGTCTCGTGACATTCAGACATGGGGACTTGAGACTTAGTGACTTGGACTCGAGTCGACTCGAGTCGCTGTTTTTATGACTTGTGACTTGACTTGGACTTGGCAATCTAAGACTCGGGACTTGACTTGTGACTTGACTTGCCCAAGAAAAAAATACTTGGGACTTACTTGGGACTTGAAGGTGAAGACTTGAGACTTACTTGAGACTTGCACATGTGTGACTTGGTCCCATGTCTGACATTCAATTACTTTTGGATTACTATGCTAATAAAAGACAAAAGAAACTAAATATGAATAAAATGATGACTCACAACACGTGGTAAGCTTTCTCTCCTGGCTTTGATCTCTGGCAAACAAACATCAAATACCACAGAAACAAAATGAACATAAATCCAAACAGCTTGCCGACATCATTTTTGCTGTTCCATCTATTCCGTTACTTCCCAAGCCTGCACAAAATGGAGTCATTTTATTCATATTTAGTTTGTCTGTTATTAGCATATTTGGTATTGGAGTAATCCAAAAGTCATTGAAAGTAATCCAGTTAAAGTAACCCTACCCAACCCTCTATAGGACACATTTTTATTTATTTATTTATGCATTTTGTCATTCATTTACTTTCTCATATAGTTTGTAGCATATTTTGTCGTGTATTTTTCCGTGTATTTTCTCCGGTATTGTTTTGTGTCGTGCATTTGGTCATGAATTTTGTCGCATACTGTTATTTATTTTGTCGCGGATTTTCTGGAGTATTTTCTCGTGTACTGTATTGTGTCGTGTATTTTGTCGTGCATTTGGTCATGTACTTTGACGTGTACTTTTGGAGAGAACGTTGTTGAGCGTCGCCCCAAAAAATACGCAGAGACGAGATATGGAAAAAAGGGAACGGGCTTTTTATTGCATTCGGGACACGTTCGAAGTTCCGGACGTTCAACATTGGCTTTTGTAGTGTTCTCAAATAAAGTTAAGATATCTCCTGAAGGTCGTCCGCTCTGGCAACAACGTCATCCCACGACCTTCACCAGATGCCTACATACTTATCATAAATATTGACCACATTCCACAACACTACTTTGTCATTTATATCGTCGGCTTTCTTGTGTATTTTCTCGTGTATTTGGCCATGTATTTAGTCGCTTATTTGGTTTCGGATCTGCTTGTGTATTTTTCTTGTGAACTATATGGTGTTGTGTATTTTATCATGTATTTTCTTGTGTACTGTATTTTGTCATGTATTTTATCATGCATTTTGTCATGTCATTTGTCTTTTTTTTTTGTGCATTTTGAAGTGGATTTTATCATGCATTTTTTTCGTGTACTTTTTGTCACGTACAATGTCATGTTTTTCTTCTTCTTGCGCATTTGGTTATATCTTTAGTTGTGGGTTTTGTTGCGAATTTTCTAGTGTACTGTCTTTTGTTGTGTATTTTATCATGTTATGTATTTCGTCACCTATTTCGTTTGCTATCTTTTTGCGTATTTTTCTGGTGTACTGTATTTTGCCATGTAATTGGTCATTTATGATTTCGAGCATTTGAGGTGGATTTTATCATGCATTTTTTCGTGTACTTGGTCATTTATTGTGTCAAGTATCATGTTGTGTTTTTATTGTGTATTTACTTGTACGATGTGTTGTATATTTAGTCGTGGGCTTCGCTGCATATTTTCTCGTGTACTGTCTTTTGTTTATTTTCTCGTGGATTTTTTCATGTATCTCGACATGTTCTTTGTCGTGTATTTTGGCGTATATCTATTTTGTCCCAAAATAATGTGAGTCAAATAAGGACACGGCCCAGTTTCCTGATCCTATCACTGATCACTTATCACCTATTGTTAAACGGTGCATTCGTCAATCAACCAATAGGTGGCAAGCTCAGCCCGTTTGACCCGCCCCTCGTTTGTACGAATAAGAGAGGTAAATCAACAATACACGACAAAATAATTGACAAAAAATACTGACAAAAAAATGACAAAAGCATAAATATATGAATAAATTGCATTAGATTCATATGTTTAGGTACAAGGTGATTGATGTATGGGTTCATTTATTGAAATGGTCCATATTTGTAGTTATTCAAGTATTTTTCTACGTATTTCTAGATATGGCATAGACTTTTACGGGTGTTCCGTGCCGGCTAACCGATTCAGCCGGCGAGCTTTGCGGCAACACTGACCCTGCCGAGCTGCTGCTCCCGTAACTGCTCCCTCGGAGACGAGGGGCATTTATCAAACTCCCTCTTCAGCTCATTGTACTCATTCCTCTGCTTTTTCAGCACCTTCCGCTCGGCCGACACATTAGCCCTCCCCTAAAAACACACACATACACATCCAAAATCGTGTACAAACCAAGAACGGGCACGATAAATCTGCTAAATGTATCCATTGGTGTAATTACGTCAAGTACTATTTTGCTGGGCTGCCTGTTAAAGGATTTTATGCATTTGACTATAAAGGATTTTATACAATTGACTACAAGTTACATGTATTCAGTGTAATGCAATAAAGATATTCACTGGCTGTGCTTTAGTTCAATGTACAATAAAAGGTCAGGGCAGGCTGTGTGGAATGCATAAATGGAAGTTGTTTTGTCTAGGACAGTTATGATAACAGGAGGCCTGGGTGTGCTGACGCAGGAGGACCAGAGATTGTTGGGCACGAAACCACTGCCTTGGCATGCCCATGGGAGGAGCCGACACGCCATCATGCGGGGAGAAGATAGCCAATAAGAGAAAGCGAAAGTTAGATGCAGATGACACATAGCCAATAGGGGAATAGTGGGATGTCTTTGCTTTGTTTGTTGAAATGTATAAATGATCCCGGGCAACTTGGATGGGGGCCGTCTCCTGTTTACACTCAGATCTGCTGTTAGGAATAATAAAAATCCGCCCCGTGTGGTCCTTCCTGGTCACTTTTCTCTCAAAAAACGAGCGCGCGTAATTATTGGATGAATGTAGGTCGTTTTTGGTTAATGGAGTCAGATAACTAATTCGAAAAATTTGGTAAACGCTAATTTTGATAGTTAAATCCCAACACTATCGATAAGTGCTCATCCGTAGTCTGCACACGTGTATCGGAGTATAGTTTCAAAAACCAAGAGAACAACATTTGATTTCATGCAAACAAGCATTGTGGTTCAGTCCAGTATGAAGGCAGTTGTTAGAAGTGACATCATGTGACGTATTGGATTGAAATGAACAGTTAACACACACAAAGTTCTCCACTGGCGTGCAAGGATGGACATTAGGTTGTGCTAGAGTAGCTGACACTCTTTGATCTTTAAAAAGAATATTGTTTAATATGCTACTCTGGCTTCCTGTGTGGAGTTTGCATGTTCTCCCTGTGCTTTTGCTGGTTTCCTCTGGGCACTAGGGTTTACTCCCACATTCCAAAAACATGCATGATTGATGGGTGGGTGGGTGTTAGGGTGGATGGATTCATTGATAGATAGATGTCTAGATAGATGTCTAGATAGATAGATGTCTAGATAGATAGATGTCTAGATAGATAGATGTCTAGATAGATGTCTAGATAGATAGATAGATGTCTAGATAGATAGATAGATGTCTAGATAGATAGATGTCTAGATAGATGTCTAGATAGATAGATGTCTAGATAGATGTCTAGATGTCTAGATAGATGTCTAGATAGATAGATAGATGTCTAGATAGATAGATGTCTAGATAGATGTCTAGATAGATAGATAGATAGATAGATAGATAGATGTCTAGATAGATAGATAGATAGATAGATAGATAGATAGATAGATAGATAGATAGATAGATAGATAGATAGATAGATAGATAGATAGATAGATAGATAGATAGATAGATAGATAGATAGATAGATAGATAGATAGATAGATAGATAGATAGATAGATAGATAGATAGATAGATAGTTTTTTGTTATTTTGACTATTATGTGCCATCTACATAATTGTCACTATTGGCTTATCATATCACTCTAAGAACTGACTTGCTTTTTGTAACTTAAAATATTAGATTTTTTTTAAAAGGAATAATGGAAGGACCTATAAGGACGGATTGGAATTCATTTTCATAATAGTTCAAAATCCATTGTTGTCTTCTCTTCTTCAGTTGAGTGTCTACTCAACTGTAAACGTATTAGAGCACTTGCCCCTTAAAAAAATGACGAAAGAAAGAAAAAAAAACAATATTAAAAAAAGGAAAAGAGATAATAAAAGAAAAAAATGAAAAAGAGAAAAATGTGAGTAAAAAGAGATAGAAAATAGAATAAGAATTGAAAAGAGAAAAAAGAAACAATAGAACAAAGAAAAATAAAAAAATTACAAAAAAAGAAAAAAAGGTGAAAAAGCAAGAAAAAAAGAGGTAGCCTTAGCAGCAAAATGGCTGAATATGATGTTAGCCTCCTCTAGCTAAGCCTCGTGTTATGTGAAAAGAATGCAAATTTCTCTACCGATGACTATCTTGAAAATGCACGTCATAGTTCATGTATTTTAGATTATTTTTTATCAATCAGTATTACTTTTCATGGATTGTTTTTACCACAAGGAGGCGCTTAGTAATACAAGTTATTCCTTTAAACTTTCTTATGAAGGCAGAGGCCTCACATTATTGTCATGATTACTGATTTGAATCACCTGTGCCCACTCATCTGGCGCCTGATTGGTTCCCTGTCCCTTTTTAGCCCAGTCCTTTCAATCGCCTGTTGTCAGTCCGTCAGCGAACCTCTGTTGTTACAAGGCAAGCCTTTTTGATCCTGACTCCCGCCTGTCCCGTTTTTCCACCTGCCCGTTCCTGATCTCCCCGTTTGTCTCCGGCTACGACCTGTTTTTGATCCCGTCCACGTCTGCTCTACCGTCCCGGCTTACGACCCGTTTCTGACCCCAACCACGTTTTTACTCTCCTGCCCCTGACACCGATACGGAGGATCCACTCCTGTATTCGGATCACAATCCGATTGCGAGAGCGACTTTCTTATGAAGGCAGGGGCCTCACATTATCATCCCACGGGTTGCAATTGGCCCCCGGGCGGCGGGGACAGATTGGAATTGATTTTCAAACTAGGTCAAAATCCATTGATGTCTTCTCTTCTTCTTTAGAGCGTCTACTAAACTATAAACCTATTAGAGCTTGTTCCTTAGGACTATCCATGCACGCCACGGGAGATCAAAATCAGGAGTTAAGTCATGATTCCTGTTAGCACGGGAGAACCGATCCAATACAAAACAAAAACGTTTCGGCGATGCTCTACAGGAGGCCAAACCTTTTCCTTCTCCCGTTGAGCGTCCATGTTCAACTGGCTGATTTTCAGCTGCAACTGAGAAATGAGCTCCCGCTCGACATCCACCTGCTCTTGCTCGGCCTGTTTCTCGGCCTTCAGCAGAGCCTGCTCCATCTCCACCTGAGGGAACGCGAAAGGAGTCACAACCTAGTAGCAGGAACCTCAACATAAACCATCACGGACCTCCTGTTTGGTCTCCTTAAGTTGCTCCTCGAGCTGGTTGACCCGGTTCCTGAGATCATCCACCCTCGCCAGCATCTCGCTTCTCTCCTCTTCCAGCTCCGGACCGCCGGAGACCTCCTCACACTGAGGATAATAAATCCATCAGAAAGCCAAATTGCTCTCGGGGTTCTCCTGTTGAAGATCCCTCACCTCTTGATGGGTGCTTTCGGTGCTGCTGGACTCCTCCGCCTGAGCCTCCTCATCGTTCAGCCGCTGCATATCGCTGCCCGCGCCCCTTCCTCCCCTCAGGAGCCCGCTCCTCACCACCTCGGCCAGTTCCTCCGCGCCGTCCTCATTGTTGTACCCCGCACACAGATTCAAAATAGTCTCCAGCCTCTGTCGCTCCTACACCGAGGAGAAGAGACATGACCAGGACCTTCAGTACACAGAATTACAGTAGATGGTGTCCCGCTGGCAGGACAGACCCCGTCCCAACTGAGCAGCTGTCGCAAAACTGCAGCGAGTCGACAGCTGTAACATGAGAGCGGGAAGTCCTAAGATGGTGTGTTTGGTCTCGGGAGGTGGCAAGTGTTCAGAAACCGCTTTGAAATGTGTAGGAATGAACTCCATTGATTTATAGTTGAGAAAGCAGAAAGGCATTCCTAAGATCTTATCTCATCTCATCTCATTATCCTCAGTAGGGTCGCGGGGGTGCTGGAGCCCATCCCAGCAATCATTGGGCAGGTGGCAGGGGACACCCTGAACTGGTTGCCAGCCAATCGCAGGGCACACGGGGACAGAAAACTCACTGGCTCATTCCCACCTAGGGACAATTTGGACCGGCCAATTCACCTGAAATGCATGTTTTTGGAATGAGGGAGGAAACCGGAGTGCCCGGAGTAAACCCACGCAAGCACGGGGAGAACATACAAACTCCGCACAGGAAGTCCGGTAGCTGGATTTGAACCCACGCAGGAGGTTCCCAAGACATGAACATGCGCTAACCATTGCGCCGCCGTGCTACCCCATTCCTAAGATGAGTACCGTAAATGACGGACAACAGAGTGCAATTTTAAGGAAGTCCACTTTGTTTTTGTACAAGCCGCACCAGATTTAAGCCGCAGGTTTGAACAGCCATGAAAATGACAAATGTAAAGAAAATGAGTGGGAACATGTAAAATAGTAAGACATTGAACCGCAATTAACCGATACGAAAAAGTCCAACAAAAAACATTCTCTGCGAACCTCAGTTTACACAAGGAAAGCTTATTTCCGACCCCGACCACGTTTTTGCTCTCCTGTCCCGGCTACTGACCCGATTTTTCCGTTCCAGACACCACCATCGCTCGCCAAGAGAGTCCCACTTCCGCGTTCAGAGCGACCCGCTTCCCGCGACCAGCAACCCTTTCCTTTCTTCCAATAAAACTGAGAGAAACGTAATGCAAGTGGGTCCTGTCTCCGTCCTGGTCCTGACAAAAACTCAATGTTCTGTACTAACTAAAATTCATAAGAGCTTGTGCAAAATGCTTTGCCATGCGATTGATCTTAAGCTCTCCCAAGCCTTGCGTACATAACAAAGTGAAAGAGAGGAGACCAAGTATTGCTACTACTACAAAAAAAATACATCCATCCATTATCTGCATCGCTTGTGCTCAGTAGTGTCAAGACCAGAAGAGACACAAGTTCTATTGAAAGAAAGAGAAAGGGTTGCGCCCATGATCCGGTGATTGCTGGACGCGGGAAACAGGTGGCTCTGAATGCGGAAACGTCTGCTCTCCCGCTCTGGCTTACAACTCATTTCCGACCATGACCACGTCTTGCTCTCCCAGTCCCGGCTACCGATCAGTTTTCCGCCCCTGACACCGCCGTCGCTCGCTACGGAAGATCCACTTCCTTGTAGGGATCACGAACCGAGTACAAGAGCAATTTGCTTTTCGCGTCCAGCGAATATTGGATCGCGGGCGCTGGCCTTCGTCTTTCTTTCAATAAAATTGTGAGAAAACTTCACGCAATTGGGTCCTGTTTCTGATCTGGTCCAGACAACCCTGCAGGATTTTTAAAATTGTATGTCTAATTTTTAATTCGAAGTAACGTATTGTAAAACAGTTTCAAGGCCACCGAGCTATATATAATATAAATCTATATATTCATTCGGTTTTAATCATCACAGTTTATTGGTTATACAAATCAGTTATCACTTCAAAATTTTACAGTTCACAACAATATTGTACACTATACAAAAAAATATGGCTGAAATATTTATATATTCTTGCAGTTTTAATCATCACAGTTAATTGGTAATACAAAGCAGTTATCGCTTCAGATTTTTCAGTTCATATGTTCTTCGTGGTTTGCTGTCCCGCCATAGTTGTAATGCCTTCTCAATGTCCAATCTATTATCATTCTCCTCATAGCGTCACCAGGAATATAATTGAGTCCATTTTGGCAGAAAAGTCATTTTCTTGCTAGGAGTATTTTGTTTATTTTCTTTCACCACATGTGTTTTCCTTGCCTCGGCGATCTTCTGAAGAATTTCTCCGCTGTTTTTTTGTGCCGGAAATATTGCCGTTGTTATCACTTTCTGTGTTATGTTTCGACTTCTTACTGACACTGAAGAAATTACCAACTTTTTGTTGATTTGCACCAAATACCAATCGTTTTTTCAGAGGCATACTTCTCTTTCCCTCGACAACCACCAAAACTATGACGTCATCTCGAAACAACGAGATCTCGTTTGCCGAGATCGGCGCGAGACCAAAACAACAATGGCGGATCTGCCTGACGAAAAGTTGGGAGTGTGGTAAATCTTTGTTAGAAAATAAAAGTAATCGGGTAATAATGACAATTTTGTGTCAAAAACGTTGCCTCCCGGGGACGCACGTTGATTCGAGACGATGCGTCCCCAGCAAAAATGATGCGTCTAGGACGCAGGGACGCCGGCAAACCAGAACACTGGTTGAGAATCCTGCGTCCCTAGCGGCAGTGGGTTAACCCTCATTGACTGCAAAACAATGGCAAAGGCCCTAACGTACTAAAATAGGAGAGCAAAACTAGTCTTTAACATTCTAGTGGCACTCCAATTAAAGATCGGCCAAGAGCAACTAGACCGGACAAAACAAACAACTACTTTTAGGCCGCCGACTTGTAATGGATCTCGGGTGGCTTCGTCCGAGTGACCACCACTGAGAGTTAAATGGACAGGTTTGCTTTTATGGTACTGTAAAGTTTAAAGCAGGGGTCTCAATTGAGTTAGGGGGCGCTGAAGCTCAGGTCTAGATGAGGTTGGGCCAGACAAACAAAAATGAGATCTAAAAATATAAACATATACATTTCATATGTCAATTAATAAGTAATAAATGAATCCATATTTTTCCTGAGCTGTGTTAAATGAAAGGACAGTGTGTGTTTTTGACCACTAGTTGTCGCTGTATAGTGCAATAGAAAACAAGTGCAAGAAAGCACAAGGAAGAATCCAAAGTATGGAGACTGAAAGTGACTAAAAAGCGACATTTTATAATCATTGTTTTGCAAAGAAAAAAGAGGGGGAAACGTGGGGAGAAAAACGACAAAAGAAGAAAAAAAATATTTAGGAAAAAAAAAAAAAAGGAAAATGATAGATGAAAAAAGGGAAAGGAGATGATAAAAAAACAAAAATAAGAAAGAAAAAGACAAAAATGTCAGTAAAAAGAGATATAAAATAAAATAGTAATTGAAAAGAGAAAAAATAAACAAAAGGCGAAAAACAAAACACAGAAAAATAGAAAAAAGCGACAATAAAAAGAATAAAAGTTGAAAAAGCAAGAAAAAAAACAAAGAGAGGAGACAATTTTTTTGGGAGGTAGCCTTAGCAGCAAGATGGCTGACGATGATGTTAGCCCCCTCTAGTGAAGCCTCATGTGTGAAAAGAATGCAAATTTTTCTACTGATGACTATCTTAAAATGCACGTCATAGTTCATGTATTTTTGATTATTATTTTCACTCAGTATTACTTTTCATGGATCGTTTTTACCACAAGGAGGCGCTCAGTAATACAACTTTTTCCTTTAAACTTTCTTATAAAGGCAGGGGCCTCACATTATTGTCATAATTACCGATTTGGATCACCTGTGCCAGCTCAGATTGGCTCCCTGTCCCTTTTTAAGCCCGGTCCTATCACTCTCTGTTTGTCAGTCCGTCTGCAAACCTCTGTTGTTACAAGGCAAGCCTTTTTGACCCTGACTCCCGCCCGTCCCGTTTTTCCATCTACCCGTTCCTGATCTCCCCGTTTTTTCTCCTGTTTTTGATCCCGACCACGTCTGCTCTCCCGTCCCGGCTTACGACCCGTTTCTGACCCCGACCACGTTTTTGCCCTCCTGTCCCGGTTTTTCCGTCCCTGACACCGCTACGGAGGATCCACTTCTGTATTCGGATCACAATCCGATTGCGAGAGCGACCTGCTTCCCTTGTGGTTAACGTTACGCAATTGGGTCCTGATTCCGTTCTGGTCGTGACAATCATCATCCCACGGGCTGCAATTTGAGACACCTGGTTTAGAGCTATGGTAAAGCACGTCTTGCTGCTACGGTGCCCAAATGAATCGATGTAATCTGCTGCTTTCCCTGTTTCGACCTGACCTTTGCGTTAATCAAGAGATGAATGAAGCTTGGTGTTTTCGCACACTGAGAGGAAATCCTCTCTTTGTTCTCTTTTCTATACGTTTTTCTTATTTGGAACTTTTACTGGGCTTCATCAAACATGTCATGAAATGTTGAATAGACATTCAAACTGCTTATTTTTTGCTCTTGTTTTAGCCGCTTTGAAGTATTTTATTTGCTAATGTAGTTGAATCATTCCAGAGTTTGAAAATCAGGCTTATTTTCAAAGCTTTTTTGTCATATGGGGCGGCAGTAGCTCAGGAGGTCGAGCGCTCGTCTTGGGATCGAGGGATCCCAGTTCGAATCCCGGCTCCTCCGTGTTACATGTCGAAGTAGATAGATAGATAGATAGATAGATAGATAGATAGATAGATAGATAGATAGATAGATAGATAGATAGATAGATAGATAGATAGATAGATAGATAGATAGATAGATAGATAGATAGATAGATAGATAGATAGATAGATAGATAGATAGATAGATAGATAGATAGATAGATACTTTATTCATCCGCTTTGGGAAATTCACATTTCCAGCAGCATCCCTGAGCTGAGAGCAGTACAATAATAAAGCCAAAAGAATACAATATACAAATACCCAGTGTGACGTGCAAATGCCCACTGTAGCGTGTTAATAGTGCTACACAGAATACATATTGCAATAAGATTTGGTAATATGCAATGTAGGGGGTGTGGTTTAATGTGGGCCTTTACTCCGCCGGGTGGAGTTCAAGAGCCTCATGGCATGAGGAAGAAAAGATCTCTTCAGTCTGTCCGTAGTACAAGACAGTGACAGCAGTCTGTCGCTGAAACTGCTCTTCTGTCTGGAGATAATGCTGTGATGTGTCCTTGGGTAAGACACTGAATCCCTAATACCCCCAATGAGCAGGTTAGCGCCTTACATGGCTGCAAGGCCGCTATTGGGAAATGTGGAGCACATTGTAAAGCGCTTTGAGAAGTCATTGACTTGAAAAGCGCAATATAAATGCAAATCATTTTATTTCATATGACTATTTTTTTACATTCCTACGACAAATAATTATGCTCGTTTTAAGTATAATTTTCTTTACGTAAATATAAGTATATGTTTTATCATGAAGCACCCAAAGTGGCTGTAAATAGAATACAAAATAGTGATATTAAACCCTAAAAAACTAATAATAAAACAAACATGCAATAAATACACAAAATGAAAACAAAGTACGGTAAAAGATGAGGGGATATGTGGTCCCGATTTTTTTATTTCCAAATTTGAAATACTGGGATACTTAAGTAATCATTTTTTTATCATACAAAAATGTTTCAAATATAATATAACTTATGTGTTCTATTTCACTTTTTATTTACTTTTAGTAAAACAAGAAAAATAAGTACCTGTCATGATTACCGATGTGAATCACCAACTGTTTCGGACTCTGATTGGCTCTCTGTCCCTATTTAAACCTCTCCTATCTGTCCCCTTTGTCGGTCCGTCTGCGAACCTCAGTTTACACTAGGCAAGCCTTTTCGACCCTGAATCCCACCTGTTTTTTGCTGCCGTCCGTCCCCCGGCTTTGACCTGTTTTTGATCCTGACCACGTCTACTTTTCCGTCCTGGCTTTCGACCTCTTTTGTCCCAGACCCCGTCTTTTCCTGGCTTACGACTCGCTTACGACCCCGACCACGTTTTTGCACTAGTGTCCCGGCTACTGACCCGTTTTTCCGTTCACGATACCGCCATCGCTCGCCACGGAAGATCCACTTCCGCGTTCAGAGACACGTCTAGCATCCCGGACGCTAACGTGGAGCTACTCGGCTTCAGCGCTGTTAGGACAAACAGAGACACAAAAGCCTGCGGAAAGCGGAGAGGAGGCGGACTCGATATCTACGTAAATCGAGGCGGTGTAACCCTGGGCACAAAGATTTTCCTCTGCCGCAGGGACGTCGAACTTTTGGCCTAGCGTGTGACGTCATCCCCTCCGCTGTTGCTAAACTACAACACAGCAGGGGTTAAAAGGAACTGTTTTTTTTTATATATAACATGAGGGTTAATAGCACGGCTCAATTCACTTCCTTTTTGCAGCACTTTTGAAAAGTCTAAAAAATAAAAAAATATTGATTCAATATTTTAAAATGAGTTTTAAAGCTGTTTTCTGCAAATTCAATCCGAAGTTTAATCTCCAAATAAACGTGAAATAAATACTAATACACGACACAGCATCCTCTCCAAACAGAAGAGCAGCTTCAGCGACAGACTGCTGTCACATTCTGGTTCCACAAACAGACTGAGGAGATCATTTCTTCCTCATGCCATGAGGCTCTTTAACTCCACCCGGGGGAGTAAAAGCCCATATTAAACCCCACCCACACTTTCGCATATTACCCTATTTTTATGACAGTGTGTATTTTCCGCAGCACTATTTAAATACTCTACAGCAAAACGTTATATTGGGTATTTTTGTATTCTATATCTTTTATTTCATTATTTTACTTTTCAACACATGGATGCTGCTGGAAGTGGGAATTTCCCTACAGGGATGAATAAATTATCTATCCATCTATCTATCTATCTATCTATCTAGACATCTATCTTTCTTTCTTTCTTTCTTTCTATCAAATGTCACGGCTTTGGCCTTTTCGCATGTCCTTTCTTTGCCCGCCATTGGTCCGGATTCCACTGCATATTGCCGGTAACCCTCGTGCATCAGAGGAGACCTTCGAAGTTCCTGGAACATGATGGCCTTCCCCTCCCCGGAGGCTCCTGTCGTTGCCTCAGCTGTCAAAGCGCCAGCTGGCGGCGGGGCCGAAGTGGGAGTGGCTAGATGAATGACGGCGCGCAAGTATGTCATCCGCAGGTCCGGGCCCCCCGCCTCAAACATGCTTTCCGAGTATAAACGGCCCCTCACGTGGCTAGTAAATATAGTGTGGAGTAATAACAAGCCGGGCCCACTTTGCTCTAAAGACCCCTGCGGGGCCACTGTCAACTCGCGTCACCCTGGCCGACGATGCCGGTAACATTTGGAGGGTGACTAGCACGTGACCAAGAGTCAAAAGATTAGGGCAGAGGTTCTCAAATACCGTAGCTGGCCTCCCTGGGAGTGCATTGCACCTCCACTAGTACATTTTGACCCCAATATTTACGTACTCGTAGTTTTTTTGTGGCTTTTTCTTCAAGCACACTACAAAAAGACCTAACATAAAACAATAATTAACAGAAGTAAACGATGAAATATTTGCACAAAAACAGCAGTACAATGCAGTGATGTTGTACATAAAGGGAGGGAGAAGCTTTTAAATCAGGGGTCGGGAACCTTTTTGACTCAAAGAGCCATAAAAGCAAAATATGTTAATTTTATTTTGGGAAAGAGCCACACCATATAATGTGAGACAAATTTACTAAATTGCTAAACCCGCGCCCCAGACAAAAGCTTAGTCTTCAGCACATTTATTTTTGATGATTTGATAAAAATTATGAAAAGAAAATAATGCCAGAGCCCGTGTCCCAAAATCAACAAACACACCACTTTAAACTTGTCTCTTTCTTGCAATGACTCAAGATCGGTTCAACTCATTTTGACCCTTTTTTCCAACATATTGGTTTCAAAACCAGATGCAAGCATTTATTTTGTAGAAAGGTCACAACATTCTGAGAACAGGGAGCCTGATGCGCTTACCTTCGGCGCAGACGGAGAAGGGCGAAAGATGGGAGGGAGTGCTTGCACTTTTTGCATAGCTCCACCCATCCCTCCCACTCACCCAATCAAATAAGTTCTCTTCCGGTGTTTTCGCATATTTACAATTTGTTCCGTGGTTTCATCAAAAAGTATCCGAACACTGAAAACAGATTATATAGTGAGCTTTTATATAAAGGATTCTTTAGCGTTGTACAGCCAAAACGAGTTTTATTTTGTGTGGCACCTTGGCTGTAAATCGTAGTGAAAACGTGCCCGATAGATTCTGAAAAGTACTGTTCTATGATTCAGCTTTGGTTTGGCTTTGCGTGTTAATGGCTCAAGTTTTGAACGAAATGGAGAAAATTTGCATGCAATTAAATTTGTCTCGAGCCATAGGTACTCATAGAAAAAGCCACATCTGGCTCGCGAGCCATAGGTTCCCGACCCCTGTTTTAAATATTGACGCCAATTATTTTTTATGAAGGAAGAACATATTTAAATCAAATCAGAACACAAAAGTTAAAACAAGAAAAAAAAGACATTTCAAACCTGCAGTTACCCTAATGAATTCTTGATATGAGTTTTCAAAATAATATAAATAAGGGACATTTTAGGGTCATCATCAAAATCATTCCATAAATGAAATCCTTTTCAGGGGGCACAAAGGCTTATCGATGTTGTAGGAGAATATTGGACCTTAAAGTTATGGTTTCCCCTTAGATCAGGGGTCTCAAACTCAAGGCTTTTTTCCCTTCTATCTGTCTTTACTGGAGAAAGGCTGGGTCAAAAATGGAAGAAAAAGGCTGCTTTTTGCTCACATGCTGTCTCCATTGTATGTCTTCTTTGGACTCTTTTGGTTGCACTATACATTACAGGGGACAACTATAATACACTGTCCCTTTAAGAATAGTAGAAGAATTTTATCAGCGCTGTTTTTATGGACAACTCCAATTTGCCCAACCTAGCTTGAGTGGCTCCAACTCAATTGAATTTGAGACCCTTGTCTTAGATCACGAGTGTATGCTCTGGAAAATAAACAACTGTTGAATGTTTGTTGGGAGTTGGCAAGGCCAAGAGAAGATTGGATTCAGCCGCTTGGGCGGCAGTGGCTCAGGAGGTAGCGCGCACGTCTTGGGATCAAGAGATCGCAGTACGAATCCCGGCTCGTCCGTGTTACATGTCGAAGTGTCCTTGGGTAAGACACTGAACCCCTAATACTCCCAATAAGCAGGTTAGCGCCTTACATGGCTGCAAGGCCGCTATTGGGAAATGTGAAGCACATTGTAAAGCCCTTTGGAAAGTTTGACTTGAAAAACGCTATAGAAATGCAGATCATTTCATTTCATTTCACTACACTGCGGGGTAGCGGCATTCTCAATGGCAGACTTTCTTATTTACATTTTGCATTAAGCACAGAGTATGACGTATAGACGGGAAGTGTGGCAGGCCCTCAAGTGAAAAAAAACATTTGAGACAGGCGAAGAGAGACAAAAGTCTTCTCCTTGCATGGAGACGAACAAAGACCAGTGTGCTTGCTTTGTTTCAAATGTTGGCAGCGGACAGCATGAAGCCAAATATATTAAGCTGTCACTTAAAGACAATGCAACCTAATCACGCTGATAAGAAGCTTGAGTTTTTCTTCAGCAAAAACCTGCAGATGTCACAATCACATGTATTGGGAAGACCTGTGCTCAGGTTTTTGGCTCCAACAGCCAGGACAGCCGATTGGCGCACCCTGTACATTTAAATCCCCAGCTTCCGGTAACACTTTGTCCGATTGTACTCATGCTACCTGTTG
Source organism: Urocampus carinirostris (assembly GCF_059441175.1). Taxonomy (NCBI): domain Eukaryota; kingdom Metazoa; phylum Chordata; class Actinopteri; order Syngnathiformes; family Syngnathidae; genus Urocampus; species Urocampus carinirostris. Next base: position 1,181,950 of record NC_142365.1, read on the forward strand.
CCTTCAGCTCAGTAAGCCCGTACCTCTGACTCTTTGCCTGCTCCCTGTTTTCCTCTGATTGATCTCCGTTGCCGACCCGTTTCTGTAAATCTGCCCCGCCCGTCTGACTACTGAACTCTTTTCCGAACACTACGATTATGCCTGTCCGCGACCATTCCCTCCAAGCCTTCACCCGCCTGTCAGGTTCCGTCAATCCGCCAACCAACGGATCGAAGAATCCCACCTTGTCATTTCCTTCCTTTCAATAAAACCAAGAAACCAGCGCAAGTGATCTCAGTCTTCCTTTCGTCCTGTCTGACAGCAGAAAGGCGTAGAGTTAGCGTTAACGGAGATGACACCGTCAATATCCTCAAGACTTTTAGAGACTGATGATTGAGAAGGCGTGTTGCCCGTTACATCTGGCGTAAAATTGGCACAGCGTTTGACAAAAAAAAAAAAACAACAACAACATGATGCCAACTGTAAAGCATGGTGGTGGCAGTGTGATGGTCTGGGGCTGATTTGCTGCCTCAAACCAGCACAACTCATGGTAGTTAATGGAATCATCATTTCTGGTTAGTTTATGAGTTTATCAGTTGATTATTTGCTGTGTGTATGTTTCTTTAAATTGTGTCTTTTATTCTCCAACTGGTATTGGTACTGTCAGGACCAGAACAGGAAACAGAACCCATTTGCGTAACGTTGCTCACAGTTTTATTGGGGAGAAGGGAAAGGAGCGCACACTCGCGTTGGTCGCGGGGAGTAGATTGCTCAGACGTGGGACTTCCGTGGCAAGCGATGGCGGCGTCGGGAACGGAAAAAGTCGAAAACCAGGAGAGGAGAGTAGACGTGGTCGAGATCAGAATCAGATCGGTATTCGGGGCGGGAGAACAGACGTGGTCGAGATCAAAACAGGTCGTAATTCGGGACGGGAGAGCAGACGTGGTCGAGATTAAACGGATCGTAGCGGGGGAAAACAACAGCAAAAACACAGGACAGTAGAAAAAGGGCTTGCCGTGTAAATACGCAGACAGACCTACAAAGCGGGACTGACTGGACAGAGTTTAAACACTGAAAGGGGGACAATCTGTCAACAAGCTCCAGGTGGCGCCACCCGGGCGGGGCCAATTGGGCGCCATGGCAACCTTGACAGGTACTTGGCATAGGTCAATTTTAAAGAGTTGAGTACTTGGTGTCGGTCTTTGAAAAAGTACCGTTAAGCTAACTTTTGAATGATGTGAGATGGAAAACAAGGCATAGCCAGGATAGCTTTTGGGCCACATTTGAGTAACCCTTTTTCACACTTCGGATCCCGGAGTAACCTATATTTTCAAACGCAATTTCAGCAGCTCACTTACCAGCTTTTCCATTTCCTGCTCTCGCAATCGCTCCTCTCTCTGCCTGCGGTGGTACTCCAGCAGATCTTCTTCATTGTCGCTAACAGCGGATATGCTGTTCTTGCGCTCCCGGTAGGCCTTCACCGTGTCGGAGTCCTTGCCGGCGGTCTCGCAGGGGGGCTTTCTTTGGCTCCGGGGGCTCGCGGTAGGAGACGAGGTGAAGGCGCCGATCTGTCGTCTGCTTCCAGGGGAAGGATCTTGGGTGTACAAGGCTCTCATGGCCTCGGGCTTGGCGGCGACCACCGGTTTTCGATGCGTCTTTGGGCTCGGCTTAGAGTGTTTGCCGGCCAATCCGGGAGATCCCGGCGTCCCCCTGCGGGACGTGTAAGGACTGCGAGGGGGAAGGCTGACCGTGGACTCTGGAGTCACCAGGGGTTCTGGCCCAGGACTCGGATGTCTCCTCTGGACCGTGGGAGCTCTAAGCCGAGGGCTGGCCGGTGCGGAGTTTTGACCAGACCTCCTGCTGGGGAGCGTGGAGCTTGCGGAGACCTCTGACCTGACATTCCTGAGAAGCTTCGGACTGTCGGAAGCACAACTTAGGGACGTCCGTGGATGAGGAACAGGTGTGTTGGACCGCAGAGGGACAAGTGGAGTATCTCCCACGCCGTTGTCTTCTTTGGAGGTGCTGCTTCTACTCCCATTGAGCACCTTCATTTTGGGGGATGAGGGTACCTTCTGAGAGACGCTCCCTTGAATGTCCGTGACTGAGATTTTGGAGTTCCCATTGCTGGGAAAAGACTGCTGGGACCCGTTCAGGATGCTCTGGGAGTCTGCAGGACGGAATAAGAGAAAAACAGTTGCACAAACACAAGAAAAACAAACAAAAAAGGAATGCGCGCCACCACGTGGGGCAACCAATGGTCCCTGGAATTTTCCAGGAGTCAGAGTGTTCACATAAAGTCGGTGAGCAACGCTTAAAACAACAGTGAGCAACGGCAACCCCAAGTGTGGCAACTAAATCATTATCAAATATGTCCAAAACTTGACATCACGTTACATTTTGCTGAGTTTCCGGCAATGCAAAAACATTTTTCACTTTTGAATGAATTGACTCATGTACGATTGCCTTTAAACCTCATTTGTTTTTACAATTCTTTCACAAGATTTCCATTTCTTTTATTCCTGGTATCTTTTGTGGCATAATACTAACTTTTTGGGGGCTCTTTGAGTCGGTTGCACGATACACAACTGTATTTAATTACATTTTTTAGTGGAAGTACAATGTTGGCAACAAGATTCACTTGGAAATTATTTAAATGCAAAACAAACCTTTTCCTCTTTTTCCCTGTTTTTTCTCCTTTTTTTTAAATTCCTTTTCCAAAAAATCTCATTGTGTTTATTTTTTCCTAGCTGTTACTTTTCTTTTTGTTCTCTATTTACTTTTTTTCCCTTTGTTTCTTTCTTTTCTTTTTTTCTGGCTTTTTTCTGAATGTTTCCTCCTTTTTTCTCTTCCTTTTGTTTCTTTTTTTTCTCAGCTTTTCTCTACTTTTTCATTTTGGTATTTTTTTTTGTTCTATTCCCCCCCTTTCTTTAAGTCATTTTGTGAAAATTTTTACATCATCTTTGGTCGTGTAGGGATGAAAGAAGCAAAAACAACCGAAAAAGAGCCGGTTCCTTTTAGTGAGCCGAGCCGAAGAAGCCGGTTCTCGAAAAACTTTACTCGACTTTGTTCTCCTTCGACATTGACTTCCAAATACCGCATTTAGAACACAGCGTCAGGGGAACCCGTGTATTTTGACCTTCATGCACTGTAACTTTGACTTAATTTGCTTTTTAATTAGCAATTCCGAGCCCTGATTTTTGTGAGCTGGCTGGATTTTCAATTGCAATTGCGCACACGCGCAGCTTAGAGGGAATATTGATGGAAATGTTATTGCACCTAAAGACAGACATTGTTTCTTTATTTGCGAAAATAGTGACAAATGTCCCGTTGGGGGTTGGGGGGCACGTTCTTTGCTATTGAATTGTGTCGTAATCCTCGGGGGATGCGGAGCAGCTAAATATAAAAGCTGCAGCCGTGCGCCTCACATAAAACCAGGGCTCGGCCGGGAAAGCGTGGGCCCGTGACAGGGCGGGGTGCGCTGCTTTTAACACTTCTTTATGTCCAGTAAGGTCAGCCAAGAATGGAAAAAAAACATCGACCATTATTTAAGGACGACATGCTCTACTAAGTCGAAGAAATTGAATGTGATACCTGTCTGGCAGCATCAATCTCAATTGAGCCGTAGGAATTATTATATTAACAATCATTGTACTGTATTTCCAGGGTTGGGTAGGATTACCGTATATTCCGCACTATAAGGCGCACCTAAAAGTCTTAATTTTTTTCAAAAGCTGACCATGCGCCTTATAATACAGTGCGCCTTATATATGGCTCAATATTAAGTCGCAAAGTTTTCCAACTAACTTGCAGCCGCCGACTCGATTTCCCCCCGAACGTGGAGTAGTCCGCGGTGTATGCTGGGATTTATTTACCTGCGTTTCATTGGCTAACCAATGTGTCAATCATCATTTGAATCGATCACTGCTGGCTAAAGTTATTCGGAGATAAAGGGGGCGGATCCTTTTGATCATTTACAGGCTGGCATTGGCTTAAACGGCAAAACAAAGCCTGCAATTGGTCGAAAAAGATGAATGCGTATAGCACGTGGTTGACGGCATACAGAAAGCATTTTTTACTATACTGTATTTGTAAATATTTTATTCTCCTGGATTTACTACACTCACGGATATAAGAAGACATTGGCTGCACATTATTATGAACACAACGCCTTTGGTGAGCTACTCCGGCTATATATTTTCCCTGTATCTTGTTTCAGACTGAACTCGATGTTTCTGTGATAAGCGGATAATGGATGGAATGGAGTGTCTATTTTTAAATTCAACTCAATTCCAAGTGTTTATTGTCATATGGACAGTAAAGTTGCGAGCGAAAAAGAAAATAGAAACGAAGGAATGGTTGGCATTTCTTGAATCCCAGGACTTTTTAACCTTCCAAATGATATTTGGAACGATGCATTTGAGTGACATGGTACGGACACCGCATCCGCACGTGTTTCTCGACACGTATTTGCGTCTTTGCAAGCTTTGGGAATGTTAAGGGGGTAATCAGTTGGACTGAACTATCTGACTGTTTTGTCCACGTTCCCATTGTAGCGCCTTATCATCCGGTGCGCCTTATGTATGTCAAAAATAGGACCAAAAACTATTTTTTGGGGGTGCGCCCTATAACCTGGTGCGCCTTATAGTGCGCAAAATACGGTACTTTGACTGGATTACTTTCAATGACTTTTGGATGACTCCAATACCAAATCTGCTAAAAAAAAGACAAAAGAAACTCAATATGAATCAAATGATGACTCACAACACGTGGTAAGCTTTCTCTCCTGGCTTTGATCTCTTTGATCTGCGGCAAAACGAACATCAAATGTGACAGAAACAAAATGAAAATCAATCCAAACAGCTTGCCGTTCCATGTAATCTGTTACTCCCCAAGCCTGCACAAAATGGAGTCATTTTATTTATATTTAGTTTCTTTTGTCTTAGATTAGCATATTTGGTATTGGAGTCGTCTAAAAGTCATTGAAAGTAATCCAGTTCAAGTAACCCTACCCAACCCTGTGTTTATTTCTCAACTAGGACACACCTCCAGTGTAAAGTAGATATGAGTGAAGATGATCCACACTCATCTGGGCTGCAGATAATTAGTTTCCGTCAAGCTATTTTGGAATCTCAGACGACAGCCAGCAGTTTTTCCGAAATCTCAAAGCAAGGATATCGAAATTCAATGCTATTTTGGATTAAAGACCGTCCTGGTTAGAGTGAACCGATCTACGACTTGGGTTGGTTTGACCTCATTTTTTTTTAGATTGTTTTTACGATCCTCTTTGTTTTCTTTATCCTCACTGTAAAATGTGGACCTGGAGTGCCACGTTCGATTTCGTTGTCACAATATATTCGACCCATGTTGTAACAATGACAATAAAGGTATATTCTATTCTATTCTATTCTATTCTAAAAGTTAGCTTTACAGTAAATACCGCTACCCTCCAAATCGGTGATTTTTCTATCAAAATAATTTTTAGAAAAGGGTCAAGTTGTTTAAAATGATTCCCGAAATGTGGGTCATACTGAATGAACCCCCTCCCAAAATGTTGTTGTTCTGTTAAAAATGATCAACCTAAAATTGGAAATAGTGTACAAAAAGTACTTGGGTTTTATTTTGTTCTTTTTTTAGTAGTCACACAAATTTTCTAGTTTTATTTAAAAAAAAAAAAAATAATTAACAGCCCCAAACCACCCAAAAAGGTCCCACAAAAGTCATATGTTTCTTTAAGACAAACCAGAAAAAAATAATGTGAAATTTATTCCCTTAGGGCAGGGGTGTCAAACAGGCGGCCCGCGGGCCAGATCCGGCCCGCTAAGGGATTGAATCAGGCCCGCGAGACAACGCTCAGAGAAGCGCAAGAGAAAAACAAGGTTGAAATATTTCCATTTGATGTTGCTAAAGCCAGGTGCCTCTCACAAAGACGCTATACTTGTATTTCTTTCTCTCTCTCTCTCTCTCTCTCTCTCACTCTCTCTCTCTCTCTCTCTTTCTGTGTCTCTCTCTCTTTCCCTCCCTTTTTCTCTCACTCTCGGTCTCTCTTTCTCTTCCTTTGTACCTCTTTGTCTCTTTCTCTGTTTCTATTTACCTTCTTTTGCTCTTTCTTTCTTTTTTATTTTTCTCTCTTTGCTCTTTCTCTCACTCACTTTCCCTTCTCTCTTTCTCCCCTTCTCTGTTTCTCTTCTTGTCTATGGTCTCCTTCTTTCTTTCTCTCTTTCTATTGATTTCTCTTTGTATTTCTTTCTTTCTCTTTCTCTCCCTCTCTCTCACTATTTCTCTTTTTTCTCATGATCTCTTGCTCTCACTCTCTTTTCTCTCTCTCTTTCTCTCCTTCTCTTTTTCTTTGTCCCACCCTTTCTCTTTTTACCTCTTTCTCTTATTTTTTTCTCTCTTTTTCTTTCTCTCTTATCTACTAGTCCGGCCCCCGAGAGAAAGTTTGTTCTATCAAGTGGCCCCCGAGTTCAAATGAGTTTGACACCCCTGCCTTAGGGAATTGAATTTAAGACCCAATTTGTTTTCTAATGGGCGAACTATCAGGTTTTTCAGGGTCAGAATTTTAGATGATACACAGGTGTTCAAATATTTATTTGCAGCTGTATCTCACAAACATCTTTAAAAAAATCATGCATTGTGATTTCTGGATTTTTCTTTTTAGTTTATCTCTCTCACAGTGATTATTTTTTTTGCGATTTATTTGTGTGATATATCTGCAAAAAATATTTGAACACCTGGGAAAATGAATGTTAATATTTGGTACGGTAGCCTTTGTTTGCTAATACAGAGGTCAAACGTTTCCTGTAGTCTTTCTGGATTTTTCTTTTTAGTTTATCTCTCTCACAGTCGACATGTATCTACGGTGAAAATTTCTGACCCCTCCATGATTTCTAAGTGGGAGAAATAGCAAAATAGCAGGCTGTTTAAATACTTATTTGCAGCTGTATCACACTAATAAATCGTTAAAAAATCATGCATTGTGATTTCTGGATTTTTCTTTTTAGTTTATCTCTCTCACAGTGGACATTCACTGTTTTTAGAGGGATCAGTAAAAGCTTTTGAAGTCATTATTAACTCATTTCTTGCCTGATAAATGCATGATTTTGTACACAGCTAAATACATCAACAAGATTGGAAAACATGTCCCCTGTTCGAGAATCTTTAACACTTTAACAAAGGTTGAAGTACATCATTAAAGGCGGCCATCTTGGATTCTTTACCAGAAGGTTGCGTTTTGGGGGCGCTTAATGCTCGGCTTCCTCCGGGTAGCATGTTCTTCATCCTCAAGGCTTCTTCTGGATGGTTGAAGCGGAAGAAGGTCGACTGGCCGAAACACAGCATGCACCCTGTCGGGAAAGAAAACCATCAAACTGCCGCGATTGTCTAAATATAATATTGGAAAATGTTTGAGTATTACTTCAGCTATTGATACATCAGAATCAGTGACGTGCAGGCAGGGGAGGCAGGTAGAATAGAATAGAATAGAATAGAATATACCTTTATTGTCATTGTTACAAATGGGCTAACATATTGTGACAACGAAATTGGGCATGACACTCCAGTTTACACATTCATAGTAAAGTATGTAGGTGTGCCTCACTTGTCATAATGGAATTATAGAATCTAAAATATATTCAATTGTTATTATTATTCAGTGTTAAAATTCTTACCCATTTAGCGTCACCATTTTCTGATTTTTTTTCGTAAATCGCTGAATTTTCACATTATATAATGAACGTTATTATAATAATTAATAATAATAATTTCCTTTGTATTGTCATTCTTTGTAACAATGTACACAGAACGAAATGTCGATACACCTGACCCGTTGTAGCGAGTCGATGCAGCCGCAGCCAACAGAGGGCGCCGCCATTATACCAATTAGGTATGACTCGGCCGAGGCGCGAACCAGCGACCTCCCAGTCTCAAAGCGGGCACACTATTGTCATCAGGGTTGGGTAGGGTTACTTTAAATGGATTACTTTCAATGACTTTTGGAATTACTCCAATACAAAATATGCTCATAAAAGACAAAAGAAACTCAATATGAATAAAATGATGACTCACAACACGTGGTAAGCTTTCTCTCCTGGCTTTGATCTCTTTGATCACCGGCAAAACTAACATAAAATGCCACAGAAACAAAAATCCAAAAGTAATTGAAAGTAATCAAGTAACCCTACCCAACCCTGATTGTCATGATTACTGATGTGAGGGACCTGTGCCCGCTCCTTTGGCGCCAACTGCCTCGGACTCTGATTGGCTCCCAGTCTCTATGTAAACTCACTCCTATCTGTCCCCTTTTGTCAGTCCGTCTGCGAACCTCAGCTTACGCCAGGCAAGCTTTTCAACCCTGACTCTCTCCTGTTCTGGCTCCCGTCTGTTTCCCGGCTTTGACCCATTTTCTGATCTTGACCACGATTTTGGCTCCCCTGTCCCGGCGACTGACCTGTTTTTTCCGCTCCCGATGCCGTGTCTGAGTAACCTGTTCCCCGATCATGTGTACAATCCTTTTCCTTCTTTCCAATAAAACTAAGGGAAACGTACGGAAGTGGGTCCTGTCTCCGTTCTGGTCCTGACAGTTATAAATTAGTATGTAATATATTATTGTGCTGAAAGTCTGTCCATGCAGAGTGAGACACGCATTTCTCTTGCCTCGTGGCAGAGGGCAATAGTGAGACCAAAGATTCTTATTTGACCCACACCTTAGCCGCAAACAATAGAATTAGCGATCGTATTAGCCAGCTAACAGCAAGTCAAGCCATCCGGTAATTATTTTCTCGTTATAATGGCTTTGTTTCATAATGAAGGGTTACCTATCTATTGATTCTTTTATTGAAAAGGAGAAGCGCGTAGACTGTATTTGTCAGGACCAGAACGGAAACAGGACCCACTTGCGTGACATTTACCACAAGTATTATTGAAAGAGAGAGGAAGGGCTGCGCCCAGGATCTGGTGTTCGCTGGGAGCAGGAAGAAAGTCGCTCTCGTACTCAGATTGTGATCCGAACACGGAAGTGGATCTTCCGCAGCGAGCGGTGTCAGGGACGGAAAAACGAGTGGGTAGCCGGGACTGGGAGAGCAAGTCGTGGTCGGGGTCAGAAACGAGTCGTAAACCAGAACGGGAGAGTAGACGTAGTAGGGGACAAAAAGATCGTAAGCCGGGACGGGAGAGTAGACGAGATCAAGAACAAAACAGGTTGAGGCCGGAGACAGACGGGAGCAAAAACAGGACAGGCGACAGTCAGGGTCAAAAAAGGGCTTGCCTAGTATACACGGAGATTCGCAGACGGACTAACAAACGGGGATTGACAAGACAGGGTTCGAATAGTGACAAGGAGCCAATCAGAACCCGCGGCGGTTGGCGGAGACAGGTGAATCGCATCGGTGATCATGACAGTATTTCCACGAAAAGAAAATGTCCACCGTCTTAGAAAAATGGAACATCGATTGTTGATTTTTAACTTAAAAAATATACACTCCCGTTCAAAAGTTTGGGGTCACCCGGACAATAATGTGATTTTTATTCATCAAATGATTTCCAAAATAGGCAGCACGGCGGCGCAGTGGTTAGCGCTTATGCGGCACAGTTCATGTCATGGGAACCTCCTGCGTGGGTTCAAATCCAGCTCCAGACTTCCAGTGCGGAGTTTGTATGTTCTCCCCGTGCTTGCGTGGGTTTCCTCCGGGCACTCCGGTTTCCTCCCACGTTCCAAAAACATGCATTTCCGGTGAATTGGCCGGTCCAAATTGTCCCTAGGTGTGAATGAGCGAGCGAGTTGTCTGTCCCTGTGTGCCCTGCGATTGGCTGGCAACCAGTTCAGGGTGTCCCCTGCCCACTGCCCGGAGATGGCTGGGATGGGCTCCAGCCCCCCCGCGACCCTAATGAGGATAACGGCTAATGAGATGAGATGAGATGAGATTTCCAAAATAAAGAGAAAGTAGAGCGATTGAGAAGGTTAGAAATCATGATTTGGAAATTTTCTAAAAACTTAAGCGTACTTGACAATATTCCAATGAGATATTCCCTTTCTAAAGAGGTAAACGACCAAGACGACATGCTGAAAAATAGGAATTTCTGTCATTTTTTTCAAATGTCTTGCCAAATGCTTCAAACTTACGTGCAATTTATCGGTAATCGATTATCCCCACATTTCCAAAGACGTGTTTAATTCCAGAGATGCTGGCTTAAATCCAATGGATAGTCCAGATAGGAAATTCAAATGTAGGAGATATCCACATGCATAGGAAAATATATTTTTAAAAAAAACGTAGATTCCTTTTTTATTGAAGAATGGTCCTGTGGATTCGAACTAAAAACAATATTTTGTGAGCAGCTGCTGCCCGCGCACACGTGGACTGAAACGGTCCTCGGCTTCAAATGACATTCAGCGTAGCTGCTGGCTCAAATCCCAAGGAAAGGTTGAACCGAGTGGGAGGGACTCTGCCCTTATCAAGCGTGCAGTCGGAAGTGAAGAAGACATTTTGAATCGAAACACGGTTTGAAATTTGGATGGAAATGTAAAGGGTCTGCATTTCTATAGCGCTTTTCAAGTCCATGAAGACCTCAGTGTCTTGCCCAGGGACACTTCAACATATACAGTGGAACCTGGGTTTTCGAACACCTCTCAGTTCGAACAAATCGGAGTCCGACCACAAATTTCGAGAAATTATTGCTTCGCTGTTCGGTCAAAAAAATCGGAGTTTGAACGCCGGTAATGCGTGAGTGCGTACGCTAGGGTGCCATGCTGAGCGGCGTACGGGTGTTTTAGCCCCTAATTATGCCTCCGAAGAAAGTCGGTGCAAGCAGCAAAGTTGCCACAGGTGAAAAAAGAAAAGTAGTGCGTACAACTATTGCGTTTAAGAAAGAAATAATAGCAAAATATGAAGGAGGTGTGCGAGTGTCTGATCTTGCTAGGAAATACCCCACTGTCCACCTGCGCCTTCTGCTGACCACCACAAAGGTAAGAAATCCTATGCATAATTCTTTTCTTTATCCTATTTTTTTATTTTTACACGTTCGTGTTAGCGTAATCTTTCGTACGGAAGATTACGATAACGCGGACGTACGATTAGCCTGGGTTAGCTTTATGTTTCCGTTGAACATTCAAGGCAAACATTCAGGGTGTTGGAACGGAGCCTAACATTGAGGGTGTTGGAACGGAGCCCCCTTTCCAATGAACCGCTCACCACTTGTTGTGGAGACCCGGGTGCTAAATGGCTTGTAAACGACCTGATTTTTTTTATTTTTACACGTTCATGTTAGCGTCATCTTTCGTACGGAAGATTACGATAACGCGTACGTATGATTAGCCCGGGTTAGCTTTATGTTTCCGTTGAACATTCAAGGTAAACATTCAGGGTTTTGGAACGGATGAAAACGATTTACATTATTTTTATGGGAAAAATGATTTCGGTGAGCGAACAAATCGGTTTTCGAAAAGGGTTCTGGAACGGATTATGGTCGAGAACCGAGGTTCCAATGTAACTCGGAGGAGCCGGGAATCGAACCTGTGACCTTTTGATCCCAAGACGAGCGCTTTACCTCCTGAACCGATGCCGTCCAAGAAGGCTGTCCAGAGTTGCTTCCTCAGTGGATAACCCAGGTGGTTAAGGGAACTGTGAACTGATAGATCCGAAAGCTCTCGTTTTCAGCTAATCAGAATGCGAGGCAGAAAACAGACCGTGGCTGCCGATCGAGGTCGGCCATCTTTGTATCACAGAGGACGCACATGTGATCCACACACTCGTATCCAGGACGATTGGTAAGGGTGAAATTTGTCACTTTTTCTTAGCCGAAAAACTAATTTGGAGAAATGTTTGAGATGGATAAAGGCATGCTGGTGGCTTCAGGATTAACTCAACTCGTATAGGAGATGCGTTTTTCGTGGCGGCAGTGGTTTAGGAGGTAGAGCGCTCGTCTTGGGATCAAGAGATCGCAGTTCGAATCCCGGTTCCTCCGTGTTACATGTGGAAGTGTCCTTGGGTAAGACACTGAACCCCTAATACCCCCAATAAGCAGGTTAGCGCCTTACATAGCTGCACGGCCGCTATTGGGAAATTTGAAGCACACTGTAAAGCGCTTTGGGAAGCCTTGACTTGAAAAGCGCTATATAAAATGCAGATCAGATTATTTCATTTCATTTCATTTCATTTACCTTGTGACAGACGATAGGGTCTGCCGACGGGGACTCCATCCACGGCGCATTGGTTCCCACACGGGTGCAAGGTGATGGTCCCAGCCTGGTTTTCGATGAAGCAATGTTGAGCTTTAATGCCCGGGCCTAGTAAAGAGATATCCGTTTCTCCGCTACCCAGCGTGGTCCTCCCTGAATGAATGATGAATGAAAACTTTATTGCCAACATTAAAATAAAAACAGAACAAAAACAATAAATAAAATAATGTTACACAACATGTTCGAAAAGGGGTAGTAAGAAACAGATGCTTATTTTCCCTACCCCTTCATCTTCCCTATCAAATACACCAATGCTAATAACAACAATAGTATTAATAATAACAGTTATGATATAACAATAGCAACAATAACAACAAAGTTAACCAAAGTTGTAAACGCAGTATTTCCAATCTACCCCATTTTCTTCATCTCTGTATTCCGCAAGTCATGTTTTTTTGTATTTAAATCCGTAAATAGTTGGACATTGTTTGATCTCGTCTTGTAAATTGTTCCAAAGTTTGACTCTGCACACAGACACACACATACTTTTCCTGGTGGTTCTCACCTCTGGGATTATGAATTCACGACAGCCCCTCAAGCTATAATTTCCCTCTTTCCGAGTGAATCATTTTTGGATGTTTTCTGGCACTATGTTTTTGTTGACCTTAAATAGCAGTTGTGCGGTGAATTTTTTTTACTAAATCATCTCATTTGAATCATTTGGACTGCAGGAATAAAATATGAGTATGATCCCGATATCCTAACCTGTGTATGGTTCTAATTGCACGTTTTCGGAGGATAAAAAGGGGCCGGAGTCAACTTTTGGAATGATTGCCCCAGACTTCTGCACAATATGTTAAATATGGCAGAACTAAAGAACAATATAATAAATACAATGCATTATAGTTTAAAATGAATCTGGCTTTATTCATTATTAAAATGCTTTTACATACTTTAGTTTGTATGTGTCTGATGTGTGTTTTCCAGCTTCATTTCTTGTCTATTATGACCCCCAATACAGTGTCTATTGCAGCAGCATCCATTTTGACTTCTAAATCTCGATTTGCCTTGCGATTACTAAAGGATATTACTTTGGTTTTATTTATCTTTAAAGATAATTCATTTATATCCACCCATACTTTTAGGTTAATTAATTCACGATAAATGCAGGTTACCAAATCAATATACAGTATTTTCCGCACTATAGGGCGCACCGGGTTATAAGGCGCACCCCCAAAAAATGGTTTTTGGTCCTATATTTGACATACATAAGGCGCACCGGATGATAAGGCGCTACAATGGGAACATCGACAAAACAGTCAGATGATTCAGTCCAACTGATTACCCCCTAAACATTCCCAAAGCTTGCAAAGACGCAAATACGTGTCGTAGACACGTGCGGATGCGGTGTCCGTACCATGTCACTCAAATGCATCGTTTCAAATATCATTCGGAAGGTTAAAGTCTTGGGATTCGAGAAATGCCAACCATTCCTTAGTTTCTATTTTCTTTTTCGCTCGCAACTTTACTGTCCATATGACAATAAACACTTGGAATTGAGTTGAATTCACTCAACTCATCACAGCAACCTCAAGATCGTTCTAAAACAGATACCGGGAAAATATAAAGCCGCATAGCTCACCTAAGTTCTCACGCTCAATAATGATACGCAATCATGGTCTTCTTACAACCGTGAGTGAAGTAAATTCAGGAGAGTAAATTATTTACAAATACAGACTAATGAAACATGTTTCTTTATGGCGTAGTTTAGCAAGCTTGCTATTCGGTCATCTTTTTCGGCCAATTGCAGGGTTTGTTTCGGCCCTCTAGCCAATCCGAGGCTCCGAATAACTTTAGCCAATAGCGATCGATTTAACGGATGATTGACGCATCTTTTTCGGCCAATTGCAGAGTTTGTTTCGGCCCTCTAGCCTATCCGAGGCTCCGAATAACTTTAGCCAATAGCGATAGTTTCAAATGATGATTAACACATTGGTTAGCCAATGAAACGCCGGTATATAAATCCCAGCATACACCGCGGACTACTCCACGTTCGGGGGAAAATCGAGTCGGCGGCTGTTGCGTAAGTTGCGAGACCTTGCGATTTAATATTGAGCCATATATAAGGCGCACTGTATTATAAGGCGCATGGTCAGCTTTTGAAAAAAATTAAGACTTTTAGGTGCGCCTTAAAAAGCGGAAAATACGGTAGTTATCATTTGAATGGAAAATGTTAGTGTCGTCTGCAAATATGACTATTTTCAATAGTTTAGAAATATTAAAAATATCGTTAATATATAATAAAAAAAAAGTTATTCCCGCACCCGTCGCTACTATCGAGATGTTTGCGTGTTCAAAGCAAGTGCCGGCGAGAGGTCAAGACCGCAGGGTTGGAGTTACAAACCTCCTCAACACGTACTGTAGCTTAGCATGGAATGGCAGCTGGGGGATGCTAGCTAGGCATGACAGTGTCTGATGTCATTTCTGTGTTGGAAAGTTGGAGCTCACAAAAGTGGGGCTACCGTAAATTTCGGACTATAAGCCGCTACTTTTTTCCCAAACGTTCAACCCTGCGGCTTATTCAGTGATGCAGCTTCAAATTTATGTCATTTTTCTAACGGCCGCCAGCGGCGCTCGAGTACAAAAGGTAAGATTTAGACCGCTGAAATATATGCGCCGAGGAAGACTGCAACTTCTTGGTTTGCGCATAGATTAAATTAGCGTAAAGGTACCCTCATCATGCAAAATGCAAAAAGAAAGGCACATGACGCAACTTTCAAGCTAAAAGCAATCGAGCAGTCCGATAAAGAAGGAAACAGCGCGACAGCACGAATGAGGCTGCGGGAGCGTGGGACGATGTCTAAATGACGAAGTTTCTTTCCGACACTGAAGACGACATTGATGGCTTCAGTTCTAAGGAGGAAGATGAGGACGGTTTACCCTGATTTTTACAAGTACGGTATGTTTTTTTAACAGACCCGTTTACTGTGTTGCGAGCGTGTTGCTATCATTAACTGGCCTGTCACAGGCACCGTTTGGGATGAAAGTTATATTATTATTATTAAAGCTTTGAAAACTCTCTCGGTGAACCATCTTTCTTTGTAAATATGTGAAACCATCTATGATATGTATTTGCAACTGTATATTTTTGTAATGTATTTATTTGAGACACTTATTCTGATATGTTTTTCACGGGCGAATAAAACAGAAGGGGCGGAACAAACGCGGGGTGACAGGAAGTGGGGTAAAGGTGAGACCTGTTTGTGCATGCGGCGGACAATAGTGGATATATATTTTTCCCACCCTTACCTTTGGAAATATACACTTTTTTCCTTGGATTACTTTCAACGGGACCCGGACTCTGCAGGTCTGCATCAAACATGAAGTACCGGTATCATTTTCCGTTCATTTTGCCGACTGTAATTTTTAAACTGTGTACTTTAATGAAGGACATTCAGTCTCAATCGCGGGACTAAAAGTCGGGTTTGGGTTAATTTTATGTCTGTGTTACATTTATTTAATGTTGGCGCATGCGGCTTATATACAGGTGCGGCTTGTGTAAGTACAAAATCAGTTTTCCTCTTAAAATGTGTTGGGTGCGGCTTATAATCAGGTGCGCTCTATAGTCCGGAATTTACGATAATTACCCAAAAGCTGTCATTTTGTACTTTGCCATCATCAAATATTGATTTCATGTTTAACGTGTGCAAAAACATGGAATTCCTGATATAGTCCTGAGCCCGTATTTCAAAGGAGCAGTACTCGTGATTTGAAGGTTCTGTTGGTAGTATACCAAATCATGCATGGACTTGCTCCCTCATGACTTTCAGATTTAATTTTGCCCTATGTTCCAGTCTGAAGCCTTCTCTCTGAAAACGCTGGTCTACTCGTGATCTCAAGAGCCAAGAAGAAATCCGCAGGTTCGAGAGCGTTTTCCATTCGGGCCCCGGTGCTCTGGAATGCTCTTCCCCCTGAGATTCCATCTGCAACCTCAGTGGAAATATTTAAATCTGAACTTAAAACACACTTCTATTCTATAGCATATGAATAACCTTTATTTTATGTTGACAATATCTGTGTATTATTTGCCCTCGTGTAGTTTTTAGATCAGGGGATGGTGTCATAATATTCTGTAGTTTGCAATAATCTGTTATCTGTGCATCCCTTTGAGACTGTCCCTTCTCATGGTTTCTTCATTTTCCTCATGTTGAGATTTTTGAGTATTTTCCTTGCCCTCATGTCGGTTTTAGATCAGGTGATGGTGTCATTATAGTCTGTGGTTTGCAATAATCTGTGCAGCCCTTTAAGACTCTTTGTGATTAAGGGCCAAACAAAAAAACATGACTTGAGGTTTTTGAGTTTTTCCTTGCCCTCGTGTAGGTTTTAGATCAGGGGACGGTGTCATAATAGCCTGTGGTTTGCAATAATCTGTAATCTGTGCAGCCCTTTGAGACTCTTTGTGATTAAGAGCCAAACAAATAAACAGGACTCGACTTGAGGTTTTTGAGTTTTTCCTTGCCCTCATGTAGGGTTTAGATCAGGGGATGGTGTCATAATAGTCTGGTTTGTAGTAATTTGTGGTCTGTGCCGCCCTTTGAGACTCTTTGTGATTAAGGGCGTCACAAATAAACATGACTTGACTTGAGGTTTTTGAGTTTTTCCTTGCCCTCATGTAGGTTTTCGATCAGGGGATGATGTCAAGAGACAGTGTGGTATTTAACAAAACTCTAAATTTAGAAATTTCATTTAAAAAATAAGCAAAAATACATCAAACATACCGATCAACGCAAACGTTTTCTCCATACTTTATACATCGTTTCATCATTTCATGATGTTTACAATATATATGTATGGAATGTTGCTTTTTAATTAATAAAAGATAAAAATAAAAGAAACAAACGTTTTTGGGCTTATGAATGTAAATGGTCTGCACTATTCAAGTCACCTCCCAAAGCTTTTTACACTTACCCATTCACACACACTCACACACCAAAACTTGCTTATTAGAGATTCAGTGTCTTGCCCAAGGACACTTTGACATATAACACGAAGGAACCATTGATGTCTTCTCTCCTTATTTTGAGTGTCTACCAAAGTTTACCATACCCAAAGAATTAAAAGGCACTAAAAGGGATAACGCGTGTAGTTTGGCACATTTTGACAAATACCAACAACAAATCTGACCTTCCTGCAGTGGCAACAAGGTGATCGCTGTGCTCAAGCGGCCACTTCCCAAACTGACCAGATGAGGGCGCTCCGCCTGGACTTTCAAAGATTTGCCGGTCTCAATCAGATCTAAAGGAGTACCCTATAAAAAAGGCAGAACATGGCATTCTGTTTCGGTTTGGGTTGAGACGGAGGATAGGCGTCTCACCTGCAGGACTTGATGCGTCCCTCGACCTCGCTCCATACCTGCTGGGACGCTCTCCGAACGATCTTACGGCTGATGCTCCTGAAGGCAACGCATTGATGAGTGCAATGTTCCCTGTCATTTTCCTTAGGGGTCTGAGCGTTCACACAAAGTCGGTGAGCAACGCTTGAAACAACAGTGAGCAACGGCAATCCCAAGTGTGGCAACTGAGTCATGATCAAACATATCCAAAACTTGACATCACGTTACATTTTGCTGAGTTTCCGACAATGCAAAATCATTTTTCTCTTTTGAATGAATCGACTCATGTACGATTGCCTACAAACGCCGTTTGTTCTTATAATTCTTTTCCAAGATATCCATTTCTTTTTATTTTCTGATCTATTTTGTCGCATAATATTAACATTTTGGGGGGCTTATTGAGTCGGTTGTAAGAACAGAACTGTACTTAATCACATTTTTGAGTGGAAGTAGAATCTTGGCAACAATATTCACTTGATATCATTGGAAATGATTTGAATGCAACACAAACTTTTTCTTCTTTTTCCTGTGTTTTTATTCTACTTTTTTTTTAATTCCTTTAAAAAAATCTCATTGTGTTTATTTTTTTCGAGCTGTTACTTTTTTCTTTTTGTTCTTTATTTACTTTTTTCCTACATTTCTTTCTTTTCTCTTTTTCTGGCTTTTTTTCTAAATTTTTCCTTCTTTTTTCTCTTCCTTTTGTTTCTTTTTTTCTCAGCTTTTCACTACTTTATCAATTTGGTATTTTTTTTCTTTTTTGTTCTATTCCCGCCTTCCTTTAAGTCATTTTGTGCATCATTTTACATCATATTTGGTCATGTTGGGATGAAAGAAGCAAAAACAACCCAAAGAGCCGTTTAGGACCCGAAAGAGCCGGTTCCTTTTAGTGAGCCGAGCCGAAGAAGCCGGTTCTCCACAAACTCTACTAACTTTACTCAACTTCGTTCTACTTCGACTCGACTTCAAAATACCGCATTTAGGACACAACGTCAGGGGAACCCATGTATTGTTACCTTCATGCACTGTAACTTTGACTTAAGTCGCTTCTTAATGAGTCATTTTGAGCCCTGATTTTTGTGAGCTGGCTCGATTTTCTTGTGCGCTGAGAATGTGCGAGCAGTGCGCAATTGCGCACGCGCGCAGCTTAGAGGGAACACTGGATGAGTGGCAAATAAACGTCAGGGCCGACAATCGTACTACAATGGGAACAGAGCTTTCCATAGAGAGCCTCGTGCCCCAGTTCGAAGCCCACGTGACGCCGCCTATTATACTGGGGGATTGTTTTTTTTGTTTTTTTACAGAACTCGCTGGGTAGAACGGCAGCACCGATATGGTCCTCATTCCACATTTTCTACCTTAACCAAGATGACTCACAGAGATTCTGTGGACAGATGCGACAGATTAGGCCCGGTCGTCTGCACACCACAGCGAGAAGACACAACTTACAACGTGATCCAGACATGACTCGACCTGCCGCATGCGGACACTCGACGGAAAACCGGGTGTCGAACCTTTCGCTCTCGCATTTTCTGATTCTTTAAACTTAAGGACGGAATTATAAAGGAAATTCTCTTATATTACAAGTGCTACTTTTGGAGAGAATGTCGGTGGGCGTCGCCCCAAAAATACGCAGAGAGGAGATATGGCAAAAAGGGAACGCGCTTTATTGCATTCGGGACATGTTCAAAGTTCCAGACGTTCAACATTGGCTTTTATTGTGTTCTCAAATAAAGTTAAGAAATAACAGCGCTGAAGTCGGGTAGCTCCAGATAGCTCCAGGTAGCTCCGGGTAGCTCCAAGTTAGCGTCCGGGATGCTAGATGTGAGCCACGTTTCCGTAAAATGCAGCAAACTGCACTCCCTGTACGCTTGATGTTTTTCATCAGCACAGCCAGTTCCTCGGTCTTATTTGGTAGAGAGTTCACATTTACTATGATTACGGACGGTACCGAAGGCTTATAACGCCGCTAGCCGCTTAGCCTTAGCTCCGGCTCTGCAGCCACGATAGGGCCCCCTCATCACGCCGGCACGAGAATTCTTCAGGGCAAGGAGTCGATTCCTCCAATAAACGCATTTAACGATAGGACAGAAAGTAATCCAAAGTGTAGTTGTCAAACGGGACGAAAAACAGCGAAGATAGAAGCAGACACTTAAAACAATAAATCACAAAAATTACACGGAGCTGCTGGAATGGTTGCCGCTATCGGTGACGCCTATGATGTTAACTTGATTGTTGCAGTGATGCCCGGTGGCGCCCATTCCTTTCCAGGCCAACATATGTTTCCGCTCGGTCTCGAACTGGGGACCTTTCGTTATTTCAGGCCAACAAAGAAGGCCTTGCAGGCCCTGACGTCCCACCACCGCACCTATGAAGACTGACAGAAGCGCGTTAAAAATCCCCAAAAGCAAGCACAGCTGTTTTCTAATTTTAGCACGGGCTGGCTGAGACAACAGGGCGTTGTGTCTGCTTCTGATGTCACTCCAGATGAGGGGAGAATGGCTTCGGGTGACAATCTCCTCCAGTGTGAGTGGCACAAAGCGTGACCTGACACCGGAGCGCTCATGCCCACGTCACACCGAGATCCCCCCCCCCCCACCCCCCGAGACCCCCGGGCCCTCGGCCCATCGATGCCACGCAGTCGGTCCCGCCCACGCTCCCATTCCCATGTCCACGCCCAAAGCCAGAAAGCAGTCTGAAATGCGTGCAAATGCGAGGCCTTCTGCAGAAACCTGTCATTAGCGGGCCGCTCGTGTTCTTCAGAGCGGCCCTGAAGGGCTGAAAATAGACGCGGCCGGCCCCGGGACTTTTAAAGACAAATCGCATCTGCTCGGGAAGCCAAACATTGAAAAAACGACAGCGGTACAGTAGTCTCTTGCTGTTCTGCATTCTGATCGGCTAAAGAGTCACCCCGCCCCTTTTCTGCTTGTGTCTGCCTGTGCGTAAATGACGTTCAATCTTAGTTGTACGTGTACGTAAACGGGGTCGGGTAGGGTTACTTTAACTGGATTACGTTCAATTACTTAACCAAATATGCTAATAAAAGACAAAAGAAAGTCAATAGGAATAAAATGATGACTCACAACACGTGGTAAGCTTTCTCTCCTGGCTTTGATCTCTTGGATCTCCGGCAAAACAAACATAAAATGCGACAGAAACAAAATGCCGTTCCGTGTATTCCGTTACTACCCAAGCCTGCACCGAATTTAGTCATTTTATTCCTATTTAGTTTCTTTCGTCTTTTATTTGCATATTTGGTATTAGAGTAATCCAAAAGTCATTGAAAGTAATCCAGTTAGAGTAACCCTACCCAACCCTGTACGTAAAACAGACGAATCTCCATCATTTTTTCAATTTCAAGTTTGTCTAAAAGTCATCATGTCATGATTACCGATGTGATGCCCCTGTGCCCGCTCCTTTGGCGCCAACGGCCTCGGACTCTGATTGGCTCCCTGTCACTATCCAAACCCACGTCTGTCCGTCTGCGAACCTCAGTTTACCCTAGGCAAGCATTTTTCGACCACGACTTCCACCTGTTTTTGCTCCCGTCTGTTCCCCGGCTTCGACCCGTTTTTGATCCTGACCACGTCTACTCTCCTTTCCTGGCTTTTGACTCGTTTCCGACCCCGACCACGTTTTTGCTCTCCTGTCCCAGCTACTGACCGGTTCCCGACACCTCTATCGCACGCCACGAAAATCCCACTTCCGCGTTCAGAGCGACCTGCTTCCTGCGCCCAGCGTTCACCAGAGCGTGGGTGCAACCCTTTTCCTTTTTCCAATAAAACTGAAGCGTAACGCAAGTGGGTCCTGTCTCCGTTCTGGTCCTGACACATCATCTCAACAAAACACTCTGGACCAACAGAAACACCAAAAGGCAGAGGAAGATATACGCCAAAAGGTTTGACACCATTAATTTGCTCTGGAGCCTTATGCAACTCTATAGCGCTCCCTAGTGGCTCTATGGCTCTTTTTCAAAAATGTATGTCTTTTCAAAAGAGCAAAAAGGACAAATTCTTATCATTTTCCAATGACTAATCATACATACAGTGTGTCTTTCCGTCTTTGTGGCGCTTATACACGTATAAACAGTGTCTGAAATAAGGTCTGCCCGGACGTTCGCTTCATTCCGATTTTAAAAATCTTCGTTGGGTTTGGAAATTTCAGAATTTCGGTCGGTTTGGCAATTTGCATCCTCGGCAGCCAATCAGAAGCCTGCGTCGAATAACTTCCTGCTTCCGGACTTTCCCTACCGTTATAAGGTCGTGCATTTGCATATTATTTTCCAGAGTAGACGCACGGAAAACACAAGAAAAATGGAGACGTGTTTAGCCAAAACCTCAGCCCCAGAAGAAAGATTCAAAAGAATCTAACAAAAATGATGACGCTCCAAAACGTAAACGTACATGAAAAGCATCATGGAAAGAGGATTTCACGTGGCTTGTAGCGGACGACGCAACGCAGAAATTGCGTGAATGAAGAGGAGTAAATACAGGTACATACTGATGGTTGGGAATCCAGCCAAAACCTCAGCCCCAGAAGAAAGATTCAAAAGAAGGTAACAAAATGGATGACGCTACAAAACGTAAAGCATGGTGGAAAGAGGAGTTGACGTGGCTTGTAGCAGAGGACGCAAACGTTGCGTGAATGAAGATGAATCAATACAGGTACATACAGATGGCAGATGGAAAACAGCCACGTCATATACATGCAATGATTGTTCTAAGTAGATTTATCATAGACTTAGTTTTAAAGTGTTGTGTAAATTATAACTATAACCTTATCCTCCTTGTTTTACAACCTTATCTTCTTTGTTCCTTTATCTTCTTGTTCTCTTTTATCCTCATTTGCTAATATGTGAACCTGGAGTGCCATGCCCAATTTTGTTGTCGCAATATCTTCAACCCATTTTGTAACAATGTCAATAAAGGTATATTCTATTCTATTCTTGTTATATATTGTTTAATACTTTGCAACAATGGGGTCTTTTTTGCAATGAGTCGTCTTATGTCTTATGTCACAGGTGTCAATCAGGCGGCCCGTGGGCCAGATCAGGCCCGCTAAGGGATTGAATCCGGCCCGCGAGACAACACTCAGAGAAACAAGCTGCAGGTTGAAATATGTCAACTTGATGTTGCCATAGCCAAGTGCCTCCAACAAAGACACTGTACTTGTATTTCTCTCTCTCTCTCTCCCTCTCTCTTTCTCTCTTTCTTTTCCACCCCTTTTCTCCCACTCTCTGTCTCTGTTGCTTTCACTCTCTGTGTCTCTCTTTTTCTCTTCCTTTGTTACTCTTTGTCTCTTTCTCTCTCTGTGTCTTTTTAACTTATTTTGCTCTAACTTCCTTTTCTCTTTTTTCTCTTTCTCTCTTCCTACCCTTCGCTCTTTCTTTTCTCTTTTCTCTCCTTCTGTCTTTCTACTTCTCTTTGGATTTCTTTCTTCCGCTCCCTTTCTTTCCCCCTCTGTCACGACTTCTCTCTTTATCTCTTTTGTTTCTCACGCTCTCTCTCTTTCTTTGTCCGGCCCTCTTTCCTTTTCCCTCCTCTTTCTCTTATTTCTTGATCTCTCTTTTTCTTTCTCTTGAATCTACTTGTCCGGCCCCCGACAGAATGTTTGTTCTATCGTGTGGCCCCCGACTTCAAATGAGTTTGACACCCCTGTCTTATGTCCACTAACTTTTTCTCATGAGTTTCAGACACTGGTATAAGGCTATAGTACAGTACAGTTTTAAAGTACAGTACTTTTGTTAAATCACCAAATGCTTGAGTCTGTAAATTTGGTTTGCTTCGAAGTAAAATGGAGTATTTCATTTATAACTGGATAAATAAAGGTTTCTACTTTCTGGGTTATGACTATTGCAAGACCTTTCTTGATTCGGAGATCGTGGTCGCGGGGAACAGGTGACTCAGACGCGGCATCGGGAGCGGAAAAAACAGGTCAGTCCCCGGGACAGGGGAGCTGAAATCGTAGTCAAGATCAGAAAATGGGTCGAAGCCGGGAAACAGACGGGAGCCAGAACAGGGTCAGGGTTGAAAAGCTTGCCTGGCGTAAGCTGAGGTTCGCAGACGGACTGACAAAAGGGGACAGATAGGAGTGGGTTTACATAGTGACAGCTAATAAAAGACAAAAAAAACTAAATATGAATAAAATGACTATATTTTGTGCAGGCTCGGGGAGTAACGGAATACACGGAACGGCAAAAACGATGTCGGCAAGCTGTTTGGATTTATTTTCATTTTGTTTCTGTGGCATTTGATGTTCGTTTTGCCAGAGATCAAAGAGATCAAAGCCAGGAGAGAAAGCTTACCACGTGTTGTGAGTCCTCATTTTATTCATATTCAGTTTCTTTTGTCTTTTATTAGATAGATAGATAAGTAGATAGATGTCTAGATAGATAGATAGATAGATGTCTAGATAGATAGATAGATAGATAGATGTCTAGATAGATAGATGTCTAGATAGATAGATAGATGTCTAGATAGATAGATAGATAGATAGATAGATAGATAGATAGATAGATAGATAGATAGATAGATAGATAGATAGATAGATAGATAGATAGATAGATAGATAGATAGATAGATAGATAGATAGATAGATAGATAGATAGATAGATAGATAGATAGATAGATGTCTAGATAGATGTCTAGATAGATGTCTAGATAGATAGATAGATAGATAGATAGATAGATAGATAGATAGATAGATAGATAGATAGATAGATAGATAGATAGATAGATAGATAGATAGATAGATAGATAGATAGATAGATAGATAGATAGATAGATAGATAGATAGATAGATAGATAGATGTCTAGATAGATAGATAGATGTCTAGATAGATAGATAGATAGATAGATAGATAGATAGATAGATAGATAGATAGATAGATAGATAGATAGATAGATAGATAGATAGATAGATAGATAGATAGATAGATAGATAGATGTCTAGATAGATAGATAGATAGATAGATAGATAGATAGATAGATAGATAGATAGATAGATAGATAGATGTCTAGATAGATAGATAGATAGATAGATAGATAGATAGATAGATAGATAGATAGATAGATAGATAGATAGATAGATAGATAGATAGATAGATAGATAGATAGATAGATAGATAGATAGATAGATAGATAGATAGATAGATAGATAGATAGATAGATAGATAGATAGATAGATAGATAGATAGATAGATAGATAGATAGATAGATAGATAGATAGATAGATAGATAGATAGATAGATAGATAGATAGATAGATAGATAGATAGATAGATAGATAGATAGATAGACTTTATTCATCCCCGCAGGTTAGCATATTTGTTATTGGAGTAATCCAAAAGTTATTGAAAGTAATCCAGTTAAAGTAACCCTACCCAATCCTTTATACTTTGAATTGTGAATGAAGCGAATAATGCTATAAAATATCAAATCATCGTGGCTAAATTGAATAATTTTGAAGATCCGCACGCAGCACATACCATGTTACGACTCGGAGTCCAAAAACGAGACTTTGAAGTATCCGTAAATGAGTTTGCAGCCCTGTTTTCCTGACGTCGATGTCCTCATTGCTGTCACCGTCTGGCCTGAAGCTGTTTTCATTCGCCCACTGAGTTCCTTGACACATTTTTTCCTCCTCCCACCACCTTCTCCTCCCCAATTCTCCTACTTTTGACGGTAGTAATCTTCAAGGACCGCCCAAAGTAATCTAAAGTGCTTTGGGTAACAGTGACAGTCAGACGGAACGAGGAATGAAATGAAAATGAAAGTCAAGACTTCCCAAAGCGCTTTACAGTGTGCTTCACGTTTCCCAATAGCGGCCGTGCAGCCATGTAAGGCGCTAACCTGCTTATCGGGGGTATTAGGGGTTCAGTGTCTTACCCAAGGACACTTCCACATGTAACACAGAGGAGCCGGGATTCGAACTGCGATCTCTTGATCTACCTCCTGAGCCACTGCCGCCCCAAATACTCCAAGAATACTCCAAATTTACAACAAAACTATACATCAAAGTCAGTACTTCAAAAGAGGGATCTAATGTATTCTTTTTTTCTCTGTTCTGATAAGAAAAAATACTTTAGAAATACTAGAAAAATAGTATTAGAGAAATATTAAAAGATAAATTCTACAAAAATCCAACTACAAAGACACGAGCATGGATATCCTTCAAAATACTTCCACAGAAATACTACAAAAATAGTACTATAGTAGTACTTTGATACAAAATGCTGCAAAAATATTAAGAAAGGAACGGAGGGGGAAATTCAACTCTTCCCGCTTCATATGATGTTGATTGTTTATGGCGGGGGTTGGGAAACTTTATGACCCTAAGAGCAATGTTCCCTGTCATTTTCCAGGGGTCTGAGCGTTCACAAAAAGTCAGTGGGCAATAAAAGAATAGCAACAATAACACAAAGTTAACTAGATGCACGATTCCCAATCTCCCGCACCTTTCATACCCTAACCTCCTCATCTCTGTATTCCGCAAGTCATGTTTTTTTGTATTTAAATCCGTAAATAGTTGGACATTGTTTGATCTCGTCTTGTAAATGGTTCCAAAGTTTGACTCCGCACACAGACACACACATCCTTTTCCTGGTGGTTCTCACCTTTGGGATTATAAATTCACGACAGCCCCTTGAATTATAATTTCCCTCTTTCCGAATGAATCATTTACGGATGTTTTTGTTGACCTTAAATAGCAGTTGTGCAGTGAAAAATTTTACCACAGTGGAACCTGGGTTTTCGAACGCCTCTCAGTTCGAACAAATCGGTTCTCGACCCAAAATTTTGAGAAATTTTTGCTTCGCTTTTCGTTCAAGAAATCGGAGTTCGAACGCCGGTACGCTGAGCAGCGTACGAGTGTAGATTGCCCCCACCCCTCGTGAAGAACTGTTGTCACGGCAACGCGCACTCCTTTCCTGTTTTCGTTTTTCAAAAGCAGTGAAGGGAGTGTTTAAACCCCTAATGATGCCTCGGAAGAAGGTCGGTGCAAGCAGCAAAGTTGCTACAGGTGAAAAAAGAGGAGTAGTGCGTACAACTATTGCATTTAAGAAAGAAAGATTAGCACCACCATCCACCTGCGCCTTCTGCTGACCACCACAAAAGTAAGAAATCCTATTCATAATTCTTTTCTTTATCCTTTTTTTTATTTTTACTCGTTCATGTTAGCGTAATCTTTCGTACAGAAGATGACGCTAACGCGAATGTACGATTAGCCTAGGTTAGCTTTACGTTAAATATTCAACACAATTTGACATGACTTTTAATGGGAAAAAAACGACTTCGGTGATCGTACAAATCGGTTTTCGTACAAAGAAATGGAACGGATTATGGTCGAGAACAGAGGTTCCACTGTAAATCATCTCATTTGAATCTTTTGAACTGCAGGAATAAAATATGAGTATGATCTGGATATCCTACCCCGTGTAGGGTTCTAATTGCACGTTTTTGGAGGATATTGGACACAGGCTCGTCATTATTGTTATTATTTCATCGATTTGATCAACTCATCAAACGTCACACAGTCAAATAAAATGTGCTGGAGAGCGGTTTGGTGGTTGTATTGAATTTTGTAGTATATGGTGTGGCTCTCTCCCCCCCAAAATCAAAATATTTTTCGCTTTTATGGCTCTTAGGCAGTGTTCCCTCTAAGCTGCGCGCGTGCGCAATTGCGCACTGCTCGCCCATTCTCAGCGCACAAGAAAATCCAGCCAGCGCACAAAAATCAGGGCTCAAAATGACTCATTAAGAAGCGACTTAAGTCAAAGTTACAGTGCATGAAGGTCAAAATACACAGGTTTCCCTGACGTTGTGTCCTAAATGCGGTATTTTGTTGAGTCGAAGTAGAACAAAGTTGAGTAAAGTTAGTAGAGTTTGTCGAGAACCGGCTCCTTCGGCTCGGTTCACTAAAAGGAACCAGGTCTTTCGGGTCCTAAACGGCTTTTGCTCCTTTCATCCCAACATGACCAAATATTATGTAAAATGATGCACAAAATGACTTAAAGGAAGGGGGGAATAGAACAAAAAAGAAAAAAAAGCCAGAAAAAAAGAAAAGAAAGCAACAAAGTAAAAAAAGTAAATAGAGAACAAAAAGACAAAAGTAACAGCTAGGAAAAAATAAACACAATGAGATTTTGTTAAAGGAATTTAAAAAAACAGGGGAAAAGAAGAAAAAGTTTGTGTTGCATTCAAATCATTTCCAATGATATCAAGTGAATCGTGTTGCCAACATTGTACTTCCACTAAAAAATGTGATTAAGTACAGTTCTGTTCTTACAACCGACTCAATAAGCCCCCCAAAATGTTAATATTATGCGACAAAATAGATCAGAAAATAAAAAGAAATGGATATCTTGGAAAAGAATTATAAGAACAAACGGCGTTTGTAGGCAATCGTACATGAGTCGATTCATTCAAAAGAGAAAAATGATTTTGCATTGTCGGAAACTCAGCAAAATGTAAGGTGATGTCAAGTTTTGGATATGTTTGATCATGACTCAGTTGCCACACTTGGGATTGCCGTCGCTCACTGTTGTTTCAAGCGTCGCTCACCGACTTTGTGTGAACGCTCAGACCCGTAAGGAAAACGACAGGGAACATTGCTCACGAGCCACATGTTCCCGACCCCTGGTTTATGTCGATGGGAAAACGAGGAAGAGGAGGAACAAAACCGGGCATTCCCTCTAGGAAAGGAATCCGGGTAAAAGCCAAAACAAAGTGGAAGTGAGTGGGAGAAGGAGCCCAGCAGTCTTCCCTCTAGTCTTTTCCCATGGCAGGGGCCGGGGAGGAGATGGAGGAACTCAAACAGATGATGAGTCACCAAGGAAAACGACACGCACACACAAAAAGCAAATAAAGACCAGCAATTTGGAAAGAAACATCTGCTACGGACAGGGTTGGGTAGGGTTACTTTACCATGATTACTTTCAATGACTTTTGGATTACTCCAATCCGAAATATGCTCATAAATGACAAAAGACACTAAATATGAATAAAATGACCACATTTTGTGCAGGCTTGGGGAGTAACGGAATACATGGAATGGCCAAAATGATGTCGGCAAGCTGTTTGGATTGATTTTCATTTTGTTTCTGTGGCATTTGATGTTCGTTTTGCCGGAGATCAAAGAGATCAAAGCCAGGAGAGAAAACTTACCACGTGTTGTGAGTCATCATTTTATTCATATTTACTTTTTGTCTTTTATTAGCATATTTGCTATTGGAGTAATCCAAAAGTCATTGAAAGTAATCCAGTTAAAGTAACCCAACCCTGCTAATAAAAGACAAAAGAAACTAAATCTGAATAAAATGATGACACACAACACGTGGTAAGCTTTCTCTTCTGGCTTTGATCTCTTTGATCTCCGGCAAAACGAACATCAAATGCCACAGAAACAAAATGAAAATCAATCCAAACAGCTTGCCAACATCATTTTTGCCGTTTCATGTATTCTGTTACTCCCCAAGCCTGCACAAAATGTAGTCATTTTATTCATATTTACTTTCTTTTGTCTTTTATGAGCATATTTGCTATTGGAGTAATCCAAAAGTCATTGAAAGTAATCCAGTTCAAGTAACCATACCCAACCCTGGCTGCGGAATACTTTAAAGAAGATCCTAAATGGAAACATCAGTGTGTTTAGAATAGAATAGAATCGAATCTACCTTTATTGTCATTGTTACAAAATGGGTTAACATATTGTGACAACGAAATTGGGCATGGCACTCCAGTTTCACACATTCACGGTGAGGTAAAAAACCCAAGAAGATAAAGGAACAGAGAAGATATGGTTAGCAATTAGCAATTCCTTGATCTTTTTACTGTGTCTATTGTAGTTTTGCTGCAAACATGACTTTAAGACATTAACGATAAACAGTGGTGGAATTTTACAACGAGTCAAAGTTATTTTTTCACTGTAAGTTTTGTTTGTTCGTTTTTATGTTTACTATATATTTTTGAAATTGTTTTTTTATCACACGCTACTTTTACCCCCATCAGTTTTCGCTAGAAAATCACAATGAATGAATGAAACTTTATCTTGAACATAAGGCCAAGAACCAGAACAGGATCAGGACCCAAACGCGTGACGTTCTCACACACGCCATTAATTTTACAAGGAAATGGGGAGTCAAGCACGTTAGACAGCAGTCTGGAGTGAAATGAGAGGAAGCCAGAAGCTGACGAGATCGATACCAATTGCCCGAGTTGATATCAGACAGATGGGGTGGATACCGGACAGGACGAGACAGACAGGAGTGATGATAAAACAGGATATTGAAAATAAACAGGGACAAACAAGACGGGAAGGAAAACTGGAGAGAATAATAAACAGGACAAAAATAGACGGGAACGAAACTGGAAATCGATATTAAACAGGACAAAAATAAACGGGAACAATACCAGACTGGGAATACCAACAGGAAAACGGGACTGAGGCAGAACCCACCCACGTCTTGCGGGGCAACGGTTCGTTGACGGACTGACCAAGGAAAAATGAGAGCGCTGAGCTTAAAAAGACAGAAAGCCAATCCGTCAATGAGCTGTAGCTGGCGCCACGCGGGCGGGGCCAATTGGGCGCCATGGCAACAGTGACAGGGGAAAAATTGTGTCTTCTAGCTCAATCTATTTACACAGATTTCTTTCGACGCACACTCACTTCATCATCATCACTATTTTCACTGTCATCATCTTCACCGTTGCTGTCTCCATACTTTGTAAGTATACTATAAGAGTATCTATTATTAAAAAAATAAATCTCATTGATGTTCATGGTGACAACTGACTGTTTTGTGGTGTGTGTTTTCCATCGTACAAAGTATCTTTGAAGCTCCCAAGCAGGAGGATCGCCCATAGCTAATTGTCCTGATCACTGCATTAAAAAAAAAAAGACAATACATGGGAGCTGGAGCCAGATACATCCAGCATCAAAGCTCCCACTTGTCTGCCCTAACTATGAGTTGTGCAGCCATGTCTATTTTTGTGTTCTTATTAAAAGTGATCTCTATATGATTGTATATCAATTTAATTTGTTTTTGTTTCATTCAAACCATCATCACCAACATATTTGTTCACCTCATTGTTTTGTTTATGAATATAGATGTAGATCAGGGGTCAGGAACCTACGGCTTGCAAGCCATATATGGCTCGTTTCGTGAGTATATATGGCGCGGAGGTAAAAACTAGAGCCATTTTTCAATATAATGTTTCGATCATACAGTAGTCAGTTGTCATTCATGCATAGCTGGGACAGCAGTTTGGTCAATAAGTTTGGTACAGTATATAAATGAGACACAATTTTAAAGTCAAAGTGTCACAAATCGCTAAATAATCCTTTGAATGGGAGCTCATTAAACAATCTATGTTCATTGATAAGACAATTTAAGAAAAGCCACGGAACAAACTTTAACCCAAAACGAATGTTTAACCAAGAAACTGTGGCAAGAATTTGATTGGGCGAGCAGTAGGAATAGGTGGAGCTATACACAGTGTGCGAGCACTCTCTCCTGCAATGAAGGTAAATACGTTGGTATCCTAGATTGCAGTTTTTGGTGACATTTTTACAAAAGAACTTTGCTCGCACCTTGTTTTGAAACCATTATTTCGGACCAAAATGAGTCTCAACACTGAGCAACATGCAGGAAGTCGTTTGGATTATTGCAGCCGAAACATTTCAAAATGTGATCCTGGCGTCTGTAGGAAATTGGGTCTCTCCTGAATGCAGCGGTTTCTGAGGAATGTTGGAGATGGGAGATGCAGACTGCTGAACTGGTTGCGACCTGCCTGTCACAACGAACACAATTTCTCACTGAGTAGGGGAGCAGATGTGTACAGGAAGTCCAGGTGGAAGTGGAGACCAGATGGAAAAGGAAACAGTTGACTCTTATGACAGCGAGCACACGTGCGCCTCAATAGGAGGCCAGTGAAGACAGCTTCAAACACGTGCACCTGATACATACTGATCACCTGGTGAACAGCTTGGAAGTATATCATGCACTTAAGTGTTTCACACGTCTCAATTCGGTACGGCGGGGGGTCGGCAACCCGCGGCTCGGAGCCGCGTCCGGCTCTTTTAGCCCAAGCGAGTAGCTCCCTGCGTTTTGGCGTCTGGGTTAGAAGTAGCAGCAAGATGACAAACAATCATGTCAGCTCCCTCTAGGTCACAGGTGTCAAACAGGCGGCCCGCGGGCCGGATCAGGCCCGCTAGGGGGTTGGATACGGGCCGCGAGACAAGGCTCAGAGAAGCGCAAGAGAAAGAGAGCTGTAGGTTGCAATAGGTCCACTTGATGTTGCCAGAGCCTGGTGCCTCTCACAAACGCTGCACTTGGATTTCTCTCTCTCCAATTTCTCTTTCTCTCTCTCTCTCTTCCTCCATTTTTCTCTCACTCTCTCTAACTCTCTCTCTTTCACTCTCTGTGTCTTTTTTTCTCTTTCTCTGTTCCTTTTTGTCTCTTTCTCTCTATGTCTTTTTACCTTCTTTTGCTCTCTCTCCATTTTTTTCCTTTACCCTCTTTCTCTCTCTTGCTTTCCCCTTCTGTCTTTCCCCTTTTTCTCTTTCTCTCCTTCTCTCCTCTTTTTCTCTCTTTCTGTCTCTCTTTGGATTTCATTCTTTCTTTCTTTCTTTCCCCCTCTCTCACTATTTCTGTTTTTATCTCACGCTCTCTCTCTCTCTCTCTCTCTGTCCGTCTCTCTTTCTCTCTTTCCCTTATTTGTCCCACCCTTTCTCTCCCTATCCTTTCTCTTATTTCTTTCTCTTTTTTTTCTTTCTCTCTAATCTACTAAACCGGCCCCCGAGATAAATGTTTGTTCTATTGTGTGGCCCCCGAGCTTTAACGAGTTTGACACCCCTGCTCTAGGTGAACTTCATGCTTCGTAAAATAAGTTAAAAAATTGACACTACAAGTAGCACGGCGGCAGAGTGGTTAGCGCGTGTGTGGCACAGCTCTGAGTTCATGGGAGCGAACCTTCTGTGTGGAGTTTGCATGTTCTCCCCAAGCTTGCGTGGGTTTCCTCCGGGCACTCGGGTTTCCTCCCACATTCCAAAAACATGCATTTCAGGTGAATTGGCCGGTCCAAATTGTCCCTAGGTGTGAATGAGCGAGCTAATTGTCTGTCCCTGTGTGCCCTGCGATTGGCTGGCAACCAGTTGAGGGTGTCCCTTGCCCACTGCCCGAACCTAGCTGAAATGGGCTCCTGCACCCCCGAGACCCTACTGAGGATAAGCGGTGCAGATGATTGATGGGTGGAGGGATGGATGAACTACAAGTGTTTAAAAAAATATATACACATTTACTGTATATATTAGTTCATGTATTTTTGCTTAGTATTCAAATAAATATTGTTTTTTTTTATATGAGAGGAGTTTTTAAAAACCAAGATGTGCTAAATGATTCGCAAAGCCCCTTTAAAATGTTTTATTTTTACTTACTTGAACTCATTCAGTGCCATCGTCAATATACGTTGAGGATTTTTTTGACAAAAATGACAATGAACGAAAACAATGTCGGGATTAAACGAGAGTCATTTCTGATCAGTGCGAAGAAGACACTCGTCCACTCACAAAAAGTTTGATTAATTGCCTTTTTCTACCACCAGAAGGCGCTCAATAATACACAATCCTTTATTAAAGTGTCACATTGAACAAAAACTCTGTCGGGGGCCGGACTAGTAGATTAAAGAGAAAGAAAAGGAGAGATAAAGAAATAAGAGAAAGAGGGAGGGAAAAGGAGAGAGGGTGGGACAAAGAAAGAAAAAGAGAGAGAGAGCGTGAGAAACAAAAGATAAAAAGTCGTGAGAGAAGGGGAAAAGAAAGGGAGAGGAAGAAAGAAATCCAAAGAGAAATAGAAAGACAGAAGGAGAGAAAAGAGAAAAGAAAGCGCAAAGGGTAAGAAGAGAGAAAGAGAAAAGAGAGAAAAGGAAAAGAGGAAGTTGGAGCAAAATAAGTTAAATAAACACAGAGAGAGAAAGAGACAAAGAGCAAAAAAGGAAGAGAAAAAGAGAGATACAGAGAGTGAAAGAGACAGAGACAGAGTGGAAGAAAAGGGGTGGAAAAGAAAGAGAGAGAGAGAGAGAGAGAGAGAGAGAGAGAGAGAGAGAGAGAGAGAGAGAGAGAGAGAGAGAGAGAGAGAGAGAGAGAGAGAGAGAGAGAGAGAGAGAGAGAGAGAGAGAGAGAGAGAGAAAGAGAGAGAAATAGATACAGGTACTGTGTCTTTGTTCGAGGCACCTGGCTTTGGCAACTTCAAGTTGACATATTTCAACCTGCAGCTTGTTTGTCTCTCTGCGTGTTGTCTTGCGGATTCAATCCCTTCACGGGCCCGATCTGGCCCGCGGGCCGCCTCTTTGTCACATGTGCCTTAGAGTACAAGCCTCAATATTCACGGACAGACTGAGTAGATCATTTCTCCCTCATGCCAGGAGGCTCTTGAACTCCACCCGGGGGAGTAAAAGCCCACATGAAACTCCAACCCTACATTTTCATATGACCCTATTTTTATGACAGTGTGTATTTTTCGTAACACTATTTAAATGCGTATTATTTTATTCTGTATCTTTTCTTTTATTTTTAATACAAGGATACTGCTGGAAGTGTGAATTTCCCTACGGGGATGAAGAAAGTATATATCTATCTACAGGGTTGGGTAGGGTTACTTTAATTTGACTACTTTCAATGACTTTTGGATTACTACAAAAACAAAAATTCCAATAAAAGACAAAATAAATTAAATATGAATCAAAAGATGACTCACAACACGTGGTAAGCTTTCTCTCCTGGCTTTGATCTCCGGCAAAACGAACATCAAATGCCACAGAAACAAAATGAAAATAAATCTAAACATCATTTTTGCCCTTCCATGGATTCCGTGACTCCCCAAGCCTGCACAAAACTGAGTCATTTTGTTCATATTCAGTTTCTTTTGTCTTTTATTAGCATATTTGGTATTGGAGTCATCCAAAAGTAATCAAAAGTAATCCAGTTCAAGTAACCCTACCCAACCCTATCTATCTATCGATCTATCGATCTAATATGTATTTTTCTTTACAACATGTAATGAATAAATACAGATTGTACTTACTCAGGCAAGTGTGCGGCTCATAATCCCGCAGGGGCCAAAAATTCCGCATCCGCTGTAATTCCTCAACAGTGTATTACTGGACGGGCGAGCTCCCAAGGCGAGCCGAAGAGCGTGCAGAACTCATAACAAAAGCCTCCTTTCATCCTTTCCAGCTCGTGAACTCACTTTCCCAAATGAGGTGATTCCACCTGCCCCATGCTCACCATCATTTAGCAAAGTACCTGCAAGAGCAGAGAAAACCGATCCGAATCAAAGAATGAACTTTTCCCACCGTGGAGAAAACGTAAATAGGTCATAACTGGATGAAATAGGCCGTCCTGCTGCTACAATAGCCGCCTTTGTGAAACGATCTCATCTCTCACCCACATGCAAAGGCTGCCTCACTCAAGCAAATATTTTAGCTTCTTATGAGCCAATCGGGCGGCGAGCCTCCTCCTGCTGCCGCTCGACATGAAAGACGATGGAGAAACGAGAAGAGACGGCCTCCGAATCCTCTCGAGAGTTTTCTGGAGGAAAGGGAAAAAATGTCTCGCTCTCGAATGCGTCCACACGCAATTTGCGTCCAGGCCCGGCCCTCTTTCCAACCCTCGCTCGTCTCTCGTACCATTTGCCGGCTTTTTGTTAATCCAAACCACATTCTCCCTATTTTTCTCAAACGTTCCTTTTTAATTGCTTTCATGGCATCGAGCAGAACTTGGAAACCATTTGCAACCGCTGTAGATCGCGTGAAAGACGAGCTCGCCTCTATGGAACCAGACTTTTGCTTGGTCACAGTTGAAAAGTGCAAAGAGATCTGGGCCAAAATATGTTTTCAAATGTCCTCCTGAGTGGAATTTTTGGCTCAGCGTTCGGGGACGCGTCAAGACCAAAATAATAGGTTCAGGCTGTCCCGCGCTGACTCTTTATGAACGTGTCAAGACCAATGTTCCCTGGAATTTTCCTTAGGGGTCTGAGCGTTCACACAAAGTCGGTGGGCAGCGCTTGAAACAACAGTGAGCAACCGTAATCCCAACTGTGGCAAGATAAATCATTATCAAACATGTCCAAAACTTGACATCAAGTTACATTTTTCTGAGTTTCCAGCAATGCAGAATTATTTTTCTCTTTTGAATGAATCGACTCATGCCTACAAACGTCGTCTGTTATTATAATTCTTTGACAAGATATCCATTTCTTTTTATTTCCTGATCTATTTTGTCGCATAATATTAACATTTTTGGGGGCTTATTTAGTCGATTGTATGATACAGAACTGTATTTAATCCCATTTTTGAGTGGAAGTACAATGTTGGCAACAAGATTCACTTGATATCATTGGAAATGATTTGAATGCAACACAAACTTGTTCTTCTTTTTTCCGTGTTTTTTTTCTACTTTTTTTAGAATTCCTTTAAAAAAAATCTTATTGTGTTTCTTTTTTCCGAGCTGTTACTTTTTTCTTTTTGTTCTCTATTTACTTTTTTCCTACATTTCTTTCTTTTCTTTATTTCTGGCTTTTTTCTCAATTTTTTTTCTCTTCCTTTTGTTTCTTTTTTTCTCAGCTTTTCACTACTTTTTCATTTTGGTATGTTTTTCTTTTTTGTTCTATTCCCCCCTTCCTTTGAGTCATTTTGTGCATCATTTTACATAATATTTGGTCATGTTGGGATGAAAGAAGCAAAAACAACCTGAAGAGCCGTTTAGGACCAGAAAGAGCCGGTTACTTTTAGTGAGCCGAGCCGAAGAAGCCGGTTCTCCACAAACTCTACTAACTTTACTCAACTTCGTTCTACTTCGACTCGACTTCAAAATATCGCATTTAGGACACAGCGTCGGGGGAACCCGTGTATTTTGACCTTCATGCACTCTAACTTTGACTTTATTTGCTTCTTAATTAGCAATTTTGAGCCCCTGATTTTTGTGCATTGGCTAGATTTTCTTGTGCGCTGAGAATGTGCGAGCAGCTTAGAGGGAACACTGGTCAAAACGCTTTTTATATTTCTAAAACGCATTTGTCAGGGAGATGGGCAGAAGCTGCACGTTGGAAAAGACATTATGGAGGATGAAGAATCTGTATTACACTTGGCACTCAATCTTGGTTCCTGATATATTTCCCCCCTCCTGACTGTTTTTTTCAATGATCAGATCATTAAGTCTCCATTTAAATATGTATTAAACCAATTCATCTGACATGTTTTATATAACTTGGGTGGAAAATATGTCAATTTCTTAAAGGGAGCTGTATGGAATTTGGAACTTTGTTCCTCTCTGCCGCCTTCTTGTGGCTTGTGTCGTCATTACAGCCTCAATCAGCGCATTCATGTTGTGTGTGCAAGTATATTAGATAGATGTTTAGATACCATAGAAAGATAGATACCATAGATAGATGTCTAGATAGATACCATAGATAGATGTCTAGATATATCTAGATAGATAGATGTCTAGATAGATGTCTAGAGGGATAGATAGATGTCTAGATAGATAGATATAGATAGATGTCTAGATAGATAGATGTCTAGATAGACAACATATTTCAGCAGGAATTTCAATAAAACAAAAGTTATTATTACACCCGTTACATGTATATAAAATGGTTATGGTACTATCTACTGCTGTAATATTGCTGACACTTCTAAAACTTTATTGTACAAAGAAATGAAAAGTCACGATTCGCTGTATTCATCTGTAAACTAGCTCAAAATGTATGACACGTTTTAGTTATTTCACGTGGAAGACGCAGCTTTTGCTAAACCTACTCAACAGAGACCTCTAGTGGAAGGGTTTATGCTCACGTCAACGACTTTTCTGGAAATTCGGAAAAAAGCTTGGGACAAATTGACTCACACGTGTTGTGAATTTGGACGTTTACTACATTCATTCTTGGTGGTTTCATGCTATAATAGTCGATCTGTATTGAATGTGTTCGACTGAATTGCGTCATGAAAAAAAGGATAGAAGACAGAAAAAAATATTGACAACGTAAGGCTAAAAGACTGGCCTTAGAAATAGAATAGTGCATCGGAAAAATAGTACAATGAAAAGGAGTGCACGACCATTTAGCAGCAAAATTAAAATAAATCACAAGGTTCACCTCTTGGTGATAGGAATGAGGGGAGAAGTGTCGTCAAAGCACAGGTGTGAAACGGGCGGCCCGCGGGCCGGATCTGGCCCGCTAAGGGATTGAATCCGGCCCGCGAGACAAAGCTGAGGGAAGCGCAAGAGAAAAATCAGCTGCAGGTTGAAATATGTCCACGTGATTTTGCCAAAGCCAGGCGCCTCTCACAAACGCTGTACTTGTATTTCTTTCTTTCTCTCTCTCTTTCACTCTCTGTCCTCCCTTCTTCTCTCACCTTCTATCTCTCTCTCTGTCTCTCTTTTTCTTTCTTTGTTCCTCTTCTTCTCTCTCTCTATCCGTGTCTTTTTACCTTCTTTGGCTATCCCTTCCTTTTTTTCCTTTTTTGTCTTTTCTCTCTCTCTTGCATCAACCTTCTCTTTCTCCCCTTCTATTTCTGTTTGGATTTCTTTTTCTCTCTTTCTTTCCCCCTCTTTCACTATTTCTCTTTTGTTTAACATTCTCTGTCTGCCGCTCTCCATTATTTCTCTCTCCCTTTCTCTTTCTTTGTTCCACCCTCTCTCTTGCTCTCTTTCTCCCCAATCTACTAGTCTGTTTCTTTTTCTTTGTTTCTGTCTGTCTTTCTTTGTCTCCATATTTTCTTTTCTTTTTTTCTTTCTTTCTCTATTATTTCTTCCTTTCTGTCCATCTCTCATTTTTATTCTTCCTACCTCATTAGTCAGGCCCCTAAGAGAATGTTTGTCCACATGTACCGGATGAGTGCTTAGAGTGTCAAATTTGGAGCAGTGTTAGTCTTTAAAGGGATGGTGTGTAATGTTTACTGCCTCCTAGTGGTACAAAAAAAACTTTGTCTCATCAAGCTTTGTAGCTAACTATCTTTGTACACTTTTTGTGTGAATTTCCCTACAGGGATGAATAAATATATATATTTTTACATTGTTTGCATGCTATTGAGCTAACATTAAATCTTTTTACTATTTTGGCTAGTTATCTAGCTTGAGAGTTTTTTTTTACCCGAGAATGAACATCACAATATTATCATTTATAGAATCATATTTGGCAGCTGGACTCTATGTAAACGAAATAGGTTTCATTTTTCCAAATTTTGCTTAACATATTTCTCTTCCTCCGATGTTATATTTTAAGAGTTATTTTGTTGTTGTGCTCTGTACAGCCCTTTGAGACTTTTTGTGATAAAGGGCAACACAAATACGACTTGACCCGACTAGCTTAGGCTAGCAGTAGGCATGCCGTCCTATCTCGTCTTCTGTACATGGTAGGTTGCCTCAGCAACCATGATGTCACTTCCGGTCGAGGGACTGAGCAAAATGGCAGGCTTTTGACTACAATTCAACGGTACTTAAAATATTATATCAAGCTAAGTAACAATAATATGAACAACCAAACTTTGAATTCCGCTCACTTTCCCTTCGTGCTAAAAACGTTATATTTCAAAAGTTAACATTGATTGGAAGCTTTAGACGAGCAATGTTAAGATCAGTGTTCGGTAGGGTTACTTGAACTGGATTACTTTCAATGACTTTTGGATGACTCCAATAGCAAATATGCTCATAAAAGACAAAAGAAACTCAATAGGAATCAAATGACTCCATTTTGTGCAGGCTTGGGGAGGAACGGAATACACGGAACAGCAAAAATGTTTGGATTGATTTTCATTTTGTTCCTGTCGCATTTTATGTTCGTTTTGCCGGAGATCAAAGACAGGAGAGAAAGCTTACCACGTGTTGAGTCATCATTTGACTCCTATTTAGTTTATTTTGTCTTTCATGAGCATATTTGCTATTGGAGTCATCCAAACGCCATTGAAAGTAATCCAGTTAAAGTAACCCAACCCTGGTTTAGATGAGTTAGGAAAATGTGTGAATAGCAGTACCGCAGTTATCCCACACGCAAGATCCAACTTTGATCAATGGTTTTATTAAAGACCCATGACAAAAAAAAACTAAAGAAGCACGACTCTCGATGCAGTTTGGGTGGCCCTTAAAAGGGCCGTTTGGGTCGATGAGTAAAACGCCAGGCCGCTAGTACTCCTGCGACTGCGAGGACGCCTTCTTTCCTCCCTTCCCGGAGCTCGGCGCCGACTGGCCGGTCTTCTTGGGAAGCAAGACGGCCTGGATGTTGGGCAGGACGCCGCCCTGGGCGATCGTCACCCCGCCGAGAAGTTTGTTGAGTTCCTCGTCGTTCCGCACGGCGAGTTGAAGATGGCGGGGGATGATGCGGGTTTTCTTATTGTCCCTGGCGGCGTTGCCGGCCAGCTCCAGGATCTCGGCGGTCAGGTACTCCAGCACCGCGGCTAAGTAGACCGGAGCTCCCGCGCCGACGCGCTCGGCGTAATTGCCTTTGCGGAGCAGCCTGTGGACTCGGCCGACGGGGAATTGGAGACCTGCGCGGCTGCTGCGGGTCTTGGCCTTGGCGCGGGCCTTGCCGGTTTTGCCTCTTCCAGACATAGTAGGAAAAAAGATAATGGATTTCGCTTTCCCTTGGACTTCCGATACGAAAGCTCAGAGTGACCACGCTTACCCCTTCGATTGGCTTTAAGGCGGCAGACTATCACCTCATTGGCTGTACAGAATGAAAGAGATAAAAGAAAACCGGCAGTGATTGGTGTTCTTATCGGATGCCTGGCCAATCACCTTCGAGAGGGATGTGATTGGCTCTTGTGCTTCCGTCGTGGGATTTTGAACCAATAGTGGCTGTTCCCTCGCGTTTCAAAGTGTTGGCGCGAAAACAGAACTGAACTGGCGATGGGGGTTGAATTATTTCGAAAAGATTTTTGTTTGAAATAGTCAAAACATGACTATTTGTGACGCTTTCAGATAGATAGATACTTTATTCATCCCCGTAGGGAAATTCACAATAAAATTAATCACAAGGCGTGTCAAAGGGCTGTACTGTACTGACACCATCCCCTGATCTAAAACCTACATGAGGGCAACGAAAAAA
Source organism: Urocampus carinirostris (assembly GCF_059441175.1). Lineage (NCBI taxonomy): Eukaryota > Metazoa > Chordata > Actinopteri > Syngnathiformes > Syngnathidae > Urocampus > Urocampus carinirostris. The sequence goes on from NC_142365.1 coordinate 1,222,581, forward strand.
TTAAAACCCCAGCATGAGGAAATCAAAAGAATACCTGTACAAACTAAGTTCTCGACCTTCCATACATTTAATCACGATTACAATTGTAATAATGAAATATAATAACAAAAAAATACTACTGACGGTGCACGGATCCCTCAACCACCAGGGTTGTAGACACAGCACTTCCTGTGGTGTGTTTTGGGCAGTACATCCTGACGACACCCATCGTTTTTTGGTTAATTTCCATACCCTGATGAATAAAGTATCTATCTATCTAATATATTTATTTTTGAGATAAATTTCTCAACCATATAGGTGTTGGGTAAAATGATAGTAATATGTAGCTTACATTTTCAATTGAAGGAAGTTCTTCCCAAAAGAATTTACCACTGGAAAGCTCTAGATCTTTTTTTTTACATGGCCGCTAAAGAATGTCCGTAAAAAACACATAATCCTTGCACTAATACACATTCCCTAGTGTTTTGGGTGTAGCATGCACCTTTCCTATAGGGGCGAAGATGTTTCATAAGACAATCCCCTACAAACTAATGCCAGCTGCTGTTAATCACGAGGGAAGAAGAAATGCAATGGCAAAGCAAAGCCACCAGAGAGCAGTGTCGGGTCATTTTTAAGCAGACTTGTTGAAAAAACATGGCGACAATTTCAAGCTTCACCCAAAATCTGAGCACTTTTCAATCCTTGACAACACTAGCATTTTCAAGGATTTCAAGCACCCGTATGAAAACAGAATAATGACTTTAAGGATGAAAATAAGAAGACTGTCGGAATAAATAGACAAAAATATTTATCACGACGAGTTATACTACTAGTGCAATCGTGCATTGAAAAGTTTTGCAATGTCGTTAAGAGCAACAACAAAAAATCCCAAATAAGTCTCTCATCACAAAGGAGAAGCGTCACTAAAAACTGCAGATTTTTCCATGATCGTTTGAAAATCGTCACTGCTACTTTTATGAAAAGAGAGATGGAGTTTCTTCTTTGGCGTGTTCGTTTAAAATCCGGGTAGCGAGACGGTTACAACAAGCGCTGAAGCCGAGCGATTCTGTCGAGGTTTTTATTACAGAATATTCCGGGCGATGAGTGAAAATCCAACGCAGACGTTTTTCAATAATTTATTCGAAATAAATTAAACATATCAAAATAAAAGCAAAAATCATACCGCTTCGGCTTTCACGTTCCAGCAAAGAAGAACCGATCGCAACTTCATAGATCACGTTGGACGAAGCGTCTCAATGCCATGGTGTCTCCACTTGCTCAGCGACGTTATTCTCATTGAAAAATATATCTTGTAAGATATTCTAAATTCCTTTTCACGCAATCACGAAAGACACAAGCCCGCATTCGGCAAAAGCGAAAATCATTCGAGAGCAAATTCTCCATCAGAAAAGTACAATAAATAATTTCCTACCTTGTAATATTTCTTTATGCGTTTCCGAAACAAATACGACGATATTACAGCAAATTGATCTCGATTTTTTAAAAAAATCACAGCAATGTCTCTATTTGACGGTATGATGCGACAAAGACAACTCATGGTATGGACAGGGTTGGGTAGGGTTACTTTAACTGGATTACTTTCAATGACTTTTCGATTACTCCAATAGCGAATATGCTAATAAAAGACAAAAGAAACTCAATAGGAATAAAATGACTTGATTTTGTGCAGGCTTGGGGAGTAACGGAAGATCAAAGAGATCAAAGCCAGGAGAGAAAGCTTACCACGTGTTGTGAGTCATCATTTTATTCATATATACCGTAATTTCCGCACTATCGGGCTCACCCTCCAAAAATAGTTTTTGGTCCTATATTTTCCATACATAAGGCGCACCAGATTATAAGGCGCTACAATAGGAACGTGGACAAAACAGTCAGATAGTTCAGTCCAACTTATTACGCCCAAAGCTTGCAAAGAAGCAAATACGTGTCGTAGACACGTGCGGATGCGGTCTCCGTACGATGTTACTCAAATGCATCGTTCCAAATATCATTTGGAAGGTTAAAGTCTTGGGATTCAAGAAATGCCAACCATTCCTTGGTTTCTATTTTCTTTTTCGCTCGCAACTTTACTGTGCCTATGACAATAAACACTTGGAATTGAGTTGAATTTAAAAAAAGACCCATCACAGAAACATCGATATCACTCTGAAACAAGATACTGGGAAAATACATACCCGGAGTAGCTCACCGAAGTCGTTGTGTTCAATAATAATGTGCAACCATGGTCCTCTTATATCCGTGAGTGTAGTAAAACCAGGAGAGTAAAATATTTACAAATACAGTACAGAATAGTAAAATACTGTTTTCTCTATGCCGTCAACCCAACTTGCTATTCACATTCATCTTTTTCGGCCAATTGCAGGCTTTGTTTTGCCCCTTTAGCCCATGCGAGCCTGTAAATGATAAAAAGGATCCGCCCCCTTTACCTCCGAATAACTTTAGCCAATAGTGATCGATTCAAATGATGATTGACACATTGGTTAGGAAATGAAACACCGGTATATAAATCCCAGCATAGACCGCGGACGACTTCGCCTTCGGGGGAAAATCGAGTCGGCGGCTGCTTTCATTAGTTGCGAGACTTTGCGACTTAATATTCATCCATATATAAGGCGCACTGTATTATAAAGCGCATGGTCAGCTTTTGAAAAAAATCAAGACTTTTAGGTGGGCCTTATAGTGCGGAAAATACGGTACTTTCTTTTGTCTTTTATTAGCATATTTGGTATTGGAGTCACCCAAAAGTCATTAAAAGTAATCCAGTTAAAGTAACCTTACCCAACCCTGGGTATGGATAAAGTAAAAAGCACTTCACGTGATCATAAATTACTCTTGTACGGATAATATTCTATGTGTTACTTTAAACGTAAAAAATGCAAAGTGTGCGTCGGCTGGCACCCTCGAATCATTTTAGGAACTTACTCCAAAATTCATTGCCGCCATCCAGCATAATAGAATTGATCTTTTGAAAAGAACCCGAAATATCCTGTATCCCGACGCAGCACGATTTCTATCCTTCACAGGCGTCCTCCAGCAGACAAGGACGGAATCCTCATTTTGTGCTTAACCAACGGATAGCCAAAAGGCATCAGTGATTGGCGCCTCCGTTGCCGTTTGCGCCTTTCCGTTTCCCTGAGGACGAGCGCAAAGAAAAGCGCTTTATGAGGCGTCTGGAGAAGCTGCCCGACTTCTTGCGAGGACCCGACGCCGATCCGCCGGAGTTATTGCCCGTTTCCGAGACGTCTTCGTGAGACTGGCTGAGGCACGGCTCCTTGGAGCGATGCCGTCTTCGGAACAGTAGTTTGGAGCCGCTCTGCAGGAATCCCACTGCGGGGTGAAAGGGACACCCGGGTCAATATCCACACGTCGTTTCCTAGACTGCCCTACAGGTGGCGGCCAAGTATTTTCAATAAAAACGTCTACCGTAAATTCCGGACTATAGAGCGCACCTGATTATAAGCCGCACCCATCACATTTTAAGAGGATAACCGCTTTTCTACTTACACAAGGCGCACCTGTATACAAGCCGCATGTGCCCACGTCAAAACATGTAACGCAATCACAAATTTAACCCCAACCCGACTTTGAGTACCGCTATTGTAACTGAATATAAAGTACACAGTTCAAAAACCACAGCCGGCAAAATGAACGGAAAATGATACCGGTACTTAAGGTTTGATGCAGACCTGCAGAGTCCGGGTCCCGTTGAAAATAATCCAAGGAAAAAACTGTATATTTCCAAAGGTAAGGGTGGGAAAAATATATATCCACTATTGTCCGCTGCGTCCACAAACACGTCTCAACTTTACTCCACTTCCCGTCAGCCCCAGTTGTTTTAGCCCCTTCTTTTTGATTCGACCGTGGAAAACATATCAGAATAAGTCTCTAAAATAAATACATTACAAAAATATACAGTTGCAAATACATATTATACATGGTTACACATATTTACAAAGAAAGACGGTACACCGAGAGAGTTTTCAAAGCTTAAATCATAATATTATAACTTTCATCCCAAACCGTGCCTGTGAAGGGTAGCAAAACGCTACTAGCAACACGCTCGCAACACAATAAACGGCTCTGTTAAAAAAACACACCGTACTTGTAGTAAACCGTCCTCATCTTCCTCCTTATAACTGACGTCATCAAAGTCGTCTTCCCCAGTATGGGAAAAGGGACTATGTCATATAGACGTCGTTCCACGCTCCCTTATTCAAAAACACGCTAGCAACGCGCTCGCAAAGTAAAGTTTACGTGCAGTAAATCTGTTTCCTTCTTTATCGGACTGCTCGATTGCTTTTAGCTTGAAAGCTACGTCATGTGCCTTCCTTTTTGCAATTTGCATGATGAGGATATGGCTACGCTAATTTAATTTTTGCACAAGCTAAGAAGTTGCAGTCTTCCTTGGCGCATATATTCCACCGCTCTAAATTTTACCTTTTGTACTCGAGCGCCGCTGGCGGCTGTTAGAAAAACGACATAAATTGGCCGCATCACTGAATAAGCCGCAGGGTTGAACGTTTGGGAAAAAAGTAGCGGCTTATAGTCCGGAATTTACGGTATTTACAGCAGGGGTCTCAAATTCAAGGGAGCCGGGGCCCCGGAAACTAGGATCCGGGTGAGGTTGGGCCAAATGGGCTTTCCCACAAGAACAGCGCTGTTCTTAAAGGGACAGTGTTTCATGTTTGTTCACTAGAGGTCGCTGTTATGTGAAGTGCAACCAAAAATGAGTCCAAAGATTACAAACTACAGAGACTGAAAGGGAGCAAAACGCACCCATTTTCTTCTCATTTTGTTAACCAGAAGTTGGAAACCTCATCTCATCTCATTAACTGCACCGCTTGTTCTCAGTAGGGTCACGGGGGTGCTGGAGCCCATTCCAGCTATCTTATCTATCAGGCAGGGGACACACTGAACTGGTTCCCAGCCAATCGCAGGGGACACAGGGACAGACAACTTGCTCGCTCATTCACACCTATTTTCTTATAAATAATACGGAGGAGCACAAGAGAAAAACAAGCTGCAGGTTGAAATATGTCCACTTGATGTTGCCAAGGCCAGGTGTCTCTCACAAAGACGCTGTAGTTGTATTTCTCTCTCTCTTTTTTTTTCTCTCACACTTTATCCGTCTCTTTTACTCTCTGTCCCTCTTTTTCTCTTTCTTTGTCCTTTTACCTTCTTTTGCTCTCTTTTCCCTCTCTCTTGCTGTCCCTTTCTCACTTTTTCCATCTTTTCTCTCTTTCAATTTCTCTTCGGATTTCTTTCTCTTTTTCCCCGTCTCTCACTATTCCCCTTTTTATCTCTTTTGTTTCTCACGTTCTCTCTCTCTTTTTCTTGCTTTCTTTTACTCTTTCTAACTTTCTATCTTTCCTTGTCCCACACTCTTTTTCTCTCCCACTCTTTCTCTCTTTTTTCTTTCTCCTCAATCGACAAGTCCGGCCCCCGAGAGAATGTTCTGTTGTGTGGCCCCAGAGTTAAAATGAGTTTGACACCCCTGTTTTAGAGGTTTAGATTGGGCCTGAAAATAAAAAATAAGGTCCGACACCCCACCTAGAACCGCAGGTATTGGAGGCTGAACAAGCCCGGCACATTAATCTTAATTTGAGGGACCACGCCCAAAGCAAACCCCGAATTTTCATATTTCTTTTGTGAGGACTCGGGAGGAGGAGAGGTGTTTTTTGCAGACTGCTTGATTTTTTTGTTCTCACAGAAGACTCCTAGTATTTGGTAGCTCAGTATTTCGAGAAAATGTCCCCAGGTACCTTTATGGTCCTTGAGGCTGCGCGTTTCCAAAGCACCGGTGGAACCCGTATCCGATTCCACGTCCTCCACCGAGGGGCGCTCGGACGCGTCGGACGGCGTGGTTTCGCCCGCCTCCTGTTGCTGACCGCCCCCAAAATGGTTGCTTCGCATGGCGGCGTCCATTGCTGCCGCGTAGCCGCTGGATAGCGTGCAGTCGTCGTTCGAAAGAGGAACCTGTCAAGTCAAACTTGTTTTAAAAAATATTTTAAAACAATTTCCAATCAGGGACACGCAGTCAGTAGGGGCAGTTGTAAGTGCGCACTGCTCGCACATTCTCGGCACACAAGAAAATCTAGCCAGCGCACAAAAATCAGGGCTCAAAATGACTAATTAAGAAGCGACTTAAGTCAAAGTTACAGTGCATGAAGGGCAAAATACACCCTGACGTTGTGTCCTTAATGCAGTATTTTGAAGTCGAACGAAGTTGAGTAAAGTTAGTAGAGTATGTCGAGAACCGGCTTCTTCGGCTCGGCTCACTAAAAGAAACCGGGTCTTTCGGGTCCTAAACGGCTCTTCGGGTTGTTTTTGCTTCTTTCATCCCAACATGACCAAATATTAAGTAAAATGATGCACAAAATGACTTAAAGGAAGGGGGGAATAGAACAAAAAAGAAAAAAAATACCAAAATGAAAAAGTCATGAAAAGCTGAGGAAAAATTTAGAAAAGGTCAAAAAGAAACAAAAGGAAGAGAAAAAAAGAAGGAAAAATTTAGAAAAAAGCCAGAAAAAAAGAAAAGAAAGAAATATAGGAAAAAAGTAAATAGAGAACAAAAAGAAAAAAATAACAGCTCGGAAAAAAGAAACACAATCAGATTTTTTTAAAGGAATTTTTAAAAAAAAGTGGAAACAAAACACCGAAAAAAAAACACAGAAAAAAGAAGAAAAAGTTTGTGTTGCGTTCAAATCATTTCCAATGATATCAAGTGAATCTTGTTGCCAACATTGTACTTCGACTAAAAATGTGATTAAGTCCAGTTCTGTATCTTACAACCGACTAAAGAAGCCCCCAAAAATGTTAATATTATGCCACAAAATATATCAGGAAAAAAAAAAGAAATGGATATATTGTGAAAGAATTGTAAAAACAAACAACGTTTGTAGGCCGTACAACCTTTGCAACAGTACACGAGTCAATTCATTCAAAAGAGAAAAATAATTTTTCATTGCCGGAAACTCCGCAAAATGTAACGTGATGTCAAGTTTTGGAAGTGTTTGATAATGACTCAGTTGCCACTCTTGGGATTGCCGTTGCTCACTGTTGTTTCAAGCGTTGCTCACCCACTTTGTGTGAACGCTCAGACCCCTAAGGAAAATGACGGGGAACATTGAGTAGGGGTGGTCACAATTCAATTGTTTTACGATACAAAGGTGCCGATTTGAATTGTATGATTACAATTCTACAAGGTTTGCGAAACCATTTCATGGATGATTGCCATTTCATTTTCTTTCCTAAAAAAACAAGCAACTTCAATCCTACGCAATAAACCATGAACGACGGTCAAAAAATACACATCAGTCAGTCAGTCCGGAAGCTGACATTTATTTCAACTGAGACGACGGGAACACAACATGTAGACCGGGCAACAGGTTCAAAGCCACAAAATGGCGTCGACTGAAAGGTCAACGGAACACAAATGTTCTCCTTCGGTGATCCCGTTTACAGTTAACACTGACAGATGATCAAATAAAATAGAGCCCCAAAACAGTGTCTGAAACCCATGAGAAAATGTTAGCGGCCAGCAGGGGGCAGACAACTCTGAAAAGTTGCCTGCCCAGCCATCAAGTTGCCTGCCCCATTTTTCACAACTTGAAACACAATAAGACGACTCATTGCGAAAGAAAAAAAACATTGTTGCCAAGTATTAAGGATTGATAATCTGAATATATAACAGAACAACACTTTAAAATTAAGTTTATTCTAGTAAATCTACTTATGACATTCATTGCATGTATATGACATGGCTGTTTTCCATTTGCCATCAGTATGTACCCGTATCGATTTATCTTCATTCATGCCATGTTTGCTACAAGCCACGTGAGCTCCTCTTTCCACCATGCTTTTAATGGACGTTTACGTTTTGTAGCGTCATCCATTTTGTTAGCTTCTTTTGAATCGTTCTTCTGGGGCTGAGGTTTTGGCTTGATTCCTAACCACTACTCCATTTTTCTTGTATTCTCTGTTCTGTCTACTTTGGAAAATGCATGACTTTATAACGCTCAGGAATGTCTGGAAGCTTGAAGTTATTGGACGCAGGCTTCCGATTGGCTGCCGAGTATGCAAATTGCAAAACGAACCGAAATTCCCAAACCGAACGAAATTTCGAAATCGGAATAAAGCAAACGTTTGATTTGAGAATAAATCTTTCTGGGCGGAGACGTTTTGTAAGTTGTCCGGGCAGATCTTATTTCAGACACTGGTTAACACACAGGTAGGTGTCTGTCTGTCTGTCTCTCTCTCTCTCTCTCTCTCTCTCTCTCTCTCTCTCTCTCTCTCTCTTTTTCTCTTCCTTTGTTGCTCTTTCTCTCTGTGTCTTTTAACCTCTTCTGCTCCAATTTCCTTTTTTCCTTTTCTCTCTTTTCTCTTTCTCTCTTCATACCCTTCACGTTTTCTTTTCTCTCCTTCTGTCTTTCTATTTCTCTTTGGATTTCTTTCTTCCTCTCCCTTTCTTTGCCCCCTCTCTCACGATTTTTTTATCTTTTGTGTCTCTCTTTCTTTCTTTCTTTGTCCTGCCCTCTCTCCTTTTCACTCCCTCTTTCTCTTATTTATTTCTCTTTTTCTTTCTCTTTAATCTACTGGTCTGGCCCCCGACAGAATGTTTGTTCTATCGTGTGGCCCCCGACTTAAAATGAGTTTGACACCCCTGGGTTAACACATACTCCATAGAGAACTTTTAAAGGACACTTCAAGCAACACACCCCACCTTTAAGGAATTTTCCAATTGAGTTAAAGAACAAGATAAACAGTCTATAAATGGGGAAAAAGAACCTCACTATGAGCAAAACAGTCAACGGATGGGGTTAAGAAGAAACAAGCCAGACCTTCGACACTCCCGAGATGATCAGCGTGCTTCTCTTTGTGGGAGTCTTTCGCGCCATCTTGGAATTGGGCTCGGTGAGCTGACGGATGGCCGTTTCTGCGACTGGGTCCAGGCCGTTAGACAGGCGGCTGCTCCCTAGACCACGGAAGCACAGATATCGACACGGGATACCACTGTGATTGTGTGAGAAAAGGACTGGGACATACGGCGAGTCATCATCAGTGAATGACTTTGTTCACAATTTTATTTCTAATTTGCGCCAATTTTTTTTTGGGGGGGGGGGCAGTGTTCTGGTTTGCCCGCGTCCCTACGTTCTAGACTCATGATTTTTGCTGGGGACGCATAGCGTCAAATCAACGTGCGTCCCCGGGACGCAACCTTTTTGCCACAAAATTGTCATTATTACCCGATTACTTTCTTTTAATAAAGATTTACCGCACTCTAAACTTTCCTTCAGGAAGATCCGCCATTGTTGTTTTGGTCTCGCGAGTTTTCGTCCGCACGCCGATCTCGGCCAACGAGATCTCGTTGTGTAGTGAAAGGAAGTCCGTCTTTTATTAGAGAACCGGCTTTTTTGGCTCAACTCATTAAAAAGAGACGACTCTCAAACGGCTGACTTGCTTTGATGATTGATATTACGAATGATGTTGTATAAAGAAGTGAAGAAAAAAAGGAAGTATAAAAGGAGAAAATGAAAAAAAGACCCCCCCCAGAAAAAAGTTATCGGGGACAAAAGGGTGTTCCGAAATGTTTGACCCCATTTTGTAGGCCGATCATTTGTTTGCTGGAATGACCTCAAAATTCTCACAGCTTGTGTAGAAACGTTTCTATCTTGTCGGGTAAAGGAATTCTGTTCACGTTAAAAAAAAGGCCTGGACCAAAGACAGTGCAGCGTGCCTTCTTCAAAATTTGCAAAGAAATCACCAACTAGAAAACAAATTCGGACTTGGAGCCAAATAATAACAAAAAAAAGGGCTGCTGATGTGCGTTTGGCACGAGTTGGAATACCGACTCGACGTGAGCGGAGTCACTTGTGGCGCTCATATTGAACATTTATGTCATAGAACTAACAAGTATGGGTACATTTAACCCATAAAACTGAAGGACTTTAACATCAAGTGTATTCAATTCCATTAAGATCCATTCACCCATGTGATGCGGCAGGGGTAAACCAGCAAAAGCTGTCGGGCCCTGCTGTCGAACAGAAGAGTGTGTTGTGTCACCCTGACCCGAGTGACACGGCCGGTTTCTTGTGTCCCGTTTCATTTGGAGGGACGAAAAGATTGACCAAGTTCTTAACTTGTTTGGGTGTTTGGGCATTTGGGTTGTCCATGGGTCAATCTTTTGGGTTTTTTGCTACTTTTTTCTTTGTTTTTGTGTATGTGTTTGTCTTGCTGTCGGTCACCCCTCTCGGGGGATATGACCAGGGTAGATAGATAGATCGATAGAATATCCATCTAGTAGTTTCTGGTATAAGGGCCTTTAGAATAGAGTCAGCCATGTTAGAACACCCTGGTATGTTTTGAGTTTGAAGCCTGAAATGTGGCATTATCCAGGGTTGGGTTACTTTAACTTGATTACTTTCAATGACTTTTGGATTACTCCAATCCCAAATATGCTAATAACAGACAAAAGAAACTAAATAGGAATAAAATGACTCCATTTTGTGCAGGCTTTGGGAGTAACGGAATACATGGAAGGGCAAAAATGATGTTGGCAAGCTGTTTGGATTTATTTTCATCTTCAGAGATCAAAGCCAGGAGAGAAAGCTTACCACGTGTTGTGAGTCATCATTTGATTCAGATCTACTTTCTTTTGTCTTTTATTAGCATATTTTCCATTGGAGTAATCCAAAAGTAATTGAAAGTAATCCAGTTAAAGTAACCCTACCCAACCCTGCCAATATCACAATAAGTTCTTGAATGTAACTCATTTACCACCAGAAAAAAAATACTTGGAGATCTATACCCGTCAATGCCACTGAATGTGCGGAGCCTCCTGTCCCAGTCATTTGCTCAAGTGCTGTTAGTCTTCCGGTTTCTAACTCACGACTAGGATCAGGGCTGGGGGTCCCCCTTCCATCTGAGAAAACGGTGGGCTTCTTTTCCGTCACCTCAACTTTGGACGGGGAACGCAAAGGGGAATCACCTAAACGAACAGGAACTCCGATTATGGTTTGAACGAACGCCGTCGTTCCTGTTTTCACTGCACCTGGACTGCGCTCCAGTTTCAGTCGAGATTGAACCGTGGTCACGGTGGTGACGATGGTTCCGTCCGGCATGACGGTTCGGTCGACGTCCACCTTTTTGCTGGGTGTCAGCGAGGAACGCGGAGGCGCCCGGAGTTCCTCGGTCTCCACGTAAAGCATCTGAATGGATCCCCGTGGAAAAACAGAAACAAAGGCAAAACCGCGTTATACAAGCTATGTGTGTGCACCGAGACCAGGTCCATCATCACAATTAATGGTAGTTAATAGGTGAAGGATTTTCTATTTATTTAATTGACTATAAGGGATTTAACATAATACAAATGACATTTGTTTCTCCATTTTCCTCATGTTGAGGTTTTTGAGTTTTTCCTTGCCCTCATGTTGGTTCCAGATCAGGTGATGGTGTAATAATAGTGTGAAAAAATAGTCTGTGTAATAACCTCACAAATAAAAATGACTTGACTTGACAATTTGCTGAATGCAGCGGGGATTTTTCACAGGGAAGGCTTGGAAGGTCAGTGTGGCCTGGACAAGAATTATGTTTACATCTAAACGAGAACGAGGACAAGGGGTGACGCGGGAAAAGGAGACAAGGTTTCTGATAAGCTTTCTTGTTGTGAGCCCTCTCGACGTGGCGGCGTCTTCCGGCGAGGAGGAGGTGACGTTGGCACCTAGCCCGCCCCAGGGGAGGGGCTGATGCCCCGACGCGTCAAAAAGACAGAACACGGAAGACAGAAGAGACAAGAAAGACAGACAGGAGCAGAAACAGACGGGAGCGAGGCTCGACGAAAACTAATTAGGACTAATTAGACAATAATTTGGCAAAATTCGATGGAATCCACTTAATATTAAATTAAGAAAATAAATCTGCCCCCGTGTTAAAATGCCTGTCTCTTGTCAATATGTTTCCCTAAATTAAGAAAAGAGCATGCAGTGTTAGGGGAGAATAAAGTTTGTGTTTGGTTAATGGAGTCAGATAACTCATTCGTATAATTTGGTAAACGCTACATTTGTAAATATAGTTTTTCCCCTAACATAGGTTATTTTTCCTTCTATACACACTTCAATCAATCATTCTTTGCTTTTGTATGAGTTGCCTTGCGTTTTATTACTCACTTCTGCTGCAAAGGTGGCGATAGGCTCGGAGGCGTGGCTCGACTTTATCGGGAGTAGGACAGAGGTAGGAACTTTGGACTGCGGGTCCAGGGGAAAGGAGCCAAACCCTGGAAGGAATTCTAACAGCACAAAGAAAAAAAACGGTATCCTTTGTTAACAAACACACCGAATCTGAACCTTCATAGACCACAAATAACACAGGCTGAGTTCTCTCAATTCCAGCACTATGAAAAAAGTTGCATATGAAGTCTAGTACAATGGTTCCCAAACTATTGCAGGCTGGCGCCCCCCTTGGCTCCCCGGTGTATTCCTAGCGCCCCCCTCCCCCCACTCTTCCACCAAGCTGTTTCCTTCTCGTTTGTTGACTATGTTTACGGAGTCCACTATGACACTCAAAGAGCTCACACGGTGGGCGTGGCATAGTGTGGGGCTTGCAAACTTTGAATCGCGTTTATTGGCTTGTGCTATTATTAAAACTTGCATCTGATTGGTCGGTGCTTTTAAAACTCGAACAGTAACAATTGTGGTTGGCCAAAACTCCATCACTCACTAAAAAACCTTGAAAAAAAACGCAGTGCTTTGCGATTTTACAACCGCACTACGTTCAAACTTCCAACTTCGACCTCGGACTGCGGGATGCGGGAAGCAAGTCGCTCTCGCAATCAGATTGCGATCCGAATACGGAAGAGGACAGGGACGGTGTCAGGGACGGAAAAACAGGTCGATAGCCGGTAAAGGAGAGCAAAAACGTGGTCGGGGTCAGAAACGGGTCGTAAGCCGGGACGGGAGAGAAGACGTGGTCGGGGGTCAAAAACAGGTCGGGGGGATCAGGAACGGACAGGTGGAAAAACCGGAGCAAAAACGGGACAGGCGGGAGTCGGTGTCAAAAAGGCTTGCCTTGTATCAACAGAGGTTTGCAGACGGACTGACAACCGGAGAGTGACAGGACTGGGTTTAAAAAAGGGACAGGGAGCCAATCAAACCAAATGAGCGTGCACAGGTGATTCAAATCGGTAATCAGGACATATTGTATATTTTAAAGTATCGCTACTGTCGACATTTGAATAGGCAACACTCTTGTGGCTATTTAATAATCTAAAAGGAGAATTAAAAAAATTCAAAGAATAGCTCGAGGACATGCTACAACAATAAACAGCTATTTTGATACCTTTTTATCTTTTTGGAAAACTTAACGAATCAAGTATTTTCCCCAAAAACACAGTCATTACCCAACTATCAAGTCTATATATATTTGCTGTATTTCTAAACTTCTGATGACATCATCTAACATTTCAATATACAAATAGAAATTCAATGTGACGTTCTGAATGGTGAAACGGACTAACCACTGCGGCCAAATCAAAAGTGTTTTTTGGTTCCTTACGCTCGTTTCTTCCGTTCCGCTCCAAAAGTCTCACTCTCAGCTCTTTGGTTTCTGGGCTCAGCTCCCTTCAACACAAAAAATGGCCACAGCTGCGTTAGTCATTCTGGAAGAAATCCCACTGAGCAATTCAAACTAAAATCCACTCTTTTGCGATGCTGCCACCAGGGTTGGGTAAAGTTACCTAAACTGGATTACTTTCAATTACTTTTGGAATACTCCAATACCAAATATGCTAATAAAAGACAAAAGAAACTAAATATGAATAAAATGACTCAATGTGTATGAGGGGGTGAGGGACAGACAGAGATGGGCAGATCCAACTAGCATATTTGGTATTGGAGTAATCCAAAAGTCATTGAAAGTAACACAGTTAAAGTAACCCTACCCAACCCTGGCTGCCACGTATAAACATGCCCTGGCCTAGAAATGCGGTTACACTAGATATGCCTCCTCACAGGGTCATTTCTTCTCTCCATTCCACGAGGGCCTTTGGGTTGTGGGGCACGGGAAGAAAGCCGGTTGTCCTTTCCGAGGAGGGTCGGTCGAGGTTGAGGATGCAGCAAAGCTGTTCGGAGCGACACCACCGGTCTGAGAAAACAAAGGCGCTCGGTCAGGCGCCGAGGATGCGACGCGACGGCGTTGCCGGCGGGGGAACTGACCTTTGCTTAAGGTCACCCGGAGGTGGCGTAAAAGTAGTCTCTGGACAAAAGCACTCTGCGGTACAGGCTTTAATCCTCCTGATCGGTGCTCTGGAGTGGCCTGTGGGCAGAAAAAATGGCATGAAAAGCATTCGTGGCCATGAAGGAAGATAGATAGATACAGAGTTAAATAGATAGATAGAGTTAGATAAATAGATAGATAGATAGAGTTAGATAAATAGATAGATAGATAGATAGATACAGAGTTAAATAGATAGATAGATAGATAGATACAGAGTTAAATAGATAGATAGATAGATAGATAGATAGATAGATAGATAGATACAGAGTTAAATAGATAGATAGATAGATAGATAGATAGATAGATGAATAGATGGATACTTTATTCATCCCCGCAGGGAAATTCACACTTCCAACAGTATCCCTGCGCTGGAGAACAAAACAATAATAAAGCAAAAAGAATACAATACACAAATAGCCAATGTGACGTGTTATATAGAGTATCTAGATAGTGCTACACAGAATACACACCTCAATAAAAATAGGGTAATATGCAATGTGGGGGGTGTGGTTTAATGTGGGCCTTTACTCCGCCGGGTGGAGTTAAAGAGCCTCATGGCATGAGGAACAAACGATCTCCTCAGTCTGTCCGTGGTACAAGACTGTGACAGCAGTCTGTCGCTGAATCTGCTCTTCTGTCTGGTGATAAAGCTGTGTAGTGGATGAGATGAATTGTCCATGATTGACCGCAGCTTTTCCAGTGCCCGTCTCTCAGCTCCAGTTGTCAGGCTGTCCAGCTCTGTGCCCACAACAGAGCTCGCTTTCCTCACCAGTTTATTGAGACGAGAGGCATCCTTCTTCTTGACGCTGCCTCCCCAACACGCTGCCGCATAGAAGAGGGCGCTTGCCACAACAGTCTCATAGAATATTTTCAGGAGCTTTTTGCAGACCTTCACTAAGTCAAGTCAAGCAAACTCCTGTTTATTTGCACAGTTACAAAAAGTCTCAGAAGGCTGAACCAACCACCATTACAACATCCCCAGATCTGAGTCTTACATGAGGGCAAGGAAAAACTTAAAAACATCAGCTTGGGAAAAGGAAAAAAACTTGACAAGGGGCCACACATGAGTTCATCCCACTTCCAGGAAGACCAAGTCAAAATGGATGTTGCAAGGGCATGAACAGGAAATACACAGACATCATCGATATTAAATATAGCTAATAACAGGAAGTCCAGTTGACAGTTTCCTGCCCCGAAATCTTCACCAATGCAGCAGGTTCCAGATAATGGCATACATCAGGTCTGAAAGCCGGTACGATCAGTGTGTCGTTAGCATTGATTTAAACACTTCCACTGAAGTTGCTGATCGTATATCAGAGCCTTGACAGCACTTGGGCCCGGATGGAGAACACTATCGAACCTGCGGATTTCTTCTTGGCCCTTGGAATCACGAGTAGACCAAGCAAAGGAATACCTTATTGAAGTCACTCACCTTTTTGACGCTCGGCTACACTTTTTTGCTATCACAAATGGCTACTAATTTGATATGTATTTCTAAAATATCAAGTTGTCTTAAGTTGTCTAACGTTATTACCACATTATTATTATTATGCCATTAGCAGGGTGTTATTATGAGAAGTAGGGTTAAGATGGGCTTGGTCCACCACCAAATCATCATGTCAGTGAAATATTTCCTAGAAAATCCCAACAACCCATCACTGGAGAGGTGTTTTTAGAACCACTGAGCGTGCTTGTATTCTAACATAAAGAGGAAAAAACTTACTGGAGAAGTAGTTGTGCAAGCCCTGAGGTTGAGGATCATGGCTGGGTGAGAGCTGAACAGAGCATCTTCGACAAGGCTCTTGATCACATCCATGTCTCCTTTGTCCTCCGGACCCTAAGAGGTCCAGGAATTGTGATTATCAAGACGTCAATGAAAAAGAAGGATTTTGCTTTTTTTTTTCATGAAATATCAGATCAAGATATATCATAGGATAGATTAGATTAGGAGATAGATTAGATTACATTAGGAGATATATATAGAGATAGATATCTAGTTCCAGAGATCTAGATAGATAGAGATAGATAGATGTCTAGATAGATGTCTAGATAGATGTCTAGATAGATGTCTAGATAGATAGATAGATAGATAGATAGATAGATAAATGTCTAGATGTCTAGATAAATGTCTAGATAAATGTCTAGGGAAATGTCTAGATAGAGAGATGTCTAGATAGATACTATAGATAGATACCATAGATAGATAGATACCATAGATAGATAGATCTCTAGATAGATGTCTAGATGTCTAGATAGATAGATAGATACCATAGATAAATATCTAGATAGATGTCTAGATAGATACCTTAGATAGATAGATACTATAGATAGATACTTTATTCATCCTCTAAGCGAAATTGACACTTCCATCAGTATCCTTGTTTTGAAAAAATAATATAATAAAAAAAAGATATAGAATACAAAAATACCCAATATAACGTTTCGCTATAGAGTATTTAAATAGTGTTACAGAAAATACACATTGTTATAAAAAAGGGTAATATGGAAATGTGGGGTCAGGTCTAATGTGGGCTTTTACTCCCCCGGGTGGAGTTAAAGAGCCTCGTGGCATGAGGAAGAAATGACCTCCTCAGTCTGTCCGTGGAACAAGACTGTGACAGCAATCTGTCCAAATGACTCGATAAAACCACATCTCTCATTTCCATTCACTTATGTCATCACAATACAAAAAAAGGTGAATATGCTCACGTGTCTTGAGAGTTTGCATGGCGAGGCGGTCAGTTTCAAGGAGGGTTGCTTGCAAAGAGTCCAGGACAGCAAAAGTCCTTCGTTCTCGACGTCCTCTAGACATGCGATCACCTGATGACGCGATCAGACGACAGATGACGAGTGCATCGATAGTGTCGTTTTCACGAAATCGAAAAGTGAAATGGAGTTGCTAATAGCAGTGTCTGAAATAACGTCGGGCGTAAAACTTACAAAACGTCTTTGCCCGCGTGGCCGACAACTTTTATAAGACAAAAAACAAACCGACAGATTTTTCTTTCAAATCAAACGTTTGCTTTATTCCGATTTCGAAATCTTTGTTCGGTTTGGAAATTTAGGAATTTCGGTTCGTTGGGCAATTTGCATAGTCGGCAGCCAATCAGAAGCCTGCGTGGAATAACTTTGTGCTTCCGGACTTTCCCGAGCGTTATAAGGTCATTTTCCAAAGTAGACGCACAGAGAACACAAGAAAAATGGAGAAGTGGTTAGGAATCAAGCCAAAACCTCAGCCCTAGAAAAACGATTCAAAAGAAGCTAACAAAATGTTTGACGCTACAAGACGTAAACGTACATGAAAAGCATGGTGGAAAGAGTTCACGTGGCTTGTAGCAGACGACGTAACGCAAATATTGCATGAATGAAGAGGAGTAAATACAGGTACATACGGATGGCAGATGGAAAACAGCCGTGTCATATACATTTAACGAATGTTATAAGTAGATTTATAATAAACTTAAATTTAAAGTGTTGTTCTGTTATATATTCAGATGATCAATCCTTAATACTTGGCAACAATGTTTTTTTTCTTTCGCGATGAGTCGTCTTATTGTGTTTCAAGTTGTGAAAAATGGGGCAGGCGACTTTATGGCTGGGCAGGCAACTTTTCAGAGTTGTCTTCCCCGGTGGCCGCTAAATTTTTCGCATGAGTTTCAGACACTGCTAATATAAGTAAAAATAAATCAATTGATTGTTAAAACAAAGCCATCCAATCAACAGTTGTTAGGGTAGAAAAGAATACATTGGATATCTTATTTAATTACCGTAAATTCCGGACTATAAGCTGCTACTTTTTTCCCAAACGTTCAACCCTGCGGCTTATTCAGTGATGCGGCCAATTTATGTCATTTTTCTAACGGCCGCCAGCGGCGCTCGAGTACAAAAGGTAAGATTTTGACCGGTGGAATATATGCGCCGAGGAAGACTGCAACTTCTTAGCTTGTGCACAAATTAAATTAGCGTAGACATATCCTCACCATGCAAATCGCAAAAAGAAAGGCACATGACGCAGCTTTCAAGCTAAAAGCAATCGAGCAGTCCGATAAAGAAGGAAACAGATTTACTGCACGTAAACTTTACTTTGCGAGCGCGTTGCTAGCGTGTTTTAAATAAGGGAGCATAGTCTCTTTCCCACACTGGGGAAGACGACTTTGATGACGTCAGTTGTAAGGAGGAAGATGAGGACGGTTTACCGCGATTACTACAAGTACGGTATGTTGTTTTAACAGCCGTTTATTGTGTTGCGAGCGTGTTGCTAGTGGCGTTTTGCTACCCTTCACGGGCACGGTTTGGGGTGAAAGTTATTATTATTAAAGCTTTGAAAACTCTCTCGGTGTACCGTCTTTCTTTGTAAATATGTGTAACCATGTATAATATGTATTTGCAACTGTATATTTTTGTCATGTATTTATTTTAGAGACTTATTCTGATATGTTTTCCACGGGTGAATCAAAAAGAAGGGGCGAAAACAACGGGGGCTGACGGGAAGTGGAGTAAAGGTGAGACGTGTTTGTGGACGCAGTGGACAATAGTGGATATATATTTTTCCCCACCCTTACCTTTGGAAATATACATTTTTTTCCCCTTGGATTATTTTCAACGGGACCCGGACTCTGCAGGTCTGCATCAAACCTTAAGTACCGGTATCATTTTCCGTTTATTTTGCCGGCTGTGGTTTTTGGACTGTGTACTTTATATTCAGTAACAATCGCGGGACTCAAAGTCGGGTTTGGGTTAAATTTGTGATTGTGTTACATGTTTTAATGTGGGTGCATGCGGCTTATATACAGGTGCGCCTTGTGTAAGTACAAAAGCGGTTATCCTCTTAAAATGCGGTGGGTGCGGTTTATAATCAGGTGCGCTCTATAGTCCGGAATTTACGGTAAGTATATCCTTGAAACAATCACTAAAGCCAGCAAGTTATTCATTCATTTTGATCGTTTCCAGCAATCCCGTGATAATGAGCTGTCAATATCCCCGATCATAATGTTTACAATCTCCATGACGTCAGCTCTACAGAGCGTGTCCTTTTTGCGCGAGCGGCTATTTGACTAGCAATGCAAATGTTGTCGCTCGTAAAAGAGATGCGCAAACTAAAAGAAAGCGGGCGGAGCGGCTCGGTACCTTTGCCACGGTAGGTGCGACGGTAATCCGATAAGTGTCCGTGGACACGGCAGCCGGGGACTGCCGAGTCATCGTCACAGGAAACGCCACGGTGTCCACTCGACATTTACAATGTAGGACCTGCCGGGTGAGAAGACCGTGTGGTTAAAGTGAGATTCACGCGATTGTATTGTATACATTGCACTTTAAGAAGCCCGTAGATCACATATGTCAGAGTCATTTTACCTGGCCCGCGTGACGATATCAATATATTATTAGATCCGGCCCGCAGGCCGCTGCAAGCCAGCAGCCCGCAGTACGCATGAATACTACATTTCCCACAATGCAACGGGGACGCGCCGAGCGGGAGCAAAGCGGGAGGCGGTTTGATTTATTTAGCAGTCGATCAGCAGCAGTCATTAGCATAACAGCAAAAATTAGCCCACAGATACCCATCAACAATGGCTAAACGGAAGGTGGACACTGAAAACCGGGGCTTTCAAACAAGTAATGTAGAGTTGTAGTAATACAGTACTGTATATAAATGTATGTAAATACAGTAATAATACAGTAATGTTTCCTGTGCAATTACACATTTGAAGTTTTTACTCCGTTCAAGTTTAAAAGTTAAATATGCACATAAAGAAGGTCTTGTTTTTTGTTGTTCCCCTCTGGAATTTTAAAGCTTTATTGTCTATGTTGACTATGTTGTTTTTGTTTGCCGACTCTGTCCCGGGAGTGTTTCTTGTTTTTTGGCTTTTCATGGAAAATAGATCTTGATGTGGACAACAGTCTTTTGATAAAATTGTCTCGTATTTAGCAGAGAAAATGACTTTTGATTGTTATTATTTGTTAATCAGTAATTCCTTTTTTTCACACTAACCCAGTGAAAGCCCAGAAAGGAAAGTCAATGTACATTTGAGCAGGACAGATGAGGTCCAGTGTGTTGATTGCTATTGGTTTTAAGTAACAAGAGATTTTTGCACTTTATTTTATTGTATTTCGAGGCAATATTTCTTTTTAATAATTTCAGATGATTGAATGATAGAAAATGGTTATGAGTTGTTGTTATGAGATATGTTATGAGTTTTTTATATAAAGGACATTTGTATTTTGTGCCTGCTGAAATTAAAAATGAGAGTCATAAGAAAATATTGCTTTATTTATCCAATCATATTGTAATATATTTGTTGTGTTTTCAGTAGGTTAAATCTTGGTTTCAGTAAAGATTGGACAGTCCGGCCCTCGGCTTGTAGCCAAATGTTTTATTTGGCCCTCCGTCCATTTGACTTTGACACCCCTGCCGTAGATAAACAATGTGACCCGACCATTTGATGTCATCAGTACAAGTTAGAAGTAAGATGGGGCCTGAAAATCCTACACTACCCGGCCCTTGGGTATATATGTAACGGGTGTAATAATAACATTTGTTTTATTGAAATTCCTGCTGAAATATGTTGTATAGTTTCTGTAGAAGTGTCCTACAGCTGACAAATCTCTCAACATGCACAGTAATGTGATTGATGTTGTCAAGCTGTTTGGATTTATTTTCGTTTTCTTTCTGTTGCGCTAAAATGTTAATTGTCTTTTATTAGCATATTTGGTATTGGAGAAATCCCAAAGTCATTGAAAGTAATCAAGTTGAAGTAACCCTACCCAACCCTGAGGACAACCATGTCGGTGTAGAGAAATTGGCATAATGGCTGCCCCATTAACACAATGAGATTTTGTTAAAGGAATTAAAAAAACAGGGAAAAAGAAGAAAAAGTTTGTGTCGCATTCAAATCATTTCCAATGATACCAAGTCAATCTTGTTGCCAACATTGTACTTCCACTCAAAAATGGGATTAAATACAGTTGTGTATCGTGCAACCGACTCAATAAGCCCCCCTAAATGTTAATATTATGCGACAAAAGATACCAGGAAGAAATGGAAATCTTGTGAAAGAATTGTTGTAAAATCAAATGACGTTTGTAGGCCGTACAACCTTTGCAATCGTACATGAGTCAATTCATTCAAGAGTGAAAACATTTTTTGCATTGCTGGAAACTCAGCTATATGTAAGTTGATGTCAAGTTTTGGACATGTTTGATAGTGACTCAGTTGCCACACTTGGGATTGCCGTTGCTCACTGTTGTTTCAAGCGTTGCTCACCGACTTTGTGTGAACGCTCAGACCCCTAAGGAAAATGACAAGGAACATTGCTACCCACCGTTCTGTGTGCCGATTGGTCAGCGCAGGTCACGCTCTCAATTACCGGGGCCGTAAAGTGGACGCTGTCGTCAAAAGCGATTTGGATGGAACTCTGCGACAGAGGGAGACAGAGAACAAACATACCGAAGGTTACGTAAGGGTTTTGGGGACGACAGGAAAGATTGTGAACTGAAGCGCTGCAAATTTGCATGCGGCTAAAAAGCAATTATCCTGAGTCCATAAAGGAGGTGAATCCCCCTTCCCCCCCCAAGCCGGGCTCATGAAACAACCACTGGATCACGAGGACACGGACTAACTAGGGCAATTTCTGAATTTTAAACACGTCTGCTATGATCCCATTTCATGGCTACGACACTACAACCATCAAATCGAGTGTTTTACAATGCCGAGGTTCGCTCTTTAAAAAGATGAACCATCTAGTGCACAGGTGTCAAAGAGGCGGCCCGCGGGCCAAATCAGGCCCGCTAAGGGATTGAATCCGGCCCGCGAGACAACACTCAGAGAAGCGCAAGAGAAAAACAAGCGGCAGGTTGAAATATGTCCACTTGATGTTGCCAGAGCCAGGTGCCTCGAACAAAGACACTGTACTTGTATTTATTTCTCTCTCTCTCTCTCTCTCTTCTCCCATTCTCTGTCTTTTTCACTCTCCGTGTCTCTCTTTTTCTCTTCCTTTGTTGCTCTTTGTCTCTTTCTCTCTCTGTGTCTTTTGACCACTTTTGCTCTAACTTCCTTTTTTCCTTTTCTCTCTTTTCTTTTTCTCTCTTCATACCCATCGCGCTTTCTTTTCTTTTCTCTCCTTATGTCTTTCTATTTCTCTTTGGATTTCTTTCTTCCTCTCCTTTTCTGTTCCCCCTTTCTCACGACTTTTTATCTTTTGTTTCTCACGCTCTCGCCCTCTCTCTCTTTTTCTTTCTTTGTCCCGCCCTCTCTCCTTTTCCCTCCCTCTTTCTCTTTTATTTATCTCTCTTTTTCTTTCTCTTTAATCTACTAGACCGGCCCCCGACAGAATGTTTTTTCTATCTTGTGGCCCCGGAGTTAAAATGAGTTTGACACCCCTGCATTAGAGGATCATTTAAAGCACAGGTGTCAAGCAGGCGGCCCGCGGGCCAGATCAGGGCCGCCAATGGTTTGAATCCGGCCCGCAAGACAACAGTGAGAAAAGCGCAAGAGGAAAATGAGCTGTAGTTTTAAATATTTCCCCCGAATGTCACCAAAGCCAGTTAACACTTGCAAAACAATTGTGGTAGTATTTCTCTCTGAGTCACTTCTTTTTCATTTATTTCTCCCTCTTTTTCTTTCTCCTGTTTGCTCTCTTTCTATCTCTTTTTATCTTTTCTCTCTCATTCTAACATTTCTTTTTCTCTGTCTTGCTCTCTTTCTATTTTCTCTCTCATTTACACTATAATTTTCTTTCTTTCTATTTTTCTCTTTCTTTCTTACCCTCTCTCTTTCCCTTTTTCAACCTCTCTCTCTCTCACCTCACTTTAGTCTCTTTGTCTCCTGCTGACTCTTTCTTTCTGTCGTTTCACTTCTCTTATTGTTTTTATCTTTCTCTTTTTTCACTTTCTTTTTCTCTCTATATCCATTTCTCCCTTCTTCTCCATTCTGCTCTCTTTTTCTCTCACTGTTACTCTGTCTCCCTTGTTCTCCCTATCTGTTTATCACTCTCTCTTTCCCCCTCTCTTTCTCTCTCTTTTTCTCCCTCTCTCTTTCTTTTACGAGTCCGGCCCCCGTGAGATTTTTTTATAGCATTTGTGGCCCCCCAGCTAAAACGAGTCTGACACCCCTGATTTAAAGGGACGTTGTTCAATAATTGAAGACTTTATGTCGCTGTATCGAGTATTGTTCGGGAGACGCATGTGTGAGAAAGCAAATCCCCCGTTGTCAGAACATATGTTCCTCTTGATGCTAGTCCCTTCCAAACTGAAACGTGGAGGCCATGATATAACCGAGCCGTGTTGTGGCAGTTTAATGCTTGCGTCCGATGGTGCATTTCTGATGCGGGAGTGAGGCAAGAATCAAAGTGCAATTCTGGAGAAAAAACAGCAGTCAGGGGAGGCTTCGCCTGTTGTCATCGAAAAAAATATATTAATTGGTTATGTGTCAGGCACTGTGGCTTAGTTGGTTAAAGCGCCTGTCTAGTAAACAGGAGATCCTGAGTTCGAATCCCAGCAGTGCCTCGAGTGACATGGCCGCTTTCTGGTGTCCCGTTTTATCTGGTGGGACGAAGGCATGACCAACTTGGGTGCCGAGGTGCCTACATTGTTTGGGCAATTGGGTTGGCCCTAGTTCAAAAAATTGTGTTTTTTTTTTGCTATTTTTTTTTCCCCTTTTATTTTCTTTGTTATTGTATGTGTTTTGTCTTGCTGTCGGTCACCCCTCTTGAGGGATATGACCAAGGTAGATAGATAGATAGAATAGGTTATATTTATTCATAATTTAAATTCTTTCTTGTTTCACTAACTGTTTGGATTTTTCAAAATTGCAAAATAAATATTATTAATGCATTTCATATGTCATGTATTTACTGTTCAACTGCTGCTAATAAGCCCATTTCTGGTTTACAGGGATATAAATGTTGACTTGATTTTCCATCCATGATGTGCACCGCTTATCCTCAGTAGGGTCACGGGGGTGCTGGAGCCAAACTCAGCTGTCTTCAGGCAGTGGGCAGGGGACACCCTCAACTGGTCTCAGGGCACACGGGGACGGACAATTCGCTCACTCATTCACAAATAGGGACAATTTGGACCAGCCAATTCACCTGACATGCATGTTTTTGGAATGTGGGAGGAAACCGACGTAAGCACGGGGAGAACATGCAAACTCCACACCGGAGGTTGGATCTCATGACCTCAGAACTGTGCCGCACAGCTGCCATACTTGATGTTATTTTATATTTTATTTGCCTGTCCCGGGAGTGAGGTTTATTCACGAATTGATGTCTCTATTGACCGGGCTCTGTGCCTAATTGGTTTTAGATAGGGCATTTTTGTTTCTTTTTTGTACAAATTAGATTTAAACATTTCCACTGTTCTTTTTAATGCTATCCATTTCTTGTGTTCATCATTTGCCACATTAGTAAATCAACTTTGTGTTGAATCTAAGAAAAAAATTAACATTCATCCGATATTTCTAATAATGGTTTCAATAGACAGTGACTGGTCGACTATTAAATTAATCATTACTTGCTGCCCTTGGTACATTCCATTTTTTATGCTACAGTTTATATATATTGCTTTCTTATCAGTAAATCAAATGGTGGATAAGGTTCATTTTTCTGTAAATCTGTGCCTCACCAGATACGAACCTCACCAATTGTCACTTGATGCTAACGTAGCTCCAACACGATGCTTACACAATCAGGCATTACAAACAGCCATGTTTACTCTGATCGGCTACGGTCTAGAAAAAAAAAACGCTGGGTCAGCGGACCATTCATCGCAGCAGAAGAGCACGGCGAATAATAAAGCCGTGCATCTGGCGTGGCGCGGCATCCAGAAACCAATAGCGATTGACTGCCTGCTGAAGGATTTTATACATGTGACTATAAAGGATTTTATACGATTGAATACAAGTTACATTTATTGAGTTTAATGCTGTAGTTATTTACTGACTGTGCCTTTATTCAATGAGCAGTGAAAGTTCAGGGCACCCTGGTGGGAAATATTGTTTACAGGAATGGCGAGAACGTGACGTAAGGCTGATAAGATAATCAGCACATCCAGACGCAGAAAGGCCCTGATGACGGAGGACGGCAGGCATTGTTTTGAGAAACGCTCTACGTTGTTTTGAGGAACCACAGACATCGGGACGCTCGTCTCTGAGATTGTGAAGCTCACGTTGGGCTTCATTGGAACGCCCATGGGAGGAGCCGGCACACCGTCTTGCAGGGAAACGTGGGCCGTGAGGCGAAGGCTGGAGGACTTGAAAAGAAGGCTTCCCAGAGACTCCGACGACCCTAATTCGGCAATTTTCGATGGACTACACCTAGTTAAATTGCTAATGAAATTAAATCTGTCCCCGTGTGAAAATATCGGCTTTCTTGTTTATCTTTTCAATCACGAAACGAGCGCGCATTTTGAATCTAGGTGAATGTAGGTTGTGTTTGGTTAATGGAGTCAGATAACTAGTTCGAACAATTTGGTAAACGCTACATTTTGAATTTTAATTCCCAACACCGCTCACATGCGGAGAAGTCGTCTACCACGAGGCTAATTAAGATCATTAGCACATGACGAGCAAATTCCCGTGAACGTCATTGCTAATCATGCCAAGACGAGTCGAAGTGCACCCGTGAGATATGAGCAAATTAAGAAAGTGGGGGGAGGGTGCTGGAATTAATCAGTGCCTGTTAGAAAGATGGGTCAACAGAGGGACCCTTTACTATCCGTGGAAGGTAGAAAAGTGCCAGAACTACATAACTACGTCCACGAGTGCTAAAACAGGAGTAGTTTTTTTTTTTTTTAAACCTATTATAAAGTGTTTAGCGCAGCCTATCGGTAAATATAAAGCCCCTGGGAATGATTTCAGCATGATAAATCACCATTACAAGGCAGGAGTGGCTTGGATCAGATCATTTTCCACACATTAAGAGAGCCCCCACATCCTAGTTTTGCTTCCTGCATCCAGCGATTCAAGTGTGGAGGCGGCCCCGTCTGGCAAGTGTAGGCGTAGTGAAACAGTGCGGTCAGAGTAGCGAATACATGGATAAGTACAAATAGATATCGCCGCAAACTTTTTTTTTCTAAAAAGATTACAAAGTCCATCCGTCATTGTCGGGGCAGAGAGGGATGAGGTTTCATGCAACGCCATGGTGACCAAAATTTTTTGATCACGTCACCTAAACATTCTAGCAAAGTTCATGCATTGTTCATGCATAAGTTCAGTGTTCTTGTAACAAAATGTCCTTTTGCTAGCAAAGTGCTATTCTGTTTAAGAAATATCTAAAAGAAACAATTAGAAGTGACCCTAAATAACTACTCAGAGTTACTTTACATGAAGTAGTAGTTACATTGATTGCACATATCTTACATCTGGCTCTTTGAGGAAAGCCATTAAATCGAAGGGGCAAACAAGTTTTGTCACGGTTGCCATGGCGCCCAATTGGCCGCGCCCGTGTGGCGCCAGCTTCTGTCACGGTTACCATGGCGCCCAATTGGCCCCCGCCGTGGGCACCAGCTGAAGCTTGTTGACAGATTGGCTCCCTGTCAGTATTTAAACGCTGTCCTGATAGTCCCCTTTTGTCGGTCCGTCTGCGAATCACCCTTTTTACACGGCAAGCCCTTTTTATCGCCTGTCCTATGTTTTTGCTCTTGTTTTTCTCCCGCTACGATCTGTTTGATCTCGACCACGGCTACTCTCCTCTCCTGATTTTCAACTTTTTTCCTTTCTCCCCTACTCCCTGCGACCACAGATCTCCGGATCGAGTGTACGCTCCTTTCGCTTCTCCCAACTAAAACTGTGAGTAACGTTACGCAAGTGGGTCCCGTTTCCTGTTCTGGTCCTGACAAGTTTTTACACCTCTGACCAATGATAAATATCCCCAAAAGATATGTACAGTGGAACCTGGGTTTTCGAACGCCTCTCAGTTCGAACAAATCAGAGTCCGACCAAAAATTTCGAGAAATTCTTGCTTCGCTGTTCGGTCAAAAAAAAATCGGAGTTTGAACGCTGGTAATGCGTGAGGCGTACGCTAGGGTGCCATGCTGAGCGGCGTATGGGTGTTTTAGCCCCTTATTATGCCTCCGAAGAAAGTCAGTGCAAGCAGCAAAGTTGCTACAGGTGAAAAAAGAAAAGTAGTGCGTACAACTATTGCATTTAAGAAAGAAATAATAGCACCACCATACACCTGCGCCTTCTGCTGACCACCACAAAAGTAAGAAATCCTATTCATAATTCTTTTCTTTATCCTTTTTTTTATTTTTACACATTCATGTTAGCGTAATCTTTCGTACGGAAGATTACGATAACGCGAACGTACTGGGTTAGCTTTATGTTTACGTTGAACATTCAAGGTAAATATTCAGGGTGTTGGAACGGAGCCCCCTTTCCAATGAACCGTTCACTACAT
Source organism: Urocampus carinirostris (assembly GCF_059441175.1). Classification (NCBI taxonomy): domain Eukaryota; kingdom Metazoa; phylum Chordata; class Actinopteri; order Syngnathiformes; family Syngnathidae; genus Urocampus; species Urocampus carinirostris. Next base: position 1,250,243 of record NC_142365.1, read on the forward strand.
GTTGTGGAGACCCATCTGCTAAATGACTTGTAAAGGACCTGATTTTTTTAGTTTTACACGTTCACGTTAGCGTAATTTTTCGTACGGAAGATTACGAAAACCTGGACGTACGATTAGCCCGGGTTAGCTTTATGTTTCCGTTAAACATTCAAGGTAAACATTCAGGGCGTTGGAACGGATTAAAACAATTTACATTATTTTTAATGGGAAAAATGATTTCGGTGATCGAACAAATCGCTTTTCGAACAGGGTTCTGGAACGGATCATGGTCGAGAACTGAGGTTCCACTGTAGATATTTGTTTAGCTGGAGCCCAATTCAGGTTCGGTTAAAATACGATACAGACCCATACGAATGGAATGGAATGTTGCGCATCGTCGCAGCACAGGCAACAGACTCCATTTTGTCACGGCCACGACAAAGCTGGCGGCAAATCTGCTGCTTTGTCCTTGTGACGCGCGCTCGTGTGCTTATTCCCGGGATTTCCCGAGGGCGACCGCATTGTCACTTCAGGTTTGTCAAAAATTGCATTGAAGGCCTGCGGACAGGAGACTTGTTAAAAGCACGAGGGTCAACCAGGAATACGCTCAGCCTCTGGCTTCTGCTGACCCCTAGATGCCTTTTCTGTCTTTTCGGTTCTATTTTCAATGGCTACCTCCAAAATGTAATATTTCTCTTTTCAACGGACTTCGACAAACGGTTTAACCCTCGTGTTGTGTTGGAAATGGGCACAACTAACTGTTGTTGGCAGGTCCATTTTAAGCAGGGGTCTAACTCAGTTCTAACCACCAAAGACACAGGAGTAGCGAGGCTTTTAACTAGGACAAAAAAGTCATCCGATCTGTGCCTGAAAAAAAAGATCAACCAGCCGATTTTGGCTAACCTGCATTGGCTCCCTGTTAGCCTAAGATGTGATTTCAAGGTTCTCTTAGTATTATACAAAATCATACATGGACTTGCTCCCTCATATCTTTCGGATCTGATTTCCCCCTATGTTCCGGTCCGAAGCCTTCACTCTGAAAACGCTGGTCTACTGGTGATCCCGAGAAATCTGAAGGTTTGAGAGTGTTCTCCATTCGGGCCCCGGTGCTGTGGAATGCTCTTCCCCCTGAGATCCGATCTGCATCCTCAGTGGAAATGTTGAAATCGAAGATTAAAACACACTTCTACTCTATAGCATATGAATAACCTATACTTTTTGTGGACAATATCTGTGTATTATTTGTAATTGCAACATCCTTTGCTGTCTGGTAATCCTGAAAGGGGGATACCACATGTGCGGTCCCTTCTCAAGGTTTCTTCATTTTCCTCATGTTGAGGTTTTTGAGTTTTTCCTTGCCCTCATGTCGGTTTTAGATCAGGGGATGGTGTCATAATAGTCTGTGCAATAACCTGTGAAGCCCTTTGAGACTCTTGACTCGTGATTAAGGGCTATACAAATAAAAATGACTTCACTTAACAATCTAACATCATTATATGCATCCAACACCATGTAATAAAAATTACCATGACAGAAAAAATAATTTTCCAAAATAGTTACTCGTTTGGACAATACCATGTCGGAAAAGGGCAAAATTTGAGATGTTCAGTACCATGTTTTGTATACCAATATCAGTGTCTGCAACTGGTGACAAAAAAGTTAGCGGACAGCAGGGCAGACAACTCTGAAAGTTGCCTGCCCCATTTTTCCCAACTTGAAACACAATAAGACGACTCATCGCAAAGAAAAAAAACATTTTTGCAAAGTATTAAGGATTGATCATCAGATTATATAACAGAACAACACTTTAAAACTAAGTCTATGATAAATCTACTTAGAACAATCATTGCGTGTATATGACATGGCTGTTTTCAGTCTGCCATCCGTATGTACCTGTATTTATTCCTCTTCATTCATGCAATGTTTGAATTGCGTCGTCTTTTACAAGCCACGTGAACTCCTCTTTCCATGATGCTCTAAATGTACTTTTACGTTTAGTAGCGTCATCCATTTTGTTAGCTTCTTTTGAATCTTTCTTCTGGGGCTGAGGTTTTGGCTTGATTCCTAATCACTTCTCCATTTTTCTTGTGTTCTCTGTGCGTCTACTTTGGCAAATGATATGCAAATGCACGACCTTATAACGCTCGGGAAAGTCCGGAAGCACGAAGTTATTCGATGCAGGCTTCTGGTTTCCTGCCGAGTATGCAAATTGCCAAACGAACCGAAAATTTCCAACCCAAGCAAAGATTTAGAAATTGGAATGAAGCAAACGGCTGATTTGAAAAAAATCTTTAGATTTTTTTCCCTTGAAAAAGTTGTCAGCCACCCGGGCAGAGACATTTTGTAAGTTGTACGCCCGACGTAAAAGATGCACGCCCCAGGCAGATGTTATTCCAGACACTGCCAATATCCAAAATAAGTAGTATTTGATAAAATCATCATAAGATTTGTTTCTGTAGAAAACTATATCCATTACTTGCAATTTACAGCAGTTGGTTAACTAGCACTGGCTCCCAGTCCACTTAGGATGTGACTTTAAGGTTCTCTTATTAACATATAAATGTTTGCAGGGACTTGCACCCTTTTATCTCTCTGATTTGATTTCCCCCTATGTTCCTGCACGTCTGCGCTCGGAAAATGCCGGTCTACTGGTGACTCCGAGAGCCAATTAGTCTGCAGGCTCGAGAGCGTTCTCCATCCGCCCTGCCTTCCGATATAAGATCTGCAACCTCAATGGAAGTTTTTAAATCAATGCTTGAGACACACTTCTATTCCAAAGTTTATGATTGATGCCCAGCTCATATTCTGTATTGTTCTGTCTTTTTCCGAATGCCTGCCTGGTGGTGAAACGAAGGAGAAGGACCATTGGAAATGAGTCAGCGAACCAGCGTTTGACCTGAGGCATGTGAACGCCTGCATGGACCAGCTGGCGGAGATGGGAAGCTGCGTCGTGGCCGTCATAGACTTTCTGGACTAGTTTACAGGCTGGGGGCGTCGCTGCTGTCATGCAATTTCCGGACAAATTCTCAACATCTTACCTAGTGTTTACTATGTTTGTGTACTGTAATGCTAAATGTAATTCACCCTGGTGATTGTGAAAGGGGGATACCACTTGTGAGGTCCCTTCTCAAGGTTTTTCTTTTTCCTCACGCCGAGGTTTTTGAGTTGTTCCTTGCCCGCATATTGGTTTAAGATCAGGTCATTGTATCATTGTAATCCTGTGCAGTCCTTTGAGACATTTTTGTGATTAAGGGTGTCAAAAATAAATTTGACTTGACAATTCCACCATTTAGCAGAACTAGACAGTGTCCACAGCAGCTCACGTGGCAATAAGTCCGCAGACATTTACACTCCGAGTGAGTCACAAACACGCTGAATCATGGGATGCCGACGACACGGATGTAATTGTTTTTTTCTGAGACTCGTGTTTCGTGGCTTTTATGTTCCTCTTCAAACACGCTACATTACTAGATGCTGAAACAGTCGTTTGAATGCATGCCGAGCAAATCGTCCCGTTGGCATCGCCGGGCCGTCATCAAGCAGCTGCAACGGAGGCCGGCGCCTGGATGGAAGCCAGAAGAGACGCGCAAAAGGCCTGCAGGACTTCTTCACACTCATTATCAACCTAATTGCATTTGACATTTTTAGAAAAGTGAGGAACCCAGCTGCAAACTGTAAATGCCGGAGCACTTAGCTTATCACTATGCAGATCTTCTTTCGGACCTCTCCGATAGATTTCATTTACATCCAGTGTTCATTTGAGCTGTGAAAAGTGATGGGTCCCAGGGACTCGCATGCTCAAAAATCTAGGGGTCCCAACAGAGATCTATGGGTCCCCAAAATTGAGTGTTATCCCGGTTGAAATTGTAAATCGGTGACAAATATATAATATAAATCTATATATTCATTCAGTTTTAATCAGTTTATTGATAATACAAATCAGTTATCACTTCAAGATTTTCAGTTCACAACAATATTGTACATCATACAAAATAATATTGCTGAAATAATTATATTAATCTATATTTTCATTCAGTTTTAATCATCACAGTTTATTGGTAATACAAAGCAGTTATCACTTCAGATTTTTCAGTTCATATATTCTTTGTGGTTTGCTGTCCCGCCATAGTTGGAATGCCTTCTCAAAGTCCAATCCATTATCATCCTCCTCATAGCGTCACCAGGAATATAATTTAGTCCATTTTGGCAGAATAGTCCTTTTCTTGCTAGTATTCTTTTGTTTATTTTCTTTCGTCGAATCGTTCGCTTCAACACACGTGTTTTCCTTGCCTTCGTGCCGGAATTATTGCCGTTGTTACCACTTTCTGTGTTATTTTTCGACTTATTACCGACACTGAAGAAATTACCAATTTTTTGTTGATTTGCACCTAATACCGACTGTTTTTTCGTAGGCATACTTCTCTTTCAATCGACAACCACCACAACAATGACGTCATCTCGAAGCAACGAGATCTCGTTTGCTGAGATCGGCGCGAGACCAAAACAACAATGGCGGATGGCGGATCTGCCTGACGAAAAGTTTGGAGTGCGGTAAATCATTGTTAAAAAAAAAAGTAATCGGGTAAGAATGACAATTTGGTGTCAAAAACGATGCGTCCCCAGCTAAAATCATGCGTCTAGGACGCATGGACGCGGGCAAACCAGAACACTGTACATCACTAGAAAATCTGTAGGGAGCAGGGCAGAGTTGATACCATTGTCGACTATCCATATATTTGAAGCTGTCGGTTGACATTCATTCCCATTCGGAGGAGCACATCATCTACAGAACTGACCTTGGGTCTTCTCACACACTGAAACCACTGATGACGATGCCATAAGAAAAACTGAGGGCTATACAAACTAACAAGACTTGAGCAAAATGGACTCTATCAGCGATAACATGGCGGGAATGCTATTAGATCAGTGGTACTAGTGATGACATCATCTGATGAGCAAATTAAAAAGCCAGATGGATCAAAAATCAGAAGAGTGTGTGCATCCCCCATTTACCGAACGAGGTGAGGGAGCCCTATCGTGGCTGCAGAGCCGGAGCTAAGGTGAAGGCTAAGCGGCTAGCGGCGATATAAGCCTTCGGTACCGTCTGTAATCATGGGAAATGTAAACTCTCTACCAATAAGACCAAAGAACTGGCTGTGCTGGTGAAAAACATTAAAGCGTATAGGGAGTGCACTTTGCTGTCTTTTACGGAAACCTGGCTCACGTCTAGCATCCCGGACGCTAACGTGGAGCTACCCGGCTTCAGCGCTGTTAGGCCAGACAGAGACACAAAAGCCTGTGGGAAACGGAGAGGAGGCGGACTCGCTATGTGAACAGGAGGTGGTGTAACCCTGGGCCTCTGATGCAGGGACGTCAGACTTTTGGTCTAGTGTGTCAAATCAAGTCAAGTCATTTTTATTTGTATAGCCTTAATCACAAACAGTCTCAAAGGGCTTCACAGGTTATTACACATAAGCAGTTTAGGTTATTCATATGCTATAGAGTAGAAGTGAGTTTTAAGCTTAGATTTAAACATTTCCACTGAGGTTGCAGATTGGATCTCAGGGGGAAGAGCATTCCACAACACCGGTGCCCGGTGTGTGACACCATCAACTTCGCTGTTGCTAAACTACCAACACAGCACCCTGAGGCCATCTATCGATCTATCTATCTATCCTTTTTAAAAGCATTTTGATTGTTCTCCAGACCGCACAAGCACTTTTAAGGGTTACACCGAAAAGAATCAACAGGCTAACCCCCTACGCGACATCCGAGGGACTCTAGTTTCACCTTGCCGGGGCAAAGAACGAGGTGCAGCTCGCCGGCACGGGTCACGTCCTGCGGCAGGTTTTTCCAGTTTTAGAAACAAGCTCGGAACATCTCGGACGACCAGACGTTTTGCAGATTCGGCCGGGATCGCCGTTCGGTATCATTTGCAGCAGAGTCATTAGCATACGCTGCAGACACATCTAGAATAACAGGCCTCTAGTGACAAGGTTTTTATCTTAATGAGTGGGTAGAGATGCTTTAGCTGCTATCTTAAGTCAGAAACTGTCAGCTGATATCACGTGGACACACTACAGATAAAAGCCATTAATGACGTCCTGTGTGGGAAATTATCTCTTGTAATTCATTTCTCGCAGAGTCCTATTTCTGAGCTGTTATTGAGTTTCCATCTGACTCCGGATAACAAGTAGAATGACAAATAATGAGCCACAACATTGGCCAAAATATGTCATTTCAAATGTATCATTCGATATGATTATGATTTAAGTCTCTTTTAAACGATAAACCTCACCGAATACAGATTAAAGGGACACTATGTGATTGCAACATCCTTTGCTGTCTGGTAATCCTGAAAGGGGGATACCACATGTGCGGTCCCTTCTCAAGGTTTCTTTATTTTCCTCATGTTGAGATTTTTGAGTTTTTCCTTGCCCTCATGTTGGTTCCAGATCAGGGGATGATGTCATAATAGTCTGAAAAATAGTCTGTGTAATAACCTGTGCAGCACTTTGAGACTCTTTGTGATTAAGGGCTATACAAATAAAAATGACTTGACTTGACATGACATGTACTTGGTCACAATATTGTGTAGTGCAACTAAAAACGAACGCTACAAAACACAGATATGAATACAGACTAGAGATTTTATCATGATCTTAATCATCTAATTACTGTATTTTTATGTTCAACTACTATTTTAATCTGTTTTGATGATCAGATGTGGGTAAACTTGGATGCTTTTGGGAGACCAGGAACGAATTAATAGGTTTTCATGTATTTAGCAGGGGGAAAATTCACTCGAGATATGAACAATTCCAGATACAGGTCAAGTCAAGTCATATTTATTTGTTGGGCCCTTAATCACTAAGAGTCTCAAAGGGCTGCACAGACCACAGATTATTGCAAACCGCAGACTATTATGACACCTCCCCTGATCTGAAACCTACATGAGGGCAAATAATACACAGATATTGTCAATATAAAATATAGGTTATTCATATGCTATAGAATAGAAGTGTGTTTTAAGTTTATATTTAAATATTTCCACTGAGGTTGCAGATGGAATCTCAGGGGGAAGAGCATTCCAGAGCACCGGGGCCTGAATGGAGAACGCTCTCCAACCTGCGGATTTTTTCTTGGCTCTTGGGATCACTAGTACAAACGAATTCATGTCGTATGCAAAGGTATTACTTAATAGACAAAATCAAAAAATGTTCCTGAACATTTATAGTAACATTTATATCTCAATACCATTCATTGATAAGGATGTACTGGCATGCAGTGGCGCTGAGCTGTCATTTTGCAGATATCGTAGTCAACAGGCATTGTGGGAAATACAATTTTGGGTCGAAAGTCTCCTGACCCTGGCAGCACGGCGGCGCAGTGGTTAGCGCGTGTGCGGCACAGTTCTGAGGTCATGGGTTCAAATCCAGCTACCAACCTTCCTGTGTGGAGTTTGCATATTCTCCCCGTGCTTGCGGGGGGTTTCCTCCGGGCACTCCGGTTTCCTACCTTATTACAATAACGATGCATGTCAGGTTAAATGTCCAAATTGTCCCTAGGTGTTAATGAGCAAGTGAATTGTCTGTCCCTGTGTGGAGGCAACCAGTTCAGGGCGTCCCCTGCCCACTGCCCGGAGATGGCTGGGATGGGCTCCAGCACCCCTGCGACCCTACTGAGGATAAGCGGTACAAATAATGGAAGGATGGATGAATGGAGGACCCGTTTATTTTTAGATGCTCATCGCGGGCCGCATGTATGATTTAGCGGGTCACGGTTGGCCCGCTAGCTCAGTTTGACACGTGTGCATTATTTGACTGCAGGCTGGAGTAAAGAATGCTATTTTTACAAGATGTAGGCGTTTATACAGCAATCTTTAAACTCTTACGCAATAACAAGCCCCATTAGCCACTACAACACCCACGCCAAGCACACTACACCTGTGCGGTTCTCCTGGACACAACCAGCAAACAGACTTCTCTGTTCCCCTCTTACATGAAAAAAAAACTCATTGTACTCACCCCATTCCTGCAAGCTTGCTCATTCAGAGCAACCACCCAGCTTCTGCGACACTGCTCGCTGAACGACTTGAAAGAGAAGAGAGAGGTAAGCAACCCCTGGAAGCCGACCTCAGATGCGCTTCCTCGGTCCCCGGCCGGGCGCAGCTTGAGCAGGAGGCGTCGCACCCCTGACGCCAAGCCGCTGTGAGGATGCAGCCTGAGGGGAAAACCCTGATGCCCGGACTTGCTTCTCCATTGCAGCAGAAGGCTCCGCGAGAACTGGAAGAGCCAAACCAGGACGATGAGTAGGGAGACCAGGAAAAGGCCCACGAGAAGCAGCCAGCCGAACTCCCGGAGCTCCATCACCATCTCCTGCAGCACCTCATGTTTACGTGGAAATGTTGGGAACTGTCAAAAGAAGGTAGAGGAATCCCTCAACCTGTCAAATGCACCAAACAGATCATTAACTTTGCGGCATTTTGAAATATTATATTTCAAACAGTTTAAAGAATGCATACCTGTCCACCTGTAAGTTTTTGCCGTACAAAGTACGTTTATGATGCATTTTAAGACGTGTACTACGTACAAGAAAATCTGTACGGAAAAACGCAATGATGGGTACCATCCGGTATACACCAACTATCACCAAACGGCAAATCAATCAAGTCAAATCAGTTCGCCGCGGTAGCCTCTATCTCGGTATCGTTTTTTTTCGTTGCAAACAAAGCGAGCGGTTTGATGCTACTGTGCGCATGCATCTGCCGCCTGGGGATTTCCCATCATGCATCATTCCGATCAAACGTAAACAAAGCGAAAGCAGAGCAGTAGGCCTAAATTACAACATAGTTTTGAATTTTCTTTGGATACAATCATCGAGTCGCAATGGCCGAACCTGAATGAAAACGCCGTAAGTCATTCTGATCTGAAAACAACAGGCGGGGTTGATTGAGTCCATTTGAAATACACGTATAGTGTAAGGAAGTCCGTCTCTTTTTAGAGAACCGGCTTTTTCGGCTCAACTCATTAAAGAGAGCCGGCTCTCCAACGGCTCACTTGCTTTGATACGAATTATGTTGTTGAATAAAGGAGTTAAGAAAAAAAGAAAGTATAAAAGGAGAAAATGAAAAAAGACAGTTTTATGGTTATCCCTTTAATCAGTATATTACCAACAATAATTGAATGCAGAAAATTAATTCATAATTTAAATAAGAAAATGGATTATTCTACTTAATTCTATTTGCATGTATTTTTTTCTTCTACGGTGAACGTGGAACTTTTTTTTATAATAAACCTCATTCATGTCGAGCAACTCAGTATCTCACAACCAGGGTTGGGTAGGGTTACTTTAACTTGATTACTTTCAATTACTTTTGGATTACTCCGATCCCAAATATGCTAATAAAAGACAAAAGAAACTAAATATGAATGTAATGACAACATTTTGTGCAGGCTTGGGGAGTAACGGAATACACGGAACGGCAAAAATGATGTTTGGATTTATTTTCATTTTGTTTCTGTCGTATTTTATGTTCGTTTTGCCGGAGATCAAAGCCAGGAGAGAAAGCTTACCACGTGTTGTGAGTCATCATTTTAGTCATATTTAGTTTCTTTTTTCTTTTATTAGCATATTAGGTATTGGAGTCATCCAAAAGTCATTGAAAGTAATCCAGTTAAAGTAACCCTACCCAACCCTGGTGCTCTGTGCAGCCGTTTTAGATGTCCCTCTCAAGGTTTCTTCATTTTACTCATGTTGAGGTTTTTGAGTTTTTCCTTGCCCTCATGTCAGTTTTAGATCAGAGGATGCTGTCATAATAGTCTGTAGTTTGCTCTAGTCTGTGGTCTGCAGGGTTGGGTAGGGTTACTTTAACTGGATCACATTCAATGACTTTTGGATGACTCCAATACCAAATATGCTCATAAAAGACAAAAGAAACTTAATATGAATAAAATTAGTAGATTTTGTGCAGGCTTGGGGAGTAACGGAATACATGGAACGGCAAAAATGATGTCGGCAAGCAGTTTGGATTGATTTTCATTTTGTTTCTGTCGCATTATATGTTCGTTTTGCCGAAGATCAAAGAGATCAAAGCCAGGAGAGAAACCTTACCACGTGTTGTGAGTCATCATTTTATTCATATTGACTTTCTCTTGTCTTTTATTAGCATATTTGGTATTGGAGTCATCCAAAAGTCATTGAAAGTAATCCAGTTACAGTAACCCTACCCAACCCTGACTATAACATGTTAAACTACATCAATAAACACGTTTGAAAAAAAATGTTGTAAGATTTTTTAGTATTTGGTAAGGGAAAATACGACAATTTGTAAGGGCATGGAGTCGACAGGTATGAGAATAGGAATCGTGACAAGCTCGTAGTGGCGTTAATTAAATCCAGTGTGACCGTGTAGCATCGCTTAATGTTTATTGTGAAAAAAGGCAACAAAATGGAGTTATAAGGAACCCACCGTTTAACCTGGACGGTCTTGACTGCTGTAGGCGAGGAATGGAAAGCAGGTCGCGGTAACATGAAGCTGGCTTCATGGCGACAAACGGCGGCGCCAACAACACATGACTCGGTCCCATTGCGCACTCAGCAGTCCTCACACGAGCATTTTACACTTAAATGACTTTTCATTTCTCCATTTCATCTCAGAATCTTCCCCCACAAAGCCGGTTTAAAACCTCCGCCGATCTCACCGCTACTGAGACCAACCTCTCGTTTCCACGTTAACAGCACCACAGTGACGTCAGCCTGCAGGTGGCGCTGCAGGGAAGGGATGTCGGAGGTAAAACGGAAAAAGAGTAAAGGGGCTTTCGAAATAAGAGTATGGTGGAACTTCGGCAATGACGTCACCCTCAAAGAAGCGTGAGCGAAATGGGGTTTTAAACAGTGACGTGCGTGACGTTCGCGTTAATACTATCACTAATTCTATTGTTAAGTGTGTGCCGAATAAGAATCCTTGGTTTCACTATCGCCCCCTGTCATGTGGGAAGATAATTCCATGCCCACTCTGCACGCAGATCTTTGGCACAATAATATGTTAAATGCTAATTGTATAATAAATATTCAGGGTTGGGTAAAATTACTTCAACTGGATTACTTTCAATGACTTTTGGATGACTCCAATAACAAATATGCTAATAAAAGACAAAAGAAACTCAATAGGAATAAAATGACTCCATTTTGCGCAGGTTTGGGGAGTAACGGAATACATGGAACGGCAAAAAGCTGTTTGGATTTAATTTCATTTTGTTTCCGTCGCATTTTATGTTAGTTTTGCCGGAGATCAAAGCCAGGAGAGAAAGCTTACCACGTGTTGTGAGTCATCATTTTATTCCTATTTAGTTTGTCTTTTATTAGCATATTTGGTATTGGAGTCATCCAAAAGTCATTGAAAGTAATCCAGTTCAAGTAACCCGACCCAACCCTGTAAATATTCCTAATTCAACATCAAAAAAGGAAATGCAAAATAGTGAAATTAAATAAATGTGAACCCTCATCAAGTATAACCATTCGTTACAACAATAGTGAACATTGTTTTATAACGAGATTAGACATGGCACTCCAGGATAAACACATAATAAAGACTTAAAAGAGAAAAACGAGATGAAACGGATGCCGAGATAAATTGGCAAAAATAGTTTCAATTTAGTGTTTGCAGAGTGGCCTTAGTGGTCACGGTTGCCATGGCGCCCAATTGGCCCCGCCCCTGTGGCGCCAGCTGCGGCTCGTTGACAGATTGGCAGCGTCATTTTTTCTTTGTCAGTCCGTCAACGAACCTCTGCCCCGCAAGACGTGGGTTTTGACTCGGTCCTGTTTCCTGTTGGTATTTCCTGTCTGGTATTGTTCCCGTTTATCTTGTCCTGTTTAATATCGGTTTCCAGTTTTGTTCCCGTCCAATTAGTCCTGTTTAATTTTCATATCCTGTTTCATTATCGACCCTGTCCGTCAGGAATCGACCCCATCTGTCCGATATCTCCTCGGGCAATTGGTATCGATCCCGTCGGCCTCTGGCTTCCCGTCATTCCACGCCTGACCGCTGCCTAACATGCATGACTCCCCATTTCCTGTAAAATAAAAGCCTGTGTGAGAAACGTCACGCGTTTGGGTCCTGATCCGGTTCCGGGTCCTGACATTAGTGCATTGTAACCATGGTGCAAGATTGGTTGGTTGGATCCCTTAAGCACACGGGTGGTATGGGCACCATTTCCTGTGGTGTGTCTTGGGCAAGTACAGCCTGATGGCACCCATCCCTCTCCAGGCCAACATATG